>NC_137589.1:27687346-28287346 GCF_963210335.1 Falco punctatus | reverse complement strand
TGGTTTGCTGGGCAAACACAGCACACGCCAGCCCTTCCCATCTCCTAACTGGGTAACAAGTGCAAGTGTGTGAGTGTATGTGACTGTAGGAGGAAATAATGGAAAGTACCGTGTATCTGTTGATATCAGCTTGTTTATAGTATTAGCAGCTTCATTTCTGCTAAATAAAGGAGAAATTCTAATACTGGTAGAGAGAATCTCCCTGACTTGATGCCCTACCAGGGAAATGCGTCGCACAGCGATACTTGCCTAACCTTTGTTAGCTGTGAAAAGAAACCCTAGTTTCTTTTGCTCGTAGTTCAGAACAAACGAAACAATTTCAATGCTTAGTGACAAAGCCTAAGCGGAAGTCTATACGCTGAAGATTTATTAACAAAAAGATTTACCAGAAGGACATAAGTGGATATCCATCATTAATATCCAGCATTTCCCAAAACGCTCAGATTTTTCATGGCCTTGTTTCCCTCACGTAACACCAACTTTCACATGCTGAGCAACTGCTGAGGTTTCCCAGCCATCAAGGGTGGGTTGCAGTCTCCTCCACCAAAAAAATCAATGTGAGCAGGCTGAGAAAAAACGAACAGCCCTGGAAATGCGGAGGTCGGCTCCTCTCTGGAGCTGTGCCACTGTACACTGCCGCAGTAGCTGGCACATGCTTCAACATATTAAGAAAACAGACTTTAAGACAGCTTGGTTTAAATGGAGGCAAAATTAAATACTTAACACAGGAACAATAGGGTTCTTTGTGGCAGGGAAAAATATTTTTTCCTGCGAGTGCTGGCAGACTAGCTTGTCTATTCTGCTTCTCTTTGCTCCGAGTGCCTTTCATTATTATTATTTTTTATACTGTTTCAAAGAACAGTCTGGAATTCAGGGAAAAGCATTACCTACCACTGTGACACAGGCCTGCCTAGCAATATGAAATAGGGAAATGCATTTTCCCAAAGCAACCTCTCACTTAAGTTTACCAGGCTCCTGGAATAGCTGACAGGGGGGCTACATTAGCATGTACAAACACAAACACTGCCAGCCTCAAGCTGTTAGTCTTTTCTTACACAGTTCCCATTGCTATCCTTCAGTTCCTGCCTCAGCATTAATTTTTCTTTCATTTTTTAAACGTTTCTCTTTTCTTTGCTCCCTCCCCCATCTTTTGGTTGCTCTTTCCCTTTTAAGTACTCACTTCTCTCACTTCCTAATAGTCCTTTTCTCTCAAAACAATATATTCTCTCTTCATATGTTTCCATCAGGCTTTTTCATCTGAGTTTTTAATCTATTTCTTTTCTCTGGAGAGGATTTAGGGCATCTCCTATTTGTTTCAATTGGTGTGCTCTTATGTTTAAGAAATTCTGAATGAAGTGCTGCTAAACTAAGTTTAAAGCATGAAGACTTGTTCTACTTTAGAAAAACAGTAATAACATTGCTTTAAATTGTTTCCAGATGTAGTCTATAAGGCTAAATCAAATATGACAGCATCTACAGTATACCAGAGTATTACATCACTGCTCTAAATGACCCTAGCTGAGACCTCACAAACATTTTGCACATATCTAAGTTACTTATCTTTTGAAACATAGTAACAATAGCAGCAACGAACAGCTATGACAAGCTGAAGGTTTACTGCATAATGCAGTCATTTATGAAAAGAGTCGTTCTGCCTGCATTTCTTATATAGCAAGATTTATAATTTAAAAAGTAATTTAAAAGTTATTTTGATGAAATTATTTTATTGGTCACCTGCAGAAGGCTAGTATTTACTGCCTTAGTTTTAGAGTAGTTGCTAGTGTTCTAATAAGTGCACTCTTAAACTACAGAATATTGTTCGTATCCTCACTAGTAATTAATTCTTTACATGAAGGAGCCAGTTGCAGCTGTTGATTTTTTTCATTTTTTTCCTCAATTTTTTTCCCTTTTTTTCACCTCAAGGTGTGAATCCAAAAATTCTGTGGATTGACCCAATTTCCAGGTGACTCACTGGGGCACAGGAATAGCAAAATGCAGGAATGCAGTATTTACATTACAATTATTTATTTAGACCCACATCTGTACAAGTCTCCCAGTAAATGAGAATTGTACTGGAATTCTTAACAGGTAGTTTTCATCATCTCTTTCTTGTGGAAGTGGGATATTTATGATCCATCCTTTAAGTTTCATTTAATAAAGACAACTTGACCCTACCATTAATTTACAGGAGGGAAGGACTGATCGCCTTGCAGTTAGTATCACCTCCCCACACTCACCCAGTTCTGTTCACTATCCCTTTTTTACCTTTTTGCTCTCATTTCAGTATCCCTTTCCAGGTAGCCTTCTGTACCTTTAGCATCCTTGTGAATCCATCAGCCAAGCAGCTCTTGAATAAACCAGCTTCGAGTCCTTCGCTCAATTACACTTCATTAAGGAAATCTATAAACTTACCTTACCCTCTAAGGAACTGTTAACATGACTACAAAAAGAAAAAAACCAAGGCTAAGACAAGCAATAAAAGAAATCCTGCAACACAAAATCCCGATGCCATTCAGCCAAACACTGTCCCTCAGGCACTTCTCACTGAGTCCTGATCTTACTCCCTCAACCGCAATTCCAAAAAAAAAAAAAAATCGCAGTTCAAGCGCAATGCAGGACTTCAGCCAAAATCCAGCACAAGGGTAGAAGAACATTGGTCATTCAGGCTGGAGTTGGAAACTTGAAACAAATGGCAGCCAAGTCACCTCCTCGAGTGCCACTGCACAGGACACTGAGTGCAGTAACCAGGCTGCCATGTGGCCAGGGGACCGATCTGAACCCAGATCACTGTTGGAACATTTACAAGTTGTGAGATTCATGAAGAGATAGCTTATGTAAAAAAAAATAATATTCCTGCTGTAATGTTCAAGATTCTTAACTAAAGTAAAAAAAACCCAGAACAAACCAAGCAGGATTAAGCTGCTCTTTGATTGCCTGTTTCTTTAGTCTCCTAATTCAGGGTGTCTATAGGCCTTTTCTTATTTCCTCTGCAGGAAAGAAAAATAAAACAAAAAGCATTGCCCAGGTGGTGCAGCGGAATATTGTGATTTCTTGTGATATGACCACATGCCTCTGCTAGGCCTATGGTCTTTTACAGACAGAGGTGGGATAGTGTTTGAGAAACATCTCCGAAGTACAGTGCTTTCCAGGATTGTCTGTACCTCCCGCAGCTGCTCACAGCTGTTTAAAGCCTCACCATCACTGAAATTGTCTTTGCTTTTATCAGAGTGGCATTTTTGCAATTTCTTGGAAAGAAAAAAGCATCCCTTTGGAATTTAAATCACTTCTCAGGGGAAACTCAGAGACAGGAGCTTGCCCAAAGCTGTGCAAGTATCTGTACTAAAGAGCTGCAAATGCAACTATGCAACATGCCCATGTGGGCGGTATTGAAGGCGTACAAGTGTCATACAGCTCATCCACTGCGGGGACTGTATCCCTCGCTAACGGGTGACTTAGCCAGACCTCATATTTGGTCAATGAGCATCCATGGGTTAACAGACAGTTGCAGCTCACTGTTTTTCTGCAGCAAAGCAACCCAGGAGCAGTTTGGTCCATGCTTTTGGGCAGCTCCAGGTTGCAAAAGCCTCCTGGATTGAGGGCTGCCCTGCAGGCTGCCTGCAGCTGGCCAAGTGGTCTGTGCAAATGGTCAGAAACACACGGGATAGATCCATCCAGACATTTTGTCTGTCTTAGTTTGTGCCATCCTGCTTCCAGAATATCTGTCCCATATAAACATGTTTCGATGTGTAAACACTATTGGATGTAAACAAATTTGCTGCAAGTTCCATGGCAAAGCAGCAAGAGATTCCTCCATGCTGCTCACCACAGTCAGCACCAGCACACCAACATCAGGGGTGACATGACACTCTCTTCCCCCTCAGGATGCATTTTGAGTTAAGTTTGACCTGGTGGGAGCTTTGGAAGCACTCTAGGTCTGCTGCTGCTTCAGTCTAGCTCACTGCAATAACCTGCACTGAAGTTCATCACTTAAAGGTAATATAGGTTAAAACTGGCCAGTTGGAGGTGTAATATTGGGCTTGGTGTTTTCTGGATGTGGAAATTCAACAGTATAATAAAAGGGAACCAAAACACAAACTTGCTTGAACTTCTCCCATTTACCTGCATGGCTTACATGAAGTTTACCTTGTAAAATCTTTTTATTTGCAATAGAGTTTCCCATTATTATCATCACATTTCAGAGCTGCAAGTGATAGTTCCTAAAAGGCTTGCTGCTTTTATGTCAGATTGGGAATTACTTATGTACTGTATTATCAAGTACCTCATAAACTATAATATATATATATATAAAAATATAAACATATAATTACTTTTTAAGCTTAAAGCCTCACTGTCTGATTTGAAAGAAAATTAAGCAGTAGATGCTTCCTCCCCCTCTTCTCACAGCAAATGGGAAGAAAATACAGCTGCAGATGCAAAAAAATTAGAAATATTTCAAGAATTTTACTGCAAGCATGATTCTATTTTCTTCAAGGAGACGATGGTAAAAGTAAACAAAAAAGATGTTGCAGGGGGATAGGTCAGGAAGCAGTTTTCAACTTAAATATCTGGGGTGACTTAAGGCTGAGAGAGGTGGTTAGCAAAAAGTTTTCCAAATAAAACATTTCTAAATAGAAGAAAACCCAGTATTTTGAGATATTTAAAAGCTGTTGGTAGCTGAATGCTAACTTACTTCTGTGTGCTCCAAGATTTGTTTAACTCGCATTCAAAACTTCTTTGATATGCACAATGCCAAAACACTAATTCTCCATGAAAAAAAGTAGTAAGACTGAGTTATGTTCATAGGTTTTACTGTAGTGACTAGATATTAATATTGCAGACTGAATACAATAATAAAGCTTATTTAAAGTAAGAGTCACCAGAGATGTGCATATAAGAGTGAGGCAATGATTTAGAGTGCCCCATGGTGACATCGGGCATGCCAGTTAACTACTTTACAAACTAATTTTTCAGCCATAATTTTTTGGCTTTAAAAAAATATATTATTTTTTCCCCACCAATATGCTGGTTTAAGCAATGTAAGTTTTAATCAAAATATTTGCTCTGGTTAACAATTTTATGATCTTGCTCCTGACATGTTAGCAACCCTCCAGCCTCCAGTAGAGAGCTCCCCCAGTATGGCAACACTGGGCAGAACTCTGCCAGTACCATGATGGGAAGGCTTTGAGATCTTCAGTCTCTTGACTACAAGTGGTGTATTAATAATTCCACTGCCTAAACACAACTTGGCCAGCATACACAGCATTGGCACTCACAACGATTTGTTTAGGTAGTGTACAAATGTAGAAATAGTGCTAAAGACCTGGTTTAAACCTAACAATATAAATAAATATTAATTACATGCAAGTACTTTTTTTTTTTTTTTTTTAACCTTAACCTTATTCCTAGTCTGTTCCCTTCAGCCTGTGAACATTTTTACTATGCAGCTTCCAGGGGTTTTTATGCCAGTATGCTGTGTTTAACTTCACACACTCTAGTAAGGTACAGTGTGCAGGTTTGAATGCAATTAATATGTCAGAAAAATCTTTATCACAGTAACAAATCCAGACCAGTTTAGCAAAAATCTAAAAAAAACCCAGAACGATATAACTTGAAGAAAGTTTCTATTTAAGGTTTAACACTATCGTTTGAAATTCCAATGTTTAATTGTTAAATTTATGATTTAAACAAATAAATAGCTCCCCCAACTTTGGTAAGTTTCCTTGAAGGACTTAAATTTTACAGCGTATTTCCAAGGCTGCAGTTCTGTTGCTTTTGAATTTTCACTTACATTAAATCACTGAAGAAAGTTGCCTATACAGGGCCCTAAATACTCAGTGAGTTGCATTTTCCCTACTTGAGTTTATTACACTAACTTTCTGACATTAATCATTGTCTCAATTTCCCTTCAAAATAAAGAAGTGCAAATGCACTGTTTCTGTAAACTCTCACAAGAATATATGAGAAAAGAAGCCAATTTTATTATATCTTAGAGATGCTATCATGGGGAGAAGTTAAATGATAAAATGATAACGATAAATGAGTTTTGTAGTAGAGCTTCTGTAATTAGTAGTTTCATTTCAAGTGATAGCCACTAAAATCTAAATGATGTAATTTGTTTTCCCCATAGCTTAGGCAGTCTTTTAATGATTAAAGACGGAAAGGTTAATTTCACTTTTTTCATGCTAACTTAAAGAAACTTTTAACAACACATTAACCATTTGTACTGCATAACTAATCCAGTTTCCTACAGTGTTTACAAAGATAGAAATCCCACGCTGAACTACCTGAACACCTACCAACATTCAAGCAAGCAGAGTCATTAATGTAACAGAGGGAGCTGGTTATATAGGGGTATGTAAACACAGCTACAAGGAAATAACTTTGTTATACAAAGCTCCTGACTGAAATAAGCCATTGCACCTGTAAGTAACGTTGGCCACAAACCGAACTCATCAGCAGTCAATGCTGTAGAGAAAGGTTCAAATTTTACGTTACTCCACATTTACAGCATCAGTCCATGCTTATTAAATAACTTTGCGTCAGCAGCTCATCATCTGTCCTGTTCCTGCAGGTATATTAAACATGTTGAACAGAGGTGTGGCAACGTTCTATATAGACCATACACTAGCTCGTTACGTGTGTCAGTGTGCCGACCTCAGGCTCTTCACGGCTCCCAAGTCAGTAAAACTTATGTTTTATATCCACTGTCTTACGTTCACTTATATCCACTGGCTCCTCTGCCGAGGCATGTTCCTTAAAAGCTAGAACAACTGATCTTTTCCTGGGCTTGGAATTTACCCTTACCATCCCTGGTGAGAGTAATCCCCACACAACTTGCCTTGGTCAGTCTTTCTCATCAACAGCTTTTGTTTTTTAATGGTTATGTGCAGACACTGCTGTGTGCACCTCACTCGCATCAGGCCTTGCTACACCGGTCTGTGACTGTGCAAGCCCGTGTCCCAGGCTGGGATGCTGCAGGGGGGAGCACCTTGGCCCTGCAAAATCTGAAAGGCTGCTGAAGCAGAACAAGTTTCCCGGGGTTTGAGGATGGTACCACACTGCCACCCTCAGCAGGAACAGCAAATCATCATCCTTTCAAAAGGGAAAGGAGAAAATCATCTTGAATTTGCTTTCAGTGCATAATAGCCCCATCTCCCACCCACCCATAAGCTACCATAAGCATTGCACATCAGGGAATAAAAAGTTGAAGCACCTGCAGCAGTAAAGCTTGCTGTGCTCTGCTCAGGCTGCTCGTGGATATGGGTAGACAAGAGGTACTGATGAACCGAGGAGCAATTGCAGTGCCAAGTAGTCTGTTGTAATCTCCAACAAACAGCTTTGACACGTCTTTTTCATAAACACACAGTGATTGAAAATAAGTCAGAACTGACTCTTCTTTTTCCATTGTATAAGCATATGGAAACATGCATCCAGGAAAACCAGTATTGTATAGTATATATTTGATATTAAAACATTACACTAGATGTTTTGCTGACATAATGTACACTTTAGAAATCATTATCCTATGTACGTTAAATACTATATATAACCTTACTTTTCAGATAACTTGCACCAGTTCAGCAGAGCACATGTTTTAATTGAAGTATTCATCTTGGAATTAACTGTGATTTCTCATTCACTTCAGTATGTGCCAACACTTATAAAGAAGTACAAACCCTGTGGTTTCAGAAACGTTTAGTAACTTCCACTTATTTCAAGCCTATATCCGTTTTCCACCCTGCACTCTGTATATTTCTCTATTCAATCGTTACATTTCAGGGCAAAGAGTAGTGCCTGTACAGACCTGATTTCTGTTCACACTTATGTCTGCTTTGCTCTCTAATGAACATTTGAGACTCTTCAGTAAGACACAGGCAGATACATAACAGTGTCAGAGGTGTAATCTATGAATAAGAGTGTGATATTACAAAAATGTTTCTGGTCAGAACTCACATTTTCATTTTCTTTTTGTATTTCTGTCTTACAAGTTGATCAGAAAAACAATAGCCAGCAAGAAAACTGGCAGAACAGAGTAAACTAGAATTGCAGCTTGGGCCAAACTCCTCCCATTTCATGTCTGTATTATATTATAGACCTAAAATATATTAATGTACTGTAAATGATATTTTCCTTAAAAATTGGTGTTTTACGTGATGGCAGCAGATGAAATAATTTAAGTAGCTTTTATTCACAGAAAGCAGACAGTATTCCATATTCACCTCCAGGAGGCAAAATTTCAAATTTCAAGTTTCACAGCTACCAAAAGTGCTTTTAGTCAATATATAATTCAATAACTAAACTACAGAAGAACATCTATTGCAGAACTGATTAGCTAAAAAAGTTACCTTTCCTTTATGTTTTAGCTGTACAAAGTGTAATAACTTTTTCTACTTTTTAATAAAATTCCTGAGTTTTCTTTTACTTCAGAGATAAACCTGAAGCTTCTTCAAAAATGTCAGCACATTAGCTATTAAAGTTATCACATTTCATTCTGCATTGTCAAGAGACTAGACATTGTGCAATCACACTGTCGTTACAAAGCTGACAAAGCATTAACTGCTTTATTTCACTGTTAAAATCATTAATTCTGCAACTTTGAGTTCTTTTTCAATCTGGTTACTTAGGGAAATAAAGGATATGGTATATGCACACACATATGCCAATATATTAGGCTGTGAGTTCCCAACTAATTACTTTTGAATGCATTTAATAATTTGTCTCAGGTTTGATAGATAATTACTCTCAAATATATTGAATTAAAGTTTCATGCAAATAAACATGGGAAAAATTACATATTTTTGTGTAGATCAGATCAGCTACCTTCTTCCCAGAAGAAAAGCAGAATCCTGAACCTAACTTTACCCTGCCCTTGAACCACGCAGGCTCCAGGGGAGAGTTGATGATACCTCAGGCACAGGGCAAAGCATCAGCCCAGGCACCTGTTTGGACACCAGAGGCTGGAGCCACAGGCCAGGTACAGGAACTGTGTTTTCATAATCTCACTCCTTGTAAGTTAAGCATTACATACAATTCCTGTTTTCCAGCTGCTTACTGTCAGCCCAGACCCAATGGCAGAACATTTTGCCCAACTAACTTGGTTTTCCAGGCTCCAGGGTCCCCCTTTAATGCAAAGCCACGGTATTCCTAGGGCCTGGGAATTAGATTGTAAAATTGACTGTATACAACTTTATTACTTTGCTAGAACAGCGTAAACCAGACTAGGAGATTAATAAAAATTGTATAACTTGAAGTATTAAAGGGTGATTTCTGATTCAAATTCCAAGTGTCCAGTATAATACACTTAAAGAGGAGAACAGAAGCAGCATGCAGGACAACAGCAGTGCTACAGAGTAACAAAACCCAAACCAATACAAACCAAGCTAAAAAAGGATTAGCATTTGGAATACACTAAAACCACACAAACTTCTAAAAAGTGATGTTGTTTCTAGCATCTGAGCCTCAGCACTTCACATCCCAAGGACTGTTCATTTAGTAAGCCTGAACCAAATGCTGAGTTCATTAAAAGAGACACTGAAGATAATTCATTCCTATTTCATCAATTATTGTGTGATTTTGAATCAATGTGGCATTTAATACCACTGTAGATGTTGACTTGCATTAACTTTCACCAGATTTTTGTATGTCATGTATATCTATAACACTTTAAACTGCCTTCGGCATTTTCTGTTCTCAGAATTATTTTTTCTTCTTGTTTGAAAGATCAGACAAGTATTACCTCTTTTGAATTAAAACAACTGCTCATGCATTCCTGAGGAAAATGAAAAATTATTTGAGCATAAACACACACTTCTCACATGGTCTTTTTGCAATTTAAAACTCTTTAGCCCCCAGAACGATGTAGATAAGTTTTCCTGTGAAAATAAGGAATGTTGTTACACAGATTAAAGTTTTATTCCTGACTTAAATAGGAACATGAGGAAATCCTCTTTCATGACCTGAAGATCAGATATGTTAAGCTATGATAGCAATGTGTCAGCCTCTGAAGTTTTTAGAACATGGATATTCAGGATTGGGACTGGAAACCTAGTCTGATATTCTGCATTTATTCCATTATCTTGCCAACTAGCTCTGTCATCTGCAATTTCATTGCAGACATTGAGGTACATGACCTCCCCACCCATTACACAAGTGAGTCAGCCTGAGGAAGGCCAGAACATCAGGATGCCCATTTCTTTACAGGGACCTGAAGATATCAATCTAAATACCTCCAGGAATGCAGGGATTGAAATACGGACTAGCGATAAAAATGAAAAAGTCCTATGCTGTTTTGTCTTATGAAGACAGGACTCATCATCTAAGATTTTTCCACTGTTGTGTTCCTCTAACCCTGCCTGGACTACATCGCCCTGCCTACTGCAAGCTGTAGTAGCCATTTAATGCTGCATAGATTGCTTGTGTCCTGCAAAGGACTACTGAGGCAGCTGGTGAAAAACGTGCATCACCACCTTTGTCTGGACATTTCCAGTTTTCCCCTCACCAAACTCCTAGGAAGGGCCACACAGCTTATTTTGAGTGTATAATTACTCTAAGTAAAACTTAAAACTTTTTTTTCTTGGAAATTTTGCTCTAAAGCTGACAGTCGTACGACGAGTTATTCCCAATCAAAAAAACCTCATTGTGATCACCTACTTAAAATGAGCTTCTAGAAAGTTTAACTTCTATTGGTCTAAATACTCTTTATGAGTTCATATTTCTACATAATGGGGTTCATATACAGCATATTCATAAGGCAGACAGAAGCGAGCATTACAGTTGATAAAACTAAGGTAATTCAAGTGACATTTAAGAAGCTATTATGCCTTGCTATTATTCTCCTTGTATAATTTTACAGTAAGTGAAAGCCTGGTAAGTGTCTGTTAGAAATACTTTCTCCATGTTCGTAACTAATTTTTAAAAGAAATAACTGTGAATCCTTTTTGTGTTTATAAGTAGCTACTAAGCCTTAATAAACAGCACACTGAAGTCTACATTTAATACAAGTAGGAGTTAGATTATGGGGGGAGTGCAGAGCCAGCTATAGAAACAAAATTTGTCCTAATAGTTTCTTCAGTATGCTTTAAAAACTGTTAAGAGTACATTAATAGTAGGAACTCTTTTGTGTATAATACAGTGCTGAAAATGGAGGAGGAAGCAAAATAAGTTACTTCTTTTTACAAGCAAGAGAAATTTTTGTTTGTTTTACAAGGTGTCCCTCAGTTTTGGCTCTCTAATGTCACGTAACATTGATACAGAGTACAGCAGAATAAACTAAACCATAAACAGAAGGGCCATGTGGTATGTGGTCAGGGCACAGTGCAATCCCATTTGGACTGGAAAGTCTTTTCTGTCAAAGCAGAGTTTTGGTATTACACTATCACTTCTTTTAGCTTTGCTCAGATCATGTATCAGGTAAGGCTTAACAAACAAAATTGATGTATTAATTCTTACAGTTTCTAGTATATCTAATGCAAAAATGAGGATGAAAAGATGATCATTACATTCATGGACATTGGTGTCACCTTTAGGTAGACTGAGCATGGTCGGGAGAAAGTGGTTGTTGGAAAAGCCCCACTTCTTTCATGAGGAAACATAGGAAAGGTCCAGTAACCCATCCAGCTTCTCCTTGAGGACAGGCCAACCCTCTCCCAGCAATTTGGCTTTAGTTCTAGGATTATACAATAGCAACTCAGCAAATTTGTCTGGTTGAACAATTTAAGTGAGCCTGGTGCCTCACAGGTTTTCCTGGTCCTGCTTAAAACTGGGGCTTGCCAATTATACGCCAGTGTATTTATCTTACCCTATATAATAGCCAGGTCAGAGAGCTCACGATACATATCATTAGTGCCTGCACAGCTGTCTGTGGTAACGGGGAATTGCGAAAATTGCTTCTTGATGTCTCAATAGCGCATTTGTTGGAGGCTTTGTGTTATTGATAGCTGAACAGGTACATGATGAAAAGTGAGCATTTCAGGCCAGTAAAAACCACACCTATCAAACTAAGTCTTTCAAAACAGTAGGAGACATCCCAACCATAGGTTTACATGTTTACACTATCCTATTGATAATAAACTGGAAAACTGTATATGATGCAAGACTAACACAAGCCTGCCTGTTCTTGATAGGCTCAGTTAATCCACCTGGCCTTTCAGGCATTGACAACATCATACAAAGAAAATCAGTTACCCAAGGTAATCAAATCCACTGGCTTCATCTCAGCTTTCTCATTCATTTAATCTAATTCTTGAGGATTGACATTATTTTGTGTATAATGGAAACATATGTACTTCATTAAAGCCAACACCCGGACATACTCAATAGTGTAGTAAGAGCTAACAAAGCTATGACAAATGCAGCCTTGCTGTTATGAATCAACTGACAAGTAATACAACCAAAAATATTTGCTTCTTAAAACAACCTTTGAAGAAACAGCTTTTAGATGAAAGTGCCTTGCTTCCAGGGAGGTTTTGCCCTGGAGTGCTTTGTCACTACATGGGGAGAGTAAAGGTTAGCATCGTGCCCGAAAGCCATGACCTGAGCTGAAGATGTTCAGGTGCAAGATGCATTCTGGCTGCCTGTAACAGCATCTCTCAAGGTAACAGAGCCATCATGCTCCAGACTGAGCAGTGAGGTAGGAGACCCCAATTTCAGTAAGAACATGCTTTGATTTCAGCATATGAGTAATGCTACAAGAGGTCAGATGAACATTAAAATAAGTCATTAAGCCTCAGTGACCTCAGTGGAAAAAAGCAGCAAGTAGTGAAATAAGTTCACTTGACAAGTAAAAGCTTATCAAGAAGAGAATAATTTCAACCCAAGATGGGTTTAAAATAGAATGAAGACATCCAATACTTCATAAAAAATGATTGTGCTTTATGTAAATGTGACTTGCTAGCAGTAACATTCGAAGAATTTGTTGTGCGACTGGGCAACAAGATACAAAGAAGGAAGATAAGAACTCTTAAATTTGAGCTATTTTATATTTTCATTATTTTCTGCCCAAATAATCTGGAATGATTGCAGTGTATGTAGCCCTCAGGTCACTGAGTAGTATTATAATAATTTAAAATGCAACTATGGTTCTGTTCATGCAGTCTGCAGTAGCTGTAAGAATGTAGACTTTCATGGACAAGCATTCCTGCTTAGGAGCAGACCTTACCAGGTATGAGAACACTAATTGACTCATCCTCTACTTCCCACATAATTTATAGTAATCAGAAAACTTATTTTTCCTGAAGAATTCTAAAGATGGAGCACATTTTATGGTGTTATTTTCATCCTTTCCATTACATTCGCTGGATATGATATAATGAGGTAGAATAATGATATAGAACTGTTTATAATAATTTCAAATCAACAGTCTATTAGCAGATTTTGAAAGTCCCCAGCATTGGTATTACCTTTTGCCTCATTAAAATGGGAAGATTTAAATCAAGTCTATAGATCAGTGGGTATTTTCTCACTTTTTGCTTTGCATTTAGCTTAGATACAAAACTGTAGTATTTGGTCTCATTTTCAGGTCCTCGCTCAATACTGCATTTATTCAGAACTGATTTGGTCAGTATTCCAAGCATTTGTACTTACAGTAGTATGTCCAAAATAATGTTGACTAAATGTCAACATAATCAAATTAAAAATGGGCCATTTTTGTTTATGGTACACCACATTACCAAACATGTCATGTATCAATAGGATATTTAAGTGGTAATGCTAATATTGCCTTATAAGGGTTATGTGTTACTAGGCAAGCAGTTCAAACACCTAAAATCTCACAGCCAGCCTGCTGATCAGAATTTAACTTATCTGATATCCCAGGGATTCCTGGAGAAGTTCAGTATCTTTTCTATTATCTATTATAATAGCATTACAGCTATTGAAAGTCATTACAGATTACAATGCTGTTTAACCAGTGCTGCGGATGTTACAATTACCCTCTGAGATCACAAACTGTAAGGAATATCTACTAAAAAAAAAATAAATCAACTTACCCAACATGGGCTTCCATACAGATGCAGAGGGCTAAATGCACAGAGGAGTTAAACTATTTCTTACTGTGGACATCCAGATTTTTTGTGTTCAAGGAGTGTTTTCTGCAAGTTGTTCTCTGAAACAATTTCATTACTCTTTGCCAGCCTGAGGATGGAGTCAGCTGATTTTCCAACCGATGAATGGCTCTATTCAAAGACTTAAGCTTTGGGTTAATAATTGAGCCGTCCCCTTCTGGGACTAGCTCAAGGGCAGGTGGCTGGTTTGGTGCCTCAGTGGTTCCACTGCTGCAGGGAGTGCAAAGGGGGCCAAAGCTTGACAGGAGCTGGCTCTTGAGGTGACAGGGCAGGTCTGCTGCTGTGCATGGGGACAGGCTCACACTAGCCAGTTGCTCCTAAAGTAGTATTGTCCTTGCTGAGAATGCAATAGCCCCAACGGAAAATTAATAAACTGAGAACCATTGGCACTCTGAAGGACCAGTATAAGCTTTAGAAGAAACCAGCATAAGATTTAGCTTTATATTAACAGGTTTTACTAATAGCCTTAATATTACAAGCCATTGTAATTAATTTCAAGTGCTGTTCACTCGCTCGTCTCCAATAGACAACACCACACTGCTCGTGGCCCAGGTGCTGTTGCAGGTGATTTGAGTTCCAGTGACTGCCACTGCTCAGGGCTCTTGTATGGAGAGCAGGATGTGCACTGCCCAAGATTTTCAAATGCAGCACAACTGCCTTAGAGCCTTGAAATTCAGACAAGGGCTGAATTCCCAGTTTCTCAAGACATTTTTCAGAGTCCTCCACTTGAGCACTGTGAACTGCAATGGGCAACAGCACACTGATGCTTTGAGCTCTCAGACAAAGTATTTTCATTCTAGTTAAATTATGACTTGCAATTAGCAGGTACTTGAAATAGATATTAAGAAGTAGGTAGAAAGAGATCCCTAGAAATTTCAGGATTTCTGATACTGTCCATTAGATGTAACTTGTGTTTGGAGTACTGCTGGGAATAGTAAAAAAACCATCAGCATTAATTCTATGCCAGTTGGCAACAGAATTGTCTTCAAGGCTGTTTTCTCAGTTCTAACGCTATGAAATGCCACATGGGACCAAACTTGCCGATTCTCCCACTTGCAGCTGTTCTGCAATAGAAACAATCAGGGATTTTTTTTCCACTAGGTTTCAAGCTTCTTTCTGCTTGAATGATGAAAGAAAGATAAACAATATACATGTTACAGTTAGACAGACTGTTCAAATGAGATGGAGGGGGGGGGGGGGCGGGGGGAGGGAAACAGGGAATACCCCAGAGCAGACATTCTTAGCACATACTCTTGACTTGTAATTGGATCAGCATTCAGCGTTTGCAGGGAATATAGGATTTTATGTTTCTCCAATTTCTTCTGCCCATAGATGCAGTAAGAAGAGCTTTAGGCAATAACAGTAGCAGAAAGGCATACAACAGTAGGGAAACATGCTTCATTTTTTGTTATGGAAAAATGTGGTTTTCCTCTCTTATTTAGGGCCTGAGACCTTTCCACATTGTGTAGCCTGGGGGGAGCTTCCAGCACTGTCACAGTAGGCACGTGGCATTAAAGTAGTCTCTTATAACAACATGTCACTAACCAATGTGAAGATAAAATTAAGAAAAAGTACAAGCAGTAATGGTTTTAAAATACAAAAGGGTAGATTCAGGATAGATGTAAGGAAGACATTTTTTATAGTGAGGGTGGTGAAACACTGGAACAGGTCGCCCAGAGAGGTAGTAGAAGGCCCATCCCTGGAAACATTTAAGGCTGGGTTGCACAGGGCTCTGAGCACTGATCCTGCTGAAGATGTCCCTGCTCATTGCAGGGGGGGTGGACTAGGTGACCTTTAATGGTCCCTTCCAACCAAAATGATTCTATGAAGAAGCAAACACGCACACTTACTTCTGACCGGGACAGAGACTAGCATGTGCTAGGAAGGATCTGAGGGTCCTTACTGCTGGAAGATGCAGTGTCAGGACCTCTCAGCCTTTCCCTTCCTCAACAGTTGTCAAGTCTTCCCCAAAATCAGCGCTAATAATTGAAACTGAAGTAGTCAAAATTGTCTTCTTTCTTCTCCTTCACAGCCTGGACCATCCCATATTTTAGTACTGGTGATAATGACCCTGACAGGAAGGATTCTCACCCCTCCACCTTTTCCTCACATACCAGCTACACGCAACTATTTCTGACAGCAGATCTGAAACTCTGTCAGAAGTTCCTTGCCCTGAGACAGTCTGGACTGGAAATCACATTCCTTAGGTGCTTTCCTTAGTCTTGTGTGGTGTGCAACGGTGTTTCCCCAGGGAAGGCGGTACCTTATCCACAAGCTTCGGACAGCTCCTGAAGCGAGAGGTCCGTCAGGAATGTAACACCCAGGAACCTAACAGCTTGCTTCCAGTCACTCCTAAGAAACACCCGAGATGTGTTTCCCAAAGACACCCAGAACAGTCCCACATCAAATGGAGAGCAAGGGTGGACATTTCTACCCAGGGCGGTCGGGATGTGACACTTGCATGAAGGAAAACAAGGCAGATAAGCACGAAGGTTCGTGCAAATTCTGTCAGAGGCACGGCCAAAAAGCAGCGGGAAGAGCTGCCACTGGCGTTTGTCTGGCAGGGATCCCCCACCAGCACTGTTTCCCTCAAATGCATTAGAAACCGAAAAGGAGTGTATGAAGGATGAAAAGAGGTGTATGGAGGAGTGGCAGGGAAGGGACAATGCTGCTTAGGGGCACCCATGGGGGCTCCAGCTAGGCGACAGCAGGGGGGGCCTTCTGCCACTGCCGCCCAGCCCTGGCCGTGGGCGGGCTCGAACCCGCGGTCCCCCGGCGCGGCGCCCCCGCAGTCCTCGGCCGGCTGCGAGGCTGCTCGGAGGCGGCCGCCGCGCTCCGTCCTGCGCCCGCCGCCGCGGAGGGGCCGCGGCCCCGGCCCCGGCTGCAGGTAAGGTGCGATGGTCCTCGGGGAGCGCGGCACCCTCCGGCCGGCAGCCTGTCCCAGCACCGCTCCTTTCCCGGGGGCCCTCCTGCCTTCCCTCCTCATCCCTCCCGCCTCTGCTCAACTGTTTGTTTTTTTTCTTAATTGTTTTTTTTTTTTTAATGTTCATTTTTCCTCCCATAATAATACCTCTGAAGTATTACTAAGATACGTTCTGCTGGATTAAAATAGCACAGAATAACTCAAATTGCTATTAATGAAATAAATCTGAGAAGCGAGTTTCCCCCCCAAAAGCCTGCAAAAACTTGTTCTTAAAAACAGCGAATGGCATATGGAGAAACTTCTCCCAAAAAGATAATCTAAGCAGCAGCTTCCATTTTCCCCCAGCTCCTGGTCAAATCTGCACATCTCATCTCAGGTGAATATGTAGATGAACAATGTGCCAGTACTTAAAAAGGTGTACAATGTTTGAATGACAATAGATCATGTAGATTAAACCTGCTATTGGGCATTGAGTCATGAGGAAACTAAATATTTAAAGCATTTTATTTCTCTAGCAGTTTTTTTCTAATTATAAAAAAAAATCACTTGCCTATAGACAGCACTTCAATGTCTATTCAAACTGTCTAAATAGGATTATTAAAGGTGCTCTTCATCATGACACAACTCCAGGTAATTCTAATGACTGTCATAGAATAAAGGTAAAGCAGTATGTATTTAAAGAAAAGGAAGACTCTGAAAGTCATGCACTTAGCACGTGGGAAGATTAGTTAAATCTGCATTAGTGAAAAAAAAATAAATACATGTTTGCTTGAAAAATGCAACATACTTTCAAAGCCCCTGTTGTGATTTCCTCTTAGGCTGAGCTCCTGCTGACTTTGAGCTCAGTTCCACACCTCAGAGTAACACCTCTGACTTCAGCCCTAGCAGGTACAAAAGCATGCAAAAATCCTGAGCCCAGGACACTGAGAACATTCACATTTTTGTGTGGCAGTACAATTAAAGCATTTCTTCCTGTGATTATCATGTACTAATATATGTGTTTCTACTCAGTAGTTTTAATTGCATTAATTTGTGTCAGTTCATTTCAAATGCAAAAGCTTCTAGATTGTAAAAACCAAACTGTGATGAAAGCTGATTTTCTCCTCCAGTCTTTCATCCTGTTGTGCTGCTCAAAATGGTTAGTTTGTAATCTCCTGGTTACAGGGACATTTTACTAATTCAGCAAGGAATTACAGATCTGAATCAAACTGACAAATAGTTGTTTGGTGACTAAGTGTCCCAAGAATACTTTTTCTGGAGGTTTACAGGCATATGTAAGAACAGTCAAAACAGGAAAAATCTATGGTTCAAACTCCTAATTTGCATGGAAAACAAGGCATCATTGGGGCATATTCCCTCCCTTCTTCCCCTTTTCCACCTAAACAAGCAAGCCTTCACAGTTGCAAACAAAATTAATTGCAAACCAAGGGGTTGATTCTGTCATAAATGAGAGGCACATTGCAAAATACTCAACGAGGAGAGAAGATTGATATGATTAAGTCTAATCTGCTACTGCAGGGGTATTATTTTTTCCCCCTCACAGACTCAAGCATGTGTTCAGTGACATATAGTGAGATGTCCCTCATTCTCCCATGCCAGAGGCAGCACGGAGGGAAGACATGGACAGATTATTTGGGTCCTGAAGAGTTTCTACAACATGAGAATGCTTGAGGAAAGCTCACAGACATCAGGGTCTATGTGGGGAGACTCTCCTCCAGGTTAAAAGCTAGAAGATTCTAGCTCTGTTAACTTTCATAAGGAACAATAATTTAAGCTGGCATCAGAAAGATATGATTTCACTTGTCTTTTCAAATTAAGCTGTTACTTAATCTGAACCAGCATATTCTGTCCAACTTTCTGGATTTTCAACTATTTATATTAATCATATCTATTTTGATAGTGCCCAAACAAAACCATGGCTCCATTTTGCTATGGGCTATAGAAACAAGTGAGCCTGGTCTGTTGTAACCAGTGATGTGTGGTATCAGGGCTGCAGTAGCACTGTGTCTGCTTTCAACCCACACTTGCGGGTGCCCTTTAGAAACTTGGGGACCTAAAGTGCTCACCCAGGTGGCTGTCAGGTCTCAGCTGGGACATGGGAGACCACCCAAGCCATCAGTGTTAGCCACGTGAAAACTGTTTGTACCTTTCTGCAAAGTCAAAACCTTTGTTAAGGTGCCTTTGAGGTTTCAATCATTTGAATGTTGCCTGCCTCTTTGACTTGACTCAAACATATTCCTTCTTTAAGGTGCATAAGAACTGAGCACATCTCTGCTCTTTGCTGCTCTGATGTAGCCACAGGGGCAGGTTGTGATTTGTGACTGTCATACTGGTGTGGCAGAAGGTGATCCCTGGCTGTCTGTGGGATTGCATGTGGGAGGACCTTGTGGTGTTGACATAGACCTTAAAAAAGATAGTAAAGGTCTCAGATTCAAGACCTGTGGTTTGGTACAAAGGAACTCAAACATTTGCAGATGTATGTAGAGGTCCAGCTGCACAGATAGGAGAACTGGGATGTACAGAGCAAAAGATTTAAGTAAAAGTCTATATACACGTACAAATAACCATTACCAACCTCACAATCTTCAAATTACTTCGGAGTAATGGCAGTAATCATCAACCATGACTCAAACACCACCAATACCTGCTGGACTTGTATCAGCTATCTAAAAGTATATTTAGGAACAAGGTGGAGGTAAGTTATTTAATCCATTGCCTTTTTTACCAGAAAATAGCCTGTGTGGCACACTTTCTATAGTTTTTTTCAACAGGCATGAACAGAGCTTGTAATGAGTGCTATATTTAAGCAGTCACATTAATACATTCATTTATTAAAACCTATTCTTTGAATGTTTACTACATCAATTTCTGTACATCACTGAAACCTTTCAGTTCAGTATTATGCTGGTTGGAAGTAGTGCATCTGACACTTATTCCATGAAGGCAACTCCTACAACTGTGTTGCCATCCTAAGCACCCAGTTGTTATAAATCTGAAATTCATTTTCTGGGAAAATTGTGTAACATTAACAACATCTCTGCCAGTTAAATTATTTCCCAGCTAACCCAAGAGATATACTAATCTATTTAAAATGCACAGAGTGAAAACAACAACAGATAAGCGTATAAAATAATCCTATCATAGGTTATGTAAGTTACTCTAAGGCTTTGATGTTTATGAAATTGATAATGCAGAGAACTTGGTGAGAAATACAGACCTCAATCTAGAAAAGCAAATGTCTTTAACAATTAGACAGTATTTGTATACTTAATACTGTATTAGCACCATACTGCTAGTCTTTAATCCTTTTGTGGTTAGAAGCACAGATACTAAAAAAAAATATTTAAATGGCTGCAACAGTGGATTTCTTTGACTTAGCTTATGAGCTTCCAGTGTATTTTGAGGACAGTGATTTTACATGTTTACTTAATATATTATTTGGGACATTGAAATACATCACTGAGTTGTTGCTGATACAGTCTGAAATCTTGCTATGCTAATTTTTTTTCAAAGAAAAAATTAACCTGTTCATTATACAGATTTATTCAGGATCACTCTTTAAAGAATCTCATACAACGCCCTATACATATATAAGCAATGTTTAGTTGAAATCTTTCTGACAGCTCATTTTGCTAAACCAGAGAAGCAGATTTTAATTTCTGGTGAATCTTAAGTTCATTCTACTTACTTTAACAATATGACCACCTTCTGCTGTATCTTTGATCAAAACATCTCAGAGCAAAAACGCTTGAGAAAGACATACAGATTGGAGCAGCTTCCTGAGTGTCCCAGTGAGAAAGTGACATTTTCAGCTATTACTTGTATTACCTGGCACATGTGACAACTGTATTGATCAGAACATCGGAGCATAACTGGAATCCAGTATTTCACTTTGAACTATTGCTAGATGCATCAGCACTAGAGACTTAACCTCCATTCAATTGCTAACATAGCTCTGTCACCACAAATGGCCCTTGTACTGCCTGTCTGCAAAGGAAACATGACAAGACAGCTGCTTTCCATGGACCAAGTAAATCTAACTTTACTTACTTGCCCAAGGAGGCTTTGCATGGTTTATGTCCATGCTAGCAAGATCAGATGTGCCTAGGGTTTAGAAACAAGCTAGCTGGTATGCCAAGAGCCAGCTTCTCTGCCAAATAAGAGGGTGCCCCTTATAATAGATTGCAGACACATACATTGGTCCACTTTCATCAGTCAGTTCCCCAGTTATACCCACAGTTTTGCTGCTGCTGGGTTTTTTTCCTTCCAATTTGCCTCACAAAAAAAAAACCCTCTTGCTACTTTTCACTCAAGCTGCACTGTCTGCAATATTACTCAGTCTTAACATGAAAAATAATATGTGAAAACTTTGCATTTTCTTCTCTTTTGCAATCTATGTATTTTAGGGAGACTCAAAAAGCATCACGAAACTAGGGCTATCCTAGGCAGACACCCAGGTTGATACAAAGACAGATAGCATGTCACTTTATTCCTCAAAATGCTGTCTGACAGTAGTCACTGACAACCAGTTGTGTGGAGCTGGCATTTCTGAGTGATGAGCAAAAGTTTCTTACTCTTCCTTTATTTTCACTTGTCACTTGTACACAGCTGAAGGGAGATAAAAAAATATTTCCTATGTAACTTGGAAATAAGAGTAAGGAAGCCTGCCCAGAACTGTAAAAACCAACGAAGATGGTAATATAGTGTCAGGTGCCAATTTGCTAAAAGCAAGGGTACGAGTGAAGACTGAATAAAGAATCTGGAAGTGACAGTGGCATTGTGGGACCATATCCTGTCAGAGTTTTTCCTTTTTACTTCTCTGCCACTCTATTCCTGAATATTATCTTGTGTCGGCCTTCCATATATCCACTCCCTTTCTCCCACTGAGTATTTTCAGCTTTCCATGATTTTCTTTCCAATTGGTTTGTACTGATCTAACAAACAGAGGATGGAGTAAAGAATTTGTAGCTCATTGGCTACGCTGCAGTTATAGTGGGCAGTACAAATAGGACAATGCAGAGCAGGGGAGGTAGTTATACTTCTTTGGCACTCTGGCCAAATCCCTCCTGAATTTCTAGCTGCTTCTCAGTTAAGCACTTAAAGATACTGTCATTCAACACTTCGGATTTGGAAGTCAAACACAATTACAATGCTAATTTAGATTATACTATCTATAAACCCACTATCAACTTTTTAAGTTATTTTAAGACAATTCTACATGCTGTTGTAGATGCCTGAAACAGCATCTATGGGAATTCAGGCATATGGCTGCTAGCATATGACGGTGTCTTTATTTTTTAGTATTTTCCATACATCCATTGTGGATAAGATACTTCAGTTTAACCGGCATTTCATCCTTTAATTCATTCACACAAAATTCACTTCCAGTGGAATTTTAAGACACTGCTACTACCTCTGCCAGCTCTCTGCCTCATCTCATTTCAGTCTGAGGTTTGTGAAACTTGCATAATTCACTTTTCCTCTCATGCTGAAGATAATAAACAGTGAATTCCCAGAAGATATGCCAAAACATTAGACACTATTTTACAGCCCTAATCTGATCCAAAGTAGAAAGCTTTGTCTCATCATATGGGAAACTGGGGCAGATACTTGTTACCTTCGCCTCAATTACTTAATGGTGTGTTTAGAACTCGAGGATGTGTCAACATATGCACAATAATATGGACAGCATGTAGTCTGTATGATAAAACCAAATGGTTCTATTCCATACAGAGAACAGCTTATGTATATTTTTCTAGGCTCCAGGAAAGAGGAAAATATAATGGGTCCTGCTGAACTAGTTTTAAATACCAGTAGTTAATAAGTTCTACATATGCAGGAAGGAATTGTGCTGTGAGTGTATAGCATTTGATGTAGAAATACATAATAGAGGAAAGGTCCAGATGTGCAAGCATGCCAAGAGGCAGGCTTTTCAATGCAACAAACCAGCTCAGTAAGCCCCATAAAAACCAGGACAGCAAAGAAAACGTCTGTGTGCATGTAAGCATGTATGCACATGCAGCACTGATGCAGCTTAGGTATTATCTGTGAAACTGCTTAAGATTTCAATAGCTACCCAATTCTGTTCCTTGGCTGGCATGTGGTGTCTCTTTGTGGTGGTGGGCTGCCAGCTGACATGGCAATTAGATCTCTTGATTAATGTTTCTTGCACAGATATGAGATTCTCTCTTTCCTGTGGTTTCCATGCTCTATTGTTGAGCATACAAAATTAATCCACACACTATAGAATGGATTTGACCTTTCATGTGTTAAAGACTAAAATACACCACCCCATTCTCCCTCAAAATTGCTATATTGGATGTTGGTTAAGATCTGAATGTAAATCAGTTGGTTTAGAAAAAGATTTGTAATCAGCCCATTCATTTTGATCTTCATCACTGTAAAAACTAAAACCAAAGTACAGAAATACCCATAGGTTCCCTTTATAAAGGATCTTCAGACACATTAGGAGCTCATAGTAGCAATTCAAAAGCTAAATATAAAAAAAGCTTTATGAAGTACTTATAAAGTCATTAAGGTTTTCTGGGAAACCAGAAAGATAATATTTTTTTAGCATATTTTCCTGTGAGATAAAGATAGCAAATGTAGAAAGTATCCATCCAAACCCAAAAGGAGATATACAAAAGACATCCCACGATATGCACCGGGAGTGTTACAGAATCAGCATTTAGAGAGCAGTGTTCTGACAACACCATCTGCTCATTTGCGCTGTATCTTCCTATTACAGGCTCTCTTAATGTCTCATGCGTGATTTTATGTGGAAGTCAGTAGGAGTGTGTGATTTATTTTGACATTAATATTTACCAGGCTGGTGTATGCTTAAAGTATTCAAGATGCTGCGAATTTTCACTTGTTTAAAAAGCCATTTAAATGGCTTTAATTTTTCTTTGGAGACATGAACAACTTTGTCACTTCACCACTGTTACATACAAGTCAGATACCATTCACACTGCATTAATGTAAGTAAAAGCAGCTAGTGTTGCTCTCACTAGAGCTACAGACTGAAAGAAAAATTACTTTGGGGTAAAAATGTTTGCTAATGTTTTATGTTGGTTACTAAAGGAGGGTGAAATAGCTTCAAATTCCTTGCTGTTAGTAATTTATTGTGAAATCGAAGTGCAAGAGACCCCTGAAAAATTCATTCTGGACATTGAGAATAGTATTGATTGTCCCTTCCCAAAACCTACAACAGATATTTCATTTGTATTTATTAACACTTAACAGTTGTCTTGCAGATCCTGGGCAGGTAATGCCTGTTGTGTAGGTTTTTTCCAAAGTTTTGAAGCAAGTCTTACAAATAAGATTTCAGTGCTTTGATGAAACACAGAAAGTTTGCACAGTCCATGAATTTCAGATCTGTTGCAGGACTGAATTAAACTATTGATTGATACTGTTTTCATCCAGAAATGGATTACAGAGCTGACAGATTACTTAAAATAACCGTTATGGATGTGAATCATTGTGGTGGGTTGACCTTGGCTGCATGTCAGGTGCCTGCCAAACCGCTCTATCACTCCCTGCTCAGCAGAACAGGGTGGGGAGAACCTAAGATGAAAAAAAACCACCCAACTTGTGGGTCAAGGTAAAGGCAATTTAATAAAGCAATAGCAGAGGTTGCGTGTGCAGAAGTGGAGGAAAACAAAAGATGTTATTCTGTACTTCCCATCAGCAGGTGATGTTTGGCCATGTGCTGGGAAACGGGGCTTTGGTACACACAGCAGTCACTATGGAACACAAATGTCAAAACCGAACACACGCCATCGCTGCCTGCCCCCCATTTGCTTTTACATCTGAGCAGACATTCTATGGTATGGAATATCCCTTGGCCAGTTTGGGTCAGCTGTTCTGGCTGTGTCCTCTCCCAAGATCTTGCCCACCCCAGCCTGCTGGCAGTGGGGGAATGTTGGAGGGACAGACTTGGCACTGTGCCAGCACTGCTCAGCAGTGGCCAACACACCAGTGTGTCACCACCACCTTTCTAGCTATGGACACAAAGCACAGTGCCACGGGGACTGCTGTGGAGCTCAGCCAGAGCACATACAGTGATAGTGACAACAGCAAAGAAATCCCATTCAGAAGAAAATGTCACCTCAGCCAAACATTTTGATGTATGTGGATGATTTTACGTATGATTATTTATACACAGTCAAAGGATCTTTTTTAATAGGTAGAAACACACTTCTATTTCCCCGTTAACAAAAGGCTTAAGATACATAACGTGTATTATTACTACCCATGTACCAGAGATGTTGCTCAAACAGCTGTGATCTAAGATGGGGTTGTGTATTTTCCATTCAGTGGAGAGGACTGATGCACCAGAGGTGTACTCATTTACAGATACGCACAGCAGAGACAAAACACAGTGTTCATGATTTTCCTGCGCATGATGGCATTATTTTTCAAAGCTGCTTTTCCTAATATTTAAAGGACAGATGCAAAAGCAAAAGAGCAGTACTATAGTGGAATGCAACTTCTATTGGCAAGTGAAATTATTGCTGATGCTATGCCTTTTGTGAAGTTTTGAGGGTTTATTTAATTGCTGTAAATTTTTACTAATACATTTATAGTAGCAGCTATTGAAGATATAATATCTTTAGTGTTGAAAACCTTGTTAAATGCGTATATTTGAAATGTAGATGTGTTGTAAAACATTACCTCTGCGCTTTGTTTTTTTTTTAAGGAGCTACAAGAACTTTTGAAACCACACCTGACAATGTGCAGTCTTAAGTGCTACAGTCTCAGAGCCCTTTTTCTATTGATGCTGTGTAGGTAAGAAATATCTGCTAAGGAAACCATTATTTCTTCAATGTATGATAATATCAGTTAGTTTATAAACACTTTAATTAGAAATATATCTGACCAGGTAACAAAGCCAAATCTACTTGATAGTTGAATCTTGCCTCTTACAAAGATTAAACAACCTGGATATTAATAACAGAAATACAGGACTAAACTCCTTCACAAATCATCTCAGCTGCCTTGACTGAGCTACAGATTTTTTTCACTGAGAAGACTGATGGGTGAAAAAATAAAAGAATTTAACTTAAGCAGACAATCCTTCAAACAAAGGATTACCTTGCAGATAGTGTCAATATTGTATCAGATGCTTAGCAAATTTAGAAGGGTGCAAGGTCTTTGCCTGGAGCGTAGTACCTTGCTCAAGGACAGAAGCATGCAGTCCACCTAGATGTACTACAAGCTTGAGGTAGTGAATTCATCATTGTGCATTTATTACTAAAGGAGAGCGTCTTAAAAAGAATTACCTGTTTAAATAATTGTCATCTTATTCTCTGTTGATGAAATCGCGAAGTCTTTAGAAAAGCTGAATTGTGTTAAGATGGAAAGTGAAACTGATTCCTTCTGTGTACAAGTAACACTGCTAACAGTGCAGTTGCCATGACAAAAAAGAAAGAAGCGGAGAACTTAAAATACACTCCTTCTAGAAAACTGGGGAAAAAACCCCTATTCTTTGTAAGTAAATCTAATAAGGAAGTGCAAACATGGATAGATTAAACATTATCACTACCACCTTTAACTGAAATACCTGAAGTTTGTTAGCCCATTCTCTGTGTAGAATTGCCAAACCTGTTTGGTCTCCTAGTAAATTCCTCAATATAAGATTCTGCCTGAGATTTAATTCAGAGGGGTGTATGAACACATATTTATCTAAAGTCTCCACCTGGTCATGAGGGCCAGTGGAACTGTCCCCTGAAAGGGAGTTTAACACATCCATCTCCCCTCCTTTCTCCAGTATATATAATCTCTATAAAGAGATCTCTGTCCAGAATACATACTTGCTCCAATTCTGCCTTCCTTCCTCATCAGCTGTGACTTGCCATCTTCTATAATCATTGAATGATTCCTGGCTTTGCAGTAATAAAACGCTGCTAAGAGACCAACAAGATTTCAGAAGCATCTAAGTAACACAAAGGCAAGATTCCCAGAGAGGTTCAGCCTGCAGTATGTAATTACCTTCGTTATTGTAAGGCAGACTTTGTGAATCCTTTTACAGTGTCACACAGCTAAGAGTGTCCAGAAGCACAGGTAACTCCTATGGATACTGTATAGGAGTTCTGTGCATGCACAGCACCTGTTTAATTGGACAGAGGTGTGCAGCATTGAGCTGGTCTGGTCATGTTGTACCCAAATCCAAGCCCAGCAGCAGCTCTGCCCCTTGGCCAGCTCACAGCCAAGATGATGCGTGGGTACACGGATGCCTTTTTGCAGTGCCCAAATTGGGAAGGTTTGGTGGAAGTGGAGTTCAAAACAGAAACTATCCTGATTTGCATTGGAACAGAAAAATATTTTTAAGCAATACCCCAGGACTGAGGTGTACTGAAAGGAAGGGCCAGGATTACTCGCCAAGCGGTATCCCTGAGATATTCCACTTCTATAAGCTCTGGCTAATGTGTGAAAAGAGTTTCCTCTACTGAGTACTTTCTAATCAATTGTGAGGGGTGGGTTTTGTTTTTGTTGGGTTTGAGTTTATAAATAGCTGGAGCCTTATCTTCCCTGTCATATACAGAGAACAAGATTGTCACAACACACATACTAGCAGTGTCACACCAGGCTATCAGATAAAGGACATTTAACTTCACTTTCAGCACTTGACTTTAAATTACAATACGGTCACATCATAGACACACACACTCAAATCTATATAATCTGTGGATTTGCCTGGATGGTCACTTTCCCAGAAATATTTTTATGAAGTAGAAATGAAAAAAATTATCAGAGTAATTAACAGAACTTACACTTCAAATCATTATCAGGAGTCAGCCTAAGTAAATACATGGTATTTGATCCCAAGAAGGGCTCCCGTTTATTTCAGGAAGGGTGTGTTCAAAGAATGCTAGACTGGAGTTGTAGCATCAGATCCAGAAAATTCTGTGGGATGTTTATTTATTTGGGCTAAATTTAAGTGCAGTTGCATTATTTAAGTATTTGTTCCTGTACCTGGTAAGTGGTAACATAATGCTACTGTTTCAGCCTCACCAATTAACCAAACCCCAGTACTGGTTGTTTTGAAGCAGAGGATTAGTCAGTGATAGATACAGGCGATTCTGCTGAAGTTTATCTACAAAGACCATACAAAAGCCTGTATCCTTGAGCATGTCAGGTATGAAACAAATAGTAACACCTTTTTTTGTATCTGTAAGCCCTTTGCCTGTCAGAGGATTGCCTGAAAAAAGCTTTTTTTCCCTAGCTTTTCCGGAGGGTGGTGTTTCAAAAGCTTGATCAGACTGCGTCTGGCATTTTGTTTCTCCCTCCTTTCAGTTCTAAACTGTTTCTGCCTCTTTCATGATGCATAGCTTCTGACAAAAAATAGCCAGGAAAAATATTCCCATACATGTACCTAGACTATACTTTTGTTTTAAGCAGTGATGCATACTAGTGTTTAGGGCAGATGTTCCTTTTCCCCCCCTCTGGTTACCAATAGTTCTAAGATACTAACTTCAAAGGATCTTAAATAACAAGCAGTTGTCGTAGCTTCCAAGTAGAAGCTGTAGCCTGTAAAAAAACCTAAGTTTTTGAGCCATAAGAATAAGTAAGGAAATTAAATAATTATAATTCAGCTTTTATGAAAGCAAGCATGGGTCATTGAACTTGACTGGTTTAAAACATGCATTATACATTGACAGCCCAGAACAAATAAGTATTCCTGGCTATCAAATAAATATACATTCAGTTTTCTTCTAGAAAAGCCTATTCTCTCCTTAGTGTCTGGAACAGCTGTTTCAAGGCAATTCCATACTTAGATGCATGCCAAAGTATTTCAACGTATTTTCATTAAGAAAATGGAGGAACTAAACCATATGCAGTTAGTTAAATATAACAACACAAATACCGGGTAAAAGAAAAGCTTAGATGCATTGATGAGAAGATGTACATGCATGAAAGTCAACAAGCCTCAGCTTTTACTTTTATCCTTTCTGACCCCTGCATGAGACTATGTGACAAATTACAGGAATGTGTGCGGCTGTGCGCTCACTCTTGTTTAGTGATGAATGGGGCACATGAAGAGTACTTTGAAGGAAGTGGGGCACTGGCCTTTAAAATTTAGATAAGGGGAGCCACTTAAGGCATTAACATCTGTAGGCTGCCGTTCAACACTGACAATCTACTGAGTATCCCTGAATTACCAAGATGGTAACACCACACACTCAGGTTTAGGAGACATCAGGTTCCTCTTGTACATTGGCTCACCATGATAGGACTTCTCAAATACTGCATGGCAAAGTAGCACATTAGTTCACCGTCTCAATTACTGCATGACAGCTTTCCCACGTAGAGTCCTTAACTATAAAAATCAAAAGACCAAAGATATGATGCTACACCATGTGTTAATGAGGGAAGTCAAGAATTGCCTCAGAGGGTATCCACAGGTGATTTGAGGGAAGGACTTCCATACAATAATGCCAAATATTTGAGATATATTTCAGAAAACAGCACCAAACCACTCTAGAATTGCATACCAATCAGCAGAAAAATATTATACCCTTGCAGGGGAAAAGTTTTCTTTTACTGTTTCACAACATATGAAAGTTATTCAAGAACAATTCACAATTCAGTAAGGCTGTGAAATTAAACTCATGCAGCTCATTGAACACTTTGTTAGAATTATATGTAAATTACAAAAGCAGAAATATCTATTGTTAGCACAATAGTTAAGAAATAGAAACATATCTGAATGTAATTCAAGTCCAGCACTTTTATACAACATAAAACTGGCCTTTTTATTTATATTAGTGTCTCAATTCAAGCATGATAATGCTTGCTAGTTTAGGACACAACTTATGGGATGAACATTCCTTATTTCAATGCTGGCATTACTCAAGACCAGAGTTAACATTAGGAAATCACAAGTTCACTAGCAATAAAAAAAGTAAACAGGGAAAAAATAACGGAAACAAATAGGATAATCCAAACATTTAAGCTATATGAGTTACAAGACTGCTAGTGAAAACCAGCAACTTAAGTGGGAGCAGGGTCAGTTGAACAGAGAAGTCACAGAGCAATAGCAGCACTTCAAAATAGCTGACAACATCTAAATGCACATGCATTCATTAAGACCATTTTAGCATTCAGATTTTGCCAATCTAAGATACCAGATTATTCCTAGATGAAAACCACATTTTCCAAACCACAATTTCCTGACAGCACAGCTCAAACTGACTCAGAAACACAGTAAAATTAAAATCAAAGGAGCAAGCTTGGGAAAGTTACAGGAGACACAGAAATATCATTAGGAAAAGCAAGAAGAATTTCTAGGAGCAGCTTTAGGAGAAATTGGGAAGAAGAAATTCAGCAAGGATGTGGCAGGACTAAGAAAGACCACAAAACACCAGTTTGTACTTAGATTCTTCTCCCCAGGGCTGAGCCACCACAGCTACAGGTCTCATAGCTGCTGTAGGAGAGCAAAGGGGTAGAGCTGGGTACTCTTAGCAACCAGCCACTTCTGGCATGTGTGGTAAAAACCAAAGAGACCCTCTCCTCCTGAATATAGAGGTGACCGCTCTCCATCAGCGGAGACAGTGCCTCTGCCTGCAGCCAGCTGGGCTTCCTTGAGTCAATCAATGATTTGCTTCTCGCTTTCATAATTACAGAATAGTCCTCCCTCCACTTTTCTCAAATCATTGACAACAAATAGTCAATGTACCACTTGTGTTCTAATTTACGAAGAGCACAGCCTGAACCTGTGGCAGCTGAGCGCACCCTGCTCTCACTCTCAGGTGCCGGCCGTAGGGGTTAGGCAGAAATTAGGAGCAGAGCTATAGTATCTTTTGCTATGGGACTGCTTCTTACAGGGTAACAGCTCTCAGCAGCCTCAGGTGTCCCTCCCACGGCTGCTAACCATCAAGACCCAAAAAAGGTGAAGGGGGAGGAATATATAAAAATGAAACCTGATGTTGCCTGGGTAGAGAATTGTGGTTTAGGTATGCATCTTCCTCAAGCCCTTTACTCATCCCTCTAATGAGGTTGTTGTAGGGGCCCTAGAGCAAAAATGGGGTTTGTAAGTATTTATGTTTGAGTTCTGTAGATCACATTTGTAGCTGCTTCTGAACAAGACAATGGTTTGTATTCTCATTATGCTTCACTGATTTTGCCCAACAGAATTATTTCTGTAACCTGTTTAAAAATTGTGTTGTAAAAGCAGGATTTTAAAAGTGTTTTTATGTACTAATCTCTGAGGCTAGTTTTTGTCTCTTTCTCTATGAGTTAAATTTGATGTCTTTAATTATGTAAAAAGAAGCTTAATTTTAAATGCTGAAATAAACAATCAACACTCCTCCCATGTTCCTAGAATATAACAATGCCCTATTTACAGAGAAAGCATTGAAGAAGACAACCATTTTCTCAGTTGAAGTGTTAAGAAATGATAGACTTTAAAGAAACAATAGGCTTCAAAGTAAAAAACTAATAATTTTTCCAATAAGAAACTAATACAGATCATAAAATCTGATATTTGCTAGAACATTGTTTTTCTATGAAATGCAAACACACAAATGTTTCATGATATTTTATCTGATGGGCCATAATCATCAATAACCTTGAAATTAATACAGTGTTTTCCTGGAATGTAATTTCTGCTGTAATTGATGTTATTTTAAGATATTCTTACTGTTTTCATTCCTTTCAGGTCAATGAAAATTCCTGAAGTCGAAGGAAAAGGTGAAATGCTACCTCCAACTATAGAAAAAATAATAAAAGGATACAACAAGTATCTACGTCCATTTTTTGATAGTAAGTAGAAAAGCTGTTTTGCCAAGATTGAGCCATAACATAATGCAGTGTCTGAAACTCACCAATGAAAGCAAATGTTTTTTTGCTGTACCTTTTCTCCAGTGTTTGACAGTGAGTGATCTGATTATACGTGATGTGCTATGATATAATAAGATGTAGCTTAACAGCTTTTGTGGCCCAAGGTGAAACTTGCATTCCAGGCCTTCAGAAGCAAAACTTCTAGACTCTGTTAGAAATTTGGCTACTGATGTTCGTGTGTCCTCAGTGAAATAAGCTGTAATGCTTTGCATATTTAAAAGCATAGTTTTCTCTAATTTCCTAAATATTAATTACAATTTTTTATTAATACTAAGAAAGCTTTATATATCAAAGTACTTATGAAAACACAAGCAAATCTTGTTACTATACCAAGCATTATGTGCATCTACCGCAAGATTGCAAGGGAGTTATTTAATAAATGATTCTTTCCTCAGGCCTTAAAGGTCACTGAACTGGCTCACTGCAGAACTGTGAGGGAAAATGAATTGAAAATGTCAGTTCCCTGTGTTGGAAGGCCACGGTCACCAGGTTGGAAGACCCGTGTAGTCTGCTGCACCAAGGCTGACTCTACTGCCCTGTAGTGCAGTCAGTGTTAAGCACCTGAAATCTCAGTGACAAACGTTTTCCTTGCTTGGATTAGGCAATTGCTTGTATCGGGAATACTGAAGGCAGAGATCTTCACCCAGTCTCAAAACCCTTCAGTAACTGCAGAACTCTGAAAAAGATATTCTGCATGTTGAAAAGATGCTTAGCACCATGTGTCTGTCAGAAAATAAACTCACGAAGTGAATGCTAGGCAATAGTTCTTAAGTGAGATATTCAGAAATGTTAGAGGTTTCAAATTAAGACTCTTACATCCTTTTATAGCCTACTTAAAAATGATTGATTGAAGGTTTTCTCAGACCACGCTGTTACCTCTTGCCATCCAAATACCTGGTGAGACTATCAGCCTGTTCAATAAGGGCACTCCACATCATGTGCAATATGTGAATCCATTTCATAAATACATTAAAATAAATCTATATTTTAGGTTTAGGAGATAGGGAAAACAATTTATCTGTTTGGTTTTATTGTAATTGTCTCAGCTGCTGATAAAACTGCTATAAATTTACATGATCTAAGAAGACTTTTCAGAAAAAGAGAAGTAATGCTAATAAATAAATGAAAACTCTTATCATTGGAGATGATGCATAATGGAAAATAACTATATATTCAGTGGCCATTAATGCATTTCATTCATTACTTCATGCTGGTACTGGAGGTATGTTGGCACTACCATGATGGATGTGTTCTGGTAGGCAGCAAACAATTTCATTGCAAAATCCTATGATAGTAGTTAAGACCAATAGTAAAGCACTACTGAGTTATGAGTCTTCCTTTTCTAATGTGAGCCATCTTTTTTTTTTTTTTTTTTTTTTCTTCCCCTCAGCTGTTGTAACTTAGCAAGGCTATGACCCTTCATGCCTGGGGATTTTGTTCAGAGGGATGCTAAGGACTTTCTGTGTTTGCCTGGGAATCCCAGAGGAGCTCAAGCATGGAGCAAGTCTATGTCATATGCAGAGAGAGTCTAGCATTTCCAGACAGTGCCAGCATCACTGTATATGCTCGCCACAGCTCAGGCATGCAAACTCTGTCTTGGAAATCTGGAAATCTTAGATGGGTCTGTATTAGCCCTGCTGCTGAAGTAATGGGCTGAGACTCTCAAATATGTTTTATTGATGCCATTTCTAAATGCAGGGTTGGTGGTTTTGTGAGAAATTACTTTTTTTTTTTTTTTTTTTTTTTTTTTTTGGTAGGAATAAGAAGGTTAAGATAAGCCAGAAAGTGCTCGTCCAGATTTTTGGACCTGTAGTTGTTTGCAAGGCTATCTGGGATGACTTTCCATGTGATAGAGGCATGTGTGCTCAGGGTGGGGTGGGGAGTTGTATCTGCTCAGCCCTGACCCCTCTCTGTTACTGGCAAGGTGCGCTGCAGCTCAGATGAGATTCAGGTCCAGGAGAGACTATTGCTCTTCTCAGAAGCAGAGCTAGTAAACCACCTAAATACTTAATTTAACAGATCAGTGGATTGTGCTGGTCTGTGTGACCACAGCTATCCTAGCTTTCTTCTGTGTAATGTTCTCTTTATTTCTGTGCATATTATCTGCCTGCAGCTGGTGTATCTTGTATCTGTTCTTCATGAGAAACATTTTGGTGTAACTGGCTTTACTCAGAATTATACCAATGGCTACAGCACACTAGCTAAATAGTTGATCAAACCAGAGTATCAAGGTACTCAGGCGTACTTCTGACTTTTTTTTTTTTAACCTGCCTTATGCCCCCGAAAGTTTAATTGGTATGACATTTGCATGTTAATTGTAAGAGACTGATCTTACGATCCTTTTTTGATTGATCAAAGTGGTGGTTTGACTTGAGCAGGTTAATGAACAAGTGCATAATAAAAACATAAAATGGGGTGTTCTGGTACTGGTAGAGATTATCACCTACTATAAAAACTTGCACGGTTCTAATTGTATCAACCTATCAATGCTGATTTACTCTGAGAAGGAAACTTGCATTTCTAGCAACATGAACAGAAAAGGATGTATATGCATGTTAACCCCAAGATCTGTTTGCTGTCTGAAGTGTGTGAAAGGATTTGCATGAAATGGGAACCTAGTATGTGTATGTTAATATACAGAAATATATATATAAAAAATCTACAGTCATCCCCTTTAAGGCATGTGGCTTTATTTGATTTTTATTTTGCCAGTATTCCTTTACTGTTAAAAGTGTGCATATTTCTATTTATCTGGTGGTCAGTTAGAACTGCGCTTCTAAATAAGCATGAAGAAGTTTGTTTTAAGACTAGATGGTGTTATTTGTTGGCATCTACAATGCTTTGAACTTAATGTTACCTAGTTATAATGGAACACTGAAATGTGACTTTTTTAATAAAGAGTGAGAGGGCTAGAGGTTAGGCTGAATTTTAGAATAACGTAATTCAAAGTCATGTCAAAGTGATTTGCCCTTGAAATTTTTCTTCAAGCAGGAAATGAAGATTTTTGCAGTGATGCTTGCTGTCAAGATACAATCATACTCTTACAAAATTAGTGTCAATGAACTCCTTAATGTTTAGCAAAGTGCTTTTTTAGTCCTGAAAAGAAAGGATTAGGTATAAACAAATGATCATAAAATGAAGGTTCTATTTTTCCTAAAGCCAGGAGAAACAGAAAAATTTACTAGTCAAGGAAACTTTATGGCAGCTCAGAAGTGCTAAAACCCTCAATGTGCCTGTCTCCTGTGTTTGGTCCTTGTGCTGAGACTAGTAGGTGGCTGGAAATTACCTAAGTGGCTCCAACTTGGCTAGTGTTGCTAATGAGGGGATTATGACTATACAAAGAGATTTTTCTCTTGAATCCAATGACTGTGCATATAACACAAAAATTGTCATCTTCTCTTGCATGGATTGGAACTAATAGTTTTCTAGATTTTTGAGCCTGGATTAATCTCACCTTGCTTTACCCATGTCACCCCTCCAGACCCTTGCTACTGAAACCCTGCCTGGTTTTATTTATGCCTGGTGCAGACTGTCATTGCCCTTGAGTAGGTGCCTACAGTTAGACCAGGTGAAGCCAGTCTTAGTATGGCAAAGGTTTGCAGACAAGTGAAATGGAATATTTTATGTCTGGCCATGGTGGGTGGCACATACCAGTTACCAGATTGTGGGGGTACTTTTACACAGTGTTTAGTACAGAGAAGTCCCAGCTGGACTGGCTACTTGGCTCTGCCATCTGAATGTTATTACTAAGAGTGTTCTCTTTCCTTAACTATAATGTTTTAATGTCCCTCTTTGAGCTGGTTTGTCAAGCAAATCTTAATAAACTGAACAGATAGACCTGGGAAGTTCCATTAGCAAATTAAAAAATTACCTAATCTAGAAAGATTTTAACCATTCTTTGGAATGGAATATGAAATACTGCTATACTAGTGTTAGTAGATAGTATGCCTTAACATAGTAGTATCCATCCTAGACTTTCAGATAGATGTGAAATTCTTCCCTAGAAAAGCTGACATAAGAGATTGAAAAATGCACAGTTATTTACCTTAAATGTGCTACACAACCCTGACACTTTATCTCGGCAATACAAGCTGATTTCAACAACAGTTTTTTTTGCTGAAACAGTGTGCATCAATTTTATAATTTTAGGTGCTGTGCCAAACCTCTCTGAATTAATGAGCAATTCCTGCTGACTTCAGTGAGCCTTGGATCAGGTTCATAGAGTTGTTAAGGGAGGCATAGGATCTTGTAAATAATTTTATACAAACAGATTTTGTTCTGTGATTGAATGTGATAGCTTAAGTGTTCCAATTAAAAAGAGACACTAAGAAAAGGTCACAGCTAAGTATATTTGAATATGGAAGCTGCTTTCAAGTGGTGTAGAAAAGTGTCATGCTTAAATCAGTTATTCTAAACCACATTTCAAAGATATTTTTTCCTCCTTAGCTTTATAAAGAGTAATACATTTCACGGTCTTAAGGTTTAAATTCAAGAAAGTGAATTAAATCTTCAAGTCCAACATTCTGTGTAAGACCAGTCATTATATTTTTTCTCAAATGTTGTTTACATTCTATGAGTTTAATTAGATGAAGATATTTTAGTGCTCCAAAGTTTACAGTTTACTGCCAAATGAGACCAGGAGATACCAGAATGTTTGCTGTTTCTAAGACCCTTTGATTTAGTGAGACAAGCCCACAGGGTACATGAGAAAGAAATACTAAGTAATAATCATCTAAAGACTACTTTATGTACGAGTTAGCCAATGTCTAATCTTGCAAAGGCAAAAAGCCCAGAATATCTATGGCCAGTTGTATATGGGGAAAAATATCTTTTGAATCCCTGATGAAGCCTTAAAATTATGATTTAATAAATCAATGACTTGGTGCATAAAGTGTAAACTTCAGTATACAGTTGGTAATGTAGATTTTCCTTCCTTTCCCATGGAAATGAGAGACACAGTGAGACTATCACTGCCAACAAACCCAGCTTCCTGCAGGCAAGGTGGTTTGGTTTTTTGTTTTATGGTTTTCCCACCCCCCTTCAAATGCTGAGTTCTAGAGACATTAAATGATGAACAGTAATTAAGTTAGAAAAAAATTAATTTATCTGAAGTTTCATGTTGTCTTTAGCTTCTATAAACTGGGATCTTGCTTTGCTTTGTCAGACAATGTGTACAACTTAACTACTGGATACCTTTTCTGTGCACTTACTGCCACTGGGCAAATCGCCGCTTTGGCTTCTCTTTGGGTAGCTGAGTAAATGCTGTTCCTTAATTTTTGTTACAACCTTTGATATTAAGCTTCCAGAGTTGTTTCTGTATTCTGGAATATTTCTCTGCTGTTTGCAGATTTATTCTTTTTTTCCAAATGTGGAAAACAAATCTTGTCACAGTAATCTCATAACAGTCTTGCCAATAAGTCTAGATTGCAAGACAACTCAATTCTGTGTATTGCTCACTGTGGCAATAGTGCTTCTGCCAAAGCATAATGCAGAAAGATGATGTTGAAATGATTATCTGTGACAACCTCTAAATCCTTCTCAAAGACACAGCTTGCCAAGATAGTTTCCTATCCTGTATGTACTGCCTGCATTATTTGTCCCCACCATGCTAATTACTTGCATTTGGCTACATGAAAATATGTTTTTCTGACAAATGATTAAACAAGCTGTTGTTGTTACAATCCCCTCCACTTTTTTTCTTGTCCACAAACTGTACTAGTGGAGCTACATCACTGTCTAAAGATCACTGATGCGAACAAATAGGATTGAAGCAGATTCCTGCTAGAAATGGCTCTGTATTCTGATGTTTTTATATGAACAGTTACAGCTAAGATGTCAGAGGGCATGTCTTAATCTGTCCTGTCTCTTCACATAATGTATATTTGTCAAGAAAGATGTCTTGTGGTTGGAAGCTAAACGCACTGAAAAAATCCAAGCATAATGTATCACTTCAGATAAAAGTCCCTTAATACTCTAAAACAAAGCAAAGCTGCAATAAGGCAGACACAAACAGTTTTTCATGAAACTATAACAAATTGTTCTAGTAATACTTCTCTTTCTAATTCTGTTAGTTGCATAGTGTTTTATCCAGTATGGCTGCAAGGATGAGGTATTCTTTCAAAAAGCCATCTCTTTTTTTGAGATATTTCCAAGTGTCAGAATTGTTTTAAGTTTTTTATTTAACTAAATGAAAAAGCTAGTACTAACAGCTCAGCACAGGCAGTGCTGATAGTGCCGATGGATTTAAGTAGTAGGTGTTCAGAGTTAAATACATACGTGAGAGTGGTGGTTTGTTTTGTTGGCACAAAGTTTAACAGACTGTGATCGTTGCAGTGATCCAAACTTAATTTTTAGGTATGCTCTCTGTCACTCTTCTGGCTGCTTTCCCATACAGGATTACTATGAATACTTGTAAAATGTGTAAAGTAACAGTCTTTGTGCACCAGTTTCAGTAAAAGTTAAAATGTATGTTAATTACTGTGCACCCATTGCTGTAACAAGGCACAGCATTTGGCGTTTCTTTGCTGTGTTTTGAAGGTTCCCTTTGCTAATGCAGGACAGACTGACTTTGGTTTCCTTCTGAAGTTGTCATTATACATACAATTCCTGCCAAATGTATGGAAATGTAGGAACTGACTGCCTCTGGTCTACTGCCTGGTTTTTGACACTGTCAATAGGAGACCTTTCAGAGGAAGTTCAGGGGAAACCCTGGTGGATTATTATGGGAAGGCTCATTCTGCTAATACTTTGCATGTTTAGTAAGGCGCCATAAATTGTATTTAAGCCTCACACACAAAAAAGAAATTAGCATTTAACTACTAATATTGTTCTGATTTGGTAAACTGTTAAAGCAAAGCTATTCCCAGCAGCTTGTGTTAATAAAGACCCTTCTGTAATTGTCATGCCTCCTCCCTGCCTTCCTGTGAAGGCTAGCAGAGCAGGATGGTTTTATCCTGGCCACGCGACCACTCCTTAGCACTTGTCCTGGCACAGCCCTGCCTCACAGTTCGATCAGTTTGAGCTTGAAGTACCTCCTAACCTAAGCTAGATGTCTTTTGGTGATTGGGAGTCACCCAACGCTACAGTTCTGTTGTTACCTAATATTTTGAGAAACAGTGCAACAGGAAACAAGGAAGAGATGGACAAAGTCCTGTGTCTGTGATTCTGGAAAACTTAAACCTAATATAATTTCAGTAATATTTCTGGAAAGTCAACTGTTCATCTGAGGTATAACAATAGCACTGATGATACTGGAATACTGCTAGTGAACGTTTCCCCTAATCTGTATAGCCTTAACCAGGCAAGAATCAAATGTTGTTCCTACCAATATAATGTGATATAATAGGAGAGTCTGACTATTCCCAGCCACAATTCCCACATAGTCAGCTGAACACTGCATTGTCATCTCCTTAGGATGGTCCATCTTTAAGCATATGCCTTGTATGATGAGGTTCCCTCCCCCAAATTCTTGTGTGACAGTTGTCAATACTATGTTCTGTTACAGTCATACATGGGGAATCTGTAGGAAGACTATAAAAAAAAGATCAGGAAATGGGTTATAAATCACACTTATTTTTAAACAAGGGTTTTTGAGGGTCAGATGTATCTTTTGAAGCTGGCAATATTGTACCTGTCATGATACAGTACAACGGTAAGCATAAGTATCAATTGACTCTGCTGTTGCACCCTAGAAAATTGGGCTGAGTTTCCTAGAGGGGCAAATTTTTAACCCTGCAGGGACAAAACATAAGTGTTTTCTTAGAGTATCAAAACCTGCAAAGAATGGAAAAAAACAGAAGAGCAAGCTGTCAATTGTCTGGGAACTTTTCAGTTAAATAATTTTCTTCCACAGTTAGCCTCCAAAGTCCTCTTCCGATAGATGAACAATTTCTTCTGATCTCTGTATACAATTTGTAATATATAATAAACATGTAAATTACCATCAGGGGATGCTGCAAGCCTACAGTCCTGCTTTAAGCTGGAGCTTTATATTTGAACTGAGTCCGGAACAAAGCTTTTATAGATTTTCAGGACTGCCAGATGTTTAACACATGTATTACGAATGGAAATTATTTGGAAAAAAACCTAATACACTTACACCGCTTAAAATGACATTTTTCTTTCGTGTTATTCAGCAGGGTAGGTTGGACCTCATCTTCCTCTAGATGCTGTTCGGGAGTATACGAGCTATGTATATAATGCATTGCAGGGAGCCATGAGGAGGTTTCAGCAGTGTGCCTGTGATAGACTGGCACCATCAGCTACACAGATCTTATTTAAAGTAGTTGTGTGTTTCTCAGTACTACTTCCTGTGCTTCTCAATGACTTGGAAAGATGCATTTATGTAATATGAATTTTCTTGTACATGTACTCTATTAATTATTTTGCACATAATCAACCAGGAGTAATGTCTTGTTTCCATGAAAGCTCTGCACAAAGTCTGCATTTTGAAACATACAGCTGGTGCTTTTCCTTCTGACACCATGAAATGCACATTCACAAGGAAATGAGAGTCTGAGCATGCTAACATTACAATGACAACTACTTAGGTATTTAATCACACTGAACGAACATTCATTAGATGTTAATATATCAGGAGAATAAAATTACTAGTTTTTCTTGATAAATGCAAATATTTAAATCGCAAGTTAACTGCTAATGGTCAAAAGCAAGATGCTGAAGCGCAGTAACACAATATAGACGATATATTCTTAAATAGGCAGCAAATAAATTCACTTAGCTACCCCATCTTGATATTAACCATATGACATTACCAGGTGCAACTCCTTAGTTCACCAACATTTGATGGACCAGATGTTGCAACTGGAAGCATTCTTTCCAGTGCTCTGCACCTCAGAGCAGAAGGGTGTGATGTACCATGGGGATTGTGCCTTCTGCACCTTGTTGTGCAACAATTTTCCCAGCACTCTTTTCTGGAAGAAAAAAAAAAATAATCAGGAAGTATTTAGGAAATAAAGCATGTTTATTAAAACCAAGATACTGTTAATCTAGAAGTATTATATTTTGGTTATGAAATTGTTAAAATTCTTTCATAATCTAAGTTTGAGGAATACTTCCTTTTAAAAAAGATACTAAACATTTGGAAACAAGTGGATTATGTTGTGGAAAATTTTCTAGCCAGTTCTCCTGAACACTGAGTATTTAAGAACTCTGTGCTAGATTCTGACTTTCTCTTTTTTGCAGATGGTCCTGTGTCAGTTGGAATGAGTCTGGATATTGCAAGCATTGATACAATATCAGAAATAAATATGGTATTGTAGCTTTTGCAATCTTTTTTTGTTTTGCTTGTTGATAAGCTAATGTCTTGTGTTTACATCTGCTGGCAGTGTGACTTTGAGGCTTTTCTCCTTGTGCAATCGATACGTGTTAGGAGATGGAATTTTATTTTTCACTACAGACAGTGGTTATAGCACTAGAATAAGTGTAGAAATGTAGATGCAAATCACATGTCTCACAGATACAAACAGAAATTTGCTACTGACTATTAATCTTAATGAAAGGCATATAGAACAGTATTTATCTGCCAGATGAAATGTCTAAATCTTTATGCATCTCAGAAAATGAAAGATATATTCACATTACTTTGAAACCACCACTAATCTCTTTCCTTGAGATTAGACACAGCTGAACTCGGCTTGTTTTTCTCTTTTACTGTTACACATTAATTTATTCCAGCTGTTTCATTAATTTTTTATTTATTTTTGAACAAAGTATGAAGTGGAGTATACTTTTTCTAATTAAAGATACTCCATTGGTACATAGAAATAAAAGGCAAAATCCATTAACCAGATATTCAGTATTAGAAAGTGTGTGTGTGTATATATATATATATATATAATGCGTACATATATATACAAAAAGTACCTCACCATTTAATTACTGAGGCTTCCACAGGAATCGAGTATTAGAATCCCTCAGCTCCTAGTAAGTATTGGCTAGTATTAGAAAGGGGAAACTAAGGTTAGAACTTAAGATGAAGTTCTCATGCTGATAAAAACATACCATAAAAGCTAAAGTTGATTAAAAAGTTGCTAAGAAATAGTATGTTTTTATGTAAGACTACAAGGCATATCTGAACTGAAGATGATTTGGGCGGAGAGTTATATACAAGGTCTTGATAAATTTGGCACTGCTGTTTCCCTTGTGATACTGAAAGAATAAATTGTGCTAAAAATGATGATTCCCTTCCTATTTCACTAACTTCTTTTTCTGAGTTTATACATTTTTTCCAAAGTTTTCTTAAAGTGCATTTTTTTGTAGTAGTTTGTAATCGAAATTATATTTGCAGCCACTTATATAAAGCATTCTAAAATTTAAAGATTTACAGAGCCAGATTATCTGCTTACAAAGCTCTAGATGACTTCAGCTGATTTATAGCCCCAGACTTAGGCCATCAGTTTATACTGTAAAATTCCAATGACTGTAAAACCAAAATCTACTCAAGATAATATTTCTTAATGATAACCTCACATCAAGTGCTGGAAAATTTGGCAGTACAAGAGCCAGTACAACTGCTATCAGAGTGCAAGCATTTGGGAATGGGACATGGAGAGTCACACACAAGCTGTTTGTGCCCAACAACTGTTTCCATACGCTTTTGTAAAACAGAATCTAATACAGGTTTGGTCTGTGTGATAAATTTGTGTTTTCTCTTTCAGGACTACACGGCTACCATATTTCTAAGGCAGCGATGGACTGATGAGAGACTTTGTTTTGATGGTAATAAGAGTTTAAGCTTAGATGGCCGGCTTGTGGAAATGCTTTGGGTACCGGATACCTTCATAGTTGATTCAAAAAAGTCTTTTCTTCATGATATCACTGTCGAGAATCGTCTTATAAGAATATACCCTAATGGAACAATCTTGTATGCTCTACGGTATGTATATACCACATAATAGCCTTTATGTTTGGCTTCTACTTACATTTTGAACTTTCTGGGTTAGCATGATTTTATGCTTAAGAAACTGGTCTGTTTGTAAAAGTAGAATATGCGTGGTCTTGTAGTGTTATGAATATGTAATATTATTGACCAATATGATGAAATTCTTAAATTTCATAATCAGGCTCCTTTTTGTCCCTGAATAGACCCTTCTGCTTTCATGTAGAGCAAATACAGGAATCACATGTTGCCATTCTTGTTTTGCAATGAAGACGCCACAAAGGAAAGCAAGCTGTGATGACTGATTTGGATTATTTATTGCAGACTATCCCTTCTAATAGATTTTGATAAATATAAAAAAAATTTGTGAAATATGTTGCAAAATATCAATAAAGGAAAATGCAGACAGTAAGTGAAAAAGCAGTAAGGGGGATCTTTTTCATACTGCCACTAAACTTGGTTATTCTGGAATGGTTTCCTGTTTGGGATGCTATTACTCTTCCACACTAGATACCAGTAAATATTAGATTTTTTTTTCCTTGCAATAGATATTTGCCTGCAAATATTAATTCAATAAAAATGTATGGCTTGCTTTTGTTCAAGGATCACCACAACTGTTGCATGCAGCATGGATCTGACTAAATACCCGATGGATAAGCAGATGTGTACTTTGCAACTGGAAAGCTGTAAGACACTTAATCTTTGCTATTTTTATACAGCTAGAAGAATATCTGTGATCTATTTTAAGGGCTGTTAAATATTATTATTGAAGAGGCTGGAATTTTCAAAAAGCCAAGGGACAGTACCTGACCAGTCCCTGTTGAATAACAATAGTATCTGTATGCAAAGATAAATGCATGAGGCATCACTGAATATAGTGTGGCAGTAATGAAATGCTGCCATGCTATTAATGATTAAACAAAATCTCAGGAGATTATCATAGGTTTGATTTTGCAGTGCATCCTGCAGTTATTCTGTTGCTCTTCAGGGGGAGGTCTGTTAGCAGACATTTTCCATCATAGCTGAGATTTTTTTTTTTTCTTTTTCAGATAGTATATATTTCCACGCTCCCCCCCCACCCCCCCCCCCCGAGGTACAATTCCTTTAAGAAAGAAAGAAATTAGAATAAGGCTATTTGTAAGGCATAGAATTCATATTTAATTAATTTACTGTTTTCATATTGAAAAAAGTTAATTGCATAGACAGTTTGGTTTCAAGATGGCTGTAATACAGATCCTACTGTGACTTATTTAAATGTCTCTGTGCCAGTGCCCTGGGAAAAAAATGTCATCAATTGATGGACCAAGACTAAATGTACCTTTATACATTCTCATTTTATCAGTCAATGTCTTCATAATTTTAGTGAAAAGTTTGCTCTCTAATACTTTACAGACATGATCACTTTATAAGTATCCAAATGTGCATGTTTATAGTTAACTTTTTGCTATTATTCACATGACAACTCTCTCTCAAAATACCCTTTTACATTATCCCATGCAAAAAGTAACAATTCTGTAAGATGAAACTATATGTTCATATATATGTTAATACATATTCATAATCTTTTGGAAGGTTTTTCAGGTTTTAGTCCTTAGCATTTCAGGCGTGTGTGTGTGTTCTTTATCTCTTGTTGCTCATGACCAATTAGAAGATTGCTGCAAAATTTCATTTTAGACAGAAACACAGAGGAAATCAACCCAAAAACCTTCCTCACACAGGAGTCCCTCTAGAATCAGCCGTTTTGTAAGATCTGTTTAACAAATAGTGAACTGAATTAGAATTTGGATTTATCTCTAACTTTATTTCTCTTTGGAAGAGCATATTGGTAAATAAATGTATATGGATTTACATCAACAGCATTGCCTAATGAGTCATTTAGTATTTTCTCTAGTTCCAAAATGAAATACGTGTCCCACAGGAACTTAAAATTTATTTAACAGGATTTAAAAAAGGAAAAATCCCTATATAATTAAGCATTTTTCCGAATGATTCCATCTGCTTTTTCAACAGCACATGTGTCTCCTGTCCAAGGGGAAAACATAGTAATGTCCTAACAAATGTTCCTATGACATTGGTGTTTAGCTTTGAGGAAAGCAGCTAGAAGCAATAAATAAAAAAGGAAAGAACATGCCTTTAGCTGTGGCCCTTTTTCTTCTGTGCACTGTAGGTACTTTTGGGTACACTGGAAATGATGTTCCCTCATGAGATAAGCTATGTTAGTTTATAGACGAATAATGAGATCATCCTGGAATACTGCTTGCAAATACCATTACCTGGAATTAAAATAGTGAATGCAAGCATCCATACACATCCACACAGATACTGATGTTTTTGAATAGAATGTAAAATATATAGCAAATATTTGAGCTGAAACAAAGTGTTACACCTTCTATTAAGTGATTACTAATGTAAAGACAAACACGACATGGTATTACCAAGTAATGGCTTTATGTGGTAGAGCATCTGGAGTGGCCTTTACAATGTGCTACTCTGCTGTTACTAGTTAATAACCCTAATTGACTTATACTTTCTACATAGCAAAATACATTTCAGCCAAAATGTCTGTTGTTCCCCGCACCCCCATTATAGCAACACCAGAAGGTAGTACTGGCAGATGTTAGGAGACAGAGAATTGCCACTCTGAGTCTCTGTTGATATGGCAGATGTGACATTTGGGGACTTGGAGGGCTCCTGGCTTGGCTGGTGCTGCCTGGGGGCTCATGCTCCCTGCCATGTGGTAGGGAACACCACCATTTGTTCACGCTGGGCTGAAAGCTTTTTTCCTCATTTTTTTTCCTCCCACACAGGCCTCCAGCCCAAATACATATTCATGTCTTGGGCCCATCTGAAATATTATTTCCTTTCTGAACTTGTCCTTTAGCATTTTTTCAGTGAAGAGCCATATGAAGGCACTTAAGTTGTGCTTGACAATCAGGGGAAACTAAAATTAGCAACAGAAAGGTAAAGAAACTCATTTGTATTAAGTATTATGAATGTTTAATCCCAAATTTACTATTCCTGTAGTTAACCCTGTTGACATTAGCTGCTTGTACTGTATCAGCAAAGTACAGGAATGAGACATTTTTGGGCTTGAGGTATTAGTTAGAATGGAAACTCAGTTTAATGTAAAGAGAGTAGAGATTACTTGTAAAAGCCAAATGACATGGCTTAAGGATTTTTGTCTCTAAACTTTTTATACTGTCTATAATTAGTAAAATATTAATCCCCTGAATAAAGAGTAACTTTGCACAGAGGGAGCACTGTACTATTTCACTTTACTGGCTCTTGGGAAGACTCTCCCCATGAAAATTCTTCACAAATAGAGTTTTGGAATTAGTATTTTCAAAGAATTTCATAGGAAGGATCACCAAAACCTACTAATTGTTCAGCCAATGAAAATACTTTGGAAAAAAAATGATTCTATTAAAACAAAACAATTCATTTGGAGTTATTCTTGTTATCACCCATCTGGGCATCAAGAACTTCCATCTCACACACCTTGGAAAACTGAATATCTTGTAAAAATAAATAAGAATTTACTGTGGTACTCTCCAGTTCTTTAGGCTTTATTCAAATATCTGCAGTTGATTTATAGTGAAGGAAAGTAAACTGAATCTATGCCTGGAGTCACACGTAAAAATTGCTTCTATGAACCTCTGTTTTGATGGAGGACAAAGCAATCATTTGTTTCTAGGAAATGTTACTTTTATTTTTCGTCTCTCAAATCCGGGAAATTTCCCAGCATGTGATTTTAGGGAGTCAAGAGCTTAGCTTGGATGGGCCTGGTTTTGGCTTACTCTTTTGACGTGGCAGTGTTTTGGCTTCAATTGCTGTATATGTGATAACATGACCAGAGATTCCCGGTCATGGTACATTTTCAGAAAACTGCCAGTATAGTGAAAACAAATTTTACATTGAAAGAATGATCAGGGAAAGAATTTCCAGGTGAAATTGGCATTTTAATAGGTAATCAGCACAGTTTCCTTGAAATGAAATTTCTGAACTTCTGTTTTTCCTACATTATATGGCTGTAGGAAATTGTTATGTTTTGTCATGGCAAGAAACAAAGCCATTAAGTTAAAAGTATTAAAATGCTCTTTTTATTTTAATGCATCTCTTTTTTTGTGATTCTAGAGCTTTGTTCTTTTTGCGCCCTATACCCCTGTGCAATGTATTGCATTATTGTCTCACTGTAATTTACTTACAATTGACTGAAGTCCTAAAAATAGTCATCTGCTCATGTTTCTGTCCCCTAAGCTTAGCTATTAACTTGCACAATATAAGTCTGTCAAACACAAGAATGATTGATCTAAGTAAGCTAAAGGAAAAGATGTTCAAATACTCCCTGTTAACATGTAAATTACATTAACATAATCTTGACTTAATCATATACGGTAGTCTGAAAATTGCCTACCTTTTAATATAATGGGAAAAAGCTATGATTGTGCTGCGTATTGACAAGTGTGTGCAAAATACAGTTGCCTTCTGATAGATGACTTGTACTCAATCCCAGCTCCTGATTACTACTCGAAGGTTAAAAGGAAATCTTCTGGGGCCTCTGGAGCGTGCCACGCTGTTGAGCCTGCAGAAACATCATCATCTAAGCTGGTGTCCTTGGGAAGCATCCAATCTCCTAAGCCAAAGTGTGGTCCCAAGTGAGGACCCAAGGCCAGCTCAGAGCATAGCGCCAGTGCACAGCAGCCCTGCTGCTCTCCTCATCCCTTCGTTGCCATGGGAATAAGGACCAAATGTGCTGCCATGAGAAACAGCATCCTGGAATGCAACAAAGGGCATGCTTAGAGTTTAGTCCAAATGCTGGCAGTACTGTAATTTGTAGAAGCTGTATTTCTTTAAAGCTTAATAGCTTTTGCCTTTAGAATACCATGTGGTACTACTCTTTTATTAGTTTGTCTATACTAGAATAAAAGATACAAAAAAGACCACCTCCAAAAAACTCTCAGCTTTTAAATTACAAGACTTTGCATGTTATTGGGAGTTTTGTTGCAAACAGACATTACATTCTGCCAAACCCCATCATTGTTTGTCTAATTGTGCTTTCAGCCAGATAAATAAGAAACAGCTGAACCATAAGTGTGCTCAATGCAAATTAATTATTGTGTAAAATAAACACTTTTGTTGGCTTGTGTATCACTACAGGGGGTTATAACATCAATGATGTCATGTTTTATTGGACTAGAGGAAATGATTCAGTTCGAGGTCTGGACACGCTCCGGCTGGCACAATACACAGTAGAAGACCACTTCACCTCTGTATCTGAAGCAGTATATGAGACAGGTAAAAGTAACCTTATAACGCTTTCTAGGTACAATTTGGAGTATGGGTCTGGAAACAGAGCAACATTGAAAAGCTGAGCACATTGCATTCTGTTAGGGTGACTGTTTCAGTTTTCTACTAGGTTATGTTCTTTAAACAATAAATACTTTTCCAGATGCTAGCATCAGGGACCCAGCTAACGTAAAGGTTGGGAATTATTGGGTGTTTTCTTGGAGGCTGTGCATTATCTGAAAAGAATGATAAACAAGAGAGGTACTACTTCTGTGTAATGACAGGGAGAGCTCTTGTGAAGGAAGAGCAGGCTGTAAATTGGGCATATAAAATGGAGAGTGACCAGGGACCCTGGGTACCCAGCTCAGAACAGCTGTCAGCCTGCCTGGAAACAGCCGCTCTGGCTTTTTTAGGCAAGTCAAAAGCCTCTATTCAGCTATGGAAACCTCTGTGAGTATGCTGGGTGCTTTAACAACTGCAAGGAGTTGGGTTTCGTGGCTAGTACTTCTAGGAGTTGCTCTTCATTGTCAGCAGAGCACAGATTGCCCACCCTGAGGTTCCCCTGCCCAAGGAGGGGCCAGAAGCATTTCCACAGACCTGCTTTTCTGCTGATCTTAGGAAACTGCTGTAGAAAGTTTCTTCTAACTGCAGGACTTAATCTCAGGAAAATCTGCTCCTGTTTATTTTGCAGAGATTTAGAAAGGGCTTTCAGAGAGTTCAAGACCTGCCAAACCTGCTTTGTGCACTTTGAGTTACTCTTAGGTCCTTCATTGCTGCTCTTCACTGTGTACTCAGTTTCTTTTCTGTTCAAGTCAACATGCCAAATGAAAGGGTGATCTTTAAATGAAGACACACACATCCTTCAAAGCTGTAGTTTCACCAGAGGATATGTTACTAGTTCTGAGCCACAGAAATACAGTTTCTCTAGTCCATCGTTGGGTTCTTCTGCTTTAATAATTCAACACAGGGAAACTATTATCTAATTTCAGATATTAATTCAGGCTAAAAGTCAAAGTTCTGTAAATGGATATAGAAATACATACTAGCAGGCTCCAGCATCACAAACTATCTTGCTACTTACATAAACGACATCTGCTTGCCTTCCTCCTCTTTACAGCTTCAGGGTAAGTATCATTGGGTTCAATCAAAGGAGAATAATCCTTTGCTACTGTTCTGCCCAGAGGGTATTAGGACCCGTTCACCATACAGGAAAGAAGAAGAGGAAACCTGTTTAATTCTTACCACCTTCTATCACAGAATCCAGACTCAAAAGCCAAAAAAAGTTATATTATTCTTTTTACCAAATAGTCTAAACCCAATTTCCAGTTACAACTAAAAAGGCATGATCAAATGAACTGTGCCCTTTTCAGTAAACAAGGATGTCTTGCTCCCTGTATGTTGGCAGGAATCATATGTATAAAGTCAAAAGCCACTTCTAATTATACATTCTAACACATGCAACTTAATTTGATTAAAATTTCCTACACCTGCTTGTTTCAATGCCTGTGTTCAAGAAAGCCACGTTATCAAGTGCTATGCAGTATTTTTAAAATGAAACCTCATAATCCTCTTAATTTTCTATTGACTCATTATGTTTTAGTTGCTATTTTCTACAGATTCCTTTTTTAGGAAAGCAGTGCCTACTGTAGCCCATATTAAAAGAAAAAGCAACCAGATTATGGAACTATGTAATAAATTTCAAAATGAAGAATGATGCTTCCCATTTCCTTAACACCATTAATAGATATCTGAGAGTATTTTATGAAGAAGAGTTACGTTATAAGTAAGTTATTTATAATGGTTACAATTCAAAAGGGTAAAGCTAAAAATAGCAAAGAACTGTGTGTAGTATTTCCTAACAGCAAAAAAAGCAATCAGGATTTGATACTCTGTGAACTTGAACAGGCAGTACAGCTGCTGTGCAAGTGAAATATTGTGCAATGCAAAGCCCAAGTTCACGTACAGCCACTGACAGAGCCAAATTTAAAACGCAGTCGGCAAAATTCCTGCATAAATAACTTCAGTAAATTTAAGAAAAGGACACTGTAGATTAATCTTGTTTATAGAACAGCATGTATCACATAATAGCAATCACATTATTGTAATCACGTAATAGTAAGTACTTTGAATAATGTTAGCTAGATTGCTGGCTGGGGTTTGGTGTCGATTTTGTTTTGGTACAGACCAATTTAATGTTGGACATGGGTAAATAAATTTATAGGACCACTTTCAACATGTATTTAACTATAGTCCTTGTTCTACATACACTGATACATAGGATACATAGTTTTGGGATCCAAGAGTGTATCTGCATCAGTGGGCGCTGGGTTTTTATTTTATCTGTCTAGCCAACACCACCTGCGTTCTCAGAGTAATAAATAGTGATATAAAAGCTTGCTTTTCTTATTGGAAAAACATAAAAGCAATGAAGGACTGTTAGTTTTGCTTTTTGTGTAAATAATCATAGTACTAAAGCTGGAATACGCTTTAAGAATTCATTTAATCTACTCATGTTGCAAGGCGAGGTCATCTGTATCTACAGCCTACTTCCTGACAGATGTTTCCAGGAGTCAGTTAGACAAATCTCCAAAGTGTCTGCTTCACAAGCTCCCTAGATGATTTTTTTTTTTCTTGGTCGTTATTACATGCATATTTTCCTCATGTCTAATCTTGATCTCCTTTGCTGCATTTCAAACCTATTATGTGGACATGGAAGACATTTTTTTTTGCTATTTTCTAGCAGCCCTTTCAGTATTTCAAGACAGATATATCTCTTTTCTCAGACCAGCAATCTTCCCCTTTTTAATTCATATAACCAGTTTTCTAGATCTTCTGTCTTTGCTGCTGTTCTCCCATTCAATTTCTCATGTCTTTGCTGATGTGCAGCACCCAAAACCAGGTACCTTGTTTCCATCAGGTATCCTCCAGGGAGGGAAGGTTTTATTAAGTTTTACTCTTCATCTTTATCCATTCCAGTATTCATATCCAATCCAAACTTCTTGCAGAAAATTTTTGTAAGTTTTTGACTTTGCTCAGCTTGTGATTCTTTCTAGTACTCCACTTCCACTATTGTCCTGTAGCCACATGTTTCCCGCGCTCTGTTTGGGGAGCTAGTAATTCCCATCTGAGTGTAGGACTTTGTACTTGCTTTTGTTGCATTGTGTCTTATTTTATTCAGGCTGGTTTTGAAATATTTTTGAAGTCTAATCCTGTTCTTCAATGGAAGAACAGCTGACAATCCTCTCTTAAAAGACAGTTGTTGTGTCTTCATGTTTGCTAGTGAGCAGTACTGGGCACAGGACAGACCCCATGTGTTCCCACTCAATAAATGCTTCCATTTTCACAGCAAGTGATAGCTAATTAATCTCAATTAACATGTTTGATTGGAGAAAGAAGCAAAACCATCATTTAATACTTGAGCCTAATTGGCTGTTGGTAGCTTTTCTTCTGGCTGGCAGCTTTCCTTGAGTCTTGTTATCAGTACTGCAACCCCCCTGCTGAGCCTCCGGCAGTGGCAGGAATGAGAAGGCTCAGCTTGCTGCGCTCTGCTCGGCTGCTGAGCCTTCGGCCTGAGCCCGGCAGGGAGAGTTATGTCAGGCAGTCAAGGCTCTCCATGCACTTCCCTGCTTAGAAGACCGTGAAGTCAGCAAAATGGCATATTAAGGTGGTGTTATTTTGACAGAACAGAGGGAAAGAAGACACAGAAGCATAAAAAGTCAGTCTCCGCTCCTTGATGCACAAAGGCAAAATGTTTGCCCTCTTGAAAAAGACTGCAAAGGGGGCTGGCTGCTGTTTCTTGTCTGCAGTCACTGCCAGGGTTTTGGTGTCTATCACAAATCCTGCTTTAGCCTCCTTGGATTGGAGGCCTTGTCAGACTTTGTTTGGTTGTGCTGTGCTGAAACTGCTGGCCCCTGGCCACCCTGTGTTGTTGGCTTCTCAGGTGGGAGGTCATGGCTAAGCCAGTGATGGGTTGCTGTCATTTATAATTAGTGATCTTAAAATCAGAAAGTATAGAAAGTATATGTAGACTATAAAGGGTGTATAAGAGTTTATAAATATAACATACTCTTACACAGAGTGCATATTCATCAGTCACAGTCTCTTTCTCTCAAAACAGAGGCGTTACCTTGCTTTGTCCTATGGGTCCATCAGCAGTTTCCCAAGGCTCAGGAGGCTTATTAATCAACAATCAAAGTTTTCTAGGATTTTATATTCTTCTTTTTTGAGATACGGTACAGAGTAGCTTCTTTCATTCCCCCTATCAGTTCTTTTATAAACTGTAATTACTCTCCAATTGTTATTTCTGAGAACATCATCTTTGCCTTACAGGGGTTACAAACAATCTCAAACCCATATTCAGCATAATCTTATCTGCTGAGTCTTTGGTCAGCCTCATCTATGATTCAAGCAACGAAATATGCATATATATCTGTTACCATGTTATGTTCAGCTGGCCTACCTGAGCTCATGTAATCACTCTTTGTAAACAAGGTTTTCCACTTGAGTTATGATAGAAAACTTTTCAGCATCAATTGTTTTTGTGACTCTTCTGCAATGTAGAACACTTTAGAAAGAAAACAGTTTTGGAAAATGTATTCAGAAAGTTATGGTAACTTGAAAACATATGGAAATGCAATGAATGAAATGAGTATCAAGGATATTAGGAAGAGGCATTTTTTTGTTAACTTCTGGGAAGTTTCTTGTAGTAGAGACAGAAATACACAGAAACTCTTGGAAAAATTTCTTTGGCATGATTTTTTGTGGTTTTTTACAGGTAAGCTAAATAGATAAATACATATACACAGAAACACTACATGAAAGGTTTTGTTTCATTCTTAGGAAATTTGAATTTCAAACTTAGTTTCTGTGAAGCAGTTTTGTGAAAATGAAACACACATTGAGAAGCCTGGCCTGATCTTTCCTTTCCTTTGATTCAGCTCTGAAGAAGAAGTAGGAAAAGAGGTAGTTCATAAGGTTCTGACCATGAAGAACAGAAGATTGTTTTCTCAGGGAGGGACAAAGGAGGTGTAATAACATATTAATCATATATATTGACATCCTTAGCATCCTACATCAGTCAGAGAATTGCATTGCAGTTGCACAATTTATTTGTTGGGTAAAACCAGGGATGTTACTCATTCCTTCATGCATATGTTTGTTGTAAACAAGCAGTAAGATTTTGCATACTGAAATCTACGTTTTCAGTGCATAGTTAAGGCAGTAATATTCTATTGTAAGCTTTCCTGTACTGTGACCTTAGAAGGCGCGAGAAGAGAAGAAAATGATGCATTGGTAGGGTTATACCAATGTGCTTGTGTGAGACGTCACACATTTTAGCTGGCACCCAGGGGGTTATCATACATATTTCATGGTAGAGAAGAATGTGCTCTTTGTGCCTGACCGCACACTCCTGTGCAGGACGCCAAAGTGCTTCTTACATAAAGAGTGATGTGGAGCAGTCTTTTACTGGCATAGAATTCATTAGCAAGCCCACAGGGATTAACTGTGGGGAAGATTCTCCCATCCTGTAATGTTAGAGTGGAAGTTAAAGAACTGCTGACAGCATTTGTAGGGCGTCAATCCTTCCTATAGGTGCCTCTGCTGTGACCATCCACTGGTCAGAAGGCAGCAGGGATGCAGCTTCTGCCATCAGCCGGGAACAGATGCCATAGGGAAAGTGGGATAATAAAAAGATGAATGACCTAGGGTGATATGGAAACATGTTTGTTTAGGTTTAATCTATTTCTCAGGCAGTGCAGCAGTAGTCGGTGTCAATAAAATCATCGGTATTATGGCAAGATCTATAGAAGCGTCAGATAGGCAGTGCTGTAGATTAGAATATTGTTTTTAGTAAGCCAAAAGTCAAACCTTGAAGGCAAGTTATAAAGAGGATTAAACAAGCTTTTCCTGCCTTAGGCCTAGGCCTGCGCCTGCTCCACCGCTGGTAGTCTGTGACGTTACAATTTTTATGGTACTGAAACAAAAGTAATCAGCTGGAACCAACTGAAATTTCATTTCTTTCACCTCTTTTTACTTTCTAGGCTACTCTTATTTTAATTTTCTTTCTCTCTCTTTTTTTTTTTTTTTTAACAGTAGTGAGAGTTAGAGTACGTGTGCCGACTACAGTCTGCAATCCAGATTTGTTCTTCATTTAAAAGTAGAGCTAGTGTCTGGTTTTGTACTTCTGCCCTCTAGTAAATTCTATAAAGCTCAAGTAACTCAGCTTAATCTTCTTTCTCTGTAGGGTGATCTAAGCAGAATACCTCACCTTCTGGTGGATTTAAAGTATATATACTGAAAGTCATTTAGGTTCAGACTCATCTGAACACAGGAATTTGACACTGCGGTAAGCGCTACCGCTATGCCTTTGCTGCAGTTAGCTATCTGCACAGAGATAATTTCCATCATGTTATCAAATTTAAATCACAGCGGTCACACACTGAGGTGACCTCCATCATGAGCCAGAAACCTCAATGAAGAAGCATCTTTTCACTTTAATGCAAATATTTCATTGTTGGCAAGACTCGAGCAAGGGGCAAACTTGTCGGTTTTGAGGAGTTAACTTGAGCTGTACTTAACTCCAGTAAAACCAGGACTAGGATTACATGGACTTGTTTCACTTCTGATCTGACTGATGGCACCACAGCCTCAGATGTGCGAGTCAAAGGCATTACTATCTCATATACAACTCATGTAATAGGAGTAATAAGCCTGTTTCTTTCTAAAGATGATAACTTTTGGTACTTATGGAATGTAGATGAAAAAAGGACTGTAATATTTCCCTATCTTCATTTTTTCCCATTGCTCGTCTCTTTAGCCTGATAAGTATGCATTGCATATTTATTCTTGACTACTTCTTCTTTCAGTTTATTTCAAGAGGAGCTCATATGAATTCTATATATAGGCTGCTTCAAAATTTCCATTATAAAAGCTCTTCTGAACTCTTTGGAGAAATGCTGACACTATTATTATCATGTCCATGATGTGTCTTTGGATTCTGGCAAGCAAAAAGCCTTAAGGTTGGAGAAATGCCTTTTCTTTGTTCCCCCAAAAGATGCTCAACTATAAGCTGTTCATCTCTATTTCTCTTTGTTGTTCACATTACTTCAGAAACTTCTGGCATCAGGAAAAATAACACAAAAGAACACAGGAACGTTTAAAGGGCTTGTCTACACTTGGAAATTGCAGCAAAGTGGCAAAGTGTGACTTTCAAGTTTGAGATGTTGAACTAACTTCCCATGTACATACTTGACTTTAATACTAAGGTGAATGGAGGTAGAGTTGTAGGGCACTAATAAGGAGTGGGTACAGCTGTACGGCTCTGTGTTGGCTATTTCAGAGTTTTCCTTCTTAAAGAGAAGCTCTAAGACTGAACCAGAGGAACGCCCAAGTGCCTGTGCATATATTGTTGTTGCTAAAGTGCATTCACGATTCTGTAGTTCTGTCCTGACTCACACCATGCAGCACTGGAAACAAACATGGGTCCTGGAGATCATCATTTGTTGGATTAAAATAGATGAAGCCAAAGCTATCTGACCACAGCATATTCAAGCATTATTCTCTCACTGATATTCTGGTGTGAATATTGTTAAACAAATATTGTTAAACACTTTAACACTTAATTTTGAATTTGGAACTTCAGAATAAGAAGTCTTTTCTGCACATTAAGCTAGCAAAAAGCAAGCTTTTTCCTTACTGTGATCCATTGGACTAGTAACAGATCCTGCTCTTGTGTTGCTCAAACAGCCAAATCTTGCTCAGTTAGTGAGCTGGATAACAAATTCAGGCTTTGCTGTCAACAAATTCAGTGTTGTCCCCTTATGAAAACCAATTCTCTATTTTTGTTCTGGAAATTGCTCACTTAGAAGCAAATAATTTATGTCACAAAGAGTGACACCGCTCAGAACAACACAAGTAATGCACTAATTTATAGAAAAAACAGACAGTGAAGATGCAAAGATATTGCTTATTTTTAAGTGGAATATAAGAGGTAAATCAGCAGTATCGGAGACGATAGCTTTGATCCACATCTTGAGCAATAGTAAATGAAAAAGAAAATAAACCAGATATGTGAGGCAGTTAAAGGTAAGGACCCATGCTAACTTAATGACATTACAATTGTTATGCTAGCTTATATGGTGGCTTATATGTTCTTAAGAATTGGCCACAGCTATTAATAAAATTGCAGATTTCTTTGTCTTGTGTTATATAATGAAACATCCATTTTGCATGTTGATAGATTTATCTTTTCCTTCTCTATTCCTCAGTGAATTTCCAATTCAAGATGTCGGTAATGGAACTCTGGATACGGTGACTGGGTGCTATATATTTTGTATTTTTTCTTCAGTTCAAATTAGTCTTCATGAAAGAATTTTTCTTCATTGTGTTAAATTTTTTTTCAAGCTTGTTCTTAAGCTTTTGCTGCATTGTAATACAGGTTGATAATTTAAAAACTTCTTATGAATTGCACCTTCACAATATTTTTTCCCTCCTCTTTCTGCAGGACGTTACCCAAAACTAGTGTTTCACTTTGAACTCAAGAGGAACATCTTGTATTTCATACTAGAGACATATGTACCATCAATCCTACTTGTTGTGCTCTCCTGGGTATCATTTTGGATAAGCCAGTCATCAGTTCCAGCCAGAATCTGCATAGGTGAGAAGCTGATAAACCAAACCTAGAGCTGGATCATTAAGATGCTTTCTTTATTGCACGTACATGGCATCCATTTCCAGAAGTTGCAAATGCTTCTGAGTTTTACGGAATTACTTTTCTGGTTTGCTATCTACAGTACATCACGCAGTTTCCCCTTAAAGCCTTGCTATTCATTAACTAAGAAAACATCTCGGGGACCTACAGGACACTTGGAGGCAGGGGAGGCTGTTGAAAGCAAAGGAATAAATGCAGTCATTTTGGAAATAATTTCAATATATTCAAACACATGGCATGCACAGACAGAATTGTGAGGCTTTTGTGAGGTCTAAAGATACATACTAATTAACACATGAATAATAAGAGAATTATAAGAGATTAAATATAATTAATTTCAAATAAAGGATATTCTGAAAGGGAAAGCATGCAAATCAGTTCTGATCAGACTGCAGGTGGGGTGGGAAAACACTCCTACAGAATAGGGAAGAAAGAAAGATTTCACATCAAACCAGGCTAGTGGGCAACTGCAGCGAGCAAAATGATAACTGAATGTTTTAAAGGGAACATTTGCATAATCTTGCAATAATAATGTGTTAAGCATAAACATACATCCTATAACACCAAAATCTCTCTTGTTTTAATTTCTCAGCTTTGCAAACATTTTTCATGAGTGTGTTTTTAAGCATTTAATTTCAGAATCACAAGGTCGTTTGAAAGTCTGCTTTTCAAGACATGACACTAGGAGTGCACAGAGCCCAGAAAAACTGTCTTGCAGCAAAGGCCTTCATTGCTATCCGTGTTTTATCAGAGCTTGTATTTTTGCATTCCACAGGTGTTACCACAGTCCTTACTATGACAACATTGATGATGGGAGCCAGGACTTCACTTCCAAATGCTAATTGCTTTATTAAGGCAATTGATGTGTACCTTGGTATCTGCTTCAGTTTCATCTTTGGAGCACTGTTAGAGTATGCTGTGGCTCATTTCTGCGCTCTGCATCGACTCAGTTCAAAGGAACTTCCAAAGGTATTCTAATTCTTTGATTGTTGTTCTACAAAACAGACTTCAATTATACCTGCTAAAGAGAATGAATTATCTTAGCACTAATGGTAAATGTATTTAAGGAAGTTTCTATTTTAGAGTAACAGTAAGAATAACCTTGAGAGACAGAAAAAATTATTTGTATACCTATAACTTTTTGAAAGAGATCAAACAAACTGCATCATACTTCCATAAATTCTTTCTTTTGGCACATGCTTTATGACCATTTATCAATGTGCTAGACATATCACAAAAATATCACAGGCACTTATCTCCTCAGCAATGTCATACTCTTATTTGCAGTTCAAAAATTAGATGGAGCTCAGTCACTTGATCTTATTGCAAAATCACAAAAAAGAAAAGATTTTAATACATTCCATTTATGAAACCTTCTGCTGCACATACATTGAACATGAGTCAGTTTACTAGCAGATAGCTTCATGGATTAGGTGTATGAGATCCCTATAGCCTTCTGCTTGTACCTTCTCTTTCAGCAGCTGCAGCTGAAGGTCAGACTGGCATTCACTTTCAATTCTGCATTATTATTATAGCAGCTCTTTCTGCTGCCCTAATGAGCTTATCACAGCTCAGAAATACTGTGAAATATACTTAAAATAAAAAGGGATCAAATCAACATAGGCATTTTTGAGTCTGGTGGTTGTTCTTGCTGAAATAATCAGGACAGGTTCATGAAGAAGTTTTGTCACATCTTCCATCTCCAGTGTTTAGCATGGCTTTCATAAGCAGTGAAAAAGAAATCACAAGGAAGTTGGAAGCTGATTGTCCTCCAGCTTTTAATTATGGAACTGAATCTAATATGCATCATAGAAAAGAAAATATTAAGCAGCTTATGACATTTCTGGATGAATAGAAAGAAGTAAAATGTGGAAAGTGAGAACAACAGGAAAAAAAAAAAGCAGGAAGAAGTCTGGTTGTGTGCTGTAGGTAACAATCTTTCTTCCTCTAGCCATTTATGCCTATTTAAGCCAAATTAGAACAGAGCATCATAAATGCCTAAGCAAAGCTCCTTGCTAGGCTCAAGAAATGATACTGAGTTCAAGCAGAGAACCTTAAAAACAGTGAAGATCAGCCAAGATGTATTTTTTTTCATGCTTAGATAGTTCAACAGCTAATATAGACTTTTGGCTGTTTGGATGAGAGACAGGTTCTGTTCAGCTCAGGACTGTCATTAGATCTAGGTGTGTGGAGACGGACTAAAAACCAGACCCAAACTTGAGCCACTCAGTGGGTTTTAAAAGGTGATGTCTAACAGGAGAATGTCTGCAAACGGGCAAACACTCATTTCGAATGAGAGTTTGAGTGGAAAGCCTGAAAGTAATTTTTCTTGGCAAGGAAGCATCAGTGACAATTCCCTCTGAGCATATCCATCTTGTGAGGTAAGTGGTTGTCATTTTGCTCGTAGAGCAGAAAAAAAAAAAAAAAAGCTTTTTGGAAGTTTGGGTAAGAAAGTAGTGTTTCAGTGCTTGGATGATTAAGCATCTCTGGATGTGAAAGGCACTTAGGGCTGCCCTTGCTGTCACCTACCTGGGTCAGATTCCCTTTCATCTGGAGCACATGTACTAGTGCTTGCAGATGGGGCAGACATGGGAACTTGTAGACTTGAAAGATGTGCATGGAAGTGAGTGGAGGTACAGCCCTAAACTGAGGAAGGAAGAAAGACTTAAGATACAGTTTCATGATGGACTTAGTGGCTGAAAAGATTGCTCTGTCACTTCAGGCATGTTTCGTGCCTTCTGCTGTGCATCAGGAGTAAGCAAGCCAGTCCAGCTCACTTCTTGCCCCCACAAACACAGGCATATAAGGGAAGGGGCCATTGGTTGGTCCTAGATCAAGTCAAGACTCCATAGAATATGGAAAATGCCTATCATGTCCTTTTCCTACTGTAGTCAAGGACAAGCACTGCTTAGTAGCAGAGTGCCATGGAGAGCACACCTGACTTGTATTTCTCATTTCTCACTATAAAAATAAACACATCACAAGGACAGAAGTACCAGCTAAAATCTCATGTCACTGTCTAGCAGGTACTTAACAATTACTGTGAGTATCGTCACCATAAATGTGTTGTTCTCATTATCGTATTCTGCTGTGGACACAGGTTAATTGGAAATCTCACTTCCCAGTTTGTTATTCCCATATGTGAGCTGATACAAAATTTGCACTCAGAATTATGTAAATGAATGTAGGAAGTGAAATGAAAATGTAACCCTCTGCCTTGTATAGTAATTAGTTGTACTGGTTTTCTTTCTGGTTTGCTATTTAAAGCAGTTGTGCACTGGCGCATCAGGTCCCTTTGAAGCCCTTGGGATCTCTAGTTTAAGATATAAACTGGTGAAAGAGCTCATCATATCCACACTCCTGCACTTTTAAGCCTCACAACATGTGAACCAGAACCCACAGAGACAGCGTCCAAGCTAATGGCAAAATCAGAGGAATCACTGGCTGCGAGGAAGGTCAGGCAAAATGTGCCATTCACATCAACTACATAACACACCGCCCAAATGGAGAGGGTGCTTCTCCATAATCCTTCTCTTTTATACAAAGGTGTGAATTGTGTCCTCTGATAAAACAGAGAACTCCTCCTTGGACTTCACCTAAACATCTCCCTTTTGGTCAGAAGAAAAACTCAAAACCTGGAAATAAGGTTGCAAAGGCAGCGTTCAGCCTGCGCAACATTTCTGTGCAAGCATCGTGAAGGCTTTATGAACACCGCATAAGCTCCAGGTGTGTGACACTAGGCTGAAATATTTTTAATTCTAAGCATCTTTATTATTCAATAGAAGTGACAACTTTCCTCAATTCTGTTGGCTGTTAGGTGTCAGCAAACACTTCAGTTAGTATAAGCAGCAGCCACTGCAGCAGGTGCCATATACAGTACTTTTCAGGTGATGTACCTTTCCTGAATGCTACCAATTTGGCACCCAAACAGAGCCCTTCTTAGTGTCAGCTGCCATTTTCTCACTGGACAGCTCAAATCCCGCGAAAATTTAGCATGCCATTTGAAGTCAGAGCCACGGTTGAACACTTGCAACACAATTTTTCTTTTTTTTTTTAATATAACATAAATCAGCCTAGTCTTTCATCACATTGAGTTCTCCATAGCAAGCTGGAAAAGTCCCTTGATAGTCCCAGTTTATAAGTTTTTTATAAACTAGCGGTTGTGGTTCTCTTCTAGACTAGCTTTCTCCATTTCAAGCAATGTGATACAGCACTTTCGCTGTAAAATCATCTCTTTTCTACAAGACCCCTGCTTTGTAACACCACAGGCAGGCTCAAGTACATATGAACTGTGCATGGTATTTTCTGCTTAAGTAACAACTGCCTTTTGGGGAGTAGAAAGGAGTTAAGAACAGCCTAATAAAGCATCAGCCTTCTGCAAATTCTTCACATGCAGTAGTGTGAAAAGAAAAATGGCACATATGCCATGTCCTTTCATGCTCTGCAGTAAAACTAATTCAGTAGCCAGCCCTACCTGAGAGACATACAGACTCCTACACTGAGTAATGCCCCAAATCCTGCCATTTTTGAAGTATAGATGTTGTTTTGCTCTTCCTTCCCCTTCTAAAAGATGAGAGCAGGGGAAAAAAATGTCGGGATTCTTCTGACAGGTTTCTTTAACTTTTGAAGCGCAGAGTGCATGCGTTAGGCTGTCGCTTGGATGCCTTGTTTCAAGTGCCGGGTGCTGCTGACAAAGGCCCTTCTGCCATCGCCAGTGCTTCCCTCAGCTGCCCAAACATTTTCAAGCAGAAGAGCTAGGAATCTGTAACAGAGTTAGGCCCCGAGTAAAACTCCAGGTTTGAGGTTTAGCGCTGCCCTGGGGATTGTTTAAGGTTCAGACTGGAATTTTATGGATTGATCCTCTTAATGCTTTATAGGCAGATTTTTGTCCTGGCCTTTGTTTTCAAAATTCTCATGTGGCTGTGGGAGGCTTGGTGGAGGATAAGCAAAGTTTTGTAGTCAGTGTATTTTTTGAACTACGTGTTGAGCTACGTTTATCTCTCAAATAAAATATACTGGATTTTTTGGCAACCGAAAAGTGAAAAGTAGTAATAATCCCTTTTTCTAGCTCCATCTGTTCTGCTTCACTGCTTCACAGCAGTCTGAGGACATTGTCCAGACTCCATTTTAATTTTCAAGGACATTACTAATTTTAGATGAATAAAGGCTCAGGAACTGTGCCATCTACAAGTACCCTGGGCAGAAGAGCAATTCTGCACTGGCATGAAGATCATTCAGGTGGCTTAATGAGCTTTTTTGACTTTAATAGCTGGGGTAGTTCTAAATGAGCTTTTTATGTGGCTACCCAAAGGGCTGGACAGCTTAACTTTTCTAAAGTTTGTTCTTGTCTAATCTGTTTCTTCTCATGATGCAAATGGAAAAAGCAAATTGGTCAGAGGAAAGAGATTCTGCATTCTACATTTCACAAATACATTTTTAGCCTTTTCTTGCTTGTATGATTTACAAGGTAATAAAATCATCAGGAGAAAATTAAAATTATGGGAATACCTCCCTGAATTAAAATGACCCTTCCTCCAACTATAGAAACTTAGGTTTAATTTAGGTACAAAGTTGGAGCCAGTCTTTGTAGCTTGGATCTGCTGGTATCTCTGCTATATCCCAAACCAAATACCCCAGAACTTTCTTGAAAGTTTGTGCTTAGAGCTGAAGCTGCAGCTGATGTCTAATCCTGTGTCCTCTGAGTCAGTAGCAGAAAACCCGCTGACTTCAAAGGGTGAAGATTTCATATATGAACTTCATGGCTCTGAGCCATTTCTAATCAAAGAAACAAAACCCACCAGAAGGCTTATACAACATTCTCTAAAGAGCTGTCTTGATGCAATAAAGCACATAAAAATGTGCTTAACCTTATTATAACTTTGAACTTAAAGCATGGGTTTCAGGACTTGAAAGAAAGTAGTATGAGCTATTTAGTACTGAATGAGTTGTGGTGCTTGTCCCTCTTCATGATCCTCTTCTTTAGGGGGCTTTGGTGTGGTTTGTTGTTGTTGTTTGGGTTTGTTTAAGTAACTTGATTTTGATCACCAAGCACCAGGAATAGAGCAGCCAACTGCATAGAAGGAAGGTGTCTTGTATTCTGGGGTGCTTGATTTGGGATGCAACCAGCTTGACTAGCTGCTCTGGCAGCTTCCCCACCTCCATCTCCAGATTTGGGCTTTGCTTTACCTGCTTTCTAGACACTGACCTTTGCCAGTATTTTCCCTGAGCAGAAGTAAGCTTATAGTTGTGTGTTTTATGGATTTGCTGCTGTCTTAAGTAAAGCTTAGTGGGCCATATTTGAACAAATCCAGCTTTGCTCGACAGTCCTACAAAAGCTTTTGCAGTAAGATATTGTTTTTTTCCTGTAAATGGAGGCTTTGAAGCCTGAAAGGAGCTGTCTGGTGCATGCAGGTGCTCACCCTTGAAATCAAGGAGCGAGCCACAGGAGGAGTTGTAAGAAAAATCCTATTATTTGCTGCAGCTCTAAAGTAAACGGGCAATGAGACACGTGCTTAAGTGCTGCTGGTTTGTTTCCTATCAGGATGAGGATGAAGAGGCTGAAGAAGAGAGCAATGGAGTCCTGGCAGCTGTTGCTAATAGTTGCAGTGCCCCTGACAATATGAGCAAGATCAATTCAAACAAAACCAGTATCGACAGAAAAAGGGAGACAAGTAAACACAATGGGTGTAGTTCACCAATGTCAGTAATGAAAAGACTTTTCTGTATCTTTGATTGCTTCCATGTTAAAAATCCTTACCACATAGACAACTATGCCAGATTTTCGTTCCCATTGTCATTCATGATAATTAATGTATTTTATTGGGTATATTATTTGTATTTCTAAATGTGTAAAATTGGTTTAAAGTTTAGAAAGTGGATACGGGAGGGGAAGATGCAGAAGAATGAAGTTACATTTGGATAAAGGGATATGAAAAGACATGCCATCTTTGCAGGCATTTCTACAAAGTTTCTTATCAATTCACTTTTCCACTGTTAAAATGACTGTCATCCAAAACTTTCCTATTTGCATGCATATCCCATATTAAACTATTTATCAAAGGCCAGTAAGTCCTTTTTTAATATTTTAATGATCAACTTTGTAAAATAAGAGGTATATTACACTTGTTTTTGAACTGCATTGAATACATTTAAAATTAAACCACTGATGTGTTGTTTTCCTGCTATGCTTTCAGTATTCAGTTCCTTATAACTTTGTCAATAATGTGTAAATTTTCCACATTGTATAATTGCAGATTGAAGTGTTTTTGCTTCACAGCAAGAAATAGCTTTGAAGGTATAGGCTACCAACACAAACCAAACAATATATTCCTTTTTGTAAGGTCACAAATATGTATGGAGACTCTTCCCTGCATCTTTAGACGGAACTCCTGTGGGCATCAATGGCTGCTCTGAGTAAGTGAATGGCAGAATATAGAAATGGACTGGAGCCAAAAGGTTTAGGATCCAGAGAGATGTTTTTCCCGAGTGAGGACATACTTAAGTGTTGGCCAGTCCTTAATGGAGTATGGCCATTTATCCTGACATTTATACTCTGTATTCTGCTCAGTCACCACTGCCTGCGTGACTATTATACAGAGGAAAAGTTTGCTATGCTTAATTTTCAGTTTAGCAAATTCATCTTGAGTCATTGACTACTAAGAATTTCACATAAAGGTGAAAAAGCTTCCTGAACTGAAAAGAAAACCCCGGATATGCAATACCCCTTGAAAAAAGGGAAAGTTTTACATAGATGAAATTGTGATCCACATGAAAGAACAGTTACACTTGATGAAAAACCGTAATAGTCTTTCTGAGCAGTTACTTTACTGACAAATATTACAAAAGTTATTGATACAGCAACCTGTTTCTTATATTGGAATCTGGAAGTTTAGAAGCACTTATTATTAATTTTTCCTGACCATAATATATGTGTGGGTCACATAGATATATCTGTGTAAATGTGTATATGTGCTTTTATAGGCTGTACCTTGGCATTTATGATGATCTGAGACACTGCCCACATAGTATTATGGGGGCTTTTTAAGGCATTTCTGACACTTTGATACACCTTTCTACCAGTGTGCTGCCTGTAAAGAACACCATTACATAAGAAGAAGAAAAGTGCAAAATACCACTGTGGGTTAGATTTTCCCCTGCTCACAACTATAAAAATCCATAAAAATCACTGCACACTGGTAAAAGACTATTAGGTCAATAAAATCCTCTCAATAACTTTATTTTCTAAACTGGTTGAGTACTGAAAGCTTGTTTCTCTACTGTTATCAGTAACGCCTTTTGCAAGGCTTATTGAGGCAATGAAACTTTCGGAACAGTCTAGGGAGTTTTGGTACCTTATGGGTCTTCTGACATTTGTATAAAAGCACAGGCATTCAAGGAATCAAACCAAGACTGCCTGTGTTAAGGACGAGCAAAAAGAAACCCCAACATTTTTTGTTTAACATTCTGCTGTTGCAGATTTAACCTTAAACCTTTTATTCAAGAACAGATTCTATGAGGTTTTTCTTGGAAATGAGGTGCAGAACTGGTCTCGGAGATCTCTTTCGAGTTCTTGCTCCCATAAAGTTCATAGAAGGCATATGGTAAAGCTCTATATTTGCTATCTGAAATTTGAAGTTTACATTAATCCTGAACCTTTTGAAAGAGTTATCTACGTGTTGCAAGTTACCTGTTGCATTAACACTGAATTTGGGATTTACATTTACTGCAAGCATAAGGTAAGCATTTAGAGTTTTGTAGCTTCCAATTAACTTGGAAATAATTCACCTTAAATATTCTTTTAGAAAGCTGTTGAAGGTCTGGACAGCTTTATTTACAGTGCATTGACTGATAACAGGGTCTGGTGTGCTAACTGTAGAGTGGAGTTAGACACTGAAGTCCCCCATGTTTTCATGAAAGAACAGACTCCAGAGCCAGATTATTTATTATTCTGCTTTGCATAATTCTGCATTAATTACCATTTTGAAATGGTTTGACATGACTGTGTAAGTGAAAGATCTTCCCTCCAGGGGACAGGGGAACAGATTTTCAGTGCCATGTATGAAGAATGAAGAACAGCTTTTAAATTATCCCATTCAAACATTCAAAATTGTCCCCAGAAACTATCAAATTTCTTGGAGTTAGCTGGAAAGACTCTTCTAAGTGGCATTCACAAGCAGTGCATTGGAAGCTAAAACTCAGAGGTAAATTAGAGATGGAGAAGTCTTGGAGCTAAGAACAGGGGCCGAAGCTGAGGCTGGGGCACTCAAAGCTAGCTGTGGTGATGAAAATGGGGTTTTACACCACGTGAAAAGGAAAGGGGAAAGACCTTGGACTTTCTGCCAGCATTTTCTGCTTAATGGCTTTCTTTTTCTTCCTTTGATTTTAACGTTTTCTAATCAGACACCCTCTCAGACTCAGAAATGTCCTGTTGTATTTGGAGGCCATTTGAGGCAGGCGTACAACTAGTGACCTGAGGCTGGTGAAGGGGGGTAATGGCACCGGTGATGCACCTTCGCTTAGTTTGTTTCGCTGTTAGCAGGGGGTGCACTACATTTGACATACCTGAAAATACCAGCCAGTCCAAGGAATAATTTTCGTTCCTCTGTGGAATATCTGCAAGCCTGGTCTTTTGGTTTAGCAGCCATCCCAGAGGTGTCTAAACATTGTGCAGACTTGAAAAACATTGATGACCTTGTTAAGCAATTTGGTATTACTGTCTTTCTTAATGGAAAGTTATGATGAAAGTAAAATCCTTTGCTGAACTATTTCTTTAAATATAACAACAACAATTTTTGGAGATTTTAGACATTTAAAGGTATTAATCCTTGCTACCTTTCCACTTTGGCAAGAGATGTGTTTCTCAGATTCAGATACGTTGTAGGTAAGCATCTCATGCAGCCTACTTATTAGGATGCTAATTGGGATGTTTTGAGAGTGTTTGAGATATTCCACCTAAATTAAAAGGGAAATACTAAGATGACATTTTAGAACAGGCATTCATTAGCTCTCTCATAAACTAAGAAGGCATTTAAAATTGATATCAGAACATTTATTTAAAAATATAAACAACTAAATACTCCATCTGAATACTCCAGTCAACACATATGGCAAGCATAAGATAAGGGCATCCATCTGTTGGTCTGAGTATTTATTTTCAGCAGTGGCCGCCTTTATTATCAGTGCAGCGGTAACTTAAATAGCTCCATTTCCTTCCTTGCAAGTCCCTTCATTGTTTGTGCTAATTGTTTTAAGAGAGCTGTTATGTCTTTTGGCATGGGAAAATGTATTAAAAAAAAAGAGATGCCCCACGTTGTCACCCTGCAATTCAAAAAGAAATTACCAAAAAGGTTAGGGATTTAAGAAAACCTACACAACAGTAAAGCTGGTGACAGAAGAAGAAACAGAAAGATGCAAATCTGCTTTCTGTTAACAGCATTTGCCAGTGGGGTGGTGCAGCAGAGTTCTGCCTGAAACACCTCTGCTGCCAGTGCAGCCTGAAGAGGCTGCTGAGCCGGCTGCTGCATACAGTTTACTCCATGCAGCAGTAGATGGAGCTAATTAACTACTCTTCATGATTGAATGAGCAAATGTAAATGGCAAATGCTAGTTAAGGAATACTCTAGGGAAAACATATTACAAGCTGACATTTGTACTGTAGTAAGTGGGTCATGTTTGTAGTGACATACTAATTAAAATCAGACAAAACAGCACTGAAAGGTGGACCGTTGAGGACTTCCATTTTTCACACTGAAGTTCAGGCTTCTCAAACCCAGAGTGCTGTTTCTATCATTTTAGCCACTGAAATCATATACATATTCTGCAAAGTAGCTTGTGTTTTAAGCCTGATTTTTTAATCCTTATGTCAAGGTTTCTGTCCTGCAGGTTGTGATGTTCCAAATCCAAGTATTACAGCATCTCAGTATCTCAAGGCAGGCAGAGTAGTGGCCATACCAACAGTTTTCCTATAAATATTTAGGAATCCTAAATAAATGTTCCCAGGTAATTCACTGGCACACTGATAACAGACACAAGGATCAAATTAATTTTAAAAGCCACTTCAAATCTTTTGGAAAAGTTTCCCTCTAAACAGGGTTTCTTGAAATGGTGGGAAACTGAGTGTTGGAAGTCTTCTGGGCTGATCAAGCAGGTTGCTGCAAGAGCAAGCTATCTCAGCTGGAGAGTTGGACTGGCATGGATTCTGCTTGCTGTAGAGAAGTCGGAGCTTGACAGCACTTAAAGCAGGTAAGCTTGATATGATTTTGAAGTCTGTAATGAATTTTCCATTACTTGTTAAATAATTTTATAAGTAAAACCAGGGGTCCGCTATAATAATATTGCCAAATTCAGCTTTTCATCAATTTCCATCTGGAGACATCTTTCTTCCCCAGTTCCATCTGACAGTCAAACTTTCCACCCTCAGAAAGAGAAGGATAAGGGAGTATTTGGGGGGGGGGGGGGGTGTTGTCTCTTGATGTGAGTTTACTCATATAATTTGGGTTCTGGGTTTCTTTCCAAATTGAAATGGACCCTATTTTCCCATTCTAGATCAAACACTGCCAAAACTTTAGAAGAAAAAACACCCCATAAGATTTTAGCACCATCACATATGCAGAGAAACCATAACCCTAATTCATTTTCAAACCCTGCTCTGAATTTAAATTTAATCCAGATTTAACCACTGGATAACTTCATCTGTATTAATGCACAAACAGCTGCACTACTGTTACTTCCCTTGCTATAGCAGGTAACTTTGAAACTTAGTAAAATAATTTGATACCAGGGTTATCTGTTTCTCAGAAAGGAGAGGAATATAATTTTTCTGCTTTAAAGGCAGGTCAGGAATGGATCCAGAATAGCAGCTCTGGCTCTGGCTGGGGCTTGGCTGCTTTGGAAGCAGAACAAGCTGGCAAAATTAGAAAAAAATTAACATGAGAATATAAAATGCATATCAAACCTGGATTCCATATTAGCATTCTCAGCTTGTATGCCCCTGGCCCTCATGCTGATGCTAATGATGTTGCTACAGACAACATTCATTGCATCTCAGAAACTGTAACAAACTTGTGAGATTTGCCAGCGTGAGGAAAGCTAGCATTACACCAGCTGATGCAGTCTTGAAAGATGCAGGAGAAGGGATTGTCTTTTCTTTTTCTATGTTCCAGTTTCTTTAGGAGCCAGTTCATCTCAGTCCACTTCCAGTTTTGTTTTTTTGAGCACCTGCATTGGATGAGTGCCACTACAAGGTGAACAAGAATCGTGTAACACTGGATTAGTCTCTTCTGAGGGAACCATCCGTTCAATTATATGCATTTAAATGTTAGTCCGTTAGACTCATATGCTGAGCTATGTTATGCATTTAGCTAAATCAGTCCTAATCAAAGTGCTTTCCATTCACAGCAGTATGCTTCTGATGGTATCTAATGAATAAAACTGTCCTTTTCTGTGGTATTTTTCCACCCTTGTGAACAAAAGAAGACCTGTAGAAAAAGCCCTACCTTATAAGTGCATGAGTTGGCCACAGGGATCTGGTCCATTCTTCGCTGTAGTTTTATAAGGCTTACCTTGGCAACCCTTTGGTGCATTTCTGAGAACAGAAGAACTGACAGTCTTGACCTTTCAAAATGGCACAATCTTCAAAATAATAATATAGCAGATTAAAGTCTGAAGAAATTTTCTAAGTAGCTAAATATAAATTGAACCTTGTTCTCAACTCCTTTCCCAGAAAGATGAGTAAGAGACTGAGCATCATTTTATCATCTTTCCCCATCACTCTTTATCATCTTTGTATAAGTGTTGTGCTCAAGTATCATTCCTAGTACTTTTGTGTTTTTTTCATAATGAAAGATTCAGAGATCCTTGCCATTTGTTTTTTTTATTTAAAAGAAAAAAACTGAAGTATGATATGCAAAGAGCTAAAAACTTTGAAGTCTGAGGCTTCCTATGCTCCAGGATAGTTTTAATCCTACTGAACAACCTTTTCATGCACTGCTGGTCTACATATTATGAAGCCTGATAATAAGAACTGATAACTCTGGAGATTTCCATACATTTCCACAGAGGATTCTGTACGGATGCCAGCTACATGGCTGATCCTGCACCATTTCAAACTACATATGGTCACAGGTTCTAGTGTCTTATTTCAGGTGGAAGAAATGACTATACTCAGAAATGCAAACCCCTTGCTCTGTGACTCTCCTTTCCAGCACATTCCAGCTGCCAGGCAAAGCCTCACTCAAGTTTTGGAAAATAAGGTAATACAGCAGCTGTAGTGGTAAAAGTTTTTTGTGGTTCACCAGTCCCACTATGCACCTCCAACCAAAGATACTATAAGAGCCCAAAAGGAAGAAGAGCCAAATCTTTTATTTCTACCTTACATTCCTAAAACTCCAATTCCTAACTTCCTGCTTCTGGGCCAATATTTTCAAAGTTGCATTTGCCTTGGGTTGCCACACATTGCCTTAAAAGTCTTTGGATGGTATCTGAACCTTTGTTTCTACAACCCAGCTTTAGATTGTTTCTGTAGCAAGTGCACATAATGGCCTGAGTTGGATTTCTCTCCTGTCAGATTACTTGAATTACCATGCAGCTCTTTACCAGCTGAATCAAAACTTGTTTCTGTATTTTTTGCATCTCTGCAGATGCCTGTATTCTAGGTCTAGCGTTACTCTTCCCAGAAGGCTGTACATTGTTCTGTGCTAATGTCAGGTTTCCTGACAGAGGGACAAGATCAAATCATCAATTTTAATGATATTTCAGCATTATCCTGGTCCTGTGTCATTCCTGTGTACACTGCAGCCATCAATCTATGTTTGTCTAAAATGGTTCATGCCAGAACCTTAAATGTAGAGAGGGCTGAAGAAGCTAATTTATTATATTTTGACAAGGACAAGCCTCATCTGGCAATCCAGTGTGGTTGAGTGTATCCGGTGAATAGTGCATCCACTTTCTCAGATCTAAATTGCTCTGTTAGTTTCCATGACCCCCTTATCTCTGTGCTGGCTCTATCTACCCTGGCTTCCCTATCACATGATAGGACTGTGTCTGTATCTTCCAATTGCATTTCTAATGGTTTTCAATGTGTGTGATGCTGAGAGAGCTTGCTGGTACATAAGCCTCCTTTGCTGAAAAATAGGATCACTCACCCCAAAATGTACTGCCTCATCTGCAGCGTGGGAGACTTGGTCATGGCTCCTGGTTCCTCTTGTCTGGGTTTCATTTCTGATTTGAATCACTACCTGTAGCAAGGGAAACCTCTACACCTTTGCCTGTCAAGGGCTCTCTAGTGAAAAACTTCAGATTTTTAAATAGCATGAAGTGTGCATTAGGTTAGATGTATCAATATATCTGCCCGTTAGTCCATGCTACCGAGTTTTTTGGACCAATTGTTGCATTTTTATGAAATAGGATAAAAGAATAGTAATCTCAGAGAGAGGCTGTTCCTGCAAGGTTTATGAAAATAGATGTCCAGGTCAGAGAGACATCTGACTGCTACCCACCGAGAAAAACACTCAGGCATGAGCCTGAGCCTTTTTAGATCCCAGAGAACACACACTGAGGACAGCACATCTAAGTGCCTCAAATGCAGAACAAGCTTCAGTCACAATTTACGTCTTCCCAACATGAGAGTCAATCAACACCAAAACACAAATCTGGAGAAAATCAGCCATCATTAGCTCTAATATTCATGAACTACTTCTCTTCTCTGCTCCTCAGAGACTGGAAGTGAGGTAAAGGGCAGAGGCACTGGTCTCTGCTGTTTTTCTGAATTACAGTGGGAGTTAGAATTTATGTCTTCAGCTTGGCCTGTGTGAGAACATTGTACAAATGATGCTGCTATAACTATAGAAAAAATATTTATGTCCCTAATCTTGCTCTTGCTCACATTGTCCACCCCCCCCCCCCCTTTCTTCCTTTCATCATTGTAAATACACTCTTGTAGTATTAGACCAGCGTTTTTTTCCAGCTGAATTTAAATCTTTCTTGGTAACATGAACTAAATAAAAATCAGCCCGCCTCCTTCACCTCTGGCCCTGGGTGGCCTCATGGAAGTCAAACTGGAACATACAAGGTGAAAGAGTTACTGAAAGAAGTGGCTTCACCTTTGTAGGAAAGAACAACCAAAGTAAAAATGCTAGCTTGTAGCTGAAACAAATGTACTGTATCCATCTCCTCAGAAGATTATGTATTTGTAATCCCGATTAAAGAGCAGATCACTGGAATTATACAACATACACAGAAGATATTTCATCTAGAACCTGAAAAACAAAATAATGATCAGAAGAGGGTGCTCTCAGCTCATGCTCTTTTGGTTTTGTTTTGAACATTTTGGTGGAAGCCTGTAGAATTTTCTTCTCTCTTTGTTGGGACTAATAAAATGTCTTTTTGTAAAATATTTTATTGGATTTTCCACTAAATAGATTGCCCTTCATACTGCACCATGTGTAAAATACAGGCTCAAATCCTTGATTCTAGAGCTTTCTATACGGTTTAGGCGGCTTTCTGTAATATTAACGTAAGTCATTCCACAATGAATTTGCTGTTTGAGCTCACGCTGTTTTCTGTGTTATGTTTATGTTCTCATAGAGTCACACTCTGGTGACATTAATATTTACAGGAACTGAATGCCTAGCACCCATGACTGACTGCTATGAAAAACTTTAAAAACTGCAAGGGCAGCAATTCATTTCAATATCACTTGCATTTTTATCCAGACATGAAAAGGAAATGATAACATATAGCTTCAGTGATCAATTTCCAGTTATTGAACTATCTCACATATCTAAATATTCACAAGCAATTGATTAATTGATCTTTAGAGAAGAATTTAATGAAAACTTAGTGCTGCCAATAATTAATTTTTTAGGGAAGCATTCAAGCACAGAGTTCACTTCAGGGAGTGTGGTGCATCAGAAAATACCTGACATTTGATAAGTTTTATTAAAGCAGTGCTGATGTCATGGATAAAAATCAGCCTTTCAGAAGTTAGTTGATATATGTGTGTAGTTTCTCCAGTTTTTGGAGGGCCAGTCTTTTAAGGTGATGGAATTTTGCTGTGCACACAGCACTAGAATACAGGAGTAAGTCACGGCTATAATCCTAGATGTTTGCAGACTTGGTTTTCTTGTCTGAAGTGGTGTAGCAGAAGGTAAATGCAGGCAGAAGGAAGGCACCCTCTTCTAGTTGGTGCAATGCAGCATTTAGCTCCAGTCCAGCTTGCTCATGGAAGAAGCCTCCCTGACTCTGATTCCCCACTATTTCACTTTTTCTAGCAATACTTACACTTGTATAAAGTACAGTGTAGCCATCTTTTACAGGCACATACAACGAGTGCCTGGAGCCAGGGAGGCATGCCTCTTGTATTCAACAGCAGTGATTGAAATGGATTGTAAAGGGGTTCTCACTTTCTGTGCATGTGCAGATGTATCTGTGTATGTCTCTACATATATCCGTACAAATGTTTCTTGAAAAAGCATGATTTTAAGGGTTGGTTTCTTCTGCACTTAAGACACTGCTTTTCAATTATGTGCATCAATGGTCAGGTCAAAAATCACACCAAGTAATAAACAGAACTCCTGCAGGTCCACATGCAGAAGGGAGCTACTCATCAGGGTGGCCTTTTGGGAGAGAGTTAAGAAAGCAAGCAGAAGATAAAGTAGAGTCCCTGCCTCACTAAGTCTGTTTACATTTGTGGGAGAACAGTTGATGTTTGCCGGAACTCTGAATAAGGAAACCTGTCTTCCACCATTTTAGATGTGGGTTTATGCTTTCATTATTTAGAAGAAAGGGAAGAAATAAAAATGAGAAAACAGAAAAACAAGACCATTTTTCTTATGAAATGTTTATACGAAAGTACCGTATTACAAGGAGGTAACCTGTCACTGCTATTCTAACAATTTTCATTCCAGGTTCTTGCTGTTCCTGCACTCCTCAACATGACAGGTTAAAAATGAAGGAACCATGTAGCTGGGCAGCACTGTCTCAGCTGTCAGGAGAGAAGATCATTTTCGGTCTCATCGATTGTATAAAGAGGGACTCAAAGGCATATCAGAGAATAAAATGTGAATTATTGGATATCCACTACATATTGAAGAAGGGAGGTCAGAGACTGTAGGTTGCCCTTGTAGCTACTTAGGCTGGTAGAATGTCTGGAAGGGTCATCAACGTGGGTGCATTAAAAAGTCATAGGAAAAAGCAGGAACTGAGACATCAGGTCAGCAATAAGCTAGCACAGATAGATAATACCTACCCTTTAATCACACCAATTGTGAAAGAGACACTAGAATGTGGAAAGCAATTGCAGAGGGATGTTCAGAAAATCATAGCTGACCTCTCCAAGACTTGGACACGGAGTATAGATACAAGTGATCTGCACTGCAGCTAAAATACTGCATTGCAGACAGCAGAACTGAGTTTTGCCCTTAAGATCTAGCAAGTATTGCTAATACAAATGTGTGTATAGCATGACTTCAGAGCTGGTAACACACTGCTTCCATTGCTGCCTAGCAAACTCAGTTTCAGCTAAGGAATTATAATGATGTTAGCAATGATCACTCACTTTCTAAATGCCTGGAAGAAAACTGGCAGAGGAGTGATGAAAGCCCCTTAAGATGACACTTTGGAAGGTATCAATCTATTTCACCTATTTCCAAGATAAGTTTCCACCCAAAATGGGGCTACTGTGGTAAAGAAAGGGATAGACAATCCTATCCCAGAACACCACAATTTCCCTGTCTGACTGCTTTTGCATTTGATGAGATGTAGGCTGAACAAAGGAAGAGTCTGAAGGTTTGATTTTCAATAGATTTTACTTCCCACTGACAAACCAGCATAAGGAGCACTACAGCCTCACAGAGCACTGGATTGAGATTTTCCGAGACTTTAGTGCTAGACCCATCTCTTTTGGTGTGCTTTTCAGCCAGAACCTCCCCACTTACTAACATTTCACATAAAAGTCCTTGGGCTAATAAAGCAAACTGCTATCAGCAGCTACATGTTACTCTTAAAATAAGAGAACAGATTTTCTAGTTGGACTTTGGGCATCCAAGTCTTCTGGACTAGGGTAAAGGAAGGAGCGCTGGGCTTTTGGGGAGTCTTTCAGTCCTCATTTCTTTGACTCTGTGATGACTTTTACTATTAGGGCAAGTGAAGGCACATGCCAAAAGTTAGATGGCGAAGATATCTGTTCATATTTGAAATATTTCTTAGTAGAAAACAGTGTTAACAAAAAGCAGACAGACTCAGTTTATCACTATGAGCTCTGAATCACAGCTTTTTGGATGTGGAAGGCCAGCAAACGTGAGTATACCACATAAAACAATTATCTGCAAACTCTTTTGCAATAAAATACTACCTTGTTTTTAAGGCAAATTTAAATAAAATGTCTGAAATAACCCCATGTAGTTTTTCTAGTTCAGTGGAAAAAGATAATTGCTTTTCACAAGAAGTCATCTTAGCATTTTTTCCATTTGATGCCTCAGCCTGCAAAGAACGAGCTGAATTATTCCACTACTGAAAATATCTAAGGACAACGGGCTGTTTTTTATAGGTCAGAACAAAGAATTTATATTCAATATTTATGCCTTGGTTTGTCTCTACCTCCACCAGCACTTTCAGAGCTAGCAAATGAGCTGTGAATAGCTGCTCCTCTGGCCCCAATATCTGAGGGAGCAGCAAGCTGTAAACTGCCATGGCTGTGCATATTCTTAAACATTCACATGAGTTGCTGGTATTCTTCTTTTGGCTGCTCCTGAAAACCTGACCTGATTACATGTGCAAGTGTAGATCTCTGTTTATTGCCTACTGCTATTCAGCTAATGATTTAACCTCACATAATTTTTTGTAGCTTTTATTGTTCACTACTACATATTTTACCTTTCATAAAGATCCATGGTCTGAAAGCTGTTACTAAGTCAACTTACCTGCATTGATTGGCAATGATTTTACATAAAAGAAAGATCACCACTATTTTTATTTCACGGACCCAACTTTTGGACCAATCCCTAATCACTCAGTTTTGAGTGTCTACCACTTTACTGCTGCTAGGGTACCAGCAGAGCAGCTAGAAAGTATCCTGCTCCTTCGAGTAGCCAGCATGAGGACTTACCAGGGAGATTTTGGACCTCTCAGGAAAGTACAAGCAAGACAACTAGAGAAATCCTTGAATAGGCTTCAGAATATATTTTAAAAAAATCAGCATGGATTTCTGCAATAAAACTAAAGCAAAGAATATATGACTAATCCTGCACCCTTTGCCCCTTGTTGGTAAAGTCTGTGGGGATGCATCTCAGATTTTTTAAACATAAGAAAATGAAACTTTAAAAACAGCAGGAGTTGGGGTTTGATTTAAAACAGGCATTTGTACAAGTTGATTTTCTTTTCTCCAACAACAACAAAAAATACAATGAATATTTTATAGCTAAAATTCATTTATGTATAAAGAACCACAAAGTTATTTCCTCATTGCAACGACTATAATAGTATTGCTTCAGATAACCCACAGACATCTCTATAGGACAGAGAACTATTCAGTACCACGTGAATTCAATCCTTTACAGAATTATCACAGCTGGCAGATAAGGAATAAATGACTGAAGGAAGGTTTGCAAAATCCTGCCCTATACTGACACAGCAATTTCAGCTATTCATAGGATTGTTTTGGGAATCTCTTCATCAAGTAAGATATTTGATCTGTAAAGACTTTTTAACAGCCCTGTTTTTAACAATACATATGTCCTTTTTTCACATTTGAAATCTGTTTAAGGTCTCTATCTTTAACATTGACTTTCCAAAGACTTAAAAACCTCTATGTGATGCACTTTGGGAATTCTGTCTAAGTAGAGGACTGAAGGTTGATTCCTGTGCTTAGATGCTTTGCTCAAAGATGTACAGTAATGTGAGTTTAAAATATACTTGCTGTCCATATGGAAGTATTTCTCCTGAAATCTTGCCAGTGAGAGAACTGAATCTATTGCCAGGTGAAAGAAGTAAAATGCTAACTTGTTTTCATTTACTAGTAAAACCAGTATCTAATAATAATAATGCTTCTGGAAAGTAGAGCCTTAGGATTTAAAGGGATTAAAAAGAAGAGATTCAGCTGTTATCACTGTTGAAGACCTACAAAATTATGATGTGGCGATTGAGCCACACTTAATCTTTGCACAAATGGCAAAAAGGCTTTTTCTTAAACTTCTTCATATAGGCTAACTGTCTACAACTCCTTCCTTTTTTCTTTCCTGATACATGAGTTGCATATAAGTTGGATGCTTCTGAAAATGAACCATTAGAATGAAGGATAACCTTCCTCCCCACCCCTATCAATGGAAAGACTGTAATTAGTTTTAATTGGGTGTGAAGCAGGACCCCAAAACTTCCAGCTAACATCTAAGCAAAGGTCTGTGAAAAGATATTGAAGGGATACATGTGATGTGCGTGACTGAGTTGTGCACTCCCTTTCTCTCCTTGAAATTTTGCCTACCTGGGTAAAGCAAAGAAGTGGGGGGATAACACAGAATGAAGAGATTAAGAAATGTGGAGCCAGGATATATGTTTGTGTATATATATATAAACCCAATACTTTTAAAGGGGAAAAACATATCTGAACTTTTAGATGGGTAATTGTATTTTATTTATCTGTGTTGCAGCATTTAATGCTACTTCTCCATCAGACATCCTGAAACTCTGTGAGCCTTGGCGAAAGGCTCAGAAAGATGTTGCTGTAGGGATCCCGATCTTACTGATTTATAATTTTGGTTATGCTGCTTGTGGTTAATGGGTCATGTATTTTTTCTTCCAAATGCACTTTCTCTGAATTTCAATATTGACCTGGAATACATGATAGTTCAATATTTTGTTTTGTTAATGATTTGGCAGTATTAAACAAAACAGCCAGGGACTGTATGTGATTGATCCCATTTAGTAGGTGCAGTTTGGAGGGATATGCATACTACACTGCAGCTAGCTTATTAGTCAGGAAAAGTGCTGCAGTAGTCAACTAGCCCAGCTGACTAGGATAGATGTTTCCCAAGAATGCTACCTCTGGCTCTCTCTGTGCTGGTGTCCAGATTGCAAACAGTGGTAATAGGGACAAGGAGAGGTACAGTATCCTTTGCTATGCAGAGGTGGATGTGAATTTGATTTGGGGATTTCTTACACTGACTAGCATAAATTTAAATTTCCTTTTAACAGGAAAGAAAGTAGTATTGTTTTGCCATTATACCCATAAACTACTTTCTTATTTTCCTTCTTCGGGTATTTCTTGTTTCTGAAGATGGCATCATAGGCTTAGTTGTCCCTTGCACCTGAGGTCAGGTTGGTGCTGCAGTGTGGGTAAGGACTGCTTGGATTGATGCAGCTGCTTGGTGCCCTTCTGCCAATGAAGGACCCTTGTAGTGGAGATTTATTGTCCTAAATCTCACATATGCATTTGCCTTCCCTCTGTCCCTCATGTGCCATATGAGGCACAGGACATGCTTCCTCCAGCTGCTCATGAATGAAGTTTCCAAATATCAGTGAGCTATTAAAGGTAAGAATTTAATTCTTGTTCTCTCATTGGGTGCAGGAATTCTTTCTTTTTTTTTTTTTTTTTAATGGGGAGAAATGGTAATGTGCCCAGCATGTTACATAGAGTTGAGGAGGAAAAAGGGTGGATTTGCAGCAAAGTCTGCCTAAGGAAGGGTTTGGACCACTAATATATGTCACTGTTCTTATTTGCTTGTGTGTATGTATTTGGTGTATATCAAGATAAGCATTTAAATCTTTGTAACCCATCTTGGTGTTAATGATGAGACCATTCCTATAGGGTGTTCACCGCATACTACTTAAATAATCTTCTAACATATGTAACTCAGTGTATTTACTGGGCCAATATAGATCATAATCTTTATTGAAAACCACTGAGTTCAATAACACTCCAGAAAAAAGCCAATAGTCTGTTTATAATATCACAATCTTTGCAAATATTGTTTCTCATAAAAGTAATTTAAAAATGAGTCATAGGACATATGGTAAATAGTAATGTAAAGAAAAATACAACTGATTACGTCTCGATACATGTTATTTGCAGACCAAGTACCTGATTGAATTTCCAATGGAGATAATGAAAATCTTTGTTTGACTTCAATTAAAGTTTCATCAGACTCTCAAGCCTCCAAGAAAATTACCTATGAGGAAGGAGTACGTTGAAGCGAATGAGCAAGCTCTCGCTTAAAGTTCTTGAGTTTAAGGTCCAAAACATGCCTGCAACAAAGAGACGTTACTAAATATTTCTTATTGACAGATCTGATCAGAATTTGCTTGTTTTCCAGATGGCTAATAGTGATTTGAGAAGATAAATTTCAATTTCCCTCAGTATAAAAGGAGATACTTTTTTTCACTTCTTGCAATTTGCTTATTGAGTTACAAGTGATGGCAAGTTGCAGAACACTTTCTGTACTAAAGAAGATTTTCATAGTAACTAAGTTTGTAAGATTAGGAAAGTGAGGAACACATACTAATTGCATCTAAAGACAATGGATAAAGCCTTTGGCATAATAAGATTTTTCTTGCATAGGCAGACTTAGCACCCTTTTTGCCCACGTGCAGACTGACATGGGAAGAGCCATACAGTAAAGCTTTCTGCATGCCCCAAAAACTTCCATGCATGGCTTACTCTGAATTTATTTCCAAAATACACTACTTAATGTGAAATGTTCTCAACAGAAATCTTCATAGACCTTGGTTTATGACTTTTTAATTACTGTGTGCACAAAAGCATTGACATTGTGAGTTAGTGCTACACACCCCGCTGTTTCTGAAACTCTTCTCTTGTGTCTATCTTTTACCCAATTTCGTTAGTAGTGGTAGAAATATTATTTAACATGCTTATGTACTCAAGTTCTCGGTCATTCTTTGCCTCTGTGCTGAAATGAATAACTGGGGTTTTTTACCCCAATAGTGTGTTTCACTGCTAAATGTCTCTGTTAGTCTCCAAATGTTAATTAATCCACTAGTGAACTCACTGAGGAAATTAAGGCTGCAAGGCATTTTTTCAACCTTGACAGACACTGAGAAGTAACATTTGGGTAACCATTCATGTATAACTGAATATAAAGCAAAAGCTTTATAACTGAGCATCTAGAGGAGATGCATGTGCCTGCCTACTTCAGCTTGAAACATATGAAATCATTCCATTTCTTGGATCTGCTCAGACTGGCAGAAATATCATCAAGGCAACATTTCACATTAATGCCTTGGATTTAGCCTTTGGAACTTCCAAAGGATAAGCAATAATGTAGTGACATTTGCTAATGGATTGGGAAATCCAGGTAGCCTGCATTAAGAGATGAAGGTACATGAATTGAAGACATTCCCCCCCAGAATCTGCATATCTGTAGGTTTAACACACTTTAGCCATGAATATCTAATTACAGTAGGTTTCATAGATGCATGATCTTCATGAAATAATTTAGACTTTCAAATTTTCCCTTTTAGTCTCTCATCATAATCAGGAATAAAAATTAATGAAAGTTCAAGCAGATTGACCTAATTTCTCATTTTTCTAAATGACCAGTATTTTGATGGCTTTAGGTTGTTTGGTTCTTAATCACGTTTGTAATATCATTTCATTTAACAGGAAACACCCTGTTAGTCTGTAGATTTTTCAAATGGCATCACCATGCAACCTTCCTGAGGAGTCTGCAACAGGCACTCTGTGAACGATACAGAATCACTGTTTAGTTACAAGGGGCTTGAAGGAATCTAGCTCAATGATCAGTCTTCAAGTAATTAATTGCTGTGTGCATGTAAGAAGGACTTGAGGGGTTATGTCATTTCTTTTCGCCTTTAGCTGGACTATTACAGATGAATACAAGCTGCAGCCTGAAAATGATACTGACAATCTGCTTAAAGAGCAGTTTGCCAGGCAAGTGCAAGAACAGGTGCAGTTGGTTCATGCTGAAAAGTTGACTTCAATTTATAACGCTCATGACTACTTAATTTCAGAATAATTGCAGACATCTTTTCTTTTTGCATTAAACAAGAACCTGTTTAAGAACAGGTGCAGTTGGTTCATGCTGAAAAGTTGACTTCAATTTATAACGCTCATGACTACTTAATTTCAGAATAATTGCAGACATCTTTTCTTTTTGCATTAATGAATCCCTAGCGTGGTTGCTCAGAAACCTTACTGAGAAGATATTAGAATCACATCTAGGTTTTCCCACTTTCAAGAAAGTCTATGATAACATATCATGGGATATCTTTGGGCTTCAGGGAGTAAATTCAGAATTCCTAAAATGATTACCTTTATTTCTGCTTTAAAGGGCAGAATAAAAACAAGCAATGAAATCTCTTTTCTATTTACACAAACAATAGATTATCAGACATAAAAGGACTCTTGCCAGTACAGCCTAATGAATTTACAAAAACACTTTAAGTATACCACTGAGATTTGAAAAATCAGGTTAATTTCAAGGACTTGTATAAACTTGTTTTAATGCTGATAAGTGGCTGTAAATCCATAAGATCTGGAATAAACCCACTGCTTGGCAACCATAACCAACAAGTTAGCTTACACGGGGGCATAGTTAATGTAGGTGGAAATAAGACCTCTCACAGTTTATTACTCCTTAACAGGTTTTACGCTATCTCAAATAGCCTTGTATTTGTTACCGTGTAAGGACATACACCTGGGCAGTCACAGCAGACCTGCTAAAGTCTATCTGTGCCCTGAGGACCACAGAAAATGCACAATAAAGCTAAGAACAAAACAACATTTCTCCACCTTCAGCCCACCCTCCTATGTTGTTTTTCTTCCTCAATTCCATTCCCTTAACAAAAGAGACCAAATAAAAAATGTGTTAAATCCATTAAAAGTCACCCCTCAAACCCATAACAACCTACCAACAACCTCCCCTCCCCTCCACTGTCTGTTAATGCTATTTGAGGACTGGTTGTCCATATACAAACCACAGATTCAAGCCGCAGATGCTCAGTTCAATTCCTGGAAAACCACAGCAAACTTTTAATATAGTGAATGTCTTGTATAGCATTAGATTTTCCTGCTATTTGGCAGGATTAGTTCTATGGGACTGTTGTTTCCTTGGTATTGCATTTTCACGTTCTTGTTAGCTATTCAGATAGCTGCCTGTTTGATTGCGCTATCCCTCTTTCAAGTACAGAAACATAAAATGGGCTCCGTGAGTTGTTTTAAAGTATTTTAAAAAAATGAAACACTTAGAGTTGTCACATACAAAGTATGTGTTTCAGCTACCATGAACTGCGGTTTAGATTACAAAGAGTGAGGCAACTGAGTCAATGTTATCTTTATCTAGCCTGAAAATATACTTATTAATCATGGGAGAGGAGATAGTAGTTGCCATGGGGTCAGAAGGTCCTTGGAAGAGAATGGGGCAACAGGGCTGTCAGTAAAAGGAACAATTCCAGTCTTTTGTGTTTGGGTAAACTCCTTTCCACAGTATCTGTGTACTCTAGAAATCGAAACAGGAGTATCCAAGTCTCTCCATTATGGTTAGAAAATTTCTAGCTTGTTTGCAATGTTTGTAATTACCAGGTGGAGATATTATAAGTGAAACAATTTGGTACAAGTGTTTTTTTAATTAAGCTTACATTATGTTTCTCATAGCAAAATGTAGTACATTTACAATGAAGCCCTCAGTTCCTACTATTCCTTAATTGACAAATTGTATAGATTGTGTTTCTGTATATAAAAACTTTACTTTCAGTATGAATTTAATAGCCAGTGTCAACTAATAGAATTGCATGTATATCAGAAGCTCATGTAATTCTGATAAAACCATAGTAATTTTAACTTTGAGAAAAAAAATATGATATTTGTATCTAATTATAACAAGAGTATAAAAATATCTGTAGGAATTGTATATAAAACATATTAAGTGACATAAATATTTTGTCTTGGAACAGGGTCTTGTCACTTAATACCATTAGTTGTTTGAAACAGGTAAGCTGTTCAGAGGCAGCAAACACATGCAGCTAAGTCCCTGCCAAAAAGCTCATGGAGCAAGGCCAGAGCCCTTGCATCCCTCTGGGAGCAGGGCTGTCCGGCATCCCCTGCTGTGACCCCTCTGCTCCTGCTCCCGCTCCCCTCCAGGCTGCTGGCTGTGCTCTCGGCAGCCAGAATCACAGCACTGAGGAGAGACTCCCTCCAATTTTTGTTGTATTTTAACGGAGTTTACAAGTTGAAAACCAAAAAGTCAGCCCTAGGTGAGCAAAATATTTTCAATAACCTCCAAGAAGGACTTCTGAGGCCACTGGTGATTCACAGCCATAGCTGGGAATGCCTGAGGAAAGGTAACTAGCAGTCACCGTTCCTCTCAATTGGGTTTTGTTACTTGATGGTGGTGTTTTGTTTTGGTTTTCTTTTTTTGTTGAGGTTTATTTTACTTTTTTTCTAACCTCAGTATATTTAGTAAAACTTTCTTCTTGTCTTGCACAATGCTGAGTCCAGTGCTGAGCTTTCTTGGCCCTAGCATCCCGTGCTCAGCGTCCATCACAGAAATAGTCCCTGTTGAGAAATGACTCATGCTATTTAGTTTAGCCTCATCAGACTTTATTATGGTTTTACTTACCCGTTTCAGATACAATTACTTTTTCCCTGTGAATTACTATTATTATTCGCACTTTTATAGCCCAAAGGCAGACTAAGTGCCTTGCATTACAGGTAGAGGGGCAAATAGTAAAATCCCATAATGCAAAACTATCTTTATATTCAATGCAGCTAGGAATTTTATGCAAATTCTGACCCCCAAAAAACATACAGTCTAATTCTGGGCAGAGTGCAGCAGCAGGGGAAGTTATTGCAAACCAAAAGCTAAAAGAGATCCAAGTGGTCTAATTAAGATGTATGTTGTTCACGTGCTCATGTCAGTTATGAGAAACCTTGCAAAAGAAATCTGTAACAAATCCTTTTTGTGGCTTTTGCTGATAAGGACGCAGACCTTGAGGGATGGGAGGGAAAGGATATGTGCTGCATAGATGGAAAGGTTAGAAAGAAAAAGAGAAAAAAAAGGCCTTTGCTGGATTAAGTTTCCAATGGCTAACATTTTTACATCCGGAGCCAGATTACCAAGTGAGATCTTGGTCCTGGGAGACTTTCTGCCCAGAAAGCCCACCCACTCACAAGAACTGCTTCATATGCAAAAGTCAGCTGCAATCTCTAACTGTCACTGGTGCACAAAGCAACCTGTAGGTCTTCCTGTCATCTGTGATTTTAATCTGCAGCATAACATCAGCCCTTCAGCTAAATTCATGCACTCAGAATATCGCTTTATCTAACACTGCTGTGCTATAGCACTAACAGACGTTAAACAAACCTACGGGTTATTTCACTGCTTTCTCCATCTAGAAATAACAGGCCATTATTTTGTTTGAAGTACAGAAACAGTACCCTGGACTTCTAGTCATATTCACAGTAAAATCAGAAATACTTTTCTGGAAAGAGCTTGAAAAGGGTTTAATTTTAAGAGACTATAGGACAGCTCTGGTCTTCTTCAAAAGAAGACAGAATAATAAACAGACATAACTCCTCTTTCACAAACACACTCTCTGACTATCATTTCTAAGCTCTGTGGCTGGAGCAATTCCTATTCTATTTCCAGCACCCCAAGGAGCAATGACACACAGAACTCACTACAGTGCTCCTCACATCAGGAATAAAAGGAACAAGAGCGAAACAAAAGTGAACATGGACAGACTTTCCATTACTCCCATTTTCTGAAGTAAATCATTTTTCTTTCTTATGATCTGCGCCTGCACATAGCCGCTAGATGAATGCTTCCCCTCACTTTAGCTGAACCATCTGTGTTAGAAAGGTTTGCAAGAGAGAGCTCTATTCAGCAACTAAGAACTATTGATGGCCAAAAATTACCAGCAGCTTTCGCAAACTATTTTTTAAAAATGTCTCTATTTTCATTATCTTTTGGAGCACCACATCTTTTACTCTTCAAGCTGTAAAAACTATTTTGGCTCTATCAACTCTAAAATTATTGCAGGTGAATAGTCAAAAGACCTAGCTGTGAATGAGCAGCTAGATCATCAACGGTTTTGAATGTCTTGTGCTCTGCAGGGCTTCTGGAAGAATTAGATAATTTTATGGTAAAATTCGAAATATTCTGGTTTGGCCTAGGTGTTATTATTTTACATTACATTATGTGTTTTCACTGTACCCAGATTATTTTCTATGCTTTTAATGTGTGTTGTTTTTTTGAAAGAATTTAAGACTGAGGCATTAAGCTGATTAGACTGTTCCTTTTAGTGTACTAAGCACATCTTTGGCGTGCTTTACAGTGAGTCCACTACATATGACATTGTCTTAGTACAAGACTCGCCCTGTCTTGTCTTCCTGATTAATTAGAAACAGATTGTAGCCAGAGTTTTGACTGGTGGAAAGTGATTGTTACACAGCCAGGGACAAATGATTTTCCCACAGAGCCACTCCAGTATTCCAAAGCCAAGTTTAAAAATATCACGGCATTTTAATATTTACATTCATCGTTCAAAAAAAATGAACACATGGAAGAATTTGTAAGATATGGTATTAGAACAGCCATTGTTCATTTTATGGCACTGTACAGAAGCTGATCTAATTCTTCAGTTGTTACAGCTGCCAAACAATCAGTTTCAGGGCCAAATTCTTGCAGCATCTGTGTATAACCATCCAGTACAAAACTGGCAGTGAAATGTAGTTATACAGGCAGGAAACTGTTTATCCTCTGTGATTTTCTATATGGTTTCATATATAATGCTTGGGAACATAACTTTAGAAGCTCCTTTCAGGACCACATTGAGGGGGGAAAAAATCCAGCATCCCCACATCTGTCTTATGTTGTTTGTATACTCAGTGCCTCCCCAGGGGAAGAAACGTTTCTGAGAGTGTTTCATTATGGTTTTACTTCCTCTTGTTGTTATTTTCTCTGTTTGTGTTTATGTTTGTTTATACCACAGAAGCAGATGCAGAAGAAATGTTCCAACCTGCCTTCTGCACTTGGAGCCATTCTTTCTTCCTGGGAGCAGTTATCCTGCAGCCCAGAGTAGCTTCTCTTCTGGCTTTTCTTCCTTGGACAAGACTAAAGCCTGAGCTTCAATGTGCTGAGCCGCATGGAGGCAGAGGAGTACAACTTCCCATTAGACCTTTTTTCTTAGATTTTATGGCAAACTGGTCGATAGCTGGGGTTGTTTAGTCTGGAGAAGAGAAGTCTGCGGGGAGATCTTATTGCAGCCTTTCAATCCTTACAGAAGGCTTAGAAGAAAGATGGGGACAGAATTTTTAGTAGGGCCTGTAGCAATGGGAGAAAGGGTAATGGTTTTAAACTAAAAGAGGGCAGAATTGGACTAGATATAAGGAAGAAATTTTTTACAATGAGGATGGTGAAACACTGGAACAGGTTTCCCAGAGAGGTGGTAGGATGCTCCATCCCTGGAAACATTCAAGGTTGGGTTGGATGGGGCTCTGAGCAACCTGATCTAGTTGAAGATGTCCCTGCTTATTGCAGGGGTTTGGAACTAGGTGATCTTTAAGGTCCCTTCCAACCTTCTATGATATTCTGGGTACAGGCTGTGAAGGACCAAACTCTAGGAAACACGACAAGCTACCTATATGAGCATTATCATACTAACCTGTGGAACAGATGTGTACCATATGTCCCAATTTCTGTCTTGACTGTCTGTTAATGGGGACACACAACTAGACCTCAGCTCCTTTCCTTGCCTGTGCAGGGAAAGCAGGGCATGCAGGGAGCAAGGCACATGCCAGGGGTGTCATAACAGCAAAGCAGGAGACAAGCCAGCATCCAGAGGCAGAAAGCATTCTGGGGTCGTACAGGTTATACACATCTATAGAGGCTCTTGTCTATTTTTCCTTCACAAGAGAAAAGATGAACAAATTTTCCAGTAAGTTCTTCAAACTAAACTCAAATAGGTGTCCTGGCTCCTGCACACTAAGGGGAATAGGCCTATAATATAGATGTTCAGGGAGAATGTCTCCTCGGTGGCTTAGACCAGATCAAATGTCCTCCATAGCTCAAGCTAGGTACCCTAATTGCGAAGTATGTTTATTTTAAAATATCTACTTTATATGCCTATGTGAATAAAATCCAGAATGTGAATTATCTCAGGATCTGGACCATTTTATACTGCAACTTACATTGAGTCTTTTTGAGCATCATTTCGATTGCTACATTTTCAGGAAAAAAGCCTGTCACTAGGATTATATATTTTAAAAGAAATGGCAGAACTCTTCAGAGTCCTATTAAAGGAAAATTTATTAAATGAATTTATAATTGTCTTCTTTTTAAACCCACTGCATAACATTAATTTAGCAGAAAGCTGAAATTATTTTTTTAAAGACTTCTAAAGGTACAGACACTCTTATTCTGCTGTTCAGCAGCACCTAATGCCCTGTCATCCTTGGATATTAGTGTCTCTAAGAACTGTGTGAATGTTTTATCTTCTGCAGATCAGTCACAAACCAGGGACCATAACACAAACAGAACACCAGCATTTTGTACAGCATAACATGAAAAATATTTCTACTCCCTAATTTCCTTATATGTGTCTAAATGTCAAATGAAGCATTTCTGGGGCAGCATGGTTTTTTGGTGTTTATTTAGAATAAAATTTTCCAGTGCAACTGAGAAATCTCTTCCTACATATAAAAATAATTCAAAATGTGTGTATGGGGCACTTAACAGGGGTATGTTTTGTTCTCTGTGTGTTTTAAAACAGCTTTGTTTAAATACATTACAGTGCTCTGGAGTGGATTCTTGTCAGCTAAATTAAAGTTGTTTTGTAGCTTGTGTGCTGCTGACAAGCTGCTACAAAGAACAGTATATTTGCACAGCAATTGCTTACAGTATTTGGGAAAGGCTGTACCTTTCTCCATCAGGTAACAGAAATGTCAAGTGAACTTGATAAAAAAAAGTCACAAAGGGAAGCTTATAAAGATACATTTCTACAGCTAACACTTTCATCAAGTTTTGGACCAAGTCCCTCAGCTGCAGTCCTGGTGAAAAATTGCATCCTGTTATGTGATTTGCAAATCTTAAGTGCAAATGTGCCATTCCTTAGAAACATTGCAAGTTATTTGCTCAAAGAGAAAATCAAATCTGTATGAAGTCATTAAGGTAAACACAGGACTGTAAGTATGCATGATGAATCATATGTTTGTCTAAAGAATTGCTGAATCAAATGCATGAATATTTACACTAATAAATAGATGTATAAACAAGTGACATATCACAGATATCAAATCCAGGTATTATACATCCTTTCTAGAATCCAATCCCTTTCTTTCCCTCATAGGCTGGGGAACAAACTTAATTAAACTGCAGTAAATTGCTTTTCTCTGTGAAAATTATTTTTGAGTATTTCCTCCTGCTGCAGCCACAGGTTTCCACAAAATGAGCACTGAACTGTCACATAACCCTTCGGTTAGGAAAAGTAAATACACACACACACTGAAGTTAAAACAGACTTAATTTTTTATAAGCTTTAATAGTCTCTGAAAAACAGAAGCAACAGCTGGGAGTTTTAACATAGGTCCTACTCACAGTGCAAGTCTTCCACCCATCTGTAGAATAGATATAATCATGTTCATTAGGTTTTGTGAGATTTAATTTATATTTATATAACTCTTTGTTATGCCTAGTTATAAATTGGGAGTAAGGTAAGAAGTTTTAATTGCTTCATCTTCTCTAATGGGCATCTTTCCATCTTATTAAGATGTTTTCCCTCTCTTCTGATGAGGTTTTGAAATCTAAAAGATTATGGGTTCCAGCACCTGTCTGCAGGATACACTCTCCACTTTCAGCTTGTATTACAAATGTATCACACTCATTAAGCTGAAAATGTGCCCAATTTTACTTTAAAAGAGCAGATGTTTAAGAACTGTGATTTTCCAAGCCCCATATGGCATTAGCCCAACAGTAAATTCTTTTTCTACAACTGTGAAAGCATCATGTTCCTGGAAGAAGTTAGAGGACAATGGAAGCCTTTGAAATGAAGCCTGAGATGGAAAGATGCAAAAATGATCAGACATCTGTATGTTAATCATATATATTTGCAAACTTGAAGCAAATATAACTACCACTTAAAGTTCCACAGCAAAACACTTTAGGTTATACATGCTAGTAGGATTTGCTCTCATATTTTATGCAACTGTATGCATTTAGAAACTGGCTGTGTTAATATTCAGGTTATCACTAAACACAGGAACATGAGAGCAGCTGCATCAGGCCAGATCAAAGTTCCATATCTGTCTTACACTGCTCAGAGAAAGCAGATGTCCAGAAAATAATGTCAGATAGGGCAGACATATATGATACTTCCCTCTGAGAGTCTCTAGCCACTTGCAATTCAGGGCCTTTCTAAACCAGGCATCATTTCTATCTGTTTAGTAATCCTCAATGGACTTTTTTTTTTTTTTTGTCTATTTTCATGTTCATTAACTTGTCCAGTCCCTTTCAACTGAGATAAAATATTTCCTTCTTCATCAGAGGCTACAAAGAAGAAACTACCGTCCCACTCTACCAAGCGGACCCTGTATTACTTCAGTAGTAGAGAGAAGCTTTAAATTACTCTAAGAAAGCAATTATCTCTGTTTCTATATCAAAGGCCATAAAATAATTACTCCCATGCATAATTTACTGATGTTAACAGGAAATGTGCAAATAGATTTAGAGTGGGTTTTCATCTTTAGAATAGGTAAGTTATTTTGATTAGCAGGTTTCTGTCATCTGCGTGATTTACTGTATGCACTATAAATTGATTGTGTCTTACTGTAATAGCAATAGATAATGTCAGTGATGTATATGTACTGTATGAAGTAACAAAAATGGCATGGCTCTAAACTTTGTGCATCAGTTATGCACCATCCCTGTGCACTGAAATTCCATACCAATGTAGGAAAAGTATAGTAACAGTCCTATGTGACCCAGCTGGGGATGGATACCAGGCAGCTAGAATGACAAGGTAGCACCCTGTTGGAGACGTGGGAAGGATGGCAAGGATTAATGAATGTAGAGACATCTCAAGAGGACATAAAAAAAGGAAAAAAAAAAAGTGTGAAAGCAAAAGAGCTACATTAATCTCTTTGCGTTGGTGCTTATGAAAAAAGGAGCTTGAGGAAGTTCTGACCACTGGGGAATATGTTTGAGGAGCCATCAGATTTCAGTGTCCATAGAACTGCTTTGAGAAGAAAAGAACAAGAGGAGTAGTAATGAATCCTGACAATCAGGGAGGCCTAATAAAGTTGTCTGGCAGCAGACCCAAAATGGACAAAAGGAACACTGTTTCTCACAACGTGTAATTTAACTTTGGAACTCATTGTCACCCCACTTAGTAAATGCAAAATTCTTGGTGTGTTCATAAGGTAGTTAATGCAGTGATGAAAGAAGACCCACCAAAGCTATTAAGCAGAATTATACTGACACAACCTCAAGAAGTCTCTAAACCATAGATACATTAAACTGGGAGTATGTACCATAAGAATAATTACTCTACAGTTGCACTGTTTCCCAAGAATCTGTAGTGACCACTACTAAAGACAAAATTATGTGTTAGGTGGGTCTTTTGCTCTGATCCATCTCAGCTGCTATAGTGTTCCACGTACTCTAGAGAGTCGTAGATAGTACCACCATTTTTGCAAATATGGGCATAGGTTATTATAAAGCAAGACAGTCTTTTTATATTTTGAACTTCAAGAGAAATCCGTGCAAGTAAGACTTTTCACATAATTGATAATAGAAGATGTTTAGAAAATAGAATGAATATTGATAATTTTCACTCTGGTGGGCTTCGATAGTGTCATCACCTCTTTTAAGAATAAAGAATGTACTGTATGTATAGAAAGAAAAAGACAATTAAGAGTGATTATTTCTGTTTGTACAGTAGTTAAAAATTGTTGTACAAATATTATTTGTGATCTTCACTCATACTGTGCTGGGAAGGTACAGCTGTTTCAACAAAGCAGATAAGTATGCAGTGAAATAGGAAACAGACTTGCTGTGAAAAAAGTAAAAATTGATATTATGTAAACTGTATGCTCTGAGGAGACAAGACTCTTTCTTCTTTCTCCACCCTGTTTCATTTTATGTTTCTTTTTTCCCCCAGTACCTGTAGTCAAAGGATGACTCTTTGTTATGTGCAATTAGTGTGTGTTTCAGTAAGCAAGATGCACAGATATTGGGCTGGTGCATATGAATAGAGGAGACATTTGTGAATTCTGCGTTAATGTGCAAAATATTGAAATGTTTCTGCTGAGACTTTGAAGGCAGAATTCAACTGGTGACAGGGTTTTTTCACCTGTAGTCTATTAAAGAAAAAACTGATTTGATTTTAACTCCTAAAAAGCAAAGCTAGTCTGATTAAGTTTTGAATTGATTTTTTGCTCAGTAACAACAAAGAAGTAATAGGAGAGCAAACCTGTAGTTTCCTGAATTCTCCTTTTTGCCCTTCTTGAATGTGAGTGGCATCTTTCTTTACGCAGTCACCAGAGATCTCCCTGACTGCCACCACCTGTCAAAGATGATAGAAGGTCCCTCTGTGAGCAGGGCAGCCAGCTCCCTCAGTGCCCTGGATGCGTCCTACCCAGTCCTGTAGGCTTGTCTTGTGTTCAGTTTGCTTAAGGGGTCTACGACTCAGTTTTGGTTTACTGTGGGTAGGAACCCACCCTCTGGACTCTGCCACAAGCCAGTTAGAGCTGGAAGGTCTCAGAGAAAACCTTGTAAGGACTGAGACAAAAATGGTACTGAGGAATTCAGGCTGTTCTGTACCCTTCGTCACTGGGGCACAGCAGCCTTGTTTTCCTTAGTCTTCCTCTTGCTCCAATGACGCTGTAGGAGTCTTCCTTGCTGCCCTTCACCAGCTTTGTCCCGAGTGGATGTTTGGCATGACTGGTTCTGGCCCTGCATGTCCAGGATATATATTTCTGTACTCCTCCTTGGGTAGCCTGTCCTCACGTTTACCCCCTGGATGTTTCCTTTTGTGCTGGATTCGAGTCAGGAGTTCCTTGTCTCTGCTGCCAGGCATCCTCGGCTTCCTGCCTGTCAGGACACCCTGTTCTGCTCTGAAGAGGTTGTCTTTAAAGATCAACCAGATCTCCTGGGCCCTTTGCCCTTTGGGCAGCCTCCCAAGAGATCTTGTCACCCAGTTCCTTGAATGAATTCTAAACTAACCTGACTGTAGGTCCTACCTAAGGAGCCTGTGTCTTTCCACCATAGTGCTGTATCTCTCCGATCCCAGAATACTGAGCTATGCAGCTGTGCACCCATTCCTGACTCCTGTTTCCCGTGCTGTGGGCATGTGTGTACTGGCACTTGGAAACGGTTCCTGCTTCTAATTCTTTCTCAGGAGTGGTATGAGAGCCTCCCACACTGGGTGGTCCCCCTGGGCACACTTTCTTGTCCCCTGCTTCTCCACTTCTCTTCAGACCTAGCTCTCCACCCTGGCCCCCCTCCAAAACTAGTTTAAAGCCATGCATATTGGATCAGTAAGCATACTGGAAAAAATGGTCTTGCTTCTCTTTGTAGACGGGTCCCACCTAACATATTTCATAGCATCAAGGTTGAGAAATGAAAGATGCAGAAAAATCAGTCTTCTTGCACCTCTAACCTTGACCTTCAACTTCTCCATTAAAACCTCGACTCGCCCTTTTGCATCTTGATTCTTGCAGCTAGGCTTTATATTTATAACAAAATCAAACAAAATGACAGCGCTATGCAAATCTGTTCTATATGTTTGGCCCTTTTCTGCAGCTCCGTGATTTTATTGGTCAAGCAGCCAGCAGTATACATCTGGTTTATCTTTTACATTTGCTCTCCTAACTATGTGGTCTCCACTTCCCATAGCCTGCCTCAACCTCTTTTATTCTCCACACCTTTTCTCCTTTTCACACACAATCTGAATGCAAATAAAATGGTTATTTTGTCTGAAATGTTATACTTCGGTGTTCAAAATGTACCTCGTTATTGATGATGGTCCTTGCATTTTCTGCTGGGGGGAGATATAACTACATAGTATTAATACCATACTAGTGCAGTGTTTTTTATTTAAAAACTGCTTTCCTGTTTCTGATGTAATTTATTTTCATGATAGGTTGTGTATCTAAATACGGGTGAGCAAAAAGTTCTCTCTCAAAATAACCATAACCTTTTTGTTCATTGTCAGAAACTGTCACTTACCATGAGGTTATCACTTTTTCCATCCTCCTGGGCATACATTATGGTACAAGTAAATTGCTGCAGCACATTGATTCTAAACTGCTAAATTACTGGTGTCTATCACGGTATTCAAATGCGTTTGCTCCCAGAGAAACATTTTTTCCTTTGCTGAGTGCTCTGAAGTAAAAGTAGATTAATAATTTACGTTTCAAGCTTGCTCCCAGCATATTCAGTGGCAAAACTCTCATTGCTTTAGGGACAGTGGGTTCCTGCTTCCTACACAGTTTGGGGAGACTGGTGTGGCTGTAGCTGAATGAATTAAAAGTTCCCATCAATATACTAATCCATGTGTGACAGCATTGTGAAGAAAGCACTCCTTTATTCACTGAATGACAGTAACCAGACTTATTCAGTTGAGAACATTTAACAAGAATGCACTTGGACAGACCTTCCATCATTCTGACCAAATCTAAATTTAAGCAGAAGCACCAGAAAATATAGGTCACTGATTAGTTCACTGAGATTCAGCATTCTTGCTCTGCAATAATTACTTAATGACAAGTTACAGCAAATGCTTCAGTGTGATAATTAATTCTGGTTACACATTATTAAGGTCAGAGGAACTAACAGGTTCACTAATGATTCTATTTTAGAACATAGGACATTTCAATCAAGGGTATATAAAATAGTAAAAGTAAGGGATTTTAACAGTGTTTACTGGCTTAGTACATGATTAAACATCGATTCCTGCTCAGCATGTAGAGGTATTAAATGTTGCCATTCTGTCAGAGGGGACATCCAACATTTTTGCTGAAATAAGCACTTCCAAAACTTTTTATTCCATTTAGTTATAAATTAGCAAAAAATCCTACATATAGTTAACATACTAACAGACAGAAGAACAGTTCTGACCTCTCCTACATGGGAATAATCTACATATGTAGAGAGAAAAAAGTGCTGTATCTCTAGACAGGAGAACAAAGCAGGGGAAAAAGTCTAACTGTCATAATTCTGTCATTGGATGCCTGCTGAAGCCTGGGGACACATGAAGGTTCACAGTTCACTCAGAAAAGCCCTCTTCTCACCTCCCCACGCCCACCATAGCTGCTTGGCAATCTAGGTGGATGGGACTGTAATGTCAAGGTTACCTGAGATACCCACCATACAAGAAGGCTCCAGAGAAACCTGTATTCAGAGATCCAGACCGCTGGGGAACTAACAAGTCTTTATACGTTATTAACATATTTTTTATTCCCCAGGGTTTACAGTAAATGTGTCTGCTTCTTTCCTGCTCTTGCTCTTCAAACTGTGCAGACATTCTAGAGAAAGGTTTTCGTAGATTCAGGAGAAAGAAGATGCTCGACTTCTTGAATATCCCTTTCCTAAAGATCTAGACACTCTCAGTAAGTAGGAGAAGGGAAACTTGTGTCTCTTGGTGCTTTATTCAATTCTTCCTTTACACTGCCAAGGAAGTTTTTCTAAGCCAAAAGCTTAGGAGACAATCTGGCTGTTTACTATGAATGTGTTAGTGCTACTACACCAGTAGGTTGTCTGCATAATTAATCACAGTATAGACTGGAAACTAGCATTAACCCCACCGACATCTCTCATACTTAGCTGTAAATGACAATATGAAATGTTTATTAGTCTCACTGAATTGCTTATTCATCTCACAGACAACACTTCCAAATTACGTATGCTTATTTATCACCCTGATCCCAATGATTCCTTTCTCAATTTGAAGATGCTTATGGGAGTTGAGAGCACTCCTACCTTGCTATTCCCTCTCCTCGTCAGGTCCAGAATGAAGCTCTGACCTAATGATGGATGGAATGATGAGTCTGTGAAGAATAACCCTGTTTTTGACTGTCTCCAACTTGCCCCAACATGGCTTTAACATCTTCATGTGTGCTCTGGACCTCCTGCCTTACTTTATAGCATAATAAACAATGCGGTAGAACAGCAATAATAGATTACATGGTGAGATTGCAATTTTGCCCATCCAAAACAAAAAAAATAATACACGACAATACTTCTTGGGGAAAAATTAGAACTTTTGATGGGGTTTTGGAAGGAGAAATGTGGATACTCTGTCTTTTTTAGTTCTGTCTCTGGATGGAATGATGTATTACGTGTTTCTCCTGTCCATTTCCCTAATAAAGTTCACAATTAATTGGCAGATTTCAAACAAATATAAGGTAAGGAGAAAACATTCAGACATAAAAAGTTTCTGTAATTTTTTTGAAAACTAAGTAGACACTGCATTGGAAGAACACTTAGGTTAGTACCTCCACATAGGAAAAGCACACAGTGCAAGGCTCAGCACCATTCTGTTCTGTTTGGCAAGTACCAGTGAGGCAAAACCCCCTGACTGATCGCAGAGAAACAGCTGCAGCACGAATTGCTTCTTGTGGAGGTAGAAATCAGAGCACTGAGAGCTAGGGTACTTCCAGAGAGACGTGGGTGTTGCAGAAGGTGATGTCCAGCAGAAATGAGAAGTTGAAATTATTAGGAAGGTCAGGAAGTGTAAGACTAAAGAGCAGAAAGTCCTGAAGAAGATGGGCTTCACTAGGTCCACTGCTTACAAGAAATCTCCCCAAATTCAAGATACTTGTGTGAATTTACATGGTCCTTAATCTCATCCCTATTCCTTGTCTGAATTTCTGGGCTGTATTCTGGTATTTGCAAGTTACAGTAGTACTACCGGCTAAGTTCCAAAAGTGCTTATATCTCTCGGGCAATATAATTCAGTTAACTGAAGGTAGTTTAGACAATTTAATTTGTAGAACATTAAAAAAAATCCAGTTTTTTTGTTATAATCCAGCAGAAAAGAGTTCACTAAAATTCTGCATACCTAAAGTTTGTCTTTGGCTTTCAAATTTTTATATTAGCCAGAAGTTCTTGAATCCTATAGTCTTACCCTCTTCTCCATTTGTAGTCTAGGTGGGTTTCAATTAATAAAAGGCTAAACAAATCAGCTGGTGTATCATCTGTTTTGGTGCTTAATCAGAAGGTAAGTTCAGACTCATGTCATCAATCAACCTTAAAAGGCAATAGAGATAAATAATGTTTAAGGAGCTATTTGGAAGTTTCAGCTGTAAAGGCACAGTGATTGGTGGGTGCTTTAGAAATAAAAATAAAAAAATCTGTCTTTATTGTTGAATCCCCAAAAAAGCAAAGCCGAAGAAGGAGATTAAACCTCACATTTTGCTACCTTCTCCACTCTGACATCTGGTAAGAAGATTCCATATACAGTAACTTACATGTGGCCTGTTTGTAACACCCAGATAAAGTGTTCATGTGATCCCTTTTTTGTTGCTCATTTTTATTTTTTGGGCACTGGAACTGCTACAGAATCAGTATTACCACTTTGCATGCAAAAATCGACTTTTCTCTGCATCTGTACCAATTTTACCATTCATCTTGCTCTCTTTGTCATTGCTCTGATTCAGATTACCCATCTGACTTTCTCACAGAGGTGACCATTAAAGGGGTTATCACAAGAAAAGAATGAAATAATCTCTTCTGACTCCAGAATAACTAAAACCAAATAGCAAGTGCAGCAAACCCCTAATGGGAAACCATGCACATAAATTTCAGCTTTTTCAGTTTGGTTTTTGGCTCATGGATGAGGCTGCAAAAATAAAACAAAATATAATTTTTGTATTATTAAAAAATGTCTTGTTATGTAGATTTACAAATTCTATAGCAATTTTTGGCTGTGTTTGACTTTTGGAAGTTTCTATTTGTATAATCATACAAAAACTATGTTATCCTTTAACATGTTTTTTAAATAGATCTTACCATAAATTCAGTTTGCCTGTACTTACATTGCATCCACAATGAAGGTTTATCTCCTGAGCAAGAATAGATAACCTAAATAATAAAGACTATTTCTAAATGGATATTTAAAATCTGTTCATGAAAGCTCAGACATACTACTCTTTGAAAGGGGTTCTGTGGTTTTAATTTACAATGACCAGTTAAATAAGCATTTAGAAATGAAATGTTCATGCAATAAACCTTAACAGTCCATTCAAGAGTGCCTGGGTGAAAGTTTTTCTCCTTAGCTCTGCTCTCATTTTGCAAATCAAATCTGTGAAACAAATGACTTTGACTTTGTCCAGTTACTCTTATCACTGATGACACCTCCGATGTAATTGTGTTAAAGGATTATGTATCTGCTTGCATGTGTTCAGAAACACACAGACTAAGACTAGGTTGGTAGCTCTGCTTACACAAAATGGACAGAGGTTTGTTTAAACCCTTTTTCCTTCAGCTTGTTGCAACTCAGTAGTCATAAGTATTTACTGTCAAAGGCATTTGCTGTCTCAATCAATAAACCTCAATCTCTGCCATTCTCATTTAATGATTCATAAAATACTGTAATTTCATATGAGTGCATTACACTACCTTTTGCTGCTAAGACATTGATTTCAAAAGAAGAAAATCTGAGAAAAGGAGACATAACTAAAGTCTCATTAGGGAAATGGTATCTTGGATACTCAAGCAGAAAGCTGCATTTCTGTCCTAACCACCAAATTAGCCTTGTAACTTATTGTTAGGTGAAAAAAGGAACTGCAAAGTTCCCTAGTGAGGGATAAGTGCTAGAGACAGCATCTGGCCTGATGATTTACTTTTTCTCATTTCTTCCTATCTCTGAGGAAGTGGCGTTTTTGCATTACCATAGCTGTGTTGTAGTTCCTACAAAAATAAAAAGGGGGATGTTTAAAATGTAAAAGCAAGTTTCTTGTATTACTATGCAAGCCCTCCAGAACAAGCAGAGCAGGTAGCCTCTGAGATTTATTACATTTTATCTCAGGAAAATAAATCTAATCTGTGTTGATTAATGGAAAAAACTTATGTATTTTATTTTTTCAAGAGTATTGAAGATTATAATAGGCAGAAGACTATTTCTTACAGCTCAGTATCAGCTCTTATGTTCTTGATTCACTCAATCTATTAAGACCTGAAGTAATCAAAATTAATAAACCTCATGATTATGAATTAATACAAAAATAATAAAAGTAATCTAAGATTATGATATTTTAATGTGTTTCACAATTTTGTCTTATTATCTCAGTATTTAACAGTCTTATCTCAGCAATTTCAGAGTCCACAGTTTCAAACACCACTGTTCTGATCAGGACAAGGCACTACTGTTAAAAAGAGTTGAGACACTCACATATTCACAGGACACCAGAGACCAAATCTCAAACAAAATTACATACAATTACACTACAGTTAAACCACAACTTGCAACTGTTGCAATAAAATTCTTCACTGTATGGCTATCTCAGCTTTCTCCTATATGAGATCCACTCTTTAGATCTATTCTCATGTACTTGGAAGTCAGTTTTCTCAGTAAATGCAAAATGACTGTTTTTCACTTTGCAATATGTAATGTTATAAATAAAATTTATAATGACACTTTATACAGCATTGTAAGAGCCCTGATGTTTTGCAAATCAGTGATGAAGATATCATTCAGTTGCCATTTACTCACAATGAATTTTACCTGTTGCTGTATTTAATGGCATAGTTGATTTACAAAGATTGATTTTTCTCTTGAAAAACTGGCACAGGTTCCAAAAATAAAAGGTATCCGGGACCTGTGCATATAGGAAAAACTTTACTGTATCTAATAGGATCCTCCAGGTACCAGGGCTGTGCTGTGTTCAAGGAAAGCATTTCTTTTATGCTCTGTGTTTTTCTTTGGCTTCCTTACAGCAAGTAATAGCTAAGTTCATTTTCCAGATGCCACTTCCATGGTAACGTGAAAAGTATTGTGGATAAATTATAAGACTAATCAGTAATTTGTCACTACATCAAGTGCTCTAGCTATTTCTTTCTTGAGAAGACTCAGCAGACTGGTATTAGTGCTCAAAATTCCTTATCTCTACATGTTTTGTGTAGACATCACTGCAGCAGCTCCAGAAGCTGGTTGCAGGCTGTTTATCAGAGATCAGGAGACACAAGTGGCCTCTGGAAGTCTGTTTGCTGTTGACACCCCTCCAACCTCTCACTTGCTAATGATGAGAATTTTCACATAAGTTTCTTAATGAGTTTTTAAAACATGTCAGCAAAGCACAGCATTAAACTAATAAACTGCAAAGGTCAGAGAGAGGTAAGAAACCGTTACCTGCTCATTATACCACAAATTCCTTGAGAATATTGTCATAGAATTTCAAAAATCTTTCAAGGAGTGGTTCTCCATACAGTTTTTAACTCTTACCTTTTTATTCTTTTTCTTTCTCTCCATTACATTCAGCTATGTTCAACTGCATTACACTCAGCCGCACAACTGGTGTGGAGATGCTCTGACTCATAGAGCATTATGCCAGATGTCACAGCCACATCAATTCAGGTAATAGGGTTTGGACAAAGAGATGCATATGAAAAGTATGGAAGAAAAGTTGGCATCCTCTAGAAAAAAAATTGACATAACATAAACCTAAAAGCCAAGGTTTTGTATAGGATTTTTTTTGAGCCGTTCTTTGTGGTTTATTGCACTTAGTCAATAATTTCATCAATCATGTGCTGTACCTTTTAAATCCAAAATTCAGAGGGAGGAATTGTCCATTTTGTGTTTAGTTTATTACTCAGGCTGAACTATGCCCTTTGTCAAACAAACTTGCCTCTTCTGAATTTCAATCTGAAAAGTGTATGTCCAAATGAAAAAGTGATTAACAAAAATATACACGGAAATAAAATACCTCTGTCAACAGAAGGCACCTGCAGAGAGGGGTCCCCAAACCACATTATTCAATGTTTAGTTTAAAGATCATCTTCTGGACTTAATGAATGTTCTCGGTCATAATCCGCAACAGAATTGACCAGAAACATCTAAAAAATAACTAATAAGCTGAGGTTAAGAAGGGAAAAACAGTACTAAACAAAAACTTATGTTTTTGCGGACATTCCAGATACCTAAAACTTTTTTTTTTTTAAATTTGTATCAGTCTGGTAGAGACATTTTGGACATGAATCAACAGTAAACCAGGGAAAAATAAGTAATCATAAAGGACATCTGGGTTTATTGACTTGAAAATCCACTCACAACAGCCTTGTAACACACCAGATGAGGGGGATAAGCTGTCAACTGTGATGCCATTTGGGTCATTGTGATTATGTGGAGCTGAGAATTCAGCATCAAAACATGCCTTTTGAATGCTGCAGTGTCATAAATGTCAAACTAATGAAACCATTTAAGTCAGTGAGTGATGCAGGGAGCCAACCTCCATTGCAGAAATGAACATTAACCAGTGAATACCACCAATGAATCATCTGGTGTTTTCTTCAAAATATCCCCTTCCATTCCATGTATACTTTTTTCTAGTTAGTTTTTTTTTTCCTTCCTCCTGTAGCCACTTTCTTTTTCTCCTGAAGTCATAAGAAAAACTCCTAGTTGCTTCAATATAAGGGTTCTCAGTAAGTGAATCATCTAAACCAGAAATCTACTTTATCTGTCCAGGCATGAATAGAAGAGGTTTAAACCAAAACAAAACAATACACAACAACCTCCTGGGCACAAATGGTTCATTTTGATCTGAATAATCTCTCACATCTAAAAAATTACATTTTTTTAATCTGTCATAAATACTTTGATGGAGTAATAATGTTTTTTAGTGAAAACCATATTTCAGGTGATTAGAAGGTACAGAATTACTTGTGTACTGGAAACCTGTGAAGAAGTATCTACTGCATTGTTACACTTCTGCTTTGTTTATTAGATGACTATGGTTATTCATACAATCAGAAATTAACATATCTAGTCAGAACAAAAAGCTAAAAAAATCAGTTTAGGTAACTGAATTTATTTGTTTGAAGAATGTATTTAAATTTTTTTTTTTCATGTTAAAGGTATGCAGCATGAAGTGCCATTCTTATTCATGGTTTATAGCCTCCTAGAAAGTTAGGAGAATGTAAAACCTGGGGTATACAAATTATATGGCAGACAAAACACAGAAATAAATGGACTAAAGGATAAATATTACTCCTTGAAAGGCATTGTTAAATATTTGTTCTTAAATTAGTAAACCATTCTATCAAGCTGAAAAGTTATCCCTTACTACATAATTTTTTCAAGGTGGCTATAAAACTATTAGCAGTAATGAAGCATAAATAAAATGATTGATTTTGCCAATCACTGGGAATGTACCAGACCTTGTGTTATGTAACATGCATCGCAGGTCATCTGTAAACTTCATTAATCATGTACAACCCATTCATTCACGAGGAAAAATGATGAATCACTGTCTGTGGGAGCCTAACATTAACCTCACTAATTCCGTGGAAGTGCAGGATATATTGTAAGCTTTTTTCTCCTCTTTAAACATGTCAGAGACTGTAATCTGTAATCCTGCACAACACTTTAATCCATGTAAGCAGATATTTACATCCCATGGAGCCCCACTGCTTTTAGCGGTTGATGCCTGCTCATGTCCTAAGTACAGTATAGTTTTCCTACTGTTGATTTGATGATAAAACTGTGTATACATAAAGAAGGGAGCAGGGACTTCATTCTACCAAATTTCAGCCAACCAAAATTTGGGCCAATAATAAACCCACAAAAAGTGAAGGGAAGGCACTTTTCTTTGGGTTATTAAATACAGGCAACCAAACTGCTATAGAAGTCATGTTACATAAAATGGATTGAATGTAATCTTAAAAATAATTACTTCAGGCTCCAGCTAACCTTGTTTTGGGAAGCTATTCCAGAATTCTTCTTCAGTCACGGCTATAGACTGCCTGCCTACTAACACTGCAACTCTTTATTCCTGTACTCACAGTGTCTAATATTGTAAAACTCTTCCCTCTCTTTGAGTGTTTACCCATGATATATTTATAGACAGCAATACTATCCCCCACATTTTATTAGGCAAAACAAAGATTTGAATCTTTTAATCTGTTCTCATGAAATGGGATCTTTTCCTCTTGATTATCTTCAGGATAATCTTAAACACTGGTGACAAGAGACTTTTGCAAGTTCCAGAGGAGGTCTCACAAAAGACTTCTGCACCTCTGTTTCTACCATAAAGCACCACAGGTGACAAGTCATTTGCTGCTTGTCTTAAAGAAAAAAGGTACTTGTAAATAACGATACTGTTGGTGTCCTGAAACAGCCACCTTATAGTGCTGAGTTGTCCTGTCATTCTTGTACTTTATGGCTTTCTGCTTCGCTGCCTTTAAATTTTTTGCTTGTCTCTTTTCTTCCACTTAAGATTGTTGTGCTTTTGTTAAAGAATTTTTGTCTGTGTTTTGTACAATGATTAGCACAAAATGGTTATGCCTAGTCACCCCTGTGGTGATAGTTATGGTAATAATAACAGCAATCTGAACATATGCATTTTCATCCTCTCCAGATAAGCCATAATCATGTCAACATTTTTTTTCTCTTCATCTAATGGTACTGTGAAGTTATCACAAGGAGTATCTGTGAGTCATTACAATTACATGCTCTCCTAACCTCTGTGGTACTTAACTCATACTTTAAAGGACATTTAATTTTCCATAGTCCCTAGATAACTAATCCATTCCAGTCTGTCTGCAATCAGAACATACTGAAAAAAATACCTGCATTCTGCAAGACATACCTCCTTTTTTACTGAATTAAAAATAAATGTGATTTCACTGGCATGTGTCGTAGGGTCATTTCTTAATGTGAACAAACCCAGTTTCATTGCAAGGACTGGAAAAGATTCCTCTCAGCTTTTCTGAAATACACACATGCTCTGAGATAATTTGTTTCCCCATGTAAATAAAAGAGAGCTCTGTCTCCAGACCTACACGTGTAAGCATTAGCTTTATCTTATCACCATAGCCATTCTTAGATTGATGGTGAGAGACATTGCCTCTGATGATTGCTCATGCAGTAGAATGCACATAATATTGCAAACTGACATTTAACAGCATCTAATATGCATTCAGCTGCTACTGGAAATTTTTTATGTAACACTTTCTAGATTTTGCTTTAATGTACAGATTACAGAAGAGAGATGCAGTATACTGAACAGTAAATTCCACGGCAGCTACATTCACTTTGGGGAGAAAAAGGTGACATTTGCTTACAATTCTTGAGCAGAAGAAATGATCACAGCTAAGATAACAGCTGAACCTACAATGCTGTCTTTTAACCTTGTCTTTAGCTTGAATTGTAGAGAACTAAACAAAATGGATGATACTAAAACTAGAAGTAACTCCATACAGCTTTAGTAACTGTTTTAGAAAACGACAGTTGCCATCTAAACTGATTTCAACTTTAATGTTCTAGAAACTTTTGAATATCTGCATCACACAAAGACCCAGCACTAAAATTAAAATCAAGAAGAAACCCAAAGGGAATGCTTGAGAAGGTATTTATTTGTAATAAACTGAATACCCCTTTCTTAAGCAAACAGACCAATGTAATTAATAGATTCACCTGAGATTCAGCATGCTTGGATTTTGAGCTGAGACTATTCAAAGCACTCTGGGGGATTTAGATGCATATTAGTTATTGAAATTAAATCCCTTAGACTACTTTGAAAACTCTCAGCCTTGAATTCCTTCAGCCCACATGGGAGGCTGGCTGGTTTCAATTACAAGAGGGTTCATGCACAAAGCAATGCAGGTGAAAGGAAGACTGCAGACACCAAATAATCATTAATGATACTAATGACTTAAGAACTACTGGATCTGTATGATGAAATTGGACAATTAGAAAGTGAAGACATAGCTGGATATGTGGTATTTGATCCTTCTCTCAATGAAAAATCTATCACAGGATTTTTTAGTTCTATTGTGTTTCCTCCTTAAGGCTTTCACTTAGGGAATATTTAGAAATTCAGAAGTTTCATCTACCCATGCATAATATTTACACTTATTACTGTGTGGTTATTTGTCTTATTAGCTCTTACAACATATTACATAGAATGCTCTGTTTATGTTAGCTTCTTTCCTGGATTTGTTGATCCAGTTAGAAACTTTACATCATCAAAACATATCAGGTCTAAGTAGTTTCAATTTTGTTTTCTCTTAAGCTGACTAAAATCTAGTATTAAAATCAATTAGTGATCTTTTTAGACCGTATAATTTTACAATTGAATATGTTATAGCTATGACAGAAAGTAGAAGCATTTTAAAGTTATTTAAACAAAGAGCAAGATGACTTGCAAAAGAATAGACAGTCTGCAGGTGAATAAGGAGCATACAGGCATAAAGCTCCTGTTACGAAGTACAAAAACCACACGTGATGTTATCACACAACTGTGGTCCTGCATCCTTGCAATAAAAATTAAGTTTTAAATAATTATCTCCCTATACTTTGCAAAGCCTAACGCTTCTCTGCTGTTAACAATGACATCTTTATTTAACTTCATTCCTACATTATTGGATGAGACTGCTACAGTTGTGTGCCATAGAGAACTCTAAGGTATTCCTCGTTTTGGGAAATTAACCTCAGGTGCATTAGGCTGAAGTTTGATTTTGGGGCAGGGAAGGGAGTCTTTATTAGGAAAGAGCCAGAGCAAAAGAGGCTTTTGGGTTGCTGATGATGTGCTGTGTAACGGTGGCAGAGTTACAGAACTCAAACTGTGAGTTTATTTTCTATTTTTTTACCACTTTAGCATGTTTTGTCTTTTCTGTTATCTGATAATCTTTATGTTAATGCCATTAGTAGGAGAAAATGAATGAATAACCCCCCCTGCACTTTTAATAGGCTTTTATAAGGGAACAGCAGAATAACCTTTCTGAATAATCTTTGAGGAAAATGGTAGAATAACACACAGGAAATAGTGTCCAACCAAAATATTTTCTTGAGTAAAACATTTCCTCTGCTGTCTCAGTATCATTTGGCTTTTTATTGTTTTAGCTTGATGTACTAACTTCCTATTATCTTATATGAACATGTTTATTCTAAATTTGATGATAAGAAATATATGGAAATAGCAAAGCACACCTACCTATAAAGTGTTGTACATCCAGTCTGGGAGCATAAGCTCTGAGATCTGTATGTCTGGTGTTTGTTTCACCTCCCCCCCGATATAGGTTTCGTGTAGGTTTTAGTATCATAATGGTCAATCAAACACTGTATTTGGTTCTTTGCTGATGGGAGGAAGTTTGATGGAAGTTCTAGAAGGGGGAAAAAAAAGAGTCTGTGTGAAACACTTTATAACAGTCCATGAAAAGTTAAATGAGGCAAGTCCTTTTTGCTTTTGGAGGTTTTTGGGCTTTTTTTGTTTGTTTGTTTACTTTTTCCATAATTAGGAAAATTTTGGCTCCTCTAAAAACTTTTTTCAGAAATACTTGTGTTAGAGATTTGAGGGAAGAGAGATGCAAAAGCCATGTTTCGGAACTCAAAATGATGAATGTGGTGATGCTCACTTAAACCTGCTTCAAATTCAAACCTTGTTGATTTCCTTTTCTCAAAAGGGAACAGGGCCAGCACAAACAAACAAGAATTCCCCCCTCCATAACTGTGCCATTTCTGAAGCATTTAAAAGTACTAATATAATGTTGTCATTATTATAAAGGCTTCTGAAGAGGGGTCTACAAATGATGGTAAGGAAGGGTGATACAGAAATCTCAGATGCAGAGTAATTGGTGTAGTTAGTTAGCAGTAGTAACCTTTCCTCAGAACTAACATTTCAGGGACAAATTGGTGTGACTATCTTTCTTCCAGGGACCTGTTGTTTAGCCAGTGGAGGAGGCTTGTATTATTTTCCCTGGTGCTAAGATAGAGTCCAGTTCATTTAACTAGTGCTGATGAGATTGATGGCTGTTCTTTGACCACTCCAAAGGGTTAGCTTCTTGGAAGAACTTGGCCAGCTGAATAGCAGGGAGAAGTATGTCCATGAAAGAGCTGACTCTGATCAGCAGCAGCATTCCCCACCTCAGCCAGAGCTTCTCTCTGGGGACAGAGGGCTGCCCTGCCACTTCACTTTACCAAAGATACTTCCATTTTTTCCTCCTTAAAGTAGTTTAATGAAATCTTCCCATCACAAGATGTCTGGCCCACTCTGTCCCGTTTTTATTGCCACAATAGATGTGCATAACTCCTAATACAAAACGATGTGTCTTACTACACTATGAGGGCTCAAAACCAGCTGAACCAACACAGATGTTGGACAAACAGCAGCAGTTCAATTTCTGAAATCTTCAAAAAAGACAGGCAGAAAATATTTTCAAACCTGTCAGGGTCTTTGGCACAAAAGAAAATGTAGTGTTTCTTCTGATAATCCCAATTCCTTCTTTTGTTATCCAAGCAAATACCCTGACAGTCCTGTACCAATACATACTTCTAATTTATCTAATTTCCTGGCTCCATTTCTTTGCCTATGTTGCTTCTTGCAGACCTTGCTAGATCATTTCTTTTTGGCTTCTCTGACTCTGCTACAGACCCATCTTGCTACTGAGATCCTTCCAGGAGTAGAGCAAAGCCTGACTTAGATTCAGAAGCTGTGGTATAAAGTAAAAAGTATGTCCATGTCATCTGCAGAACTTCTAGAGAATAAATTTCTAGACTAAATACTGATCAGACTAAAAAGCTAGTAACACTGTTACCTTCCTACTTTCTTCTCTTGCTTCTCCCAAGGTGAAGGTAGGAAATATTAAATGTAGCTCAGTTAGGCACCCTCAGTTTTCTGAAACACCTCCTGTTAATCTAATACCAAATGTAAAAATCCCTGGAATAGTTTTACATTGGCAGTACCACAAACCTTTGGTCTCCATCTTCACACTGAATGGTTGTTTCATATATTTTATGATTCTCATTGCCTTTGGGAGTCTATACTTGCTTAGCCTTTTGTTAAATGAATTCATCTATCAGTATCTCCTGAGATATTACTTCATTCTGAATAAAGAAATATTAACCATCTTTTTGACCTGTAGATGGCCTACAGCTGATCTGAATTTTCTTCTTGTCTTTGGTATCTCATGAATGATGTTATACTGATGAAGTTAAAATAAAACCTTCAATGTAAAAGTAAATGGCTATTCACCACTTTTTTTCTGAACATGAGGTACTATGAACAAAAATAGTCTTGCACACTGCAACTGCTTGAGTGCACATCAGCTGCTTCTCGGTTTAGTCTTGTTTTCAATACTAAATCTGATTTCCTTCCTCTCCCCCACCCTCCCATTCACATTCCTTTCTACTTCAGTTCTGGAATGTGTGGTCTGTGGCCAGCTGACAACTTTTTTTTTTTTAAATAAATTCGAGGATATTTAAACAAGGCATTTTAAAGATCTATGGGTTGTGAGCAGGGAGAGCGGCTGGAATGAGAAGACAGTAGCTTGAATATTTGAATGATTTCTCTTCCCCAGCCCACGTTTCCCATCTATGTCTTTAGCTATGAAACTGGCTGTTGTTGACATTTCCAAGTGCTTTAACCACTTATGCTAATCTGCAGTGCTAGCAATGAATGCCAGGAGATACAAGCATATCCTAGGAGACACACAGCTCCAATAACCTGTTTGCTTAATTTTAGCCTATACTAATTTTTCAGACATTTCACACCTGTATCTTTAAGTTTTATTCTTCTACTGCTTGCAATAAATCTAATTCTTCTAATGCAAACTGAACTAATTTATAAGCAAGCTTGATTTCTTGGAAACTTGCAGGTTTTGTCACTGGGGATCAAAAAGGACCAGTTCTAACTATACCACAGAAGGAAAGTGGTGGCTCCAGGCAGACATCCTTTCCAAATGAGCTGGGATTTCCATCAGAATACAATGCAAACACTGGATCAAAATTACAAGTTGTAGTTTGTACAACAGGTCTTGCAAGCAGTTACTGAATGATAGAATAAGGTCTGAGACAATGAAGGAACAGTTAAAACAAAGCACTGTAGCCTGCTTCTGAAATCACTTGATACACTTAAAATAAGTATGGGTTAGCTGACAGGCAACATAGATAGTAGTTGTTTCCAGAAAGCTAAAGTTTAAGTAGTTGCTACCCCTACAGGTGGTGGACACTGGATTGGTAGAAATAAAAATCTGTGGATCTGTCCATCTTCTAGAGATAGCGAGCAATGGTTTAAAAAAGAAACCCCACAAACAAACCAAACAAATCCAAGCAAAACTCCCCCCATATATTAGCCTTGATCACAGAACTCGTGTCGAAAGACCCACTGACCAATATTGATCTGGCCTACCTCAGCTCTGCTGGGAACTTTTAGCTCGGTGTCAGGAAAATCCTGTGTCCCAAAATTGTTGCCAGAAGTCTTGATCCTGCCTCTGCTGAGATCAATGAGAGCTTTGACATTCAGACTGGAAGAAGGATTAGCATTAAAGTCATGAAGTATGTAATAGAAATAATAACTCTTTGATATCTTTTTGCTAGTTAATTGCAAAGCACTTACTAAACACAATGATCTGTAGGGGAACTAAATCATAGATATGGAAGGCGATGTGGCAAGATTTCCTAGGAAGCCAGGGACAGATTGCAGCTCTTTCAAGTTGTGCTGTGGTGCTTTAATACATTCAACTGTAAAATGTCTGAATGTGTGTCCTTCAAAGTAATTTTCTGCAAAGAATTAACAAAGCAAAGCAAGTCTATCTTTCATCCTACGTTTCTTTAACAAGTGCCTTAACCTATTTCCAGAAGGATTTAGTGTGGATGTTCACATATCCATATTGGTCAATTATTTCTTGGTGTGAAGTATTTTCATGATAATATCCTAGAGCAGAATATCACCTCTCTGAAGCTAGTGCGTTTACAGAGTGTTATAATTTCTGGGTTTATGATATTTTATGTGTTAGTGTTAATAGTCTGAATTGAAAAATGAACAGTGGTCTGATAAAATTGCATATACACCTGTGGGTGATATGGCAAGTAGGGGATAAGTTGAAGATGACAGCTCAGTCTGACCATTTCAGATTTCCCAGTTATTCTGCAACTTCATGAACTGCAGCTGGTCAGCAGTCCTAAATTCCTTTTGGAATAAAACTTACTTTCTTACACTAAGAGTTAACTTACATATAGGTGGTGCTACAAAGTTTTCCTTTTTTACATCCTGCACAAATTCAAGGAAGCCTAATGCTAGTAGATATAACAGGGGAGGGTAATGTGAACTGAAATGACAATGGCCAGATGTTGATCTTGCTGCTGTTTTGGAATAATCTTGATTTGAGTTTGTTTACATTAAAAAAATGTTGGATCCTCTAAAATAACTGTTTTTAATGCAATCTACTCTAAGACAATGATCTGTGTGTGACTAGTGGACATGTAAGGATACTTACCTGTAGGATAAAACAGGGGTAAGTTGTCTAATACAGTTTGTATTAGTAACTAGAGGGGATGGGAGCAGCAGGAATCTGCCTTATCTGACCTGAAGCAGTACTGACGAAGTCTCTGGATGTTAGTATGGGAGACCACGTGTGTCACAGTTACAGTGCATTTATGATTTAAATATTTAACTATTCAGCAATCCTGTTTATAATAAAACACACCATGTATTATAAATATCTTCTTTCTTCAGATCAGTTTAGATACTCAGAAATCATTCATTTTGGTGAGAAGGTGCAAATAAGCAAAAAGGAAGGCAAATGCAAGCTTTTCTTGCTGATTTACTTCCAGACTCATTCCTTGGAAGTGGAGTGACATGAAGCATTTATTTTAATTCCCACTGAGGGCCCTGTGAGCACTCACTTCCATTTGCTTCTCTGTCTTTCATGGTGTAGACTTTTTTTCTTCTGTTCTCTAAAAGAAATTTCTGGTAACCAGCAGAACACTAGGCTGCCTTGGGACATTAGACAGATAGGAACTTAACAAAGTTGCTGACTGAATCTTAAATGTGCTAGGGCTGTCTGGGCTTCTCTGAGCCCGTTCCTGGGTAAACCTGTGAAGAAGTTCTTATAAACAGGAGCATCAGATGTCTCCAGCTTCCATAGCCAGCCTGCAGAATTTTGATAATTGACAGCAAAGTCTTCATTGTACAGATGACTGTTGTGAGTATTCATTTGGTACGCATCTGTCATACACAAGGCTGTTACTTTAAAATAACATAAAACCAAATTTTATTCAAATCATGTGAGATGAGATTAAAACCTGATTGTTCATGTTATGCAGACTAAAGGTAAAAAGCCTTTATTTTCCCTGTGGACCCTTTCCTCCAAACAATCACAGAAAACAAAAGGGAGTAGTAGTGCTTAATCACCACCCTTGATGGTATTATTCTTGCTATTATAACTACTTCAGGAACATTCAGGAAATATATGCAAGTTTTAAGATGTATGCCTCCTATTTAATTTTGTATACTTCTAAACTGAGTACTGGATTAATTTTAAATTCTACTTTTTAATCTGTTCCTAAGTGGCATGGGGAAACACATCTATGACCTTCTGTGAAGGTGTGCTAAATTCTGAACACCCCTTGGCAGACTTAAAGAAAAGTCTTAGATATGCTGGATGTTTTGGTTCATGTTGGGAAACAGGCTGAAAAATGCCGGGAGGACAACCTGATGCTGTTGCATGGTCTGCATTTCAGCGCAGCTTTGCTGAAGCCCAAGGTGTCCCACTGGGGCCGTGCTCCCTTCGCCAGCACAGAGCCTGCCTTCCAGCCCAATGCTCCCTGCAGGCATTTCTCTGCCCTGGAGTTCATCCCATGTCAGGCTATTGGTATATCAGCAAAATCACCACTGTCATGATCACTAAGTGGGAAAAGAAAAGTGGTTGGGGGGAAGGCAAGAAGCAAAAAGGGCAGGCTGTCTTCTGTTTTTAAAAATGACCAGATGACTCTGATGTCCTGTGGGAAGACGTGTTGGACATTCACACTCCCACTGCAAAGATTTGTTCAATACATGTTCTGTGTTACCATGAAATATTGAAATGTTTGGGTGTAAGGATGGTGGTAACTGAAACTCAGTGATGGAGCTACCCAGATAAGTTTTGATTTGAAGGAGAGTGCTTTGCTAAGATTTTCAGTTCTTCAGTAAGAATGTCCGTTGTGCAAGAGGAGAAACAGTACGCTGAAATTGTACCCTTTAAAAGCAGTAGATTTGTTTGGGCTTTTTTTTTTTCCCAGTATTAAAATAAAGACAAAAAAACTGGCTTCAAAACATATTCCTAATGCTTAAACCATTCTCTGGAATACATAAATGTTTAGACTGAGGGGGGAAATGGAGAGTAGATAAAGAGATTACTAAAAAATGTTATTTTCTAAGGTCGACAGTTACTGTAACACAGCTTAGCCATACAACCATCGAAAAGTTTTATAATCTATGACAATATTTGAAGTTACTAATGATCAGTATTCACAGTGAGCCATTAGTTTACTTCGGTATCCAATAATTTAAAATGTCAAACAAATTTGTTCTTTATCTAACATGGACCGATAAGAAAATATTATTCACTTACGCCATTCAAAACAGGTTGGATAACTTGGCTAATTTTAGAACACGCTTTACCACACTGAAAGCCTGGCCAGAAGAATGAACCCTTTTCATGAACTTCGGTCCAAATATTGATGGAAGTAACGTGCTTTTAAATACCTGTTTGAAATGGGCAAGGTTATACCTCCACAGAGAAGGAACTGCAGCTGAGTGGTAAAATTGTGACTGAATCTCAGTCCGGCAGCTCCAATTGAGATGAACTTACCTGACACTCCTGCAATGTCAGTGTACTTGTCTCTAAAATTGAAAATACAAGGAGGTTGTCATCTGACTGTCCTATTTCTGTATAAAGACTTTTAAAAACTTTCTCTGAAGCTTTCAAATTAGGCCTCAGCTAAGCAAAAACTTCTTTTTTTTCTTTTTTTTTTTGCTGGCACTCGACTTCCTAGAAATGGTAACTCTATTATTTTTTGTGTGGGTGAGGATGGTTTTATGGTTTATGTTCTTGTGGTGATGCTTTGGTTTGTGTTTTGTTGGGATCATTGTTCTGTTTTTTTTTTATTTATTTATTTTTTACTTTTTTTTTGGTGAGTGTTTGATTTTGGTGTGTTTGGTTTTGTGTTGGTCTTATTTTTTGGAAAACCACAAGTTCACACAACTCATCAGAAAACTTGTCTTCCTACTGTGTATGGACTGAGTTCACTTGAATTCAGGGTTACTTATACTGTGATGCCTTTTGGAATGACAGTGAAATTATTTCTGAAAACCATCTGATACCCCTTGCATGACCTATGCTGAAGAACAAGCAAAGTGGGTGATCCTTCTAATGAGCCTTAATATAGCTGTGCATCTTCGGCAAAAGATAGCTAGGAAGTTTCTTTCCTGTACTAAAAAGAAACGTTGAATACTACTACTATTTTGGTTTACTTCAAGTGGAGTGAAGGATTAGATCAATTTGGCAGCCATGCTAAGGATTTGCTGTGTGTTGTGGTAACAACTTAAAAAATTCAGGCTGTAAAATATCATTAAAACTGGGATTAATCAGGATTAACACACATTGGGGGGTGGAGAATGCATTATTAAGTCTCCCTGTCACCTTCACAGATTTCAGGGCCATGTTTGACATGAAAATAAATACCTCATGGATTCCTCCAGGTTTCAATAGCTACATTATTATTGATCCAATATAGACATCCTCTTTACAAGAAAAGCATTTTAAACAAGTTTATATTTACCAAAGCAGTACATCCTTGGGTTATTTTGGGTTTGTTTTTAATTTGCTTGTCCCCTGACCCTCTTGCTTATTTCCTCTGGCAATAGCTATTCCTAGCCTACAAATGTGCTCTGAACCCAGAGGAACTCTGATGTTAACTATGATTTCAGAAGTGCAAAACTATGATACTGAATAGCCTAAAGTCAAGAAAGACTAGATGTTAAGCTTTTTTCTCAGGGCCAGTAGTAACAGCAGTTTGATATAATATATACAAACTAGAGGAATATTTTTTGGCAAATATTCTTTTTAGCTTTTCCTGTTTCCTAGTGGCACAGTTGGAAGCAGGAAACTCTTTCCGAGTTTTGAGCTGCAGTAGTCCAAAGGATATCCTTGTCTCTCTCCACCTCTATAAATAAAGTGGGAGAACTTTTACCCTGCCTCTAAAAATCATTATGTGTAACTTCTAGGTTGTTTACAAGAAGAGTCAGAGCTGTTCGTAACTATTTGCTTTGTTTGCAGCTAATGAGATTTGAAGTCTCACACCCCCAATGTTACTTTGTGAGGTTTCTGACAGTATTAGGTCCTGTCCCAGCCACACACATGGAGCCTGGGCACTTAATTATTTACTTCAGTTATATAATTCTACCTGCAAAGGAAGAACAGATTTTGGTTAAAAGGGGAAAACTTATTTTATTTTATAGTTGGACAATTTTGGGGCATCTTTCTTTCCTCTTCCACTTGGTAAATTTTCCAGAATATATCATATCTAAATGTGACCCAATATTTGTATTGATATGATGAGCTGAAATGGCATTTGCCTACCTTGTTCAGTGAAGCACAATGAAGTGCCTTTAGAATAGTCTAACTTTGGTTTATGCTTTCAGTTTTTTCAGAGATTTATTTCTAGAACATCTGCTTAATCACTCAGCCAGTTTGCTACAAGTCTGCACCAAAGTGAGTGGAAATGTGTGGTTTTGAGGAGGAGCAGTATCAGCTCATGTGTAGCTGCCTGAATATCAGGTTCCCGATTCCAGCAGGAAAATGTTGGAATGGTCAGACAGGAATCACAAGAATGAGAAGGGGATGTAGAACTTCACATGAAAACTCAAGAAGCTCAATCTGTTCACTTTATTGTCTTCAGGTTAAAGGTATTTTTTCCCTATTCTATAACAAATAGGGTCTTGAAAATAGGTAACTCTCCTATTGATTAATTAAAAGTAGAAAAAAGTTCAATGTCTGCAGTAAGAAGCTAAGCAAATTCTTATAGAGACAAGGTGCAGATTATGTAGAAATGGCAGTAATTAACCTTTATGCTGAATTAGTAAAGACCACAGTAGATTTTCCATTGCCAGAAATCCATAAATCAAAGCTGGATAACTTCTTTTCTGAATGGTTATTTATATTTTATTTCTATTTAGGACGTAATTCAGGAAAGTCCTAGGGTTTCTTTTATGCAGGAGACCAAGCTGTCAGAGCACCCATTGGATCTCTGATTACTAATAAGTATTCTGCTTCTTTGTCAAGATTTAGTGGGTAAAAGCCTAGCTATGTGAGTTCAGTGGAAATACTGTGACTAATTTAAATTATACCATAACTTTGGAATATTTTATTTGCCTGGGTTATCGAAATAGGCAGTACTAATTGTGGCTTATGTATTGGGATTATGAATTATTACGATTTAAGTGATGGTATAGTCATGAGATGAAAGCAGGGTTTTACTCCTCTGCAAACAGGGAAGCAGGAGGCTGCATTCAGCCGTGCTGCTGACCATGGCTCACAGGCTGTACATGATCCGGAACATCCATCCAGTGCGTTCAAGACGGGAAGTGTCAATGGCAGCATCAGCAGATGGAGCTCACTGACTTTTGCAGCTTCTCTAGAAATTCAGAGCTTGCCTGTTACCTCAACCTAGTAGCAGTTCCCAAGTGCAATGGTACTGAAGGTACCATAGGCTGGAAATTTGTGCTGTCAAATTTTCCATCACTCCTCCCGTTGAGGAGTGATTGTACCTTTCCAGTCAGCATAGACAAGGCTGGGTCCATCAACACAGCATAACTGCTATCTCTGGGAGGAATAAGGTTCCTGCTGGTACTTTGGTGTTGTGCCACCTGCTGAGATAAGATGGAGGAACAAATCTCTGAATCATCGATCGCTAATTTAGACCATCAACTTTGACTTTCCTACCTGCAGAGAAGGGTGATTTTACTCACTCTGTTGTCAGGATCTAACGAAAGACAGTTAGAGAAGGAGAGAAATCAGAGATTTGTTTGCAGTTTCTTGTACAAAGGGATCTAAGAGAGCAGAAAAGGAGCAAGGAAATAAATATATTCAGAAGGAATTTGTGTTAACAGACAGACCAAGAATCATGCAAACAAACCAAAACTGGGTAAAACCCCAACATGTAATTGCTTTAACTGTTCCCTCCCTGTTTTCTACCTGCTCCCAACACATGTCGGGGGAACACAAGAACTTCCATCCACCCCTTCTCCGAGGACCTCTGTGGCCCCAGACATACACTTAAGCTGACTCACTCTTAGTTTTTACTAAGGGCTGAGAATACTGTAATCCTCTCTGTCTGGAAAAAAAAAGGAGTAATCTTTCCAGGGAAGATTCATGTTAGTAGCCTCTTTCCACTAGGACTGTACTGCTTCACTATCTGACAGGTTGTCCCTCAATATCCCAGTCAGATGTCTGGTTTTCCATCACTTGGTACTTTCACCAGGGAGATTTTTACCTCTTCGTGCAGTTGCAAGGCAGGAGGAGGAAGAGCTGGGAACCCCCACAGAGATGGAGGATGAGGGTCCCCTACATTCTTTCTCTCTTTTCTTACTTTTATTCCCCACTCCCCACAAGATGGGGCAGTTCTTTGGGGTCCATTGTTTTCAGCTTCTGAGCACACTATGTGATGCTGCTGCTATGCTGCTTTGCAAGAGCTGCACCTACTGAAGGGCCCCAACTCTGTTTGGGGCCCCTTGTGTCAGGCAGTGTACAAAGACCTGTGAAGGAATGGCTTTGCCTAAAGAGATTTAATTTAAAAAAGGCCAGTGGAAGAATAATGGAAGAAAGGAAAACTGAGACATGTAGCATGATCTACCCCTGTTCAAACTGGGAAACCAATTCAGCCTAGTGGCTTCTCTAAAACACTGTCATTACAATTGACCAAAAAACAAAGTAAAAGCCTACTTCAGAAAAGGAGATATGTCAGGTGAGTCTGGTGCTTACTGCTTCTGGTAGGCACACCTAGAATTGTAGATAATATTGCAGGAGATATAGAAGCATGTTTATGTCACTTATTTCTACCCTGTTCACCAGCATGCTGTTCTAAGAGGTTTAGGCTCTGCAATGCTGTTGCAGTGGTGAACATCATGCAGTAAAAATGTCAAGGAGGCATCCCAGTTCCCTGAACACAGCTTTGTACCCCAAAATCAGGCTTACAGAAAAGACTGATCCGAGTGATGAACCACAGGAGCCAGCTGGTCAAAAAGACTGAAAAAAATGTATTTTAACTTTTCCCTGGGATTTTGTACCCATTTTGTCCTAGATCTGGAACCCATGAAAAAAAAAAAAAAGAGCAAAATGTTTCTGAAGACAAACCCACAAATGATGAACAGAAGTGGAAAGGGCTATGGCACAGTTGTGACATTCTCATCATTTATTCTGGTTGTTAAAGCAACTCATTTTGGATGCAGAAGGCTTTTTCTTTGCCTGAGGAAACAAAAACCCACCTTGCACTGAACAGTCCGGCTGTTTGTTTATATGGGAAATGAAGACGGCCTCTCCTGTTGAGGCTGTTTCTGGGAAGAAAGAGCTGGGTTTGGCCAGGCTAAAGGCAGGAGAGCAATTTGGTCCTCATTTCTGCCCTCTCAGCTGAAGATAGAGCCTGGGAATGGGGAGACCTATATTAAAGGGGGCTGGGAGATGCTAGTTTGCTTTGTTTCCAGACTGTTGAATATAAAACTATTCTGATAATATGTATACAACTTCCTTCTAGTCCTCTTTCTTCTTGCAGCAGAAGTAGCTATATCCCAAGCAAAAACAATGTTTCATCCTGTCAGACTTGGGTGGAAAGGGGAGGGGAGGATAAAACATGAAAACAATTAAAAATGTTTATTTTTAATAGTGTCTGGCAGTAGTCAAAGTTTTTAAAACTATAAATAAACAAAGGTCATAGTCAACGATGAGAAACATATGCCATACACATGTTTTTGAAAATGTAGATAAAGAAAACAGATAACAAATAGTATTATGTAGGTGGCTCTTTACAGGAGACTCGTCAAAACTACCATTACAGTGTTCACTAATACCAGAGAGCAGCTGTGCCCCTTGGCCCAGGGAAGAACGTAAAACCGAGGTGCCTGCGTCCTGTTCCTTGCGTTGTCGCTCTCCTGCAGGATTTCATCTCCTCTTCCCCCTTTTGTCAGTTTGGGGACAGGACTGGCAGGGCCTGGAGAAGGCACGCGTACAGCACAGTGCGCCTGGAGCTTTGCACCAGCCTGCAGCTGCTGCTGTAACAAGTGCAGGATTTAAAAATCTACTCGTATGTGGAAAGTGGGAATCTACGTTCAGTAACTCACAGACGCTAAAGCTCTGGCCAAGAGGACAAAACCTAAATTTCTGGTGTTTGAAAGAAGATGAGGGCAACTGAAGGTTCAACCCCGACCACGAAGCTAGCACAAACCACACTGCGTGGTCAGCAGCCCCTCTCTGTCGCTGGGGATGGGTGCAGGAATACGGCTCCAATTATCTGAGCTATTTATGTGCACTTGCTTTTGGCAATCTTGCTTTGGAATGCTGTTTGTAAAAGGTTTCATACTTTTCTATTAAGCTTCTTAAAGGGCCATTATGCATTCACAAAAATCCATATCCATCTGGTAAGGAATGTTTCCTGACTCAATTAACACCGTATGCATACCAATTGCTGCCATTCTGGAGTGTGATTCAGTATTCCAAATGCGCTTGCATATTAAGAGAGGAGGTTAGGAAACAGAGTGGGAAAATGGTACATTTTACAAGAAAAGAATAGCTTTTTAGTGATTCTCAGGAGCTAGAAGTCTTCATTTAAAAACCAGCACTCACCAGCTTGTTTTGTGGTAGGTTTAGTGTCCGATATTAGTTAATACCTGTATGACACAGAGCTTTACAAATGAGAAACAAATAATTTCAGTGATCTTTGCCGGTTATTTTATTTGCCTGAATATTACCCTTGTTTAAAGTAGTATATTTGTGGGGTTTTAATCAGAGATATTTAATCTGGTTCTAATATTCTTTATCTCACCGTTTCAGAGAGCTTTCAAAGGATATATTTTTTTGGTGAAATTTTTTCCACAGTAGGCTTTTTGGATATTAGTATTTCCAAGTTTTAAGGCAACAGCTACATTTTCAGCATCTAGTCCTGATACCGTAAGATTCAGATGTAGGTGGGGCCCTTTAAAAGCAATACTGTTTTCATGAATCATCTGTACTGTGCTTGACAGCAATTTAAGATTTGCAAATACATATGCTTTTTATTTTCCATGCCTGTAATATGACTGCTTTTAAGTGTTTTGTTTTGTTGTTGTTTTTTTTAAGTTGACATTCGCTGCTGTTGCTGTACATAGCACTGTAGTTACATATACTTTGATTTCTTCTAACACTGAAGGTTTTCCTTTCTAAAAGTACCAAGGCAAATGATACAAGAGGTATAATGCTTCTTAAAAAACAGGATGGTGACTAAAATATTATGGGGGGATGAGTTATTCTTGACGTTTTTACATGAGGAGACCAAGGCAACGCTCCAGTTGTCTAAGAATGCATGCTAAGTATAAAAGCAAATTCAAAAACTACTGAAAAATCTAGAAGACGTTGGAAATAGAGGGAAGAAGGCATCTATCTGGCAGAAGAGCTCAGTTTCTAAACCACTTCTAAGTTGAGGAAGACACAAACTCTCCAAAGGAGCTTGAAAGAAATAATATGTAATAGTGACTGACACAATTTCAAGTGGCTTGAAGTGGGAAATGAAACGGAAATACGAATATGTAGACAGAAAATAACAGATGCTACTTTCTGCTTTTAAGGCAACAGGGACAGGAATTTGTTTTGACAGAATGAATTTAAAGAAAGATGGAAGTGTGTTAGAATTTTGTTGGACTGAGTGATTATTGATATTAGCAGAAGTGTTGCACAGCTGTTAGTGGTAACTGGATTTGTTGGCTTTTTGTGTCAGGACTCATATCAATGGACTTTCTAACTTAGCCACAAAATACGAATCTACCTGAATCCTCTACAAAATTTGTTCAAGCCATGGTATAGTTTATTTTTTTTAAAACTGTTGATGTATAAATAAAAGTTCTCATTTAGTCTTTATAATTAGTTTTCCCTATGTTTTCAACTGGCTGTTTAAAAACAAGTAAGTTAGAACCACCAGCTATGCACGAAATCTCCTCTAATATTACTGTTGGCAGTCAGAAAGGATTCAACATCACTGAGTGACAAGGACAAAATGTAATAGGCAATGCAACATTTGTCTATCTTAAGCACTTATTGTACAATGAGATTCTTATTTTAATCGTTATCTTTCAGATTATAAATTTTTATTTTCCCTTTTCTGCTACAAGTGAGTTAAACAGCAGGCAGTAAAATACAGGTTAGATTAACGTGTCATTTTAATTCACTGGATGCGTGATAGCGGGAAACCCAGCAATTTACTGAATATCCTTGCCATTAAGTTGATTAAGGAGGGAAAGAATAGAGTAATAAATACTATTATTTTGCATGATTCATATATTGTCACAAGATGGTACAGTCGTACAAATAAGATGCTGATGAACTGGCTTTGATTTGTTGGAGTGCCAGTGAGGTTGCTGGGGGCTAGAGCACCTGACACAAGCGAGATTTTTGTTCTGCCTGGAGAAGAGGGGGCAAAGGGAGGATCTTAATGCTTTCTTCAATTGTCTAATGGGTAGTTGAAAAGTAGAAGGCAGCTTGACTTTTTTTCCAGAGGAACACAGCAAAAGAAAAAGAGGGAATAGATACAGTCTACAGCAAGGGAAATTATTTTAAGAGCTAAGGAGGGAAAAAAAACGTTCTTTGCAGGAGGAATGGCCAAATACTGGAGTGGGCCCCAGAGGCTGTGAAATCCCCATCTGTGTAGTGATTCAAAATGTCACTGGACAAGCCCCGAGCAACCAAACATACTTTTGAAGCTGGTGCTCTTTTAACTGGGGACTTGGATCAGGTGATGTCCACAGCTCCCTTCTGACATAAATCATTCTGGCATTCTCTGACTGTGCTTCAAACCCATACTCCATTAACAACTACTATAAAGTGTGAAGTTACACAAATAGGTATTGCTTTTGCTATTTATGTCTATGACCCTCATCATCTTCCTGACCTCAGAATACACACTTACCATTCATTATATGTCTCTTCTGCAATGAGCAGAGTAGCTAAGCTGCCATCTTTAGAAGTACAAAGGAGGGTGTTAAGAGACCTTCATAATTCAGGAAGGTGTGAAAAAAGTTATTTTGACCTTCTTCATGCAGGGAGATGACAGAGCCGGAAAGCATTTTTGTATGACAAGAAAATAAAGTTTGAAATAGCTTTCTACCCCAAAAAATACTGTTTCAAGGCTGCTAGGGTTTTCTGTGGTTTTCTCTCTCTGATACAAGGCATGCTGCTAAGTCAATCAGAATTCTCATGTATCTTAGGAATGAGCGACGTTGAGAAGCACTGGCACGTGTACATCAGCATCCAAAAATATGTCCTCCCATTGCACCTCAAAACCATGTGTGAGAGGAAGAGGGTGGCTCTCCCGGAAAGCCCCACATTCCTGCAGGAATAGATGCCTGGGTCTGTGGGATAGCAGGCAGCTGACGTCCCTGCTGTGCTGCCCCCTCGGGCCCCCTCGGCCTTCTGCAGGACAGCGTTTGGTTTTCAGTGCAGCTTTGCAGCAAGAACTTTATCCCTTGTGAGACCTCAGAAGGTACAAAGTTAAAAAAAAAAAAAAAAGCTGCTTCTCCTTGGGCTGACCATGCAAAAGTGTTATTCTTCTGCTGCTGTGCAAGTAAATAAAACAGCATGAAGGGATGAAGGCTAGAATGTTAAAAAACACGCGCCATTAATTGCATGTCCAAACAATTTCAATCTCTTCTAAGAGGCAGCTGAGGGACTTTGTAACAGTTGGAGTTGCGTTTGGTGGTCATCAGAAATTTGCACTGACATATACTCCCATGTGGGTATGTTTTGGTTTTGGTTTTTTGTTTGGTTTTTTTGTTGGGTTTTTTGGTTGTTTGTTTTTTGTTGGTGTTTTTTTTTTTTTTTTTTTTTTTGTGGGGAGAGAAGTTTATATTATTTGGAAATAACTTTGAAGTATTAATTGGAAAAAAAAACAACTTGGCTCAGCATTGAGAAACAGCTAATACTCTAGTTTTTTCCTCCAAATATTACTTATTTCACTGTTGCTAGTGTTGTGATAATTATTCCACTCCCCACTAATAGCTTACTATTATTTGTGTATAACTTCAGAGCTACATTCTCAGTTTCAAACAGAATTTTGTGCCAGTCTCTGCTACAGGACAAGTAAAGCCACTTTTTTTAAAATCAGATGTCTCTAACTTCAAGGATCTTCTTATTTCATTGAAAAAGTTCAGTGCAACTTTTTGGAAACCTGTCACCCTGCAAGGACAGAAGTGTTCAAACCCATTTTGATTTCAGATACAATACTATATTTATAACCACAAATATGATGCAATAATTTAAACGGAGGGAAAACAATGGAATAATGTAAACGGAGGGAAAACAATGCAATAGTATTTGAGGGTTTCTTACATTATAAATTCCTAACATAAAAACAATATAGAGGTGTTTCTGATTGTGCTGATAGAGAATAGCAAAATGGAAATCCTGTTTTGTCAGTTATTTCTAACACATTGTCCCCCCGGTACATGATTCCCTCCTCTGATTACTCCAGTTCTGAATGACTCAGTTTCCGCATTTCCTTAAAAGATTACTCAGTCTGTTCAATAGGTTCAGGACCGTTTTGCTGGGAGTCTGTTTCTGCACTCAAGTTTTACCCAATCAGTTCTAGTGATTGGTAAAAATTCTGAACAACTTTGCTTTTATTGTTTTGTTATCTTTGTTCTGATATCGTCAGTGCCATATATGAGCTCATATATCAAGCAGTACTAAACATTATCTGGTCCTTTCTACATTAATGTTGTAGTGTGTTTTTATCCATTCTAGGTTTTTTTTTTTTTCCTCTATCACCTTTCAAATAATGTCTTTTCACAGAACTCCAAGTGTCCCAGTGGACACCTGTTCTGGATTGTTTTTGTCCCAGTTACTTTACCTACCCTTTTTCCAGGCTGAATCCCTTCTAGGCTTGTTTTTGAATTATTTCATTGCAAAGGCTTACAGACATGGTGCTGTGCTGATGTGACAAGTAGCATGAGATACAGTCATGATAAGATAACAGTGTTGGGATATCGAGGCACTGGAGAAAATGGGGTGAATGATTCATTGTTTCACTGCTGTCAATAAAGGGTCAATGTTCAAAGAACTAAGAGGGCTGATAGAGTGCCAACTTCTGCATAAGAAATAAAACAAAAGCCCTGACCAAAACCTGTTTGTGGTTATTAAAGTTTCCATGGCTCTGTTCCAATACTAACATACAATTTTGAAATCCTGACAAAATTCAAATCGACTTACTTACATTCTGCCTCCCCATATTTCCTATTATTGTATAACACATTTTTGTTACTTAATTGCTGCGCAATGTCCTGTGATGCTAAGCAGGTGCTGCTGCTGTTTTCTGCTTGGGAACATCATTCAAATGCAATGTAAATCTGTCATTTAAGGAATCTCTGTGTCTCTATCCTATGATTCCTTTTTAGAATCATAGAATCATTTACGTTGGAAAAGATCTTTAAGATTGTCAAATCCAACCATTAATCCAGGACTGCCAAGTCCATCACTATACCATGTCCCTAAGCACTGCATCTACATGTTCTTTAAACACCTCCAGGGATGGTGATTCCACCACCTCCCTGGGCAGCCTGTTCCAATGCTTCACCAGCCTTTCCATGAAGAATTTTTTGTTACTATCCAATCTAAACCTCCTCTGGTGCAGCTTGAGGCCATTTCCTCTTGTCCCGTCATTTGTTTTCTGGGAGAAGAGACCGACCCCCCCCTGCCTACAGCCCCTGTCAGGCAGCTGTAGAGAGCGATAAGGTCCCCCCTGAGCTGCCTTTTCTCCAGATTAAACAAGCCCAGATCCCTCCACCTGCTCCTTATAAGACTCATGCTCCAGACCCTTCACCAGCTCCATTGTCCGTCTCTGGACACACTCCAGCACCTCTGCATCCCTCTGGAAGGGTGAAACTGAACACAGGATTCGAGGTACGGCCTCGCCAGCACCAAGTACTGGGGGACCATCACTGCCCTGGTGCTGCTGGCCACGCTGTTTCTGATACAGGCCAGGATGCTGTTGGCCTTCTGGGCCACCTGGTCATGGTGCTGGCTCATGTTCAGTTTGCTTGTCAGCCAGTGCCCCCACGTCTTTTTCTGCCCAGCAGCTTCCCAGCCACCCTTCCCCGAGCCTGTAGTGCTGTGTGGGGTTGTTGTGACCCATGTACAGGACCTGGCACTTCTCTTTGTTGAACCTCATGCAATTGGCCTTGGCCCATCGGTCCAGCCTGTCCAGACCGCTCTGCAGAGCCTTCCTGCCCTCCAGCAGATCAACACTCTTGCCCAAGTGCGAAGTTGTTGCTTACATTCATTCAAGCTAATACCATTTTAAGATTTTCTTCCTAAATTTATTTACTTTCCTTTTTAACACTTACACACTCAGCCACAGGATAAAATTTCCCTTTCAAGTACAGTTATAAGCTGATGGTGTATACATGGCTGGACAGACTTACTAAAAAAACCTTAAGATTTTTGATGCACAGAAATAAAAATACAAAGAAAGCAGTCACATATAGTAATTTTCTTAGTTCCCTCATCTAAGAAAATTTATCCTTCACTTCTATGATTTAATCAAATAACAAAATCAAGAATTTAACTGTAAATAAGTTATTAAAATTAAAAAATATTTAATGTTTCAAGTGAATCTCTGGTCTTGCTTCTGTCTGTTAGGGAAGTTCATCTGAGAAGGATTTGTAAGTGTTTCTTACCTTCTCCTGGTTGGCTCTGTGGGTAAAAGGAGACCAGCAAACATCACATTCTGGTGGCTGACCAAACCAAGAGAGAAAACTGTAAGCAGAGAAATCTTAAAGCGTGTTCCTTCTGATATACGTGTGCAATAACCTTGGGTTAGATTTAAAAAGATTTAAGAGAGATGAAAGGGTCCAAGATCAACTATAAATTAAAAAATCCTTACTCAGTTCTATTTAACAGCATGGGCACCTAAATTCTCTAAGTATCTTTAATATATACCATAAACTCATAATTCTCTTTTTGCACACACCAAAACCCAGCTAAGGAGCTCATGTCCTATCATGAGCTATCTGCTGTCTAAGTGTCCAAAGGCAGCAGAGCTGTAGACACACAGTTTGTTTAAAACTGGCAGTTTTGGAACCCAACTATGGTGCAGTGTTGGCTGCTTTTCAATTTGCAGTGCCACAGCTTTTTTTCTTTCGATTTTACAAGGAAATCTGGGATTACACGGCCTTCCCAAGACATGGGATATTCAGTTACTTGTATATCATGAGCGGGTTGAAGTTGCATCTTCCAGTCTCTGGGAAAATAGTTACCTACCGCTGACACTGAATATTCTGTTGTGGTGGCTGGTGACAACTGAAGAGGCACTGAGCTCTGTAGGTGCTCAGGTCCTTTTTTCAATTGGCCCTGTTTAGACTGTGAGATCTCAGGGAAGGAACCATCATTTGCGCTTTTAAATTATCATAAAAATTTGACTGTCTTCATATTTGAAGATGACAGTGAAGGAGGGGGAAAATGACTGTAGTTTTTGTTTATCTGTAATAAAGCAAGAAAAACAAAGGGTCAGATACATTGGGAAGTGGAGAAGAAACTCCTTTAATTTCCACCTCTATGCTATGAATAACTCCTTTTCTACCTTTACTGTAGGATTTGATAGATGGCTTCAATGTGACTAAACCTTCTTGTTCCTTAATAAAACAATATTCTAAAAAACCTTTCAGGATCAGTGAGTTAGAAAAAATGTTAAAATTCTGCTAGCATGTGTTTAGGGCTGGGTTGGCTGAAAAATTCCATTCCTCCTCAGCGAGGTTAACACTGAATGAAATCTATGCTATGTCTCAATAAATGTTTATTCTCCACTTGTGCTTGTAAAACCAGTATGGACGAGGCAGAATTTTTCAAAGCTAAAAGAGCATTTGCAAATTTAAATGCTACGTAGGATTTCTTTATGATAAAGAACATGCAACCATTGCCATGTTGGCTGGTCTTACGTAATGGTCCATTTTGCTGTTTGAGAGTAAACCTTCCGCAACTTTGCTTTTAAAAATAAAATGGACGTTGTAATATTTATGATTCTTTACATCAACAAAGGTACACAAAAAGATTGTTCCTGAGAAAGCTCCTATTAGCCTGGAATTTTGCAAGGCCACTAACCCTTCTATCACTTATTAATAAGCCTGGTGGCCAAAGGCTCCAATGAGGTGTTAGAACACAGTGATAACAGGTATTATAAATGTGCAAGACAAATCTTCCCTAAGGGACTATAATACAATATTGTTTAAAAAACACCTAGTAATTTCTTAAAATAGCTTTACAGCCATGGCAGGCTGTTACTGACTTTGGCCTGGATCCTGCAATGAAAACGTGTGCTGTGAGTCTCGGTTGAGTAAGAGAAGGCAAGGAACATGCTCTTTTTGTAAAAGCCCATTAAAAATGGAAGCGCCTGTTATAAATTGGATCTTTTTTTTTGTTGTTGTTCACTTTCAGCCAAAAATCAGGGTATCTTGCAGCTGATGCTGAAAATCTGCCCCAAGAGCTACTAGTCATATCAGAAAATACTACTGAGAATGCTCCAAAGCCACCGAGTACCACAAATACACACACGCAAGTAGAGAAGACAGAAAACTGCCCGTTGACTCGGATGACGGAGCGGTCTTTGACCACCGATCAACCAACCCTTTGATCCAGGTCGCGCTCGCAGCGGTACCCGAGGGGGCAGCGCCGGGCAGCCCCTGGGGGTCCGTGCAGCCAGCCGGGCGCTGCCCCTTCTCCGGGTCCGCGCTGACCTTTGCCCATGGCCTGAGTCTCCCTTCCCGCCACCCTAGGTGCGAACAGCACTTCGCACGCGCCGTGCCCCAGAGCTGCCGCAAAGACGGCTCTTTGCAAAACTAGGCTCCGCGCCCGCGTAATTTTCCCGGCTCCTGATTTTCTCAGCGCGTGCCCGGGCTGCTCGCACTCGCCGAGCCGCGCAGCTCGTCCTTGGAGCATCCCCCTGGTGCCCCCCCCCTCCCCTGTTCCTGCAAGCCCCGCGGCGCAGCACAGGTAGCGAGCCGCCGGGGTTGCGGTCCCGGCCCCCGTGGGCGGGAGGAGGGGGCCCGCCGCGCGCCGCCGCTGCCCGGGCTGCGGCAGGAAAGGAGCGGCGGCTCCCCGGAGGAGGAGGAGGAGGAGGAAGGGGAGGGGGGTGGGGGGTGTCCCTGCGAGCGGAGCCGGCCGCAGCGAGAGGCGCGGCGAGGCGGGGCGGGGTGGGCGCGGGAGGCGTGGAGGGGAGCGCGGCGCACCGCGGAGCGGCGCGGAGCGGCGCGTGCCATGCGCGGCGCGGGGCGGCGGGCGCGGCAGCTGGCGGCTCGCTCGCGGGCTCAGCATGCGCGGGCTGTGCCGCCGCCTCTGCCTGGTGGCCGCCGTGCTGGGGCTGTGCGGGGGCAGCAGGAACTGCCCCGACCTCATCGTGGACCGCTGCCTCTGCGCCGCCGAGCGCGCCAAGGGGCCCGGCCGCCCGGCCCTCCGCATCAAAGTGGTCTGCAGCGGCGGCGACTTGGTGGAAACTTTGCAGCCGGCCGTGCTGCCCAACCGCACCGTGTCCCTGTGAGTACGGGCCGCGGGGCAGCGCGCACCTGGCGGCGGCCGCTCCGCTGAGCTCCCGCGGGAGGCGCTGCCGCGGGGCGGGGGACCGCGGGGTGCGGGGGGGTCCGGGGCGCGCCTGTCCCCTCGGCGGGCAGGCAGAGCCGCTCCGCGCACGCCGAGACCCTGGCCCGTTTTGAAAAAGTATGTGGGAGTTTGGCTTTTTTTTTTTTTTTTTTTTTTCTTCCTTTTTTTCTCTCAGTTGGGAAACTCGCAGGCGGGGGACGCTGGGCGAGCTGGGCTTACCCCGGCGTGAATTGCGCGTTGCTGTGCGGTGGGTTGGAAGGTGTCAGTGCCACAGCGCTGGGGGGGTGAGCGCGCTAGGGGGGGGTGCGCTGTGGGGCGCGCTGGGCGCAGACCGCCCGTGCCCGGGCAGTGAATGAATGGCATCGGGGCTGGTAACTGCCTTCTGGAGCTGTGCGTCATTAACTGGCTTTCCCTTTCTCTCTACTCTCCTCCAAATAAAGTTTGGAATTTGGTGTCTCCTTTTCTTAACAAGACTTTGCGTACAACCATTTGAAACGACCGTATCTCCAATATTGTTCTGAGTTGTCTGGTAATTGAAAATGAATTGCGGTTTGTTGGTTTGTTGCTTTTTTTTTTTACTTCAAGAGACTTGGAAATAGGTTATGATAAGTTGTTGCCTGTTGCACGTGGCTAAATCTGAATAAATGGTACGCACTGTAAGAAAAGTAGGAGAACATTTTGTAACCAGATTATCGTCAAGCAGAGGCGAAAGTGATGTCCCTGTGATAGACCCAAGTAGTAAGAGCTTTGTGACATTTACCCTTTAGATCACGCACATATGGACAGATCTTTTACTGTTGAATGTGGTTCTGTTGACAATTCCTGCTGTGAACATCTTCACTGTTCACTGCATTTTCTTTAAGCCAACACTTTTAGGAGATAACTGGTAAAGATGGTAATTTATAACATCTGGGGAGCTTGTGTTTTTAAATGTACAGATGTGCTACGTATGCTTCAGTTCAGTTTTAGCTCCAACTGTTGAGTGACTTGATGCTGATTAGCTGTATGCTGATTATTCATTGGGGAAACTTCTGCTTGTTAATATACAAGATATAATAACTACACTTCCTGCTAAATTTTAATAGGCTGGTTTAGAATAAAACTATTACACCAAGGTAAGTTTTGACCTAGGTGATAAATTCACTGCTACTTTTGTAGCTTATATAACTGGCTACATAGTTGTAGTTTGTACTCACCAAAAACTGTAAAAAGTTGGTATCTTGGGCAGGCAGAAACTATTTTTTGCTGTCAGTTAAAGGTCTGTAGAAACTCACACTCAGCATGTCTGCAAAGGTTTTTCTTCTTAAGCGTTGACTTACAGTCTTACTTAGATTTTTTTTTTTTAAAGAAACTTTTAACCAGGTAAGTATCAGTAGATCAATCCAGCTGACAGTAGGATCAGCTGAAGTATGTATTCACTGCAAAGAAATAAAAACTTGAATTGGAAACAGAAGTGAGAAAAGAGGAGCGAGAGAGGTGGTGCATTTGAAGTGGTAGGTGGATTTGCTCACATACATATGATTTAAGGCACAGTAGCAAACTTGATACTATCACCCTAAACGTGCGCTTTTCAGGTAACACTTGCTCATACTCATTGGAAAGATACAGTGGTTTATTTTTGCTTTTTTTTTTTTTTAACTTAATTACAAATAGCCATTGACCTGAGAGCTGATTAGCTGTCCTTAGTTGACTTGAAACATACAAACCATTATTTTTTTTGTTGTATTTCATGAGAACAGTACTATGCATCACCTAAATTTAGCTCTTTCCTCTTACGGTCTGTTTTCTCAGGTTCTTTTCTTCTCAGTAAGTAAATTTAAGGCTAAATCTTGAAGGTAAAAAGGCAAAACCATCTAAATCTGTGTGAGGGACATAATTTTTCAGTAGCTGGAATGCAGAGATGACAAATTGATTGAATGTGTCAAAGATTTTCTGGGAGAAACTGTTTCTGATGAATTCAATTACACTTGTGAGATTTGGCCAGCTGCAGAAAATAATGATAAAAAGCTCAAACGTTAGTGCTCTTACATTTGTTTTTGTAGCTGCATGGAAGACTTGGGCAAAAGAGAATATTTTAGTAGACACTGCCTGCTTCCATTCAGTTTTATGGGCCCACAGAGAGAAAGAGAGCTTTAACATATGGAATATGACCTTTTGGATTGCTTTAACAATGAAGAAATAACAGAGGTGAATAAAGGAATGTATATTCAGATGCAGTAATGCTGTAATGAAAATGAAACAATGTAACAAACAGTTTGGGTTTTTTTGGGAAGATTAAGTAATCTTTGTGTGTGTGTGTGTGTATATATATATATATACACACACACATATATATATAAAAATACAGAGATGCTGCTTCCCTAGTGCTGTTTTCTTTTGGAAGGGCAGACCAAAGCCAAACTCTTTTAACTGTTCTGCAAAGATAACAGGGAATTACCTCTGCTGTATCTCTTTAAGGCATTAAGAGATGAAGTTGTGGATGTGTAACATTTCTTTTGCATGCTAGGTAATGTTGCTTATCAGCAAATTTATGAAGTTATGATCTGTCAGTTTCATGTTTTTTTTCACCTAAATGACCATGGACCTTGGCTGAGTTTGATAATTTAGGTTCTTTATGCCATATATGTAGTAAAAGTATCGCTACTGAAAATACTTCTGACACAGTCACAGACATTGACTACAAACTAGTGTGAAGTCACTGAAGAAATGCTTATTCTTGAGAGGTTCAGACCAATTATTTCCAGCTTATAAGGTGGGGAAGTTTGAAGTTTCTTTGAAATCTTACGAACACTAGAGCTATTCAGTACTGTCTGCATGCTCCTAATAATAAACAATCACACAAAATAAAATAAAAATTAAGCTGATAAAGCAACTATCACCTCCTCTTTATTTTGTATTAAAAAAACCCCAAACACCCCCCTCCCCCCCTTGTTCTGCACTCTGTTTTACTGCTTTGGAAATGGGATTCAGGTGATTGATGTAGATCAAAAGAAAAAACTTAGCTGAAGCTTCACAAAGTATTTGCATGTATCTTATTATACTGATTTGCAACATGTGTTTGTGTGCTCCTCTATTGGGGCAGGGGTGGAGTAAAGGACTTATTCCCCCCCCCCCCCCCCCCCCCCCCCGCCCCCAAGAATACAGCTATCGAATCATGAATTTATGGAATCCGCTGTCCCCACTTTGCTCTTGGTAGGTGTGGAAGTGTAGACCCAACAGGGAGAAGTCATAGCCCTTTAGGATAATATAGTTTTCTCAGTTTAGACTTTATAGCTGAATACTTGGGAATTCTTATATTGAATCAATATTTTATAATTACTTTTTTCCGGTTTTGATTGGATTGTTAAAGTTTAACTCTAGAGAAAAAGATTATTTCCAATTTTCTTTCTTTTCTATGGTAACAGAAATTTTAGTTGTTACACTTTTGACTGACTTGCTGAAACGCAGGCTAGAAGATGGAATACAACAGTAAAAATGGGTTTGATGCTTTTTGCAGTGTGGAAGTCCTATGATTTGAAATTTCACAAATTAGCAGGTTAGATTCTCTTCTGAGTTACTCCATGTAAGATGGAGAGAATATTGGCAGGCTTCTTACTTTCTGTACTTTTTTTTTTTTTCCCCTACCAAGTGTTAAAAAGTTTATCCTTTTATTTTTAGAAGTTCTCAGTTCAATGCATGTCTTGGTATCACTGGGAAGAATACACACTGAAGTTACAAATGCCATCAATTTCTGATTTCTTATTTTTCCTTCCCCTCTTTCAATTGAAAAGGAAGTCTAACTTTTATAAGGAAGGCTGTTGTTTTTACAAATTCTACCTACAGATGCACCTATGGAAATCTGCTGGTTTAACTGTCATGATAGAAATGAAAACTTAAGGTGGTGTATGGCTCACAGAAATTCCATATCATGTAAGACTCTTCATATTTTTTATATCTATGCATTTCTTCTGACTTTGAATTGGAGGTTGTCTCAAATTCCTCAGACTCTCAATTTCCGAGTGAGGCTACATGACTCCACTGGTAATCCATAGTTATAATACATATGTAGGGGTTTTCATCTTCAAAGCACTTTGCAAACATTAAGTAGTCTTCTGGAAGCAGCACTGCTCCACTTTTCTCTGTCCCCAAATTACTTTTATGTCACATTCATTTATGTCATATCTACTGGAATTTATTCAGTTGTTATATTACTGTATTTGTTTCATGTCCAGTCTTGTCTTTTATGCTCCTATATCCAGTTTAGGATATATTGATATGGTTTATTTAATAGAAGCATCTTGCTGTAAAAATAGATCTCAAAAATGTCCCATAGAGCTTAAGCTAGCCAAAGCAAACAAAGCAAGAATTGAGGAAAGGATGAACAAAAAATATTTTTCAGTAGTTTTATTTCCCCATCTTATAACTCACATCTTTTTCTTTATTGATATGCGATCTCACATAGCATTGGTAATTTGTAAATAATAGTGTTATTAAAGAAGGTAGGTTAATTTTTGTTATAAAGGTTTTCACTCACATTTTCACCTTGGTTAGCTTCCTATGTTCACTCAAAGTGGCAGAACAAAGGATAAAAAACCAGGTTTCCTGCTCCATTATTGATGCATGTATACATATTTATAGGTGACTTTTTCCAAAACTCTTTAAATAAATAAATAAATAAGCCAATTTGTTTACTGGAGGAAACTTCTAAGGTGAAGCAACTGACATGAAATACACACGTGACTTGGAAGGTCTGGGACAGATGGTTGGGGAAAGCAAAATAAAGAGAAGAGGAAAACACTAGAGTTGAAAAGTCTTTAGGTACTAGTCTAATCTTCCTTGATATTTCATGTTATAGAATCACCTGGAGTGGCCATAAAATACCATAACTGAAAATACTTTATTTTTCTTTAAGTTATTTCTGATGAGGGAATATCTGCACCTGTATTCTCTCGTCTGCTTGTCAATAGCAGGAAATACTATGACCGCTTCCAAATACTGACTTTGGATGAAACTGATGCACTAGAAATTTTAACATGAGAGGAGGGTGAAGAAATTCTGTTAAAGAAAATAGAACTCTACTTGCAAATAATGTGCAAAATACCATAAAGGCTGCTCGAACAGTTACCAGTTTCACTTTTTAAAGTTACACAAATCATGCTGAAATGTCTGTCTTTATTATTATTATTGTTCTGTAAATGCCATAAGTTAAACCAGTGCCATATATCCTCCTGGTGCTTTTAAGTAACTTGCCTTGAGGAAACCAGTTTGTGCAAAAGAATAGGATGAGAATTTTTGGAAACAGATGAAATTATTTTAGTGTTGAACAGTCTGTTAATTGGGTAATTTCATGTAGAAACCAAGTCCTTTTTTTGCTCCATACTGGGAAATTTGCAGTATTGTGATCTTGCAATTAGTTTCATTCCAGAGGTTAAAAATAAAAAATAAAAATGGTGAGGATAGACAGGACAGTAATGTGTGTGGGAAGGGAGTTTTATCATATAAGTGGATATCTGATACCTATTCAGAAATCCTAAATGAAGTTGGGGTTTTATGATATGGTATAATTTGTCATTTGGTTAGCTACTGACCTTGTTTGCCTTAAGCAGGAAGAGATTAGTATGTGTCACTGGCTTTTTTTTTTTTTTTTTGTAGGTTGGCCTCATATTCATAAAACCTATTTAATGTTAACTATCAGAAGACATGTACAACAAAAATTCGTTTCTGCAGTGTAGGTATTTTCATCTGTTGCAGCGAGGTAGTGGCCAGGGAGAAGGTGATTTATATATGTCTTTATAGGAAGCTGCATGAGTTGCTGCCCCTTGGGACCAAAGTGCTGTCAGCACTTAAAATGGACTGTTCTTTAAAGATTTGAAAATGTAGCTTTTTTTTTTTTTTTTCCAAAGGCATATTGAAACGTTTTCTCAAAATACATTTTTCTTTCCTTGTCCCCTTCTAAATGTCCTGACAGCATTATAAGATGTGAGGTGAAGAGCAGGGAGCGATGGAGTGGTGGGGAGAGAGGTGAAGAAGGGGAAAGGACTTTCTTTAAACAGATCTGAATAGCGAGATGGAAAAGGTGTGAAGAATGTTATTAAAATGACACTCTAAAGGTTTGATGTGATGTACATTCTCCTTTTTCTGCATCTTCAGGGGTTTAAAATCACAAATTTATTTAATTGTCTGATGCTGTACAGCAACGGGGTCATATTAACCCCTGTGACTCTGAAAGTCCATTTATTCCTTTGCCATTAAGGCAGACCCAGAAACCTGCTGGGCAGAAAGAGCCAGAGTAATACTGCTTCCTTCAGTGAAGTTTCTCCCAATACGGGCTCTCAGCTGTCACAATTTTTGCAGCTGTTGGATCCAACCATCTTCCAGATAATCCATCCCTACTTTCCTCACTACTCTCTTTTTCTTGTTTTTGTAAGACAGCGCTGGCATAAATAGGAATTAAAGGGCAGAGTATCTTTACCGAGGCAGAGGTTCTGCTCCAGCAGCCAGCAGGAAGCATTCATTTATTTATTTATTTATATTTATATATATATATATATATATATATGAAGCTTATGCACTTCTCCTGTCCACATCTGAAAGCCAGAGCTTTGTGCCAGCTTGGTTTTCACTACTTAGTATTTGTGCATGTTTTCAAGAATCACTATTTGTGCTATTTGACTTAGATTTTTTGAGGCATAATTGCCTATTGATTTCTAAGCTTCCTCCCTTTCCATCTTCCTGATAGAATATCCAAACCAGTATTTTTTTGCAGCAGTAAAAGTGTACAAAACATAAAAAGATTGGCTATGTGCTTCTCTGGACAGCTACGATTAACTTTCATCAGTCACAAGTTTGCTGTCTAGTTCTAGACTTCCCAAAAATATAATTTGGCCGAAAACTCTGTATTACTTATAATATTAACATTTTTTTTCCATCTGCTTTGGTGGTTACGTAATACAGGGAGTGCACAGTTCAGGCTTGGTTCTTATTTTTGTGGCAACGTGCCATTCTTCACCCTTCTCTCAAAATCAGTTCCAACTGTGTTTTTGTGCCTGGGACTGATTTGGGAGTACTCTGAAGGTATGGTTAGTCATAGGAAAACTCTGCTTTTGGAATTTCTATTATAGTCTTACAGACTTGTTGACAGTTTCTTTTCTGTACTTGGTTGGATTTAATCTTATCTGAACAGCAGTATTGCAAATGTATAAACTGTTCTGCCAATAAAGTAAGCATGCAGTGGATCATGGGTATTATGCTTATAGACCTATACATCTTTGTAAAAACCTGAGGTTTATTCCTAGATTGTATAGAATTTAGATTTGCTGATAGCTATGCATAAGCAAACAATTTTTTTAAAGCTTACGTTTTAAGCTTTCCTTTGGTGAGTGGCTGTCTTCTGAAATGGCTATTCATCAAAACTCATGAAGGTATAAAGGCACTGGCATGTATTTTCAGCCTATGTACTGTAGCCTTTGTATAACACAAGATGAAGTTTAATGGATTTGCGATGTTTTTAAGGTATCATTATGGTTTTCAAGTAACCTAATAAGTCAAGGCCACCAAATTCCAGATTATGGACATTTATGATTCGCCTTGTTTATTGAAGAATTCCTTCTAATGGCAATCAAGACGATGTCTCCCCATAAAACCCTTCTCTTTATGTTATGGGATAGACTGTCCCAGAGAGTACATGTTTTATAGACAAAAGTATAAATTGAGAGGGTAAAGGTTTTATGTGCACTGTAACTTGAGAAAAGAACAAATTACATCACAGAATGGAAAATAAGGTTAAAACTAGTAGTAAGCAAATTGGGCCTGGAAAATTTGAAGAAAAGCATAGATTTAATGGAAGAATTGAACACTTAACATTACTATATATTAGTAGTTCTGTGGCAACTGTTATTTCAGTATTTACGTTACAAATTAATGTGCATGGTATCAATTTCTTTGAGAGCAGAGGGGTGGAAGAAGAGCATAACCTGTTTGTGAGCAACTTTAATAATACAGTAGGTTTTATAGAAATTTCAGAGATGTAAACTGAAATGTTGGGAAAGATTCCTCTGATGGAATGTGCTAACAACCTGGAGTAACAGGAAACATACCAGCATTTGAGAGAAGGAGAAGAAACCCGAAAGCTATTACCGATTGTGAGGAATCCAATTTACCAGCAGTCCAAAATAACTGAGTTTGTACATATTAACATGTGGCCTCTCAGGGGAGCTCTGCATGCTAAGAAAAGTGCTTAGTTCTCTTGTCTTTCATGTGCCATCCTCTGCTTGGACCCACCTGCCATTATTCCCAGAACCTTTTAATTCTGCCCTTTTATTATTGTTGTTGTTATTACATTGATACTTCCCCTAATTTTTTCTTCTCATTTCCATCTTACTTTTATTCACTGCTTACATGCATAGCACACTTTACTGCAAATGCATTTCTAAAAAAGGAAAAAACCTATCTCCCTCCTCATCAGCTCGGCTTTTGGTCCTCTGGCATGCTACACTTCTCTGCCAGACTCTGCACTTTCACTGCTCTGTGCTGCAGCCTCTGCTTTCAGCTCACAGTTTCCATCACTTCTTCAGTCTTACATGACTTCCCAGCTCCTCCTCCTTTTCAAAGCCCCTCCATTACGTTTTCCCTCATCACCTTTGATCCTTGACTCATTTTAGCCTTCTCTTCTGAACTTACTGAGTGGAACTGAAGTGAGTGAGGATATGGGGTCCTTAGATCTGAATTAAGTCCTAGAGTTCAAGAGTGCCTGGAATTGGGGCTGGGTAGATGGAGTTTATCCTATTACACAACTTAAAAACAAGAAAAACATTTGAATCTCTAGCTCTGCCTCCTTAGAGAGTTTATCATTAAAATTGCAGCCAGTGGAGTAGAGAAGTCTGAATGTGGTTGTGTCAAGCGGTAATTTTATATTGACCCACCAAACGTGTTGCTGATGATCAGAGGGAACAGTCAATGATCAGGTTTGTTTTCCATCCCTAGCATTGCCTGTCTTTTAGAAGGGAAGAGGAAAAGCTTGATTTCCAGTTTTCTCTGCACCTGTGTGACAACATTCACATAATGTTGCAACCATCTATCCAAAACTGAAATGCGTACAATGCAAATAATTACAGTGTAAAGATGAAATCTTAAAGTGTGCTGTTACTGTTATTGCTGTTTTGAGCCAGAAAACCAAACTCTTCAGTATGTAGGCAAATCTAAGCTTAAGGGACTGCATTCCTTTCTCTTGTGATATAACTAGTATTATTCACATTTTAAGTTTATCATATAGCTCTATCTTATATTAGATCAAGCTGATGAACTATTCTCAGCTATGGCTGTGGCAGTTGACAAATCCATGCTAATTTTGCAAAAGCTATAATTTTCCATCCATCCTACATATGGGATGCAGGAAAGGAAACAGTAAAAATGCACAAAATAAAGCATGCTTTCCATTGGAAGAAAACAATATGTTATGCCCTTGGTAATGAATGTCATCATTATAAGGCTTTTGTGTTGGGCACACATTCTGTGAATTGTATTGTGCCAACATTTTCATCATTAGACTTCTTTATTACTAGGGCTCCTGATGGGGTTGTACATCATCTCATCTATAGCAAGGTAATTATCTGTAGAGGGAGAGTGGTAAAATTTAGTCATATTATGCTTCAGGTAACTTGTGGAAGTATGGTATCTTGATTGTTTAATAGAATTTGGATTACATGGTGCTCAGAAAATGGAGCCAGGCTGTAGGAGATGCAACAGCAGATATTCAGGTAGCTGTTAAACAACTGGTACTTGTCGCAATAATATCTGTAATTTCTTTATGGGGATTTTTTCCTCCGTGTTTGGTAACAATAGGCTCTTGGAAAGTTAATCTGCTCTTTCCCTTGGTTATATTGTGTAAGAGTCTTGTGGAGGGAAGTTCCATACTTCTTTCCTTTAACGTTGGGAGATTTTGTGTAAGAATACAAGTCCATGCAGTATGAGCAGGAAGCCAACTTTAAGGTTTGGGTTTTTTTTTTTTTTTTTCCTGATGGCTATGCTTTCCTTCGCTTTCCTCTCCTTTCTTTAGCAACAGTGCTGATAAGGTCACATCAAGTTCTTACAATTTGAGGACCTGTGTTATAGTGGACGCTAAGTATACCTGAGGCAGAGCAGAGTACGACAACAGTTGAGATCTGAACATCAGAGAATGGTGTAATGTCAATCACAGATGTTTGGTATTTATCTGTTTGTGTGGTTTAACGTGTATTAATGAATGCCAGTGGCTGTTCATGTTAAGTAAAGGTTTATCTGGGTTTATTTGGCCTGGAGAAGAGAAGGCTCCGGGGACACCTTAGGGCAGCCTTCCAGCACCTAAAGGGCACCTATGGAAAAGCTGCAGAGGGACTTTACAAGGGTATGGACTGATAGGATGAGGGGGAATGGATTTAAACTGAAAGAGAGTAGAATTAGATCAGATATAAGGAAGGAATTCTTTACTGCAAGGGTGGCACAAGTTGCCCAGAGAAGTGGATGCCCCATCCCTGGAAGTGTTCAGGGCCAGGTTGGATGGGGCTTTGGGCCAACCTGATCTGGTGAAAGATGTCCCTGCCCATGGCAGGGGGTTTGGGTTAGGTGATCTTCAAAGGTCCTTTCCAACCCAAACCATTCTATGATTCTATGGCATTTATATACTTGCTAGTCCTTATGGAGCTATAGCAGATATTCTAGCACTAATATCTTCAGTTTAAACAGAAAAAGAAACAATAAGATTTGCAGAAGAAGGGAAAGTATTTTTTTCTAACACTTTTCTTTGTCTTTCCCTTTACTTTTATGATAAAAGGAGGAATAATGAAGTTCCTAAAACGTGGAAAAACCCCCACATTAATGGTCATTTGTTGTTGTGCTATTCATAATTCTCTCCACTTTCGGCACAATTACATGTGATAAATAACAATGTAAAGAGTCAACAATATAGGTTGATGAAGTAAAAAACCCTGTAAGAGCTAAATAAATGTAATAAATTCTAATCTGCATTTAGAGCAAATGAAGTTACCACTTTAAAGTACTTCACACTTACTATCATTGTAAACCTGTTTCTAATAAGCTGTTTTTTCTGAAACAATTCTCATTAATTAATTTGTGCTTATAGTTAATAACTAGTCCATTAACGAATTGGTCCAGAAAATGGTCTTCATAACAATTTTACACAGTTAAACAGTAAATTGGTGACTAGGATGACATCTTTTTTGAATAAATTATACAGCGGTATTGCTAATTAGATAAAATAACTTTAAATGAAAATATCCTACATATTTTATCATGTTTTGTGAATAAATTTAAGCGATTTGGTTGCTTGAATTCCCCTGTAATTAAATGCTGATTATTTTTCTGTAGATAGCTTTGAACAGCTCCGGTCAACTATTTGGTATTGTTATTATGTCTACTTTACAAATGAAATACTTGGTTACCAAGCTATTTGGTAATGAAGAGGTATTAGATGCCAAGCCCCAGTTTGGAATAGATTAGAGCAAATAATTTTTTAATGCTAGCTTTCCAGAGTACTGCTTTAGCTGAGGCAGAGGGATTGCTCTAAACAAATAAAATCCCTTAAGTAATCATTTATTAAATAGCACTGAAGTCAGGTTGGGATTTTTTTTTTGTTTGTTTCTCTGAAAGTAACTGTCAAAATGGTAGTGTTGAATTATATGTTGAGCCAGTAGTTCCATATGATTAGTTAGTTAGTCTGTAAGCCTTTTTGGTTGGCTGGTGTTTCCTTTTTGGAATTGGAATAGTTAATAAAGCTTCAGAGTAAGCTTTAGGCTGAAGAACTGGGGCAGCCAGGTTTCCTGTCTCATTTTACTTGCTGCTTTGCTGTTTTATATGAATTGTCAGTTACTAATATTGTTTTGGAATCTAGAAATGTGATACATGGACTTGGAAAATGTTTATGGTTACACAGTTTTTCACTTTCTACAGTCTGGACCATCAATAGCAATATGAGTGGCTGTCCTGGACCAGACCAAACAGCCACGATGTAGCCCAGTGCCAGTTAAAAAAATGTTTAAAAGCAGGTGCCCAAGGTAGAGTAATCGTGTGATATTTCCTACCAGGATCTTCTAGTCTCCATCCCAACCCAGAGTTGTGGTTCCTATATACTTAGTTTACCAAAATTGATTGTTTTTCCACGGCCCAGTCTGCCCCCCTCAGAAGCCGTGCCAGCTCCCTGCATTTGGAGCATCCCGTGCCAACAGGTGCTACAGCTCAGCAGCATACTGGTGAGGAACGTCTTCCTTGTGTTTATTTCTGAGATTCAGGAGTTCAAAACTTTTTCTAATTTGTTTCAGCTGGAGCTGACGTAGTTATCAAACTCAGGAGAGTGGACCAGGCAGGTTCTGTCTTCAATGGGGAATGCATCTCTCTGCTTTTTTCTTCTTTTTGTTAGTTGCTGTCAGTAAGCTGAACGGCAAGGGGTGGTGAAATGTCAAGAAGTAAAATCAATGTATGCTATTAATAGCATGCTGTCTTGTATGTAATCAACATTGTGTTTAACTTCATGAAAAGACAGCAGTGAGAAAACTTTTTATAACTGAAATTATTATATTTAACTCAATCTGTGGAGGAAGGCTTTGGTCTTCTAGGAAAAAACAAGGAAGATTACTCTTTTTAACATTTTGAATTAATGAATAAAAGCTTGAAGTCAGCTTTCTCATTGGTTGGCCTAGTTTTCTCATGGCAGATTGATAGATTTTCCTGCTTCCCTCTGTATTCCTGAATAGTAAGTGCATCTTCAGTTTTTCTTGTGTGTTGAGACTAGTATTTTGTGCTTCATTTAGTCGTTTGCACTGTGGAAAGGAGAGAGGGAGAAGGTCTGACGGAGAGAAAAAGCTATTAAATTGGAATAACAACATGGCAGTGAAAAAAGGTTTTTGGGGAGGTAAATATCTGTAAAAAATCATTTTGACTGGTATTGATACTGGCAACGTATTTGTTCAGGAGGACTGCAGCATGGCTCTGCTGATTGATGGCCACTTTGCTTGAATTAAGCTTCAGTTTCTGTGTATTCTTTAGTTCAGAGCTCTAAACCTTATAACATGCTAGTAGTAGTTTAGTAGCTTTTGTTACTTATTGAGCATGGGTCACCACTTTCTTCATCTGAGCCTGGAAGGAAATGGGTAAAAGAAAATAGAAGTGGTAAAACTTGCTTCTTGAGCTCAAATTTTTTGATTGGTGGAAACAAGGGTAAAAATATTGACAATGTTATTTCACACTGGATTACTCTTTTTAGCTGATCTAGAAGTCTTTTTGTAATGCTTCCTCCTGGAGATAGTCTCTCCATGTTATCTCTGCAGGATGTGCATGGGGGCTGATGCTCTCTGAACATCTATTTCTGTGTGTAGGCTGGCTACAAAAACAGTGTTTCATCCCTGTCTCGGGGCACAGGGCAGTCTGCTATGCTTTCTCCTTTCCATTTGTTACTTTGTTCTGCACCATTTTCCTGATTTCCTACCGTACTGCTGCCTGTTTATTTTTAGTGTGGTTTTTTGGAGATGTGTTGTTTTGTTTTTTTTTTTAACCCTGTAAATTGAGAGCCACCTTCAGGGAACTGACCAGCAGGAGGGCTGCCTCTCTCCTTGAGCCTTTAGTAGGAAACCCTTTGCCACTGTTGACTGTTTAGTGCTGAATGTCTCCCAGATTGACCCTGAAAGATGAGATGTTTAGAGACACTTATGACACACCTCATCAGCTGTGTCGGTACTTCTTACAGTAGGACAAAATGCTTAACGTTCAGACTACTTCTTCCCTGTATTGATCTGTGTGCATGGTTTGAAGATATTCGGACCTTGCAGAGGAGATCCTGCGCAGTCATCAGAGAGATCTGCTCTGCCAAGCACTTTCTACATGTCTGGAGAAATGTGTCCATTGCTGACAGTGAGTCAGAGTCAAAGGTTACCCTGCAGCCGCAGAGGATGCTGTGGGATGCTGGTGGGTTCCCCAGCCCTGAATGAGGATGTGGTTATAGGGAAATGGCTGCTCACTTTGAGCAAGTCTTAGCTTCAAACAGAATTTTTTTGTTTTTATTTTTGCACTATATTGTAATAGAAGTTTTTTTCTGCAGAAGAAGACATATTGATAGCTGAATAAATGATGTTTTATTAAGGTTTGCTTTCCAGTGCTTAAAAGAAGAATGAATGGGGTGCAGGGATGAGGATATGAGTTGATGTCTTGAACTTACGGATACTCCATTAGCTGTCCTAGTCTTTTCCTCTTCTACTTTTCCATGAGTTTCTGTGATCAGGAAGATGATTCCTTTAAAATCAAGATAAAAATAGATACAATTCAGTATTGATAAATGCTAAGTGAAAAGGGTGTGTGGAACATTTTAACTCTACTTATGCATTGACTGACCTTGAACTAACTAGAGACTTGTTATCTGCAGGAGTGATACTCTGGAGATGTGATACACCCTGTGAAAAGGACAACTCAGGAGTAGTCAACACAAGTAACAGAACAAAACATCTTGTTCCCACTGTGTAAGCCCAGAGTAGTGTGTCTACAGCATGGACACTGTGTACAGTTCTAGTTATTCCATATCAAAAGGGGCATAACAGGACAAGAAAAGGTACAGCCATGTGCAGAGTTAAGGAGAAGCTTGTGTGTGAGGAATGATGAATGGCTGAGGGAGTTGTATCCTGAAAGCCTATATGGTGTGTTAAAAGTGAATAGGCAAGTTTTGTTTCCCATAGTACAGGACTGAAGAGGCAACAAATTATTGGAGTTCCATGAGAGATCAAAAGTATGCTAGCTGCAGAGCTGCTTGGTGTAGTTTTTATCTTCAAGTGTCTTCTCTTGACTGCTGTCAAAGACAGGACAGTGAGCTAAATAGACTCCTGTCTGACCTGCTCCTGATAACTTCTTGCTGTTCAGTATATTTATTAGTCATCCAGATGGAAAATATAAAGTTCTGAGAAGGCAGAGTCAGGAGGAATGATTACAGCCTGAGGCAGCTCTGTAGAGTAGCTGGGATCACTTGGCGAGCTGGACTCAATAGATCAACATCATTTTAACATGGCCAAGAACGTTGTCATATATCCAGAACAAAGAAAGTAGTTCGCACTTGTACGTTCCAGAAAACAGTTCCAAAACTGTGTCACTGAGAAGCAGTTAATTATAGTGGTGCATAATCAGTTAAACATCTGTTCATGGTGTGATATTACTAAAAGTGCACTGATAATAACATCTGGGATCCAAAAGCAGGGAATAAAAAGCAGAATTAAGGAGTATTAAATTTGTTTGCTGCTACTCGGAAAAAAACGACTAGAAAAAGATGTTATAAATATATTCAAAAATTTCAGGGATGATTTAAGAAGCAGAAAATATCTGATGTATCCTTAAATGTATTCTCATGAATCTCTTTTACTTGTTTGAGGTTAAGAGGTTATTTGATCAGGTTCTGTAGGTGTGTACAGAAAAAAAAAAAGATGTCTGATATCAAAGACAATTTTATTTGGAAAATAATGAGATACAGTCATTGAGTGCTCAAACCAAATGCATTCAGAATAAGAATGCCAGTGGAAATTTAAGTGAGAGTAATTGACCTTTGGAAGACATGGGAACTGTAATGAATACTTCATTCCTTAAATTAAGACTGAATATTGTAAAAGCTCAACAAGAAGTTAGTGTCTTGATGTGGCTTTTACTGGGAGAGGTTCTTTGCATTATGTGACATAACCACATTGGTCTCTTCTGGGCATTAAAATAAATTAACTGGTGAAATCTACTTCTAGTATCTATTCACATGTACTTCTATGAATACTACCAAAACCGTGATTTAAGGTTTTTGTGTATGGAAATAGAAATATCAAGAAAATCTATGCAGTGTTTCTTACCGTATGGGAGAAACTGCCAATCTACTATAATACTGGTAAAAATGTGAAAATATATATATATATTTTTAATACAGAGGTAGAATCATGGTTGTATCAACATGATTTTGGTTGTACAGTAGTACACCGTGTATTTGGAAATAATACTGGGTAGTTTTCAAATGTCTTTTGGCTTGACACTAGGAAACGTTCACCAGGTGTACTTCATCTGTGAATAGTTCTGCTGTGAATTCTACCAAATACTCTGATTATAATTTCACTCTTGAGTTGTCAAACCCAGTTATTTTAATGGTGTTTATTATTGGATATTACCCAATTGATTCAATTTATCCTTAAAATGTAATCCTCACCATTTTACGTACAAAATATTGACAACTAAAATGTATTAACATAAGAAGTTGTAGTACAATAATCAGACTGTGTCTGCATGCTTCTTTAATGAACTGTATTTCTGTTTTCTCTGTCTGTTGCTGCCAGTAGGATTTTTATTGGGTGGTGTGTGTTTGTAAATGGGATGCTGCTAAAAACCAGTATAGCTCTAAGTCAGTGTATAGCAGCTTTATTGCAGAGATGAAAGTCATGAAGAGCTTTGTGATTTGAATGTTACCATCCTTTGATCTTTAAGTTACTCGTTAAGTGTAACGTTTCAGTAGCTACTGTTTTTAAAGTCTTCCCCTGTACCTTGTATTTTAAATTAAAAAAAAAAAAAGTGGTTTTTGTAATTTGGCACTGTTTCTTTCCTGTACTAGGAAGTGCAACCTTTTAGCCATTTAAAGCCATATTTAGCCATAGCTCTTGGTCTTTCTTAGTTTTTTTTTTTTTTTGGTTTGTAATTTATACAACAATGAAAGTAGTATGTTATAATTTATAAAGGCAGGCTAAACAAGTTAGATGTCTGCTCTTTTCACATCTCTTTAAATCAAGTTTACAGCTAGCTGGAGAACCTACAACTACAGCTTCTGTGTGTGAAATTAGTGTGTTTAACTTACTGAAATGACAACTGACAGAACATGTTAATCACCATGAGGATTTGCTGGTAAATTCTTATGTAATCTAGGTTTATTTTTGTATTATGGATAATCTCATGTCTCTTATAGGTACAAGTATATACATTATATTACACCAAAATTCTAAACCCAAAGGAACAATCCAAGGTATTAGGGGAAAGGAGAAATCTTCATGCTGGCAATTCTTTAATCATGAATGCTTTCTAGGCGGTTAAATTACTGTTGTTTCAATTTGTGAAGTACAGATTTTGGAGGGGATTTCACCATGCAGCTAGCTTTCAGTTGTCCGCTGAGCAAAACATTGCCACTGATAATTTGGAATAAAATTATAATATGAGGCATAGCTGCTGGCAGGAGTGGGGCGGTGGGAGGGTAGGCTCAAAAATGAAACCCCCCCAAAACGCTTAAACCCCTTAAAAGCAGCAAGTTTTTTTCTCCTTGGTAACTTAAAACTGCATGACTGGCTTTCCTAGACAATGTGCAAAGTATTATAAAAGTATTCAAGAGCAAAGTCCTTTGCCGGAATTCAGTAGCAGGATCTTGCAATGTCTTTGTGGTGTCCGTGCTGCAGACGTAAAGGGCAGCTGCTGTTCCCTTGCGCTGCTCAGTGCTCCTCACTTCATCTGCGGTGTCTCCAGATGCTGTCCTGATGCTCTGGTGGTGGTAAAATTGATTGCTGCCTATTTCTGCAGACAGGTAGACTTCTCACAGAAAAAGCCTTTCTAAGTCACATCAGTTTAATGGCACCGTTAATGAGGTCTGGATGTGACAGTTTTATGGTGCAGCATGTATGATCAAAGATCATTAGTCTTATATAATACAGTATGTACTCATACTGCGTTTTGATGGAGTACATATCCAAATGTTATTGTCAATAAATCTTGACAACAGCCAAGTTGAGAAAATGCAAACTGACAACAGGAGCTAAATTTATACTGAGTATATGAGCGAGTAGCAAAATTTGTACTCTGGGGATCCCTAATAAAATAAGAAGGTATTGAATGACTTAAAACAAGATTTTTCAGTATTTAATTCTCCCCAGGACACATCAATTGTACAGTATTTTATTTAAGCATTTAAATTATGAGCCTGGTGAGAGTGATAACTGCAGGGTTTGGGACTTGTGTCAAGAACAGAGAGTGCAGGACATGTTCTGTGTTCTTTCAAGGTGAATACAATCTTATTTTACTTTAATGAATATAGAAAGGGAGAACCTACTCATACCAGTCTGACAGAAATACATCAATAGATCCTTTAGTGCAAGATGATAGTATGGTACTTGATCCATTTTAATCACGTGTATGAGAAAGATAATTTCTCATTTTCTATAGTGAGAAATCAGCTCCATGTAATTGGTCCAGTATTCAGTCAAGATCTGTTTTTTTAAAATATCATTCATAGCTTTTCTATTTTTGAAGATATGCAAAATACAAATTTTAAGTTACCCGTAAGAAATGTTTTGTGTATTCTGTGGCAAAAATGCAATTACTATCATATTTGTTTTCTGGTTTGAGTACCATAGACAACGTGCAAGTTGACTTAATTTAGCACTTACCAGAATCTGTAGTCTGGTCTAAAACTAAATTTACACTGTCTTTATCTGTAATATTTGTTGTTCTGAGTGTGTAGTTGAAAACAAGTAAACATTTTATTTATGATACAAATGATTTGTGGAATCAAAGTTCATGTTGTATTTTGATAGCTCACTGTCATTTTTTTGTGCTGGTAAGATACATGTTGAAGTTGTTCATAAATGATGTTCAATGTTTAGGAACAGTAAAAAATACCCACAAAACAAAACAGCTTACTGAGTCAGACCGATGGTCCTCTAGGCTAATACTATGTCTCTAAATTCTGTCAGTTGAAAAATATGAATTTAGGTTGCAGGATTATTATTTTTGAGATGATAGGAAAAAATGAAAAATGAGAGGGAGCAGTGCTGATGCATGGCTTGTAAGAAAGCAGTAAACTGCTAAATATCACAGATTCAGATGAATATTGTCAGTATAGTGAAATACCGTCCTTCAAGTAAACAATGGATACTTCTTTATTTGCAGAGGGAAGGCTTAATGATTCATCTGCACTTCCATTCAGTCTTGGTGCATTTTCACATTTACCTACCACTTGGTATAATTATATATAATATAATATCCAAGTGGCTACTACCATTTTCTTCCATTATGGTAATACAAAGAAGAATGATTATGCTGGATTTCTTGCACATGCTGTAAGGGAAATGGCCAAACAATTTATTCTTTTTATGGATAAAAAATAATGAATAAAGCAATAAAGTGGCAATATAGCTCCTGATGATAAACAAAAGCATTGCTGCATTGCTGTCCCAGGCCTGGCAGAATGAACAGTCTGTAGGGCTTACAGCAGAGGTGTGTGAGGGAGGGGTCTGGGGAGGTCAGTTGTCATGCATTTTCAGTGTTTCCAAGAAGTTCCCGCCAAGCACAGAAGCTCAGTAATGTGTAAGTAAATTAATTGAGCATTTGCTTTGCATTTGCCTGTACTTTCATCCAACATCGCCTGAGAGCAGTTGTGACCAGAAGGAATTATTTCCTTTCCCTCATCACTGTGTAAAATATAAAAGCTGTTGTGATGACACTTGAGGGTGAGAAGGTACGGTGCCTTCATCTGCCTGGGAATCTAGTCTGAGATAAAACTGGCTGTTTGCCTGGGATTTCCAGGCACCTGGCAGCTGGGCGAGAGGAGTGATGCTGAGCAGGCAGCCCAGGGCATTTGTGGAGGGCTCCAATGCTCACAGCACTGTGGATCTGTGAAAGAGCTGGTGCTGAGGACTGAGTGTCCATCCTAGAGAGGTTCCATTTGTTGCTTTGGAGTATTAAATGTTGCTGTAGAACTCCATTAAACATACTTTGGGGATGAGGGGGAGTGTGTGTTTGTATTTAATTTTGGACTAGTTCTGGTCTGGTCTCACAGACTGAATGCTTTTTTCCTTCCGAAAGGCATTAGGTGCATTCCTGGAGCAGAGCTTGAACTTGATTTCACCCGCAAGAAATCTCATCAGTGCACTGGGAGGCTGTTCTGTGCTGCAACCAAAGCACAGAAGCAGGGACAAGCAGGATTCCCTTCAAAGTGCTCTTGTGTCCTAAACGCAACAGTGCACCAGTGTGGAGACATCGTAGTGGTTGCTGAAAGACCAGAAGGGATGGTGCAGATTTTGGTACAAACCAAACACGATGAATTTCCTAAAAACACTTCTCAAAGAAACAAACAGAAAAAAACCCACAAAACAACCTGCCACCAAATTCCCCAACTAACTGTATAGAAGCAGTGACCAGAGAGAAGTCTGGATTAAACCCCTTCTTATGTCTGTTCTGTCTTCCACAGTAAAAAGAACTTTGAGTTCTATTTGGGGAGCTAAAGGATTAGGCAGATCTTCAAAGTTCTGGCCAGCTCAGAGTCCTGTCACACATACTTGAAAAACACTTGACATATATATTAGTTCAGAAATTCAGAGGTGTTCTATGTTAATTCTTCCTCACTGTTCTTTATAGCTGTGTAATATTTTTTGTGCATCTCTGGCTTATGCCATGACGTGACTGACTCATGAAAGTGAACTAATCATACGCCTTGGCAGTGCCTGGGGTCAAATGGTTTTGGATATTTACCAGGATCAGTTCTGAAATGTTCATCAAAAGTTTTGTTGAATATGATACGAAATAGTGGCATTGAGAAGCATTCAGGAGTGTTTTTTAAAATTTTTGTTTGGCAGTATTATGGATAGTGCATTTTGAGATGACTGAGGTATTTGAAAAGGGAAGGAATTAGTTCTATTTTCAAAATGCTCTGTGTCTTGCAATATTATAACTTCCTGTTACTTCAGCCGATGACCGGGATATACATTAAAAGTTTCTGTGGGTAAAAAGGACAAAGTCTGGAATGGCAAAAGAAGGAACAGGTTAATGACAGTTGTTACTTAAGACCTCTGGCAACCTTCTGACTTTGACACTTACTGGACTCTTAGGACAGATTCATTCATATTAGCTTGATTTACTACAGTGAATTTTAATTTTGACACTGTGTTATGTCAGATACAAGATACATGGAACATTTGAACTGACACATATAGGTTAAACATCCCTCTATTGAAAAAAAGAAATTATTGTAAGCAGTATTATGTCATCAGAGAATTCATCTTTTACTATTCCAGGTCAGAATTCAGGGGATTGGGTTTGACCTAGCCTGAACCATAGACAGGGTCTCAGACTTGAGTTTCAAAAGTCACTGTTGCTTCTCAACCAGCCCGCAGGGCACCTTTGAATAGGCCCTTTACCTTTAAGGTTGCATGTTCTAAATAATTGGTAATCTTTAAATAAATACATGCATTTTCAAGTTGTTACAAGCTGCTTTTACTTGCAAAGTTCCATTAGCTGGGAAGGGGAGCTGATGTATTTCTCTGTTGCGAAAAGAATTGTATTTCATAGAAGATGGTGGGAAAGTATTTTGATTTTTAAATGATGATTATTGTTATTTTTCCCCCCGTTTCTTCTTCTTTTCTGCTGGAGTCAAAACTTATCTAACCGGTCTAGATGGCCTTCTAGCTGTTGCTGGCACCAGCCAGCGTCAGACTGTCTGCTACCTACAGCAAAGTCATTCTAACAGCGAACCTGCCAGCCACAGGAGCACCTAGTAGCTGTACATTAGAATATGTGGAACACAGGAAAAATACTTGTGCACACTTTTGCCTTTTGGGAAGTTCTTAACCAGTTCATGTGTTTGTTGGCCAGTTGTGCTCATCTCCTGCAGAATCTGGGATCACATCCCATTGCAGTAAGGTTTTGGGTCCTCCTTGATCATACTTGAAGTTCATTCCTGACTTTTTGAATCCAAACTGGAAAAAGTAACTTTCTTCTATGCGGCTACTCTCTGCATCAAAGGGTTGATCTGGAAACAGAGGTTCTGATGAGAAGATAAGCATAAGGGGAGTGACAGTGATGTCTTCAGATGGTCAGTTATGTATTAAAAATAACAGGCGCAGTCCTCAATGTCAGTTAAAGGATAAGAATGCGATCGATGTGTGCAAAGATGCTGTGGTTATTCAATTGTTTCTGCATGAAAAGTTATTACTATTGTTTATTTATAGAGTACCATGAAGATGTGCTGGATTTGTGCATCTCTGAGAAATAGGAGGCAAATAGACTAAAGTTATCAAGGATTTTTAAGTACAGGTCCAGTTCAACAGGTCTCACTGAAGAGCAAACTCATACCTTTTTTGGGTGGATTTTTATATGATAGCTGCTGGATTGCTCTGTTGGGTCAACGTGGTTCTGAGATTGCCTCAGTCATTTAATCCCACAAGTAGATAGATTGGTCGAAGGTGTTCAGTAAACTTTGAAGGCAATGCAGGAATATCAAGTCTTCAAATACATGTTAATTACAGTAATAATATTTTGAAAGCCTGGAGACCCGAAAAAATGATTCCCAGAAGGAAGCCAACAGTTTCAACGAATTAACCTTCAAAGAAAAACTTAAAGTATAAAGAAATAAGAAACCTCTTGGATGCCGATATATCAAAATTATCTTGAATTTTATTATGAGATAGTTGTAAGAACATGGATTTTGACTGTCTGTGTTAGGAGAGAAGAGAATTAAATGAAGGATGTATTTTAAAATACTTTAGTGGCAGGGCTGTTTCTTAACACAAAAGTCATTATCATGTCATATATTATTTTTGATAATTTTGTTAGATGCTGATGCATTGAACCCAGAAAAAGCAAAGTTGTTGGGTTTTTTTTTTTTGTTATTTCTCAGGAGAGAAATAGGTAGGGCCAAATGTTATCCTTGGCAGGCATAAGAAATGACAAGGTTTGGTTCACACTTGGTATTTTAAAACACATTTTGCACTTGTATCTACTGAGTACTAATGAAAAATCACTACACCCCCACCCCCCCCCCCCCTTTTTACTTTAACCTTTTTTTATATACAAATTTTGGAATGTAACAATGTTTCTCTTTTTAAAAATAGTAACGGGTCTCCAATTAAAGAATTTTACTAAATCAGTAAACTAGAAAAGACAAAGCTTCCATTTTAACTTTTTTGTGCTGTAATAATATTTTTGAGTTCTAACAAAAACCCTCATCTGGTAAGTGTTTACACGTGGACTATATAAACGCTATTTACAGTCCTTCATACCTCTTTTTGACACAAATGAAACTGGAAAAACTCAGTACTCTGAACTTCGGAGGATGATCAAAGACATAATCCCCAGCAAGCGAACAGTGAATATTTATAAAACTATAAATAGATGGATGCACCAGCATAAAGAGCAAATAAATATATTGACTTGAAACAATGAGCATTAAAGTTAAGAGAGAGCTTTAATGAAACTGGAGAGGAGGTGAAGTGAAGAAAGTAAAATTTAGGTATGGCACAAATATTACTTATGAAAGCAGCATTATTTTCAAAAAAGTTTACCACTGCAGTATAAAAAAATAAAACCAAGTTAAATAGTCTGAGGCAGTGTTCTTTGATTGAAATAGAAATAACTAAATGAAGCAGTAAATATAGTTGATATGAAAGACAAAATTGGTAAAACAAACTAATGCTTTTATAAAATCTGTCTAAATGCAGGGAGTGAAACTGTGAAAGCAGGTAATGTAATGCTTTAAAAGGAAATTTGGAAAAGAAAATGTACAATGAGAAAATCTGTTTACACTGGAGTAGATTAAAAGAGCTTCAGGCATACATTAATTGATGTTATGGAGTATTAAGCTTATTGAGGACAGACTTTAAACAATGTGGGGTTTATGTCATTCCTTTGAAGTGTGCAGTAGTACTTCACACAGTCAGAAACAGGGTTGTCAACGTACAATAAAACATATCAATCAGATAGATAATTCCTGTATTTGTGTGGTGTTTACTACCAAAGCAATCAGAAATGTATTTTAAATGTTACGAAAATGCAAGAAAACCCTCATGAATGCTGATAAAAGTAGTTAGCTTACAGTGCTGGTTTTGTTTTAATAATTTGCTAAGTGTTGACATATTAACAAAGTTCATACCCTTTATATTTATTTATTGGTGGGTCAGCTGCTCTTTTAATATGATGTGTGCTTGGGACAATATATGCAGGGTAATATTTGTTTTGATTTTTTGTCAGGTTTGGGTCAGCTGCATATTTTGTTATTTTACTTTTTCCTTCCCTCCACTTCCCTTAAGTCAGGAACCATAGCTTCCTGTAATGTGGCTTTCAGATACTCTCTAAGGAAATTGAATTTCTAGATTCAAAAGCTGCCCATCTCAAGTTCAAGAGCACTTCTTTCTTCATGAAAACATATTTGTGAAACTATATAGCTTAGGAAAATTTTAATCAACCTTATGAAAGTTCTTTCTCTTTAAACATAGTAGGAAAGCTGAAGGAATTTGAAGATAAAGGCACATTGCTGATGTTTAGGAAACTGTCTTGAAGGTTCATAATAACACCATAGGATTTAGGAATTTAGATTCCTTTTATTATAGAATCAAAACCAGCCCTAAGCATATAAAATACTTTGCCTAGTTTACAGACTTAACATTCCAAAGCAGCATGTCCAAGAGCCCTACTTTTATTTTGAGCTTATGGAACTATTAGTAGCTCCATAGCCTTCTCCGGGGAACGGAGTGAATGTTGTAAAGTAGCAAGTCCAGTTGGAAAGCAATCTTAGTGTATTTTATGTTGTTATGCTGCACATTAGAAATAAGATACTGGAATTTTCACTTCTTTAAGTGATAATTTATTTGGGAATAAATGAGGCTAGTGGTGGCTTGTAGTTGATTTTTGCTGCTCGTTCTTTCTGGAACTGTGCAGCTACAAAATTATGCAGTATAAACTATGCAGCTACAAACTGTACTTGTCTTGTGAATGTTGTATGCCTTGGGCTAATACAGCTTATAAAACGTTGCTGCAAGCTTAAAGGAGTATAAATGAAATAATATCACATGTACTGTATAAGGTTGTTGATACAGATGATGTCATTTAAGTTACATTCAAGGTAAATAAGAAATCTGTTAATGTTATTCTTGTATACCTATTAAAGCCCCCAGTAATTTTGTATATATATTTTTTTAAAATATGTAATAAATTGCTACCTAAAATGTGTAACTGCTGACTAGTCAGTGGTTAGCTGATGATTTACAGATGGGGGTGAGATGATCCAGATTGTAGGCCAAGGAGCTTTTTATAGTTCTGGTATATCATTTGGATAAAATTACAACCATGGATGCTTTAGAAGGGTGATCAAGCAGTTAAAGTGGGGTACCTTTCATTAGGTTACTAAATCTGTTCTTCATCTGAGTATGGTGAATATGGTGAAACACTGGGACGTTCATTGATCTCTTTAGCATTTCTGAAGGCAATACTGAAATCTAAAGAGTGTGAGAAAGTGATGAAAAGTGAATTCACTTCTATAATTTCAGTCTGATCCAGTGAAGTATTTGCCTCGGTCACCTCTGTCCTGAATCTGCCCTTGCCCTCTCCTGGCTGTTGTCTGTAGACCAGGACCTCCCTTCCACATTTTACTATAGGTGGTGAGAGACTTCCTTGGGTGCTGAGCTGAGGGAGGCAAGAGCTTATTCTGATGAGGGTTTCTAAAGCACATAGGTTGATACTCTGCATTGCTAAAATGGGTACTCTCTGAGAATATTCTAGCTCTGTGCAGAGAGTTTATTTTCGTGAGCAATTGCCTAGAAATGTGAAAAAGAGGCTTATACGCTGACCTTCTAGATTTCAGTGAGACTTGCTTGGCTAGCTGGTGGTATTCGGTATGAATGAGTGGCAGACTTAAGTATTAAATCAGTGTAATTTAGCATGATTGAAAGTGGCAGGCTCAGGTATAAAGTCATTCTTGTAGTTTTTAAACCTCTTTTCAAATATTTTTTTTGTAAAGGTACACAAGCAGAATTAATACCAAAGATAAAAGCGATGTCTTAAACAAAATGCAAAATAGCAATGTGCGATGTACAGAGCAGCCATACCATTGTTGCTTTATGGTCACGTGCAAGGGAATGTTATAAATTGTTATTGCTTGCTATTTAATAATGTCAGTAGTTTTAGAAACATGTAATATAGAGGTAAATTGAAGAAAAATAACTCAAATTTTGGCATTTTGAAAAGAACAAATCTGTTATAGACAGAATCAGTGTTTATGGTGAAATCAATAAAATATTGAAGACACTTGTTCTGTCATGTAGTGTTAACTGCATTCTGAATGGTTTTTATATTTATATAATATTATATCTATTTAATGTATGATATTTATGTAATGTTCTCCAAATGAGATTGGTATTTGACTCTCTTATTCAGTTCAACTCTAAGGTATTTCAGGAAGTTGTTATGCGTTAATTTTGTTATTTTATTTTTATTACTCCCTCTCCCCTCTTTCTTGATAGTTGAACTCGAACAGATGCTAGAGCTGTGAAGGTATCTGATTTCAGGCTCCAGTGCTAGTAGTAGGTCCTTAAAGTTCTGAAATAAACTTTAAAAGGTCTACAAGAGTAACCATCTTATTTTGGATTACAAGCCACAACTGCAAATATGATTTCATCTACATTTAAGATAAATTTGCGGTTGCACAAACTGCAGTAACGGTGATTTATCACAGCTGTAAAAGTCCTGTGCAAGCTCAAAACCTTATTCAACAGCAAATGTTTTCATGAGACTTATTGCCAAGGTAGGTATAGAGGGAGTTTTTGTTTTTAATATCACAGATGATTTAGTTGATCAGAGCGAGAGCAAAGTGGCGATTTATAATTGACAGACCGAGTTAACAGTCTTTCTGTCAGACAGTGTTAGGTGTAGATGAAAGGTCAATGAATGCCATCACAGTTTTTCATTGCTGTTGGTAGCCAAGTATCTACATAAAAGTCAATGTCAGAATTTCACCAACCGATTTAACCCTTCCCGAACCAATTCCAAATGCAGCCACTGTCATGAGCTCTGGCACCCGTTAAAGTACTTATCTTTAGCTGGGTTCAGTTGTCATCTTAATCTACAAAAATGGTTGTAAATTTCCAGCCTTCTGCCCTTCAAATATGTGTAGAGATTATAAGAAAATAAATCCTGACAGACAAAATCTTCCTTTCAAATGCAAGTACTTAAAGCACTCTGTAAAGATGCCATCTAGTCCAGCAATCTTTTTTATTTATCTCCTACACTGAAGAGGGAGTTGGCATCTGACACCTTGATGGAGCTCTGTAGATGTATTCTCAAACGGGATTTGGTTGCTGCTGCCTTTACATTTATGATGAGCTGTGTTGATTGGCAGTCAGATTTTCTTGTACTGGGTTTTAGGTCTTTAGGTACACAGCATCTGGTAAGCAGAAGTCATTTCAGGCTTTACAGCTTGACTTTGCAAAATCCATACTTGGTGTGGTGTATTCCTGTCCTTTTGATCTTGCCTGCTTAAATTTTGTCAAACTATCCCTGAATTTCTACCAGATCATACCAGTTAGAATTAGCAAATGCCTCTTTATAGTTCAATTGAATATTCCTTAGGGTTTGGCCACACAGAGAAGATACTTGTCTGCATAACACTTGTTCTGTGATGTTAACATAGATATGATCTGGCATGATACCTTGTGCACAAGAGTTTTTAAGGTCACTGATGTGGTCTACATGTAGCTTAAAGTTGACAAGGCTGGAAGTAACCATTGCCCCCTTCAGTTTTGCAGATGCTTGCTGAAATGATGCTGCCAGCTTTTATTGTGGCATGTTATTCTTGAGGTGTATTGCCTGAGCAAATCCCTAAGTATATTACTTACAACGGTAGGTAGTTAATTTTTACATCGGATGGTGGTATACGGACAAAATGAGCTTGGTCTTTGTTTTGAGGTTTTCTCTCTCTCTGCCCAGAAGAGCCCCTTCCCATCCATTGCTGGGTTGGTGGCTGTCCCTGGGAGGGATCACTGCTTTTACCACCCTTCTGCTCAGAGCAGCTTCACAGCTGAGTGTGATGTTTCAGCTGCTTCATGCTTAACAGGAAAAACACCAAGAAAGCTTTCCCAGAGAGATGAGCTCGTGCTCTGCTGAAACGTAACTGGTTAATGTAATCCGTAAAATGAATGTATGTATGTGTTGGTTTTTGTGTGTAGTGATTTAAAGAGAAGCTCAGTCTTAAGGGTGAAATTAGCTTTGCCTAAACAAGTGCAGCTGGAGTTGTCTTAAGCTTTCCAGCTTGTTTCTCAGCTAATTCTTGCTCACAATTTTTTCTCTGGTGGTGGTTCTCAGATATGTAATTCGCATTCGACTTAATGCTCAGGTTGAAATTCATGAAGTGGGGATGAGAGTTGCATGGTCAAGGTTGTAGCCTGAAAGGCCAGAAATTTTATTTTGTTGCCAACTCGGCCACAGGTCCAAAACCACACGAATAATTCTCTTTCTGGTACTTTGATCCACTTTCTGTGAAATAGTAATACTGACATAAATGGGTGTAATTTTAAGGGTAAAGAATACTCAGATATGCTTTATAAAACAAAGCACAATACAGCTTTCAGTGGTAGGGTCCTAATGAACATCTTCTAATTTTTTTCCTTTGACTACACCTTTCTGGATTTTGTCTTTGATCATAAAGCCTTTGTGAAAGTTTGTTTTCCATCATTCCTTTGCTTGTGATCGAATTCTTCTTGATACCTATGTTATTTTGCACTGGAAGTGAAGGGAGCTTGAAATCCCGTGTTTATTCATGTCCTGAGTTTTTATCCAGATAATTTATTGCAAAATAAAAATGGTCGTAGTTCCATTCTGTTAAAACTAGAGAGAGAAGGCTTTGCAATGAAAAATAACCTTTGACATTCAGTATAATGCGTAAGACAGTTTGCCATTTTAAGTATTACAAAATCTTTTCCTTTAAAGAAGGTCCTTAATTGAATGGGCTGAACATTGACTAATGTGAAAGAAAAGACAAAGCAAGGTAGGAAAAGTTGTGTGTTAGATGGAAGTCAGATCAGATGTTAGGTTTCTTTTGTATTATTTACACCAGTGTTTTGAACAGTTGTGCTGAAAGCTTTATTTCAAAAACTGCAGATATAACTAAAATGGAAAGAACATCAAATATTGAACACACAGCCTTGGGAAGATCATTTTAAGTACCTGAACTGATAGATAGCATCTGAGACGAAGATTAAAAAAAGACACATCAAAGTGAGACCATCACTGACCACTTTAGCTTGGAAGCTGAGAGGTAGATGCACTTGGAGATGGTTGCTCCTGCATTAAATTCATTACATGAGGTGAGAACTGCCTTCCCAAATGTATTAGGAAAATCTTGTAACCCATTTCCTTAAGGTAACTACGTCGCCCTTCACCAGTGCAAAACCTCTTTGAGTGGTAAGGCACAAGAATGTTGCTTAGGCACAAAATTGGTACTTTTAACTAAGTAAACTGAATCTTCTATCTGTAATGATTAATTATTAATTCTGTGTGCCCATTTGGCACACCTTAATATATTTTCAAATCGGAAATAAAAAGCTGGCTGAAAGCTTCATTATTTCTAGAAGATGACATGAAATGTTTGTTCCTTTCTGTATATATAATCAGATATATATATATAATAATATATTAAGATAGGGAATTTTTGAAGTAAAGCCTTTAATAATATTAATTAGTGCCAGAAACAGTGGAAATTCTGTAGAGATTCTTTGCAATAAATGTTAGGTTTTAATATTTTTCCAATTTGACTTGGGTTGCCAATATAGAACTGGGATTTGATATGATAGATGTTGCTGTCAGGGTCTCATTTGTGACATTTGGATCCTGAAAAAACTAATTGAAAGGAAGGCACTGTCAGAGAAATGAAACACATCCAACCTGTAGGCTACACATTGGTGATTTTGCTGTATAACCCCTAGTACAAATATTCTTGGTCCAGTTAGGAACCTGTGTCGAGTGATGCAGAAGGAGATTCAGGTAAAGCTCAAGGTCTGCATCTCCATGTTTTGGGTTCCTGTCTGATACTTCTGACAATCCTGTTTTTTTGCCATAAATTCCTGGTCTTTGCAGCAGGTATAAAGCAGAGTACCTCTGTGCTGTCTGGATTTAATTTCTCAATGTGAGTTTTACACAGATTGTTTAATTCCTTGTAGTCCACTTCATATATAGTGCTTAAAGCCAAAATAATCTGCAATGGCTAATGTCACTGCTACAAAAAAGTGTCACCATTTCACCACTCTGAGCAATGCTGTGACCTAACTGGACCTGTTTTGGGCAGGAGATGGGACTAGATGGCTTTCAGAGCTCCCTTGCAATCTAGGTGATCCAGAGATCATAGATTAGCTGTGGTTCTGTATTTTCTACCTCAAGGGGATGCTAACCTGAATCTCACTTTTTAAAACCACTTTCAAGCATTGCAGCACCATAAAAAGATCTGTCAACTGATATAATGGCCAGTGCGTGTTATGTGGGGGTCACTTGCTCTCTGAATCACATATGAATCATCACCAACTGTTTCTAACTTCAGGATCTCACTTTGCCAGAGCATGTATCAGTAGTTGTCTGAAGTACTTTAGAAAAACTCCTTTGTCACTCCCTACTAGCAGTTAAATCTCGGATCCTCTCGGTCTTTGAAACCAAATAGAGGACTAAGAGGAGCGTTCTGACATGCAGTCCTGCTGGATGAGGCAAAATAGAGTAAACAATTTAGTTTTAATAACCTGGCTCTTTAAAATGACTCTTTATGAGAGAAGAGTTTCTCTTCAAATTCAGCTAGGAATTATTTTGTTGTCAGACCAGTCTTTTTTTTAGGCTTTCAAGTTTTCAGAGATATTACCCAAAGGATCCAGAATGGTTTGTATTTTATTGAATTATCAGATGATGTACATCATAATTTTTTTAAAAAATAAAATACTGCAGTTCTCATTTGCAAAACACAATCTAGTTCTGCAGTCCCAGAAGGACCTAAGATTTAAGATATAAACCAATACAAAAGCAAACCAATTTTGAGAGAAATCAAAATAAATTACTACAGTGAAAAATTTTCAGTGTTTTTCTGGATTTATATTCAGCAATTGTTACTGCTTATCTGTGGCAGTAACTGCAACACGTGAGTATTTTGAAGACAATTCTGAGCATGTTTTTCAGAAATAATAAGGAAACTTTACAATGCTGTTTTAGAAATACATACAGAATTAGCAAAACTGGGAAAAACAGAACAGGTGTTTCCTGGTTTAAAAGAAGAGCAGTGGGCTGAATAAGAGTAATGCTGAAAAGATCTTAGGAAGGAAATAAAAGGTAATACAAGAGGCATGATTAACAAGGTATGATGACTCAGAAATTGTTAATCCTTTTCCAAAATGACTTAGAAGAAAGAAATGTGTAGCAAAATCCCAATCAGGAAAGGTGGGTTACTTCAAATTTTTTGACCAAATAAACTATTAAAATTTAATTAATCTTATTAAATTTCTTGAACTTAAACAAAGATTCAGAATTTATTTGTAGAATAAAGCCACCTGACTATATTGTAGGTAATGTAAACAGCCCACCTGCAAATGCTGCAAGGCGGGTGGGGATGCTGGTGATTATTTGGCTAAGCGATAGGGTATAAGCCCAGGAGAAAGGAAGGGCGTGCTGTGATGTTGACCTTACCATGAATCACCATGGCAAATGACTTGCAGTAACCATTTTGAAGTGGGGAATCTAAATGAACCCCTTAGTCCCACTGAAATAAGTGTAAAAATCCCTGTTCTACAGGATAAAGATGCTTCTTGGCTCTTTTCTGTTTATTTGGTGCCGAGCACGCTGAAATGCTCAAATCTGCATGTTATTCTGCGTATTATTCGCTCAGCTGCTCTGCTCCTCCTGGTGGTGTTTGCACCATTGCTGTCGGTGAATTGTATAAAAGTTGGAATGAGAAATAAATACAAGAATGCCATTTGCCTGTAATGCCAACTGAAATGAATGACAAGCAAATCAAAAGCCAATTTTCCTATAAAAAAATCACTTCACTGAATCTATTTGCATATTACACCAGCTTACTCAGTGAAGAACTTGGTATTTTTTTATATTCTGTATCAGTCTTATTTTTCCCACTAAAAATGCATTTTGGTAGAATGATGGAATGGTTTGGAGTGGAAAGGACCTTTGAAGCTCATCTAACCCAACACCCCTGCCATGGGCAGGGACATCTTTCACCAGACCAGGTTTCCCAAAGCCCCATCCAACCTGGCCTTGAACACTTCCAGGCATGGGGCATCCACAGCTTCTCTGGCCAACCCGTGCCATGGTCTTGCCACCCATAACATAAAAAAAAAAAATCTTCTTTGTGTCCAATCTAAACCTACCCGCTTTCAGTTTAAAACCATTGCCCCTTGTCCTGTCACAACAGGGCCTGAGAAAAAGTCTCATTCTTTCTTATAACCCCCCGTTATATATAAATATATATTCATTGAGGGTTGTGCAGTGAGTCAAAGGCAAGAGCAGGAACAACAAGGCATGCAGAGCCATGCTGTCACCAATTGCCTACATGTGCTTTTAGAAATGGTTTTATTGAAGGTTCAGACATAAGGACTTCCTTCTCGTTGCAGGGAGAGCTTTGAACAGTTCCTCCTGTTCTCCAAAGAAAATGTTGACAACAGAATCTTTGATCTTCAAAAACTAATGCACATGATAAATTTAATTCATGTAAATAATTCTGCTAGACTCAGTAGGACCCATCAAAAAAGTTAAACACACATAACTCTCTCTCAACTGAATACCAAGCACATGTGTATAGTGGCATAGTCTGAAAGTTCACTTAGATAAAATTATCTCTTTTTCAAAAGATGTATTGAAAATGCTGTCTTATCGAAAGATCATGTGGTAGGTCTTTTAGATTACATTTGAAAATGTTATCTGCACTCAAGTTCAAAACTTCTAAAAGCAAGATTTATCTAGACATTTTAATGATGTTATAAATACATGTACATGTTGTAGTAAAATAGTAATGATTAATCACATTTTTTTATCAACAGTTCAATATTCTATGATTTCAGGAAATAGCACTGCATAATTTTATTTTTTGTACTGTTTATATATTGTCAAAACTTTTTCTACAATCATCCACTAATGATACAAGTTTTCCAGGTGTTGACTTTATTGAATACAATTGATTACACTTTGAGGGTTGAATCCTGTATGGTACTCTGCGTCTGCACTAATCTATAGATACCTTTACATCTTAGAATTCTTGTGGGGGAAAAAAAAAAATATTTCACCAAAGGGGATCATCTAGTACAGACATTTCCTGGTGCTTGACAGAAGTCGCAAAGTAACCAACCACATTTCCTTTCTGAAGTACTTACAGTCCTATTAGTAATGCTTTGATCCCTGCTGCTTCTTGTCTTGTGCAGTTAATGAGTACCACCCTGTAGTGGAGGGGGCTTGGCTCAAGAGCTGGGATCTCTTTTAAGAAATCGTAGTAAGATTCCTACTTGAGAGTGACCTTGCTGCTTCCTTTTGTTAATACACTGATACCACTGAACCAGTATTAAGGAGAGGATGAGCTGTGTATCCTGCTAGTGAATATATATATATGTATATATTATGTTTTACTGTTTGAATTGTGATGTGCTTACACAAAAATGCTCTTGAATATGATTTAGTTAATTAAATCGGTTGGTGTGGTGATTTATGCAAGAACTCTCTGGCTTTGGTATTTTGAATGTGACCTAGCAGTCTCTTATATCACCCAAGAGGACTATTGATGAAAAGCCACCAGTATGAACACCAAAGCAACAAAAATAAGATTTTTGCCTGGTATTTTGTATTACTGAAAGTGAGGCTATTGAATAGTGGTTTTCCACAAAAGCGGTATTGTGTTTCCATAACGTGAGTGGCTAGCTACACTTTCTCCTACGTTCCATTAAAAGTATGACAGGCTATTTGCATTTCTTTGCACTTTTGGAAGGAATTTAATTTAAATGAATAATTGCCCACAATGAAATTTATTGGTGCTTATGGTTTATTGCTTCTTTTGCTATCATCAGATTGTGTCAAGATCTGGAAATACCTGTTCTACTAGTACTGTTCTAATTGGAATGATAATTAGTACACTGTTACTGCTACTTTGGCTGTAGGTGTTTGGGTTTTTTGCCACATGTAACACACTAGCTACAATGGAATGCAATTTTGAGTATTTTTCTGTTTTCACTAATGCTTGGGATTGGTTATGCTGCAAGTGAATGGGTTTAACAAAAGCTAGTGTATACTGAAGGTAATGATAACACCAGTTGGAATGAGAGGTGCTAAGTGATGAGGTTTTATTACTTTCTACAGGATTTTTGCATGGTTCCTTTTAAGAATGTTGACAACACACTTTTTTTTAGTTTGAAAAGACAATACAATGAGCTACAATCCCCTTTGGGAAGAGAGGTGTCACTTGAGACCATTATATGCATCTTTAGTCTTCTGATAACTCATCTTTATGCTTTTTCACGTTCTCAAAATTGGACACAGTAGCAGACACTATGAATTACTGTACATAATATAGTGTTATATAATGAATTGATAAATACCTCTCATATTTTTACAAGTTTTTCCTCCATTCTGTTTGGTTATCAAACTATCTATAGGTATCTACCATACCCCATTCATCTAGGAGGTGTCAATACTGTTTTCAGTCATTTTTCTCTCTTCATTTGTTCAATCAGTTTTGTTACTGTTCTGTGACTTTCCTCCCAGTTTATCTGTATGATTCTGGTATTATCTGTTGAAGTCCCAGTTATTAGCTCAGCTGTGGTCTTCAGATTGGAGGGAAAAGAAAGAAGTGCAATTACTGTCTGTATTTTATGATAGCTCCATGTCTCTACATAGGTGGCACAAAAAGCAGGCATTCTTTTTTCCCCTCTATTCCTGCCATTTTTGTGGTGCAAGCTCCTTCTTAATTTGTTTTTATGGTGCAACTGTCAATGAATTATGGATGTTGTGGGAATAAACAATATTCTGGTTTACTGAGAAGGATTTTAAAACCTCAAAAATAGTTTTTCATTTTACACTGTAGTGTTTCAATATAAATTATTCTAGTCTTATTCTGATACCATAAAGAAATTAAATACATTTTTTCATACCACTGTGTCCAAGTATTTAATAGATTGTCTGCTCATACTGCTTTTGTATCTAACCATGTACCATGTGTAAAGAGAACAAACAGCTTGAATTGCAACATATCAACTGTTATCAGGCTTCCATGTAAAATGATTAACTACTATTAGTACCTCATTTTTTATTGTAAAATAAAAGATACTCCCCTCTGCTTGAACTCAAAGTAGTATGTCAGAGAAACTGCGGAACTTGAAACACAATTTCTTAACACAACTCCAACACAGAGGTCCCAGATGTACAGTCTTAGTGGGCTGAGCTTTCTATCTTTTGTCAAATTATCTTGGATATCCATCTTACACAGTTTTTACTTGAGAAGTGAAAAAACAAACAGGAATTAAGAAAAAGTGCACGGTAGGGGCAAGTATGGTTGGTCTCCTGGTAGGTGCCTCCTGTAGTAAGCATGTCAGTGTAACTTCACCTGGTCTCAGTGAGTGGGCCTAAAAAAAAGGATTTCGGAAGGATTAATTTTCTAGACATTGGTTGTTCATCTTATCTAGCAGCTACAGGACTGCGTTAAGTCTGGTCTGAACCAGTTCTTGGGCTGCCTAGCAGAAAATCAGGTGGAAGCTGACATTTCACTGTTTTTTCATGAAGTTTGGGTGGTTGTTTTTTTTTTTTCCTTGTGTTTTTTGTTTATTTTCCCCTGTGAATATTATCAGAGGAAATAAATATTTTCAATAAAGGGTCACACTTCCTTCTATGTTTACTATGCGTTCGGGAATAGCATTCTTTAGCTAAATTTCTGTCTTGGATTTTGTTATTTGAGACGTGCTTTCTCTGTGGACGCACTGCTGTGTGAGCTCACGGTCTTTAGGCTTTACTGGGTGGGATGCAGTGCACTGAAGAAGCCTCAGCTAGGGAATTTGTTTGCTTTGTAATGTCAAGTGAACCCAAGTCCATTGACTTTGAAGGCATGGTAAAAAGATTCTTTCTCTCTGCTTGAGGGATTGTAGGAAGTTGGAGTTTGTTGGCATTATGATTGAGAGGTTTTTATTTGATTTTTTTTTTTTTTTTTAATACTACAATAGATTATTTTATACCGGGCATGTTTTACACTTGAATGAGACTTTGTAGGACAGGATTACATCTTTTTTGCACTTTTAATGGTTTCACAAAACCAAAAAGCATAGCATCAATTTAAGCAAACTGTGATTTGTGGCTTCTTTAATTCAAATGGAAGAAGCAGAAAGAAAATCAGAGAGATTGCTTGTAGCCCATTACAACAGTTCATCCTTTTAGATGTGTCTATACTGCTAAAGAAAGAGGTCCGAGAGAGAGTGGAAGCAACAGCTCATTGACCGTCCGTGCTTGTCAGTTATTGGTATTCTCCTTGGCGTGATTTTGGTCCTTGTGTACATGTGATGTTGGTTGATTTGTTTGCAGTGCAGGATGAATGAACTAGGATTTGGTCAGTGTTGCAGCCCGCCAGAGAAGTACGTTTGCATTGTGAAACTACATGTATGGATTACATGCTTTAGGGTGTTACTGCAGGTCAAGAGAAGGTGTTTGAGGGATATCCTTTCAGAGCCCGTGGGAATGATGCTGGAGGGCTTCACAGGGCTGGGAAAATGCAAGACAAACCTGTGTAGAGTTAATGTCTCCTGAACATGCTGCCTGCGGTAAACTGTCTCCCAAAGTGTCTTGGGAGAAGGAGCAGCGGAAACATAAGATTTGAGAGGGTCGATGAAGTGAGCAAACAGTTTGTAACGTGTCTGATCAGCAGTGGTGCTGGCTAGTGGATTGCTCCCCAGCACTGTTTCAGTTAGATGTATCCTGTGAGGGCCATGGCTGAAAGCAGCACCATTTTAACTTCCGGTTACTTGGGGTTTGGATCATTATATATAGTGCAAAGGCAGTTTGCAAACTGAACTTTAAAATAAATGCCTTCTCAGAAAGTTTCTGCAAGAAACTTGTGAATTTTTATAATTTTTTTTTTAAGAAAAGTAAAACTTTTGAAGTGGATTTTGGTTTTGGAGAACAATTTCACTGAAATAATGCGTGCTCATTTTCTTAGTGTTTTTCTTCTTGGAATGAAGTATTGCAAATGTGAGATTCTCAGCACATGGGTAGAAACTGATAATTATTTAAACCAGCTGCCTAGTCGCAATGTTTATTGCTGTGATTCACCAGCACATAAGTGAAAAAAAAAAAGTGAAAATGCTGTGAATAAATAAAATGTGAGAAATACTTAATCATAGTGAGTGCGTGGTGGTGATTTGTTTTAAAAATCCAAACTATATTTAATCTTTTATTAAAAAAAGTGACTCTGTTTCTGTTACATCTGAAAGTTATAATTATGTTATAAGCTATCCAAAATCAAGTACATGAATAGCACATTTTCTCATGTATTTATCCACCAAACCTTTTAATCTGTAAGTACAAGAAAATGATGATTTTCATGTCTCTTCCTGCAAAATTTCTGCAGGTCTCTAATTACAAACATCTCCCTGTAAACAGGTGACTGTATTCAAGGGAAAGGAGATACCTGTTTCAGCCATACTTCATACATTTCATGTCCATTCTATTACTTTTCAGAAGAAGTAACATACAAAATTATGCTACGTAATTTCAGCATCAAGAGTAAGAGCCACAATCTGACCGGGTATTGATTACCTGAAGAGATTTTTCATCATCTGTAGTTAAGCCTCATTTCTGAGTTAGTATACACAATGTTGTAACCAAAACTTTCCTCCCTTCTAGCCTCATTCCCACAGCAAATGTCCTCAGAAGGGAAGAATGTTATGAGTTGCATCAAAAGTTTGACAAGTGATTCATTACTGTATAAAAAATAATGTGATTTAAGTTTGCCAGTGAAGTTGTTCGTTAAATTCTGAGAATCAGTCTTCAGTGCAAACCAAATCTTTCTTGATAACAGCCCATCACAAGGTCTTGGACAATGCTAAAGCTAAGCAAAACCAAGTGGATTCTTCCCATGTAGCATGCCAACCAGCTAAATAAAATATAGATAACTTGTATTAATTGTTAGAGAAGATTCCCCCCCCCCCCCCCCGACTTTATTGGAATGCTAGTATTCACTAAAGCTGTGATTCTGAACAGAAAAAGAATCTTATTTTAACCATAATACCATATTACTTTGTTTATAAAACCTGAATTTTGGTTGGCACTGTAGAGAAGAGAAGGCCCTGAAGAAAACTTAATTTTTGAAACCTGATCTCTGTGTGAAAGTCTCTGTGAAAGTCTGCTCTAAGGATTTGAAAGGTTTCATTTAGAAACTCAAATTTGCATAGTTCTATGATTATTACTATTTTTTTAAAAGTTTTTGGTGTCTGTTACATTTTTCAAGACAGTTTATCTTTCAGAAAAATAAAAGCAAATGACTAAATGAGATAATATTGTAGAACATGGGCTGTGTTTACTAAGTATTCCATTTATGAACTAAATGTTCTGCTTAATCTTGTGATTTATTACTAGTTAGATAGTTCTCTTTAATTTCTAGGAGTTTGTTTTATGTTGGTGGATGATACTGGTTTCAGTCTGCATGCTTAAGGCCGTACAGAAGGAGACCTAGATGTAGAGTAGGAGACTCGTGTGCTGCTGACGAGTGCTGCATTTTCATGGAGTTGCTAGCAAAGCTCAGGCTGCCCTCTTTTTCTGGGTGGAATGAACAGAAGGCTGGAAAAAAAATTGCACCATGAAAATTTTTGAAAGACAGAACTATTTGTATCTAAGCCAGATGAGAGTTCTGAAGTGCATGTACCTTTGCAAATCAGGCTACGCAGAACAGTCCAAATATAATATTTATATCTAATGTCATTGTAATAGACCTCAAAGACATTCTCTGTAACACAGCATATAACCAAATGACCCAATATGAAGTGGAATTTATGATGTTAGTCTTTCCAAGCCCAGCCAATTTTAATTTTTGGACTTAATTTTTTGTTGACAGACACAAGTTCTGTGCGGCCTCAGAAGAGAAGGTGAATAAAAGAACAGAATAAAATAATAGGAGATTTCATGGATTTACATTTTCTGGTTTAGATACTAAGAATTTTAAAACAATCTTCCAATTTAGTCATTGTAGGCACATAAAAAGGTCAGAAAATCTGACAAATAACACAAATTGAAACAGTTTGCAGTCTTTCATCACGTCAGTGCTGAACTGTGTTGCTAAGATAGTAGTGAAGAGTTGGTAGATGAAGGAAATATTTAATGTCATTTGAGAAGTAGAAAGAAGATCTTGCGAGATGTGGAGTTTGTTAGTTGATGTCAATAGGCGGTGTGTATATTGGAGCATACTTAATTTTTGTCATAAGCATAGGCTTCTGTGCTCTTTCAGATGTCTGGGTGCATCTATCATGATAATTCCATGTTGCCACTTGAGGGTTATACTGACTGCTTCTGGGTGAGCAGTGATGCTGCTACACAGGTGTATTCACTAACAACATAGTGTAATAACATCCAGGTGAGATCTGAGCTGCTCTGTTCCCCGTGTTCTCTGACAGTGGGCTATCAAATGACATTAAAACATATTTACAGGTTTATTGATGAATTTTAGAAATTACTTGAAAAAAATCTCCAAATCTTACTACATTACAGTATTTTAATTTTCCTACATCAATAATTATTTTCTGTTTCACTATGGGTCAGTGTTAAGTGTTGTCTTTTGCACCTAGACTTGAGATTTTATGTGGTATGTGTATGCTGGGGCAAAGCACATTCATATGCAATGGGAAATGCTAAGAGCGAGGCAAGTTAAGGTAGTCTCATGTAAGATTGTTTTAAAGCTTTACAAAAGTAAAAAGTTGATTCACGAAGTCTCAAGTCTGCTAGTTAGGAGCATAAAATTTCTTTTGACTTTTTTTTGTTGTTTTATTTCTATCTTTATTGCAAGCTGTGTCTCTTATTTGAAAATGGAATTTTGTGTACTAGAGAAGTATAATTTATTGTAAATGTTACATTAAAATACTCATTTCTTGAGCAGTTGGAATTAGATTTTTTCAGAGAGAAACATTTTTCCTTTGCATTGCATAATTACTAGATCTGTTTAAAAAACCAATTTCTTGATCTTCTAAAACAAATTGCATTTCTTATGTATATTGGAAGGTTTTTAAGTTGGTAACATCTTCAGAATGAGTGCTTGTTCATATTGTATTGCTTCTGAAATAGCTGGGAGCATGTAGCAATGAAAAATCAGTAAACTAGGAAGAGCCACCTGTAACATCTACAGTAGTTTAATATGAAGAGGAAGAACAGACAACTTCAATAGCTTGCATGCGGGGCCAGTTTGCATGTGTCCTTGGTGGGGTTACTTCATGGGCCAGGCATAGCTTAATTAACGAATTTCTACTGTGCAGAGGTTGCAACAGGAAAACATTTTTGGACTAGTCTATTTTTCTCATAAAGGGGTGGGGGTTTGTTTGTCTTTGCTCTAGACAATTCAGTGCTTTCTCTGTATCTGTCCGCCACCGATGGTATCGTTCTTTGTACATCCCTGCTACAGCAGCCACTGCAAAGTGACTGTATTGTCCTCTGATCCACTGAAACATCTCATCAGCCTTTTCGCCAACTGGGAAGCCAACAAATACCTTTGCCAGTGGAAATTTAGAATCTACTAGTAAAGTGTGGGCATTTATCAGTATTACAATTTTCAAGTTGAATCCAAAATTCATTTGTTGACATACTTCTTGAATGTGCTTTTGTTTTGATAAAGAAGAAACTATGCACTTCAGGAAACTGTAACCTTTGTTTACTGCTATGATAGGAAAATACAAATGAAGCAGAGAATTTTGTGATTAGTATTTTACAGAGCAGTCATTTACTATAATTACATGTTTTTAATCAGTGGAATTATCATGTTCTGTTAACCAGATTCTTTCCTGACTTCTTGTAGGATTCTGAGTAACAACAAGATCTTATGGTTGAAGAATGGCTCTTTCTTTGGACTGAGATCCCTGGAGAGACTGTGAGTAACTGATCCACCACTTTCCACCTTCAATTAAAAAGTCTTTGTATTTTAAATATAAAAGCAAACATTGGATAATGAAGTTGAGACTTTAGAAACTCTACTGTGCAATACAGTTCAGAGACAGTCATCAAGTTAAGAAACAGCATAAAAATGAGTGAATGGGGATGGACGTGTAAAATACAGGAAAGCGCTGCCATCGATTTGGAACTAAAATAAACATCCAGTCAAAGACTTGTACTACACTATGTACACTATCACAGTGAAGACTGGTATATGTAATGGTAACACTACTATACCTGACATATAGTTTGTGTAATTTAACTCATTGGTCTGCAATACTTCCATTTTAATTCTGTCCTCATTTTAATTCAATTCTATACTGAAGAAATTGGACAATGATTACCACTGGAGCAGACAATGGCATTGACAAAGCTCCATGACTTTGTTTGAAGGGGGGAAGAGGAGCTCAGGAGCAACTAATGAGTTAGGAAGAAAACATTTGGAAACTCCAATGGAATAAACAAGCAGTGACAGCTATACTGTAATAACACTGCTGTCTGTATATATGGGTCTTTCATTTTAGAATAATCATGTGAGCAAGTCTAAAAGGCTATTTTTTATATCTAAAACTTACTTACTTAGCCAGTGCATCTAAAATGAGCAATTATATCATGCCTATCTTACAATAGCTCCTGCAGTTTAAGTTAAATTATTGTTACATTGCTTTGTAAGAATACCTTCATTATGTAGAGATGTTGCTATAAAGCAGTTGCTTACATTCATGAATGCATGAACATAGTCTATGTTGTATGAATGTTTCCATATGCAAAAAAATTACATACCAACATCACTTTAGCTAATATTTTACTATATATGTGTGTGATGTGCATGCTGTTTATGGTTGTGCAATAAGGTGGGTAAGTATATGACACGGAGATATTTGAATATTCTAACTGCAATTTAAAAACAAACAATGTGTTTCAATCTCTAGAGCAACCCCTTAAGCACCTTGAGGTGTTAGGATAAAGGTAACTGTCTGAACAGTTATGTAAAAGAATACTATGTTTTCTCCACATAGACTTATAGATGTAACAAATACTTCTTTAATATTAGGAATATTAAATGCTGTGGAATGAAGAATAGTTGTGTATTGTTCACTAACCTAATCTTAGGTGTAACAATGATAGGAGGTTTATAAAGAAGTTCACAAATATTTTAGACAAAACAATTTAGAATAGGGGATAGGATTACAAGTTTATTGCAAGAAAGGAAATTACTAAATTAAATTCTGATGTACTGCAAGTGAAGCATTAGTGTTTAGAAATAGAAGCAAACATTTTCTCTTTTTTTTTTAAGGTTTAATTTACATCAGGGAATCATACTGAGCATATACTTTAAAAAACTTTAGTAGTTAATCTAGTTAGAGAAATTCTTCAATCTGAAAAGACATTGCAAACAGTCTTGAGAACAGTAAGAAAACAAAAAAATGCCTTAGATGTGTAGCCTCTAGTATCATCATCATCTAAACCTTAATTTTATTTTATTGATTTTTCAGAACATTACAGATAAAATGAGCGTGTATCATCTCCTCTGTATGTAATGATATTTGGCCATGGTGTTAATACAAAAATCCATAAATGGTCCTTGAGGCAAAGACTAGAATTCAGGTGATGGCATTCTCATCAGATTCGGATGCTCTTTCTCGTTCTCTGGCCCCATACGCTTATCAGCATCTGCTAAGTCCCAGTTGCAGCTGGGAAGGTGAGATAGGAGGTGGGTGTGAATGAACTACATCTGGATGAGTGCTCCTAAACCTGGGACAAAGGAATCTTTCCCCAGCTGTGCCTTTTCCATACAAGCTATTTCAGAGTGGTACTGCAGGTGCTTAAAATGAAGAACTATGACAGCAGCTGCTGTCAGTGTTCACGGCTCATCAAAATGGGCCAACAAGAACTTTTATTCCTTGCCTGAACGGGAAGGCAGAGAATTTTATGAAGTACAGTAGCAGGAAAATCCAGCTTCCTTTAAGGTAATGTTATGTTTAAAAGATCAGGTGCTTGGAAAGGCAGGTGTGCTGGAGTTAAGGATTACTCATTTAATTTGGCTTTGCACTTCTTGTGGTCCTGTTCAGAACAGAAAATTAGTAATGTGAATGCTGTAAAGACAAGAAATGTGTGACTGTAATTCTTTTGTGGTTGCCATATCATGAGCCAGAAGAGTGTTATCTTACGTGGAAAATGAAATCAATCTATGTCAAAACCAAAAAATTTAGAGAAGTAAAATTTTAGGTGGAACTAAGTGACTTCATAAAGAAGTTTACAAGTATTTTTGTAAAGAGTCATAATATTCTGGCTTTTTCCTATCCTGGAGTACTCAAATCTTTTTTTTTTAGCAGAGGACGATTTCAAACCATACTCCAATAGGCTAGTGACAACTTTCCCCTTATTATTTTGTTTTTCAATGCATGTCACAACAGGAATTGGATTACAAAAGTGTCAGTCCTCCCAAGTTCTGGTGATTTCTCAACAGCATGTTACACAAGCAAGAGACCTCACTGAGCGGTTTTCTCAAGCTAGGACTCCTCATTTTATGCAACTTTAATCAAGCAAACTAAGAGACATATGTTGTTTGCCCCTTAACTGTTCGTTCTAACAGTAAGATGACTGATTTCTCTAAAGCTGACTATTTTAGAATATTATGCATGAAATGCAATTTTTTTCAAAATATAGTTGGACCTGGTTTGTATTTGTTTCAATAGACTTCTCAGAAAATTGCATTTTTTTTCAACTATAGCATGAGCATCACAAGGTTTCTATTTCAGATCGTTATAAATTGTGTTGCTGCTGTAAAAGGAAATAGGATATTGGGTTTTCGGGGGAACAACCAGCCAGCCAGAAAAAAATATGTTTGGGGATGCAGTTATTTCCCTTTTAGTATTTCAAAGTTAATTCTATATTTACTAATATCTTATGAGTATTAAAAATGAAACATTTAATAATGTCTATAATAAAATATATAAATAATAGTGATCAAAATACATTTATGAAATACCAGCATTTTTACTGGGCAGTTTGTAAAAAAAGCTTTGAAAACCACTGTCTCGCAAAAGGTGCTTTTTCTGTATTTTGTGTGTGGGTGAACAGTGATTCATGAATAATCTGTAGAGGTGGCACTTTCTGTCCACTTAGCCTGAGTTTTCTGGAACTAAGAATTGCTGCCTTGTGCTTGTTCAGAAAGGCTGACTCACAAATGTGTTATGGCATCTGGATCATGATGCACCTCCATGTCACTCGGCTTACCTTGTACTACTAACAAGAGGCATTAAGAAGTGAGTACCATTACTGACATACCATGTGAGAATAAAAACTTTCAGTAAACTTAGGTTTTGCGTGGTGCTGTTATTTAGGCCTTGGCTTGGAATAAAAACAGAACTGCAGAGAAGAAAATAAATAAATAGTTCTGAAGTGTGTTGTTTGCTAGAATATGAAGAGCTTTGTGGAATGTAACCAAAAGAGATCTACAGATCATAAATTCTGCAGGTGAGAGTGAGCACCTCAAACCCATTTCCGTGATAGACCCTGTGGAGATGGCTTCACATTCAAGAGGCTGAGAGTTCAGTTTGGGTCTGACGCTTGGGGAAAAGCATTGACAGCTTGTAATAGTTTCAGTTCCAGTGCCTGCCCTGTCTGTAGTCAGTGACCTGTCGTCTTGGGAGATGTGTTGATCTCAGCAGGAAAGCAGGCCTTATTGTAGAAGTTTAAATAAGTTTTTCATATGCTCTGGATACCACAGAAGAAAGCTGAAGTGGGCTCTCAAAACTATGACAAAGCAAGGTCGTCCTTTCAAATAAGTCTCGGCAATCCAGAAGCTCTCATTTAGTTGAGACAGTGATTTGGAGGATCTGAACAACTGAAAAGTTGTAGATATAATTTTATGGTCTATCTATATTAGATAGAAAAATCTGTGATTTACAGTTTGGTTTTGTTTAAATTATTGTTATTTGTTTATTTTTAATTTATAGGCAGTGGGGTTAACCATTGCTCTTACCTAAGGAATCATAGGGCAGATTACCAACTTGCTAGCAGATACCTTATCATGGTGGTATGTGGTATGGACCCTGCTCCAAAGACATTGCAGTCTCTGAACAGCATGCAGCAAAGTAGTATTAGTAACAGCTGTGGCAAGTCTTTTTATGCTTGAGAATATTTGGTCAGCCGTAGTCCACGTGATGCTTCTGGGGACAAGGACTGGGGCTGGGCACGCTGCTCCAGCTGTGCTGGACCCAGAGTCAAAATCTGGGCCAGGAAACTAAATCTTATACTCTCCTCCTTATGTCAGCTGGCACAAACCAGTATGCATCTGAGCTATTATCCACACTACTGATTTTTCTTACCCTCCACAGCAGCAACTGCATCACAGTTGCCTGGGCAGCCCCTGTCCTGCGCTAACTCCCCATGTGCCTCTAGCTGGGGGCAACCTGCCGTGGCTGCTTCTCTGCTGTGGGCTTCCTGGGGCTTCCTGGAGTTGACCTTGTACTTGGTATTTTCTGAAGTGGGTGTACGAAGTCCCTCTCTCTGTTTCATAACTTGTTTCATTAAGTTTATAGGAGCATAATTACCTCTGGGACTGCTGTTCCTTTGTCCCCCGTGGCTGAAACTCTTAACGGGTTCAGAAGCTGTTGGGAGGGAACCAGCAAATAAAAGCAGACAAACATAGACAAAAAGGCTGTGATTGCATAAGCAGTGTTTCCTTGGGAAATCAGGATAAAAGATCACTAAGCAAGATTACACTTTCTTCACAGTTGACCCAGAAGAAAAGCATGCCAGGAACTAATACTGCAACAGTGATTGTTTTACAGGAACTTGCTGTTGTGTTCCCCAAGATTCCTAGACACATTTCTAGACAAAGAAAGATAATACTTTGTATTTGTAAGAATTTAGCATAGAATTTATTTTTTGTTTTGATTTTCTTTTTTTATCTGTAGAGATCAGTCTTACTGGACCAGATCTCACTTTTGTGTTGCTGTATTGTAAAGTTACCAACTGTGTGGCAATGCTATGCAGTCACGTGTTGTCCTCACTTATTCGATAAGATTGCGTAAAAGCTACTTTCAGTAGATTTCAATATGGCAATTTGCAAGTATATATTTTGCTGCACAATTGTAGTAGTAACACATTAACATGAGGGAATGAAAGGGTAGGAAAGAAAAGCACAACAAAAAGATCATAGAAAAAACATTGTTAAACAGCTGGTATAAAAATCTGGTATTTAGATGTTCTTTAGCAAAACTCAGGTGATGAAAGGGTAAAATATTTTTTTACATTTTGATGTACTGGTGTGCTTCTTTAAACATGCAATTTACGTTCTCTAAATTACTGGCTACTTAACTTATTTTCCTGCCTATACTTTTGAAATGTGTGTGTGCACACACATACACATGAAGAAACAAAGATGTTCTTCCTAGGCACTGTGAAGGATTGGAAATATGCTTAAAAAATTGTTAAACAATTTTATTTTCATCACATGTATCTTTAGAGTTAAAATCTTCATAAATTAAATTTGGAATTACATGTGGGTTTTTTTATTGTAAAAATAGAAAAATACTAGTTACTATAAGCTAATAATATTTCAGACTCGCAGCCAGGATCCAACTGTACAACTTTTTTTTTTCTTTTTTCTGAAGAGCTTGCAGCCGAGGAGTGTGCCCCTAACTTCATGCAAGTGTTTTTAACAGAAAATAAATTAATGATCTTGGATGCCTTAAATGACCACGTTAATTCATCTCAAATGCCATTTAGCCATGCTTAGAGAAATGCTGTGATGTTATTCAGGGAAGGCGCATTTTTAAAACCTGTTTCTTAGAGCTGTTTGTTGTGTAAGTCATCATTGCATGATTGAAGCTGTTTAATTTTATCTAGTTTTTGTGTTTGGATACATATGAAGAAAGGAAAATCAGTGCAAGCTCCTTTCAAGCATCTGAAGTTTTCTTGCCCTTCAAATCCCAATGGATTTAGTAAATTCTCTAAATCTAGTTGATAATGATAACAAACAAGTTCTTTGTTCAAATTCACCTTAAATATTACCAAAGAACAGAAGTACAAATGCTCCAACCGTTATTTTTCCTTGTCTAGTAATATGTCTAGGAGTCCTGGGGAAACCTAAGCAATTTTTCATGTAAAATTTCTTGATGTGTTGGCTTATTGGAATTGTTTACAAAAATCTCATTATGCTGCATTACTATTTGGTGTGGTTGAGCATATTCCAGTAGGTGAGGAAGGATGGGAATAGTCATGGGGAATGATTTTTCCTAGAGCAAGACTGCACTTTTGCATTTACTTGAAACTAGACTGAAAACAATTCATATTCCTCTTGGTGCTCATTGAACCGTGAGTCACCCTTTTGGTTTCAGTGTCAGATTAAGAGATCTTCTTTCTAATTACGGTGATGCTAGTGTTTACCTGAAGCAGGATAGTTCCCTTTGTTACTTCTAGATGCAGTTAAGATAGTGTTTCTTTTATAAGTATGCTTGTCTGCAATATATTCAGTACAAAGGCAATTACAAATACTGAGCACAGAAAGGAAAGGTCTGACAATTCATGAATTACTGAAGTTCTTCCAGAGACACATCTATTGCAAATAACAGGTTTGAAGGGTTGGAAATACTCAGAAAATAAAGAGATTGACAAATACAGGAAAGGGGGAGGGGAAGCTACGAACCTATGTCAGGCAGCAGACAGATCAAAAAGAGGAAAGAAAATGTTTACCTGTATAATAATTATTTATCACCTAAAGTCAGAGTAGCTTTTTTTGAAATTAATGTTCTTTAAGGCTCATCCTGGAGCATGGAGAGAACCGATTTCTACTAAGAAAATGAGTGTTGAACTATATAAACCCTGAACCTGAGAGGACAGTGACAAATGCCAGCGAGGCTGCAAGGGATGTGGCTGAGGTCATCCTCTTGTTGTCTTCTGCTGCTGCTGCTTAGCTTTAGTCCAGACATAAATGTGGTCTATTCTTCCAGTAATATAATCTGGTGTAATCAAGTATCACACTGAAAAATACCAGTAAGATGGATCCATATATAAAACACTTGTATTTACACACAGTCATTAAGAATTGTTAGAATCCTGCTAGCAAACAAATAAACTTGAAAAATTTTATGTTTTCCTTTTCCTTTTTTTAATGGGTGGAAGTCAGCTGTAGCTGTCCTACTGAATGTATTTTTTTTTTTTCTGGGTTCCATGTTGTAAGTATAGAATGAGAGATCCATGGATGCCAGGACTACTGTAGCTCAGTGAAAATACCTGCCTGGTTACATAAGCAGCAAGAGGCAGCAGCAGACCTGAAGGATCCTTTGAAACATCATGGAACAGAAAACTGGACTTGGAAAAACCACTGTTGGTCCTCCTGTAGAAGTAAAGGATTGCAGAGTGAAATGCATTTCAAAGTAAATATCATGTGGCTGCAGGCAGTATTTTAATTAATTACACAGAAGGAGGATATCTAATTTGCAATTTTGCATAGAAATTTTTAGAAACCGGAGGAGAAACAGAGGCAGGATCAACATCACAAATCAAACTGGGCAAACTTAATTAAAAATTACCTTTTCATTTTAATTCTGTGGTCCTTTATGGATTTCTTGATTACATTCCATGACTGATAATAAGTTACTCATTTAGCCATGCAAAAGCAGTGCTTTTTTGACACCACCCCCACCCCAAAAAAACCCACCCCAACCGTCCCCAAATTCTAAATGCCAGAATCTGTTATGTCCTAGTGTGCAGTATCAAAAAGAGATTTAGCATTGTATCAGGAATTATAAAATTCTTATTCTTAGTATGACTGTCAGAAACAGAGGAGTTAGAAATGAAAAGGAAAATTACATTACCCTCTTTCTAATAGGCAGACATACTGTAAGTCTTACAAGCATGAAGTAACTATCAAAGCACTTGTAATGTAGTCTGACAGAAAGATAATGTATTCTTTTTCTCTAGTCATTTGTTATTTACAAGTACAAAGTCACAATACAGACTATTAGGCATCACATACATTATATTTTAGAAGATGAGACAACAAGAAAATACCCCATATGTCTACATGTGTAGAGCTGCTATACCATAATGTGCAAAAAAAGGAGTAATTCTAAGAAGAGAGGATGTTTCCTTTTGGATATTACAGTGCTGTTTAAAAATAGACGTAATAAACTCTGAAAAATAGGTTAGTAAAATCAGTTCTATAATTTTAGTGGAAGGGTCCAGAATCAAGTGTGTTTCCCATCTTTTCTTTCTGCCTTAAGCCTGTTTCTTGTTTGTCTCCTAAACTGCCACATTAATTTATCTAGTTCTTGTGGTGTTTTTTCCCCTCTCTGATAGAAACAACATGGGCTACCAGGCCATGTCTTTGCTCTTAATTCCATGCTTCATAATGAGATGTAAGGCTTGCCAGCGCTGCATTCTCTTGCAGGCGCTCCTCAGTGGCATGACGAGTGTTTATGCCATTCTGAATGTGCTGCTGGGATCACATTCCTCCAGTTCTGGCGTGAAACTATGGTTCAGCTTGAGCATGAAGTTGCCAACTGCTGCTATGTATGTGGTATAGTAACGATATTTAAGACGTCAGTGGTTTGCCAGGTTGCATTGCTATACTTTTGAGTGTAGCTATTTGCATTTTTCTCCCTGAGAAAACACATTTCTGTTGGAAATGCAAGCATGGCAAAATAAAAATGTTCTATGGGGACACAGCAGTTTTAGGAACATCTTTGTCATAGATATCAGTATTTCATTCCAATGTATTCACGTAATATAGAATCTTTTTTGGGATGATAAATCTGAACAGTACCACTTAGAACTGGTGCAAGCTTTTCTATAAAGAAATGGCAGACTGTTTGGAGAAGTAGGAAAAACAGATATGTGGTTGAAGGGCAGTTTGTATGAAGTTACAGAGCAGCATGCTGGGAAGTCAAGCTGGTAAAAATTAGTGTTAGCTGGTCAATAACTGAGCTAATCTTGTGAAGTGAGCTGTGAGCTAAGCTGATAGCAGGGTCCTTTTGTTCAGTATTTTGTGGTTTCAGTCCCTCAGCTGTAGGCTATTTATGGAATAACATTTTCAATCTCCCCAAAAATATTATATTTCTTGTATTCATATGCAACATGGTCTTTAGCATGTTTACTGTTAAGAAGACCAAAGTTTGGTGCCTCATCTGGTACATCCTTACATGAAATGTGAGAGACCTTAAGCTCTGAACAGGAACATCTCAACACCATGGTGTTCTTATGTAAAAGTTAGTATCAGAAGAAAAGCTTGAAACTCTATCCTTCCTTCTCAGAGAGTTTCCTGGGCCCTACTGATACCTTTTTCTTTTGTGTGTGTTGTTTATCTCTGACTTGATATTAATTGACAGACATTTTTCATTTGCTTACTTATAAGAAAAAAAAAATGCTATCAGTTATTCTCTTCCAAAAGTTCATGTCTAGACTAGCCTGTGGAGTCTCTGAGGAAAACATGCTATTACTCATTCATATAATGCTAATCTAGAGATCCTCCAAGGGTACCCAATGACCCTGGGAGCTTGTTGCCTTCAAAACTTCTGGGGATGCCTACAGAAAGCATAGCTTGTTCTCTGACACTTGTGCTTCACCAATAATCTCTGAGAAGGCAAAATAAAAAAAAAAAATTGAAAAGAAATAGAAAGAAGGGCTATGTTTTATGCCAATTTAGTTTAATGGAAAAAAAAATCCCCCAAAAGAGTTGTCTGAAGTAGTTAGGAAAGCTGATGTAATATAACAGCTGTGGGCAGTTTCTCTCCCCACTTCTTAATATAGACGGAATTGATTAGTTGGGTGTAGTATAGTGCTGCATGTGTCAAGTAGGTACAAAATGGTTGTTCTCACGAGAAAATTGCATGCAGACTTAGCACATGATAAGCTGTCTTGTGTTAACACAAACTGCCTCGTTCTTGAAATGGAAAGTGACTGGGAGAGCTATAGAGGATGTTTGTATAGTCTGAGCTATGCACATATTCTGTGAAAAAAAGAATTACAAAATTCCTCTATGCTCTACTTCAGAAAGTGTTTTGCTGAGGGGAATACAGAGAGAAACATTGTGCTGGAATAAAAATGTATTTTTATTTGCTTGTGAACTTGAAAGAATAAACTAAAATTGTTCTATGCAATGATAGTGAACTTCCTGTTGTAGAAATAAGCAGATTCAGTTAAAAATAAGCCACTCGAGTTAGCATAATGCAAGGAACTTGTTGAAGCACAAATAAAATGTTTTTATCATGCCTTTATAACCCACAAGACTGCCAAAGGGGCAGCTTGAATCTCTTAAAATCAATTCATTTCTGTCTATGAAAAAATATGAAAGTTGTTAAATCAGGAAAAAAATATTTTAGATGTAGATATTTGAAAAAAAACAAGTTGATTATAAAGCATACAGTCTCAACCATAACAGTAACACTTTTGCTCTGATGCTATAATTAATGGCTAATGAAAGAAACTTCTACAGCTAATGTACATTCCTCAGACACATGGTACATTTGTTATTTTCACCAAGTGTTCTATTTTTTTGATGTTCAGTGTTCACATTTGTTTATTAATGCAAAGTAAGTTAATACTCTTTAAAAGACCTTAAAGACATGCTTTTCAGCTGAAATGGGAGTTTAAAGTACATTATGTTCAGAACAAAACAGTGTTTTCTGTACTGTGTCAGCAGCTAAGTTGAGAATTTGATAGCTTTTTTCCCCTTTATTCCGTTAATTGCTTTTAGGTATTTCTGAGAAGTGCAAATGCCTCGCAAGGGACAATTCTCCCTTTGGAGTGAAGTTTGAGTACTGTATTAAGCTTTCGTACTGGACGGTTATGTGAACTTACAAAAATATTTAGGAAGGTAAGACCAGAATGGGTTACAGCCAGGCTGAGTTTCCAGGGACAGAAAGAAAATTTGTTCAGCTTCCCCTCTCATCATATACACCATAAACTAACCACCCCATTAATTGCTTTCCAGCACTCCATTAAGAACACTGAGACTTCAGTTCAAAATAATGTGCCTAAAAATTATAATGTGTCAAAGAAGAAGAAATTGTAACGTGTCACAGGTTGTGGGTTGTTTGTTTTTTTTTCTTTTTACATGTCTTTGCCACTGTAACCAATGAATCGTTATCAGTCCAAATCTGACAGTTGCTTTAACTGTGAGTATGTCAGCAAGGTATACCAACACAGACATCTGAAAATTTTTCAGTACTTGGACCAGTTCAGGTTGCCAGCAAAAACTGTCCAACGTTCCCTCTCTTTAGCCTTTTTTAGCAAAAAGGGAGAAGCGTGGCAAGCTCCTGAAGTTGTGTTCTGCATCAAGCAAGAAATAAAAATGTTGCTGATCCTTGCAAATGCCTGGAGGGGATTCAGCTCTGGATATGCAAAAATTCATGTCACAAGCTGCAATTTCTAACTCCAGTAAGCCCTGTCCAGGCATAAACCCCTTTCTGTAATAATTTGAAAGTCGCTCCAAATCTTTAATTCTGTAATAGCTAAACTTTTAACATTTTCTGCCTTTTCTAATCTTTAATCTAATTGTAGCCTATTTTTATCCATATTATTTTATAGTACTGTTATCATTTAACTTAAACTAATTCTTTTATCTTTGTAGGGTTCACCATTTATAAACAATGGTGTAATACTCACTTTCCTTGTCTAAGCAAGCCAAAAATACGATAATCTTTTAGTGACATCATGAAAATCACCATGAAATGTATATATCCTTAAAAAAATACTGATGGGCACGAAGCCTGAAATGTTATCTAAAACTAAGATTTTTATCTGCAAAGATTTGTTTTGTATGTAATGACAATGTACTCTTTTTATAGTCTAAAAAATGGATTTGAATCCAGTTTGTTGAATATTCAGAGAAGTACAATTTCAGCTTAGTTTAACATTCAGAAGTGATGTTAATGTTGTGAAACTTACACAGTTGAATACAAGGAAGACCCCTCTGGAGCATCTACATGCAGTAAATATCCTTGGGAAATTCACTGGGACTTTGAGGCTTAGGAAGTCTGTGTAAAGCTGCTTTCTCTGGGTCTGTGTAACCAGCCGGTGCTGACCAAATTGTCTTTTAGAGAAGCTCGGTGAAACTTTAAAGCTTCCTGCTGATGACATTGCATTGATTTCTACTTTTCTTCCTATTTTTGTTTCTGTTGTCCCTATTTTCAGGTTGAATGCTGACATTCTGGATAGGTGGGGGAGGTTCTGTTCTTTTTGCCTTCTCTACAACTGAGAATGCAGTAAATTTATTTATTTTTTTCTTTTTTTTGTAATTCAAACTGTCATCTGCACAGAGATAAAGGGTAAAATACAGACCTTTTTGTTACAAGACTTCTCTCCCAATTTCCTTGCATTCAGGTGCGAGTAGTGGTCTGATGATTGCTTTGTAGTTTGTGTAAATCAAATTAAATGCCTTTTCAGAACCAAACAAGACACTTCACTTATTTTTCCCTGTTGACTATGTTATTGCACAGCAGCTGCTCCCAAGTTTCATATACCTACCTAGTCGTATTCAGATTCTTACCATAAGAGAAGTTTTATCTTAGCTAATAGCTCTGACATAATTTCTCCTTCATTCACCCATTTCCTACTTTTCTGATTGCCTTGTTATAATTTATATTAAGCAGTGACAATGAAAAGAGAAACATTTAACAACAGTAGAAAAAATGGTATCATAAAATCATAAATATTAGCAGAGGGGTGGAGGACATGCATGGAGCATAGGAAGGCACCTGTTTGGAAGGGGTTAGCAATAGCACATGTTGGAAATGATCTTTATGTAGACTTACTTCTTTTGTACATCCTGACATAAGGAAATCTCTGATCTTCCCACCTCTGTGTTGAGTTGCCATGCTAATTGGATGCATGTCCTAAAGTTTTGTTTTCTCGTTTCAAGTCTCTTCCCTTTGAAAATTCCCAAAAGTTTTCTGGTTTTAGATGAAATATTAATTTCCTAGGCATGTGATTCCTATATCATCATGAAAAAGAAAAAGAAAAATCTGTCCTTTGTCAGTGTAGTTGTGTTCTTACATCGTTCTGTTTGCTTACTCTTACTGTGTTTAAATAACCTACCAAGACAGGTACTTCTTTTTTATGTGTAGTATTCTATACCTTTATAATTATTTAAACAGTTTCCATAAGTGTGCGTGAAGTCCTATGCCATTAATTTAGGCCTGTTTTCCCCACAGATAGAGTAAAGCATTTTCATGTGACAATTTCTCAATATAAGAATTAGGGTTTAATTCTCACATAAGTGAGCTAAGCCAAGTTTCATTTTTTCAGCTCGCCTAATGCCTCTCAGTAGCCCTTGTGGCTTTTCACACCTCGATGTTATGGAGGTGCTATTCCCTAATGTTCCACTCTCTTTCAGAGGAACAGCCCATATTTCTTCAGATACGTATCTGGCGTGCTGCTGAGCAGCTATTTCATTAGCAAGAGTTTTAGGAAAAAAGAGGGGCAGGCTGGGAAGTGAAGCGCTGGTTGCTGTCTCCCCAGAATATGGACCCCTGATTTATGAAGGCTGCATACTGGACACATGAAGCTGAGCATGTGCCAGCAACCAGAGCATGAACTCTTGAGGACTCTGGGCTCATGCCAATGTATGCAAAAGCCGGTATAGGCATGTCATTGTTGCCACTCTTGCTTTAACTTGTGTAATGTGCTAACATGTGGTGTGCCATGCTTTCTGTTTGTAAATTAACCTGGCGAATTCATTTCTGTGAATACTTGATGTGTCTTAGTGAGGCTGAGGTTCAATGGGCTAAAACTCTGGCACAGTTAATGAACTGTAGAGCATTAGCTGTGCACTTTATTTATTTTAATGCTTGCATGTTTCAGACGTGGTAAATATGTCGCTTTAGTGTATGCTATTGAAGTCACTGGTGGTACACTATGAAAAAGTCCCATTGATCGCCCGATCACATATAAAAGTCACATATAAAAGCAGTTTTGGATGCTTTTTTCATTAACTGCATTTACACAAAACTTAAGACTTGTATCTGGGAAGGGTGAACAGCATGTACGCTTCTTTGTGATCCACAGTCAGACTCCCATGAAATAAAGAATATTTTATGAAATCAAATCTTTTCTGATGACCTATTTAAGTCACTGTGTAGTTCAACAACATTTAAAAGATGATGTATGGGATATATGAAAAACAAACCCTAATGAAGCACTGTGAGCTAGCGAAAAGCAGACAAAATCATGCAAGGTATTACCAGATCGGTCTGGCAGGATGACTGAAAGAACCTTTTATACTGGCTTACAGATTTTACTGTCAAACTTTAGTAACGGGCTAATGTAAAAAGAGTAAGCTGTGAGGGCAGCTGCTGCTGACTTTCCTATTGCAATCCACAGGCTGAACTAAAACTAGAAATGGTATTTCTCTTGTTTCTATAGTAATTTGTTGAAATAGTAGTAGAGCTGGGCAACTCGTATCGATCTTGACTTTGGGAACACTCCTTTTATATGCAATGTTATTTTGGTAGTATTACCTGTAGCTCATAAGTCAATGTTCTGGCATTAAGAATAGCACGAATCATCATGAATTTCTATCTTAGAGCTGCACATGAACATACTGTTTACATCAGTTGTTAGGATAAATTCAGGTTAACTAAGTATGAACTGATAGATCTGAACAATACTGCTGGTTTGGCAATATTTGTTCTAAATGCAATTACCTTTCATTTCCCAGTGAAATTTCAAGCTCCCGTGTGAGACAGAATGAGCATGGACTCAAAAAAATTAAAAAGACAAAGTGTGTGTGTGTGTATGTATAATATCAGTGCCAGTTTACCAGCAGTGAGCCTGAAGGAAGGCAGCCTGCCTGCTCCGCCACTCACCCAGAAAGTTAGCAGAACAGTCAATCAGCCAATTACCCAGCGAGTTATCTACATCCCAGAATGCTAAAAGTCAAAGCAATTTATTTTTGTTCTTTACTGGCATTTCTCCTTTTGCATGTCAGCTATTCCGTGTGTTTTCTTTATGTTAATTTTGGAAATGTATAAGCCTTATTTTCTGGCTTATTTGCTTGTACTTTCCTCACCATGTATTTATTTCATTTTATTGCTGAAAACAAGGGATTTCTAAGTGTTATTTTTATTACTGTTATATTTGCCTAAGTATACCCATTTAGTTTTATTCTACCTGACTTTATAGAATTAAATTGAAAGTGGCTTCTTTTTTGCTTTATTCCTAACAACATCAGAGAAAAGACTTAGGGGAATGATGAAAGAAGGGGCTGATAGGAACACAATAGGAGGCACTGCTGCAGGTCGTTATCCTCTGACCCCTCTTTGCTCCCTCCTCCTCTTCTCTCAGAGACAGAGGCGATGGAAGTAGTTAAAGCTTACCAAACTTCGTGGAGGAAGGTTTGGGTAAGGAAAATATTCCTATACATACATATACATCACCCCTTGATGATTTGTGCTTCTTATTTCTAGGTTCTTTTGTTTATTACTGGCAGGTAGCCTTTATCAGAAGATTTTTTTTTTAAATGCTGATTGGTGATTGTCACCTCAAAATCAATTGGCTGTTACCAAAGCCAAAGAAGTATCATTTATCTTAACTAAACACACCTTTGTCTGAAGTGATGCTGGAGGTCAATCAGTTCTTGATATGACACAATTTTCATCAGCAACCAGTCCATCAGGAATCATTTGATCTGCATGACTTTTGCTTAGAACAATGCCAACAATCCGGTTTCTACACATCTCCCATACTTCTGGATTGCTTTGGTTTTTTTGTATGATCTGAACCATCATAAATTTGACTACCTATTCCTTGTTTGCTTGGTTGCATGATGAGGTGTGTCATAAATTCCTCTTTTGAGAAAAAACAACTAATATATTGCACCATTGACCTTTTCTAAATATGTTTTATGCACTATTTTTATAACTGTTTAATAGACTTGTATACTGTATTTTCCTAGAATGGAATAGGTACTGTCATTAACAGTAGTGTTGCCATCCTTCAGGCAAATGTAACATTATATAGATTATTTGTACTAAACTGTCCTTTAAAAATCTTCCAAGACGTGGATTTTGTCTCAAAAACCACCCACATTTAAAAGATTAAAACTTTAATTTTGAGATCTTTTTTCTCATTCCCTATTCAAAAGTCCTTTTTGAAAGCTTAGTACAGATTTGTTCTAATTCTGTATTTTTAATCTCTAGTGCAAATAATTTCATCAGATATTTTGGTGGTTGTTTAGTTCATTTTGGGTTAAGCCAGGGGTTAACTTCTTACAGAGATTCATTAAAAACCAGCTGGGTTTTTTCTGAGAACAAATGGAAAAAGTGTTTTGGCCAAGATTTAAAGAAATTATGCAAAATTGAGATTTTTATCCACTCCCCTCTCCTCCCTCAATGCTGTTATGTTCAGATTTGAAATATTCAGGCTTTGAAATCTGGCAGAGATTTGTCCCTGTGTTTCAGATGTGGTCTTGCACAGTTCAATAATGATCTATTTTCATTTGGCTGAGATGCAAGCTTTAAAACAATATACGTTACAAATGGGAAACAAAGATTTATATTAAACAATGAAATCAATGATCTAACACCATTCACTCAGTATGTTATATGTGTGTGTATCATATATAAACAGTGAGGAATTCCCAGTAAAAGTAATTCTTGCAGTAACTTTTTGGATTTGTGTGCCTAAAGAAAATAATATAAAGGAACTCAAAGAAATGTACAGGGCTCTGGACTGTAATTAACAATAGTGTATGTGAATGAAATGCATTGATGGAAAAATTGTAGCCTTATTAATTGGGGACTGGAGTATAAGAATTCTGATTACCAAGTCATTGTACGTGATGATGGATTTATAGTATCAGTATTTGTGCCTATAAATGAATATCTGAAAGTTGTACAGTGAGCTCAATACAAAACATTTAATAAAACATACTTCTCACCTGAAAAGCTAATATCATATTGTCACATAAAAAAAGATTAATTTTGCAAATGCAGTAAACCTTTGAACCTAGAGATTCAGGCAAAAAAAAAATAGTTATTTTAAAAATTTCTAAAAATGAGGAAAAAAACCTTAAAGAAAAGAAAAATGAAAGATTGCCATATGTCAGGCTTTGGTCTTCTGGCATATGATGAAGTAAGATGAAAGCTTCAATTTCAGAGTTCTGAATTGACCTAATAGAGAGTAGCAATGCAAAGTGATCCAGATGAGATGATCTTAGCAGAATGAAGAAATACTGAGCATATAGTGATAAAAAAATGTCAGTTGGACTATGGATTTATCTGCCTTTTCATTTTGATTTTACTTGTTAAAAGAATTTTAAGCAATAATGTTTTAAGCATCAGTGTGGCTGTAGGCTATAGAATGCTGTCATAGAGAGCCTAGAAATTTCCTCATGGTGACGTATCAAATACTTGATCAAATTCTCTGTCCTTTTTCTCAGAAATCCAGTGTCATAAACGGGAATTGTGCTTACTGTTTACAGTATTGTCGGGTATAGTTGTCAACTTAAGATTGTCTTTGCCCATGTGAGATGTGGGCATAAGTGTATGAATAAATTTTGTTTAATCCTATGAAATACCTAATAATAAACATGCTATAATCACAAGGATATATAAAAAAGTAGGCTTATGCTGACTGGTCAAAGTTTGAGCAGTATTATTGAACAAACTCACATTGATCAAATTTACATTTTGCCTGTCTTCCCAAAAGTTTGTTGCTGCCACCAGTGAAGTTGCATGCTTTTGTGACTGACATTTATTGTAAGAGTATGGTCTAATCTGTCACTCTTAATGTAGCTGTAAGATATTGTGAGCATGAAAATTTGTAGGCAGAGTAGTAGTACCCTTTACTAACCTCTAACTAAGCCTGACATGGTACAGATGTGGTCATTCGCAACAAAAATATTCTGTCTTCCTGAGGCCAATAGTGAGATAATTATCTTGGGATATAGAGAACTTTCTTGCCAAATAATTCTGGGGAATGAAAGTCAAACAGAGAACACTAAATATTTTACTAATAGCATTGGATTTGTTATAACAAGAAGATAGACAGAATTGGAAATTAGTGTGTAGGAAGGCAGCCTATTTTATTAGGGATTTACATGTCCTGGATGGAATGCAGAGCGATACCTCCTGAGCCTCTCATCCGCACTGAAGTGTCACAGCACTAAGCCAAATAGCACATTAACCAGCATGAGGGAACTGTGCGTGCTCAGCTGGGCTGCAGATGAAGGTGATCTTCATAGATGATGATACCGTTATTAAGGCTTAACTCACTCTAAGGCCTCTGCTTTTAAAAAGATTAGTGGAAAGGGCAAAAGAGAGGTTAAAATAGGAGCAGGAGAAATGGAGTATGAGAATAAATAAGATCGAAAGAGCTGGGTTGGACAATTTGGGTTGGTACTACAGTGGAGATGGCTTGGGAAGATGTAAATACAGGATACCTGTGACTAAGTGGTGGAATGCTGATACTAAGCATCAGAACAGAGGGTACCAAAGAGCTGCTGAAAACAGAGCAAAATTAATTGCTCTAAATCTGCTTAAACCACAGGCATGTGGCGTTACTGGAGTGGGCTGGCTAGGCCTGGGCAAGAACGCAGCTGGAAACCTGCATTTAGTTGTTTGTTCACTGTTCCTCATCCCTAGAGCAAGTGTTGAAGGCCACGGAGGGAGTCACATGCACCATACAGCGGAGGAGGAGGAAGTAATTCACGCTGCTGAAAAACAATACTCTTCAAATATGCATTGCAGGGCACTGAAAGGGGGATCTGCCCAATGAGTGAGTGGTTTGTGTTGCATTAGAAAACATTTAGGAGTGTCTTGGGGGGGGGGCGGGAACCAAGTTAAATACTGTAACCCCTCTGCAGAGCAATCCTTAGGCAGTTATCTTCTGCAAGACTTCCTTTGCACAGCTATGCCAGAGGTCTAATGATGGGTCACTCAGTCTTCCTTCAGTCCCCAATACAAGCTTGGATAGTTTGCTGAGGGTTTTCTGATGCCTGTCTGCCTTCTGTCTAAAGTCAGTGCTTTTTGCCAGGTGCAGATAGCTTTTTGACAAAGAGGGAAAAAAAAAGGAACCCCTGAAAAGTCAAATGGGTCATTTGTACCCTGGCAGAAAATGACAAGGAAAAGAGCAGCAGAAAGCTCTTCACCTTACCAGAGAAAATAAAGTAACAGGGTGGGAGATGTCAGCATAACCCAGCTTGTGATACACGTCCCCATTACGCTTGCTCCTAAAGAGACGTCTCCACCTTTAAAATACAACAGACTATAGTAGAGCTGGAGGATAACCTGCACCAGAAAAAATGATCATAAAGAAAAAATCAGTGTGTTCTTAAACAGCAAGTAGGTCCTGCTGAAGCTGTAATTATCCCAGGCTGACCTACAGAAATCCAGTGCGGAGCCTTCTTGTTCAGACTTTCAAAGCTGGTATAGGGAGGGCTCTTCCCCTTTCGTGGTCCTTTTCTACTTTTTCTGCCTTATTATCCTTTGCAGCTAAGGAGCCATTCAAGGTGCTCCCCACTGACAGCCTGGTGATTGTAGGAAAGGTTTGTGACTAAGGGACGTGATTTCATCCTTTGTTGGGGCAAGAACATGCAGAGATTCTGAAGTAGGAAATGGGCAGTGGTTGTGAGTATGAATTGCAACAGAAGTACTGATTTGTTTTTCATCTGTTCAGACCTTTCTTAGAATGGCAGGCTTTTGCAGCAGCTGTGCTTTAGCCTTTAAAAAAGGAGGTTTCTATCTCCCATGAAAAGGGAATCAGTTAAAAACCAGTAAAATATCTTCTCCCCCCCCCCCCCCCCCCCCCCGCCCCCCTTTTTAAGAGTTCTGGCTATTGAACTGTAACAGTGGCCACATGTGCATTAAAACTATACAATCCTTATGAATTTTTAATGAGGAAATATTCGTGTGTGTACAAAGTAGGTGGTTTTAACAGAGGCACCTCAGTCACTTTTAATTTTGTTTCCCTCACCATCCCCCAAATACCTCAAGGGCTCCGTTCTGCATTCCTTACACATTTGCTTGGGAAAGTCTCTCATTCACATTAATTGAAAGACATCACCCCTTTCCTCCCCAAAAAAACCCACATAACAAAACCAAAACTCTGTTTAAAACTCATTTTGATCTCAGAAAAGCATATTAAGAGTTTTTTACTTGATTATTCTCTGAGCTTTTGATATGGGTTGAGGAACAGCTCAAAGAGAATTATTGTAACTGCAAAGAAGGAAACCTTTTACAAGTGATCAGGCCCTGTGTTGTGGTGAAGGGAGTTAGTAATGTTGTAATGTTTCATTATAGTTGCTGCTGTAATTAGGAAGAGGGGAAAAAGTGTGCCCGCTCTCAGAGCAGGCAGAAGCAAAGAGTCCAGTCACATCCCAAGAGGTCAGCGAAATGGCAGAGACGAGGATGCTTCCTGTTGGCTCCATGTGGGACCATGGGTAACAGCCTCCTTGTTTGATGCACTATTGGAAATGATAAAGGTCAATGCCATTAAAAATAGCGTACAAGTGAAAAGCTAATCTTGCAGGAAAATCTCAGAACTTGCTAAACATGGCTTAGTTGTGAGTTTAGTATAATATTGACGAAAGGGTTATCTTTCTTGTTTGCAGAACTGTGTGGTGAATGTGAACAGCATAGGACTGTGTAAAGTCCTATCCTTTTTATTAACTTGCTTTACTTAGGAAGGTTATCCTTGCTTCATTGTCTACATTTTGAAAAGTTATTCACCTTGAAGCATGTTTCTATTTTTAAGGAAAGGAAACTGAATAGAGAAATTAATATATTTTGAAATGGAACAAGAAACATGTTTTAGTTTGTGGGGTTTTTTGTCCTAAATAAGGCTTCCTAGTAATAAACATAATGGTGTTTGTGAAGATGGATATAAAACAGAATGATGTGTGAAAAAAACCCTTAAACTCATTTTTACCTCTGGAGAGGACAAGAAATAGTTGTTTCTCAAATAACAAGTTGTTTGCCAAAATACCACTGTGAAGTATTCCCAGCATCTCAAAGTAAGCCTTCACAATGGAATTATTCCTCTATTGCTATTCTTAAAATCAGATTCTGAAACCTGTTTTGAAGTCACAGCTATACACAGTTTCAAACTTAGTGTGTTAGAAATAAATATGATATTCAGGGCAATACAGCTTATGCACATGCTGTGGTTTACAGTTCTCCCATTTTTGGTACAGCAGGGATCTATTAAATGATAACGGGGGAAGCAGGTTAGTTTTTGTTTATCGTGACTATGGGATGAGGAGCTCTGCAGCCTGACCCCTCTGCAGGTACCCATCTCAGAAAACAGGACATCTGGGGTAGATAGCTTGTGCCTGCGGACAGTAAGTTGGGCACCTTTGCTTTAAAAGGGTGAGCATTAGCGATGTAATGACCTTTGTTACTTTACATATATGCTTGTCTCCAATCAAATTATATTCTTTTTGGTACCCTGCAGATGTGTCTTTGAATAACACTTACTGAGAATCTAGGGCACATGGAAGCTGGAGGTGGGATGGGATTGTACATCTTTTTGGAATCAGTATTAGGTGCAGGAGGTTACCCTGAGTTTGTACTGATGTTCCAGGGACTGTTTTGGCTCTTGCAGCAATCTGAAGCCAGGAAATATAAAGATATGAAACTTTATTTGTCTCCAAGGTGCTATTTAGCTATGTCTTTGGACCATCCTTTTCCCAAGTCTTGTCATGTATGGTACCGCAGTGTGCAGAGATGAGAGAATTTAATTTGTTTATAGGTTTATTTTGATGAAATTTATATAAAACTAGAACTGATAAGGTTTGGATTTGCTATGACTTAAAGAAATCAGTACTTTGCATGAAGTTCCAGGATTTAAGCTTTATCTGTTAAAAGAGGATAAACACACGGAGCTCAGCATGTCACAACACTGACCATAGATAAACAGCATGACACCACGTAGTAATGTATTATGCCAGCTGGAACTGCTGGCAGACAACTTAATTCAACCATCAAATTGTAACTGAGGTTAATAGTGGCAACAGCACCAGGCTGTGCAGCTGCTGCTGTCCGTGGAAATTTGTCATATGTCAGGAGGTTGCCTTTTAAATGTTTTGAAATGCCAAAGAGTTTGGGGCATGACGAACCCTCTTAGGTGTATGTTGTGCCAGGTCATACGCAGTGTTTTATGAGATGCTGAAATATAACCTAGATTTTCAGAGAAGTATTCCAAGTAGTCCAACACAAACGAATTAGAAAGTTTCTTTTTTTGCAGAACTTCATTTTATTTTGCCCAGTGCATACTTGGCCACCCAGAAGATAAAGCCAATACTGTGTAAGTAATAAAGTAGCTTCACTTACAAGTTTGAGGGGTTTTCAATGAAATATTATTGTTGCTATGCTAGACAGAAGGTTTTTGCATAGACGGTGTGTTCTGTTTTTCTCACATCATCAAATGTTTAATGTATGAGCTGTCTGCAATAAGGATATAGAGCTTGTGAAATCCTTTGTTATAGTGTGCTACAATTGTAATTCTAAATATTCTTAGCTCAGTGGGTGGTTTAAATATGATTTGATTTTTTTTGTTAGTTATGAGCCACACAGCTATGCTGGTATTAATTGGTATGATATTGAACACTTTTGTTGTTGTCTTCGCAAAAAGGTATTTGGACAGTGAGCTGACCTAAATAGTTTCTCATCTGTGTATATGCTCATATTACAATGGAGTATTAAAAGGTAGAAATTTAAAATAAGACCCTGTCTTTAAAAAAAAAAAAATAATCTAGAGCTACTACTCTTTAAGTGTAGTTGTGGTGCTCTGAATTCAAGGAAATAAAATCAGGAATTTGTGAATTAAAATGCACCGCTGCAGCAGGAAGTTACATGTTTTCCGATCCAAGCAGCTGTTTAACTGTTCAAAACATTGCAAGCAAATATGTTTTTAGAAGTTTATTACATAAATTTTTATTAAATGAACTCTAAGAATACCTAGCTACAGCTTTGTTATGCATGTATTACAGTAATATACTTAATATTATTAATAGAATGCGTTATGGAAATAATATATAATGTACTATATATAATGCAATTATGTTAGTGTTATAGAAAAATGTCTGTAGATACCTATGAGGCTATAGTTTTATAGGTAAAGTATACCTGCCTACCATTTCCCTTTTCCTGGTTTTCCAACAGAAGCAAGACTGTTGCTCATTATTAAGCTTGCAAATACAATTCCCAGAAATACATACACTCAAAATGATATTATTGTTGGGCTAATTTTCCTTTTTTTTTTTGTTGTTGAGCATTTTCTCACAAGGAAACTCACCAAACAATGCAATAGAACTCCCTTTATTTGCACTCATAGGCTAATTTATAGCAGACATCAGGGAAGATGTCCACTTGTAAGCAAAACCAACCTCCTGTGAAATATTCTGAGTGACTGAAGCAGCTGTGTAGCACTTGGGCAAGAATGCATTGTCTAAGTGAGGAATTTTAAATTAGTCCTAGCTAGCTATATATACAGACACAAAAGAATGTAGTTGGGGAAGCACATTAGGAACACGGTGTGGAAGAGTGTGTGAGTACCTTCTTTGTGCTCCCAGCCACCCTCTTGTACCCTTAAATGCAGTCACCTTCTTATTGAAGTCCCAGGGGAGAAGTGACTGGTTGCAAAACCCAAAGGTTTTACAGTTGAAAAATAGGGAAAGTCTGTTGGCATTACTTCACATATTGCTGAAGTAACCACTTTGGATAGATTTTTGCACTGCAAGATCTTTTGCCCAGTACTCTGTTGTTTTACTGGTCAAATTTAATTTGGAAGTAATGGAAAACAGAATCTTTCCTAAAGTAGGCAAGAGAAAGAAGGAAAAACTCTCCAGGCAGAACCTCTGACCTGAACAAGTGTGTGCCTGTTGCCCTGCAGTCATTAACAGGGTGATGAACATAATGGAGATTCAGTTTTAGTTAAAGTTGCTGAAAGATTCTTCCACTCCAACCATACTCAAGCCACGGGAAAGTATTATTTGCTGAAGCACTGTATGTCATCTGTTCTTGTGCTGATTATGTTTTGGTTACAGCCAACTTCCCTAGATTCACGTATTCCAAATCAGATTTATAGTTGCCATGTTAACAAATAAAAAATTACCCTTTGTCTGTCTTCTCCAAGACCTTCAAAGAAAAATGGAGGAAATTAACATCTAGTATTAGTCAGGGCTGCTGAAGTGCTAGCTGTTTTCCAACCATTTTCTTTTGTATTACTGCTAAATATAGGTAATCCTTAATAATTCCCTTGGGGAATGTTCTTCTGTTGATGTGCTAAATAACATTGTGGAATTCCCATTAATTTTCATTGGTATTAATGATGTCAATCTCAAAGAATACTTCCAACATGTAGTTGGAAAGTTTATTGAGATGGTCTTGGTTATGTAAGTTAATAGATCATTAATAGTATTTTACATGGGAAAACAGATTGAATTTTATGTTTTATGCTCATTTCCTCAATTTATGAAATCGGTCATGTTACTGCTACTAGGGGCGGGGAAACCCACCTTCTGTTCCCTAAAGAAATAATTATTTTTCTACGTTGACATACTTCCATCCCTTGAGAAAAATGTCTCTAAGAAAAAAAAAAAAGTCATTTTAGGGGAAATGCTGAGTGTTTTTCAAAGGCCTATATAGGGGGGAAAAAAGAAAGAAAAAAGGCGCCAAGCATTTAAGGTAGGTTCCTCACTACTGTAATGAAACAGAGTGACAGTGTAGCAATCACCCTATTCACTGGGCTGGGGTCCTAGTTATACAGGAAAGCATTGCTTTTAACATAAAAAATATACTCTGCTTCCTGGATTTCCAGAAGGTACTACTTCAAATGAATACTATGAATGTTCAAGTAAATGAGAAAATAGTTGTTTCTGTCTTTTAGCCTTCCCATTTTAACTGTTTTTGTGATAGTTTTGCCAGTTTAGTTCCTTTTCCCTTCTTTGGGACTCCTGTAGAATATTTTGCTGATGCTCCTCCCTTTAAATGTGGACAGCTTTTGTTTATCCATGAGCAGATAATCTGAGTTGCAGGTTGTTTCTGCAATACGTATTAGTTGGAGCAGAACAATGGATGTATGTTAGCTATATGACAGCTGCATATTCACAAGCATCACAGTTTCGTGTGGCACAAAGCTGGAACTTAAAATGTGTGCTGCGTGGATCTCTGCTGGGCCTGGGGGTGCTCAGAAATCTGGTTCAGAGATAATAAATTTTCAAGTGAGTGACAGCAAAGTAAATACACATAGGGATGAGTACAGTGCTGCGTGTAGGCCCCTCAGTCTTTCTGAATACCAGTGTCCTGGGAAGGACATTGCAAAGACACCCGAGTAGCAAAGACTTCTGACTTGATGGAATTGGATTTCTCTGTGTTAACAACACATTATCTCACTTATTAACCGTACTTTCTTATCATGTAGACTCTGCGGTCCCCTTTGCCCTGGATTAGAGACTACTGAATTTGATGAAACATGGTGGTCAGATGGATATTTACAGGGAAGAGGATGGGATGTGGGAACCTGTTCAAGCTAATCTTTTCTTCGAGATGATGTTGCTTGATAGCAAGTCTTTGAGTTCTAATGAATGTTTGCCCAGGAAATCTCTTAGTGAGACCAAGCTTCAATTTACTTTTAAAATACTTCATATTTTGCCTCTCTGTTTTTCACGCAGAACAAAATGTCTGTTGTTTCCCAAGAATTTGTGTACAATTTTTCAGATTTTACTGCCTGTGAGCTGACACACAGTTTAAGACTGGAAGTTTAAAGTTACAGGAGTTCCTTGTATTTCTTTAGGCCTTTCAGCTGCTTACTGCAAGATAATAGTTATTCTTGAATGCTCATCATGGGTTAACTATAATTTTTTTCTCAGTTGACCCAAATGGAAGAAAAGCAAGTAGGTTACTAGTTAAGGTACAGGGTTGTGAGCAGTTTTCTCTGCAGTGTGCATGCACGCACAGTAGTAAAGTAGTGGAGATGCATCATTAACTACTCCCTTAAAAAGCTTGTGTTTGAACATGCTCTGGAGACCAGTTAACAAGATTGCTTTAAAAAAATAAAAGTAATTGCATTTATATAAAATTAGTCTTTTAAATCACTAAAAGATGTAGTAGGGGAAGACAATGCAGTAGTTTCAATATCCTGTTTTATGGTCATTATTGCTTCTACAAGTTAAATCAATGTCAACATAAAAAACTGTAAGAAGGATTTGTGGTTTTTTTCCCCCACCCAATATGTAAAATTCAGTCAGTATTTTGTTTTATGCAGGTTGTTTTATGGTATAGTTTTACGGTATTCAGTATAGGCACATTCGCTGTTATGTGAAATACCATTGCCACAGATGTCACACCTGGGGGTTGGACAGCTGTATGGGAGACTTCAGAACTAACCAAAGCCTCAGTGAGCAGCATGGCAAAGAGGCACTTCTACAGCTACATTGCATGGCTCTGTATTTTTTTTCTGGAAAACCTCAGGCAAAAAGATGGATCCATGAACTAGATGGGCATGTGCTTTGTTTTTGATCTGTGCGTGTGCAGCAAATCCAGTGGTTTGAGTTTCTGGGCATATGCTGACCTATGCACAAGCCAAACACTGCTGAGTTCAGTGTGTTCCTGAAGAGTCACATCTGTTATGTGCACTCCCAGGTGTCTGAAAATTTTGGACATAAGAATATTCTGGGTAGTGACACTGGCAGGCTGAAATAATTGGTGTTTTTCTTCTTTGCCTTCCATTTTCCTCTTCTCTGTCATCTTTACGAAATTTTTAACAACAGTTTGTATCCCCTGAGTAGTCAGTGAGAAATAAATTTTGTAGAAGCAGACCTTAAATATGGTACTCAATGTGGCTGTGCACCTCACGTATGTGCATTGAGGGCAACTATTGTTGAAGCTAAAACAGTTACAAATGTATTCTGGAGCTATACACTCTTTACGATGGCTTAAAGAGTTTGAAACATTTTAATTTTTTATCATTCATTAGCACTAATCTTACTGAAGTGTTGTAGATGCCAGGTTTTCCATTGTGTCAAGCAAAATTTTAGATTTTGGGGCAGGAAATTGTGTATACATGGAATGTTAAAGCAAAGAAGAAAAACCATGTGGGAAATAATTCTTCACAGTATGTAATATGGAAAATATGACAAAAGTGGTATTAGACTGATTTGTGTTTCCTGACCTTTATCACCTGATGTCAACTTTGCATCCCATTTCCTGGTAGTGACAGACATAAATCCGTTATGCTGCATGGCAGTATAGCATATTGCAGGCTATTGAATGTTCATCTTTTGACTGTGGTTCAGATTTTTTGCATCTCACTGATTTGACTTGTTCACAGCTGACAGTCTGATGCTACCTGGGTAATGCTTATTTGCCTTTTCCTAAACCTTCTTCTACTTAGGAAGCTCTTCCTTCACTTCCAGCCCACTCCACTTTTTGAAACTTGGATTTAACTCCTTTCATTTTTTATAATAATTTTATGCCTGCACATCTTCATACAAATGAACGGTAGCTGCTAGTTTCCCTGTATGCAGCCTTCCTTCCAAATGAGATTGCTCACTGCATACTGGCTTTGATAAAGCTCAGCACTTTGGTTTTCAGATAATGTGAAGATGTACATGCTCCAGCAGTTTATGCAACATGCTTTGTATTTGATTCTATTTAAAAACTTGACTAAATAATATTTTTTTCCACAACCATAAATTTTCATCCATACCACACTTTTTAGACTTAGGATTTAAAATTTGTCTTCAGTTTTTCTAAACTGAAAAATTAACTGTAGTTGAAATTTGTTCCTTCTGTAAATATAGCAGGGAAGAAAAAGGTCAAGATGAAGGGCAGCGGTGCTTCCTGCACTGAATGCCACAGATGTCTTGGCTTTGTCTAAGTCATGTTTAGCCACAGCTGAACAGGAGTTAATGGAGAAGCCTTTACCAGTGTTTTATTTTGATTAGTAGTTTTAGTAGAATCCTAAATGCGTCACTTAATTCTGTGCATGGCATCAGTGTTCAGAGGGCCAAAGAAATACTGTCTTAGTATATTTAAATGAAGAAGACTTTTTGATGAGAAAAAGGCATATAAAAATAATTACACTATGAAAAAGTACACTATATAGAAGATTAAGTCCACATAAAAGCAGAGAAACACCATCAAGTTAGAAAATTGCAGTAACATTTGTAAATATCTGTGAATAGGGTGATGTATCTGTGTCACTATCTGTGATGTTAGACAGTACATTAGATGTCATATATCCAGTCTTTATTTTAAGGTTTGTATTTAACTGTAGAGATTTACATGTATTTATAACAAATATTTAGCATCAGTGCTTTATATTATATTTTTTATTTGTTCTGATTATTTATGGATTTTGTTCATAAATGAATATTTTTATGAATGAGATTGGATCGTGATAGAAAAAGAAAGCAAGCTAAGGAACTCTGTTGCCAGTGACTAAAAGTAATGCCTAAAGGTAGCAATTCATTTGGAACTCAGCTAATGTGATTAAGGCATGAAAATACTTTCTTCCAAATTATCTTTTCTGCTAAGTAATAGGCATGGCCTGATTAAATAGAAAGAAGTAAGAACATCTGTACAAATTTCAGAGGTCTGCGGGGTGTAACCCTCTCTTTTATGAAAGCCTACAAAAATGCCTGGAACCACAGTACTTTGAATACTTTTGGTACTTTTTAGTATTTTTTACTATGAAAACACCCAGTAACTATTCAATAGATGTATGTCAAAGTTGCTGTGTAAATTTTCAGTTTTACATTGTAGAATAGCCTGGTTGGTTAATTAAGTAGAATTGAGAAGCTATGCATATATAAAACTCTTTGATTTGTTCGATAGCATAGACTTTTGTTTTAGGCAGTTAGTTCTTGAAAGTGATGTGCTGCACTTAGGTGTACTGCACTCATGCAGCCTTAAACTGCGCTCCCCTAGGCAGAGCCACTGTAGGGAGCAGCGGAGAAATGCACCTTCTGGTCCTGGTGGGGTCTGCACCCACAGCTTGCTAAGGTGAGGTCTAAGTGAATGGTGCACAGAAAAGGCACACAGGTCTGCGTGGTAAAAGAGAGTGAGTGGCTTGCTTTTGGTCTCTGCTTGAGTAAAACTGAAGAATGGTTCTTCAGAGGGCAGCGTTGGTGAGGAACACACTGGATGCCATTTAAAGAGCTTATTGATTAAAGTAGAAATAGATTGAGCCCCCTTTCCCTTTCCCTTATGGTTGATTGAAAGGAAACAGTTCAAGCTGCCTTTTGTGCCAGTGGGTTTATTTTAATAGGATCAATTTTATCAATGTGAAATTGGATTCAGTTAATGGTGATGGTCTCTCAGCTGAAAGCCCATAATTGGCCATGAAAGACAGCAATTCTCTTCTGTTATGGTAAAGTATGTATAATTGATCATATTTTCTATATATTTGTACATAATTATATTATTATTCATTCTTTTAAAAAATAATTATAAACTGGAAGATAAAAGATGGTGTTGTCCCCTCGTAACTGCTTAATTAATTGGCCTCTAGCAATTTGTTCTCTAGACATCGCTGCTGCATGACTGAGGCACTGAAGCCTACTCTTTCCAATAAAACATCTGAATTAAATGAAGAATATTTGCTGCCCTTTGATTACTGCAATGAACCTATTTGCTTCTGTTTGTAGGGCACAGTAATAACTGTCACAGGGCTGCTGTTCAAATACTTCATATTTATAGATTTAAAAATAGATGCACAAGTCTCTGTAGAAAAATAATGATCAATAGAGTTAGGAAGAAGCAGAAAATCTTGTGCAAGAGAAATCATAAAGGGGGTGTTGGTGGGCTGGGGTCTCTGGCTGCTTGTTTCTTCATCATGTGTTGTATTAGATAAGGGTAAGTTTTCCCAAACCTTGTGCAAGTTTGTTATGTACAAGCATCAAACCCAGGACATTAATTTAAAGACTTTTCTATCCTACTAACTTTTCTGTCTGTTAAAGTGAGATACAAGAGCTTTCTTTTGTGAGATTTTTGTTTGAACAGATTTTTTTGGGGGAAAAGAAAATAAAAAGGAATCAAAGCCTGAGTTTTATGAATTTATATGGCTGAGTAATGTCAGTCACATCATGTATTTATAGCTCCTGTTGTTTAAAAACTCGTATTTTCACTTGTCTTTTGTCTTACATAAATATGCAACTTGGTTGAGAATATCCATGAAATGTTTTCAGTCCTGTCGTAACTGATGGGTAAGGGAAATTACCACCTCGCTGACCTGTTTGGTCAAGCAGCTAGGTAATAGTTTTTCATCTTAAGAATATATTTACGAGTCTAAAAACTTTTTATTTATTTTCCATTTTTGTAGTTATATTTACATTCAGTAGCAGCTCCTATGGTATATATATAGTGGCTGGAAAGCTGCCTGGCGGAAAAGAACCTGGGAGTGCTGGTTGATGGCAGGCTGAACATGAGCCAGCGCCATGACCAGGTGGCCAAGAAGGCCAACAGCATCCTGGCCTGTATCAGAAACAGCACTTGGGTCACAACAACCCCACGCAGCGCTACAGGCTCGGGGAAGGGTGGCTGGGAAGCTGCTGGGCAGAAAAGGACATGGGGGCACTGGCTGACAAGCAAACTGAACATGAGCCAGCGCCATGACCAGGTGGCCCAGAAGGCCAACAGCATCCTGGCCTGTATCAGAAACAGCGTGGCCAGCAGCACTAGGGCAGTGAGGGTGCCCCTGTACTCGGTGCTGGTGGGGCCGTACCTCGAATCCTGTGTTCAGTATTGGGCCCTCACTGCAGGAGGGACATTGAGGTGCTGGAGGGTGTCCAGAGACGGACAATGGAGCTGGTGAAGGGTCTGGAGCATGAGTCTTATAAGGAGCAGGTGGAGGGATCTGGGCTTGTTTAATGTGGAGAAAAGGCAGCTCAGGGGGGACCTTATCGCTCTCTACAGCTGCCTGACAGGGGCTGTAGGCAGTGGGGGTCAGTCTCTTCTCCCAGATAACAAGTGACAGGACAAGAAGGAGGAAACGGACTCAGGTTGCACCAGGGGAGGTTTAGATTGGGTATTAGGAAAAATTTCTTCACCGAAAGGGTGGCCAAGCATTGGAACAGGCTGCCCAAGGGGTGGAATCGCCACCCCTGGGAGTGTTTAAAGAACACGTAGATGTGGTGCTTAGGGACATGGTGTAGTGATGGACTTGGCAGTCCTGGATTAATGGCTGGACTTGATGATTTTAAAGATCTTTTCAAACCTAACCAATTCTATGATTCTATTCTACATATTTTTGGTGGTGCTTTCTTCTTTGGGTATGCAGATTGTTTGGCGATATGTAGCAACATTTTGCTTGTGTTTTTTCCATTTTTTTTTTAATCAGCAGATTAGACCTAGGTTTAATTTTGAAGTTTCAACTGTCTACAATGAAATCTTGGCAGATAGAAAAAAATGTACAAGTTGCAAATTCTGTAAGAACCTCCTTTGAAAACTTAAAATGAAATATGGAGCTGTACTAATGAAATATGGAGCTGTTCAGCCAATTGGTGGAGCGTCTGCTGGGGTGTAAATGGGCTTGTCACATACTGTGTTTAAAAAAAAAAGGCAATGAAATATTGCTGAGTTATGTGTGAGGTTTGTTTTTTTTTTTCCTGATTTTAGAGGTACTCTTTTGCATGACTGTGGCAATTTGAACCTTTAGACTTCAATTTGTGGTTGTGTCCAAGTCAGGAAATGCTGTTGAATGCATCACCATTACAACTGTGACTAATTTATGTTTCAATTTGATGAAGAGTTGTTTAATTCTAGAGTGGAAAACTTCAATGTCAGGAATTAAGACAGCCTGCTGTATCCTCTCAATGACTAAATGATGATGAAATACATGTGGTGCACCCAGCTCAAAGCTGGGAGCACATGAGGGAAGCGTCACTGTTCCTCATAAGTATTTATTGTGAGTTTCCGCTACTGGCCACAGCTGGATATGGGACTCAGCTGGATGGACTTTCATTCTCATCCTGGCTGGTAGCACTTATGCTCCTATTGCGTAGGAAGCTGAAATGCTTCACTCAAGGCTCTGACTGCAGCCAAACATTTAAAGCATCAGCACTTGCCTTCATAGATTGAACCCACAGAGTCCTGAAAAAGCAGCAGGACACTCACTGACAAGTCTAATAATATCTTTCAGAAAACTGTGTCCAACATGCCAAATGCTATAAATACGTTGTAAATAGGAGGTTCCAACTACTCTGTCCTTTTCTTTTGGTTTTTCAAATGTCACTGTTGCTCATGAAGAGAATGAAAATGAATAAAACCACAATGAAACAAATTGCAGTTCTAGCGGAACACGTTCATCTGGGACCAGCAGGCTTGAATTTTCAAAATAGAGATACAAACAAATGATCTTTAATGAAAAACTATGTAAAAATAATGCTGTAATTTTAGACATTTTCTGTCTTCCATGAGGGGGTGGATTTTTTCTTTTTTCTTTTCTTTTTTTTGTTTTTTAGTGTTGAAATGAGCAATTATCAGATTTGATTCAGTGTTTTAAATCCATTTGACAGTTTATGCCTGGCCCAGTTCATAGAAAACTCATGCATCATTAATATGGGATTTTCATGCACTTGGAAGAATGCATTCTGCACTCTTCCAGCAGAAAGCAGCCTCTTTAGTATGTACAATATGTTCATTAAATACCTTCCCTTGTTTATACAAGTGCTCATGTCTCCATTATTCATTCAAGCAGAAACTAATACAAAATGTGGTACATCTGCTCTACTATGTAAAAGTAACTAAACAAACAAAAAACCCCCAACAAACCCAAACCAAAAAATTTTTACTTAGGAGGTAATTCTGCTCACTTAAGAGGAATTCTGCTGGATGGTTTCTTCCACAGTTGGAATGTCATCTAATTTCTTATGGGTATCGGGTGACATTAGAGTCCTACATTTGCTTTCAAAACTGGGGGAAGGGTATTTTCTCTAATTCAAAACTGAAAAATTTTGTATAAATGCATTGGTGACACTTTCAGTGGGAGGGGTGGCTGGGATTACAGGCGGTCCATGGGCCTCACTGTGGTAACCGAGGGAAGTGCCTTGGCAGTGTTTTCTCTTGAACCAGTCCGATGCAGGTAGTGTTGATTTTATACGTACAAAAAGGAAGACTTCTGTGAATTAAAACTGACAAGGTATTTGCCTAGGATCAGGAAAGGGCTGGATCTGAACGTTTGTTCCACACTGGGCAGCGGTGGCCCTTCCCTGTCACAAGGCATGTCCTGCCTGCTGGGCTCTCAGCTGTTCTCCATCTCCTCTTTCCTTCAAAAAACATTGAGAAACTGATTTCTTTTTCTAGTGTTGAATGAGAAAGTAATACTAAGCCTCCAATTTTCATGAAATAAAAATGTTTCCTGGCCCTCCCTGTTATTACTGTATTAGTTAGCGCTACTGAGAAACCTTTCCCTAATACACTGTCCACCCAAATATGCTTTTTATTAAAGTAGTGACAGCTGGTTTCATACTCAGAAAAACAATGGAATATAATTTTGCAGATGTTCTTATAAGGTTTGAAGATGACGACTTTGATCTTTCAGCACAGTTATAGAAAGATGGCTGTGTTTTAGAGGAACAATTCTCCATACAGGTTTTAGGAGGTAGCATCCTGGCCTCTGTGTGCAGCCTGTGTGCTGGAAAGATCTGAAAAGGTCTGAGTGATTTGGAAATCAGAGCCGATTCCTTGATGCTGGGGAAAGCATTGTCATTCCCAGGGAGCCAATTTGTGAGGGCATTGCATACCAAAGGATGCAGGGATCATGTGCAGCTAGATATGCATCCAACCTCTCACCAAAAGACTCCTACGCTTGATAAAGCATGTTTGCTGCAAGTATAAGGCGATGTAAGATCCTTCTTGATGAAGCAGACAGTTCCTTGCATTAACCCGTGCTGTGGCAATTGCTATAAGCATTTAGATAAACTGTTAAAGTCTTACAGTATCTTTGAGCAATGATTTATTTTTTTCTTTTTAGGAGATGTAATCAGGTGAATTGAGAAACGCATTGTGTAATGCAACTTTAAAGTAGCACTCCACTTTGCCATTCCAATATGTATATCTGCTGTCAACAGTTTATTTTTTTAATGTGTGTTTCTTAAAAGTTTGGATTTCTTCTAAATCCTGGTACTTTAATAAAGACTGTAGATGAAATATAATCCTCATCTATTCATAACCAGTCAAAAATAAACAATTTTTTCAAGCCATTAGACCATGCAGAGGAAAAGTTCATGAACCAATCATTTGGAGCTTTTGGCAGACCATACGGAACTTTTCTAACAGCTATTTATAAGGTTCTAATGTGTTTATTTTCACAATAAATCTGACTTATTGCTGAATGTGTTGGTTTCATAGTAAAATAAACACTGAAGATGACAAATATAACCTTTTGTAAAGTCTTCTGAAAGCTGAAGACTTAATTTAATAAATGTGATGTTCTCTATATTGCCTGGGAAATGCATGCCAACTCTGAGAAAAAAGGAAAAAAAAGCAACAGCCTGAACCCTTGCATTAAATTACAAAATCAATTGTCACCAAGTTTACGTTATAGCTGAGCCATTTGGCCTCTGAAAAGTATTAATAATTGACAGATTGATAGATATAAGAACTAAGAAGGGATAAGTGAGGGAAGAGATGTACCTCAGTACTGCTGTTGAAGGGCTGTGTGGAAGAAATGCTGTGTCTTTATAAATACACAAACCTAATTTCATTTAGAGATTGTTTAAATTTGTTTAGCTTGATTCTGTAATTTACCAACAAAGCCACGTGTACTTAAGCAATTTTGAAGTGCTCAAAAAGCATTTGCATTATGGCTTTTACTGGTTTAATTAGAATAATTTAAATCATCATGCTGTAAACCAGAGTGTCTGTGCACTTTCTCCAATATTTTGCCCCTTGCCAGTGCTAGAGATGAGCATCCTACTCCACTGCAGTTAGTGGCTCTGTTACCCACGTTGTTGAGTCAGGATTTCAGCTCAGATGTATGACGAGATTATCAAATCTTCAGAAAAGGCAATTACTTTTTAAATAATAAAAAAAAATCATGCAAGAAACTTTCTCTTTTTATAATATGTCCTCAGAAATACTGTCTGATGTGTATGTGAATGTTCTCATTAGGCATATCTTTCCTAGTTCTTTTAGTGAGTCCTACTAAGCTCTTGACCTCAATGATATATTTTGGTAATGACACTGTAGGTTAATTACATATTGTGTTAGAGTACTTCCTTCTGTCAGCTCTAAATATATTGCTTTTGAACTTCATTAGATACTCCCTTGTTCTTGTCATATTAAAATGTATCACTACCAACCATCAAATAGACTTTTGTGTTGGATTCAATATTTTATTTGTCTGTTGCTAAACAGACTTCATCTTTGCTTCTTCACGGTAAAGTCCCTTCAAACTTCAAGTGAATACTTTAGGTTCCACATAATGAAAAAATTGCTTTATGTAAGCTTTATTGTGCTTCTAGTATGTCCAATTGCATGAGTGGGAAATGAACTTGGCTATGATTTGGTGTAACGCTGAGCATCCAGTGTCAGAGAGGCTGCTTTATATAACATAGCATTATTTCAATATATCATTTATTTTCAAAAGAACTTGAATCATGGCCATAGAATGTGCTTTATGTGCACGCTTTGTTCTCAGATAGAAGCCTGCAGGATCTCAAACAATTAAAAAGAAGTTGTCATTCCAGTTGCTGAAACGCCAGTGCTTTGGGGATAGTTTTGGAACAGTTCCAAGGGACATGCCTGGGAGGGTGGACCTGGATAGCAGATTGTTTTTAAGAAAACATCCTTCTTCTGAGTGATTTTATGTAAAAGAAGAAAGAGACCATTGAAATCCATTAAAAATGCTTTGTATTTTTGGAAATGTTTTTTAAAGTTTAGAAAAAATGGACCAGCTGGACTAAGGATTTTATACATTATACAGTAAGTTATCTGTTTTCTGGGTGACACTGTGGACATTTATAAATGCCAAAAATGTTGGTCTATGCCAGATTGGTTGGTGGTTTTTTTTGGTTTTTTTTTAGGGTGGGGGTTGTGGGGTTGGTTTTGTTTTGGGTTATTGTTTGGTTGTTTTTTGGTTTTTGATTTTTTTTCCCCAGAAATGGGACAGGCTTTTTCTGCTACTGGGAAGGCTGCAAATTTCTGATATTTCCTTCAATAATTACTGTCTTGTGGAGCTTTTATGAATATTTTGTCTTTCCAGTGAATTGTTTAAGCTGTATTTGATTAGTTCAAAAGAAAAAAGGTTATAACAATAAACATGGTCATCACATTCCATGTTTTTCTGAAAGTAATTAAGACTTTACTGGCAAGAGTTCACGCTGTGGTAGCCTATAAATCTTATGCAGATCTTTAAATACTGGTGTCACAAAAACATTAGCTAAGTTGAACCGAACAGATTGGTTGGGAAGGAGCTTTTTAGTAGAGTCGGTATCATGAAGAGTCTGTGCCCAGGGAAACAGTTATAGAATTAACTTAAAATGAACACTCCCCAGCTTCAGAGCAATCTGGGGCAATTTATTTTGTTTAAATCATGTTTTATTTAAGTTTTATTTCAACTGATACTTTGTATTTCTGTTGCATTTGAACTAAGTTGTAAGACAAGATTTTACTTCATTCTGGTCTCTCAGGGGTCAGTGACAAAACGCCAGTGGATTTTATTCTGATCTCTTTAGGGCAGGCAATATAACATCTGTGGCTGATCCTGCAAACAATTGTATATGGGTGAGCTTATGTCCAGTCATTCTATATGTATACAAATTGGGAAAAAATGTGTTTGCACAGCACAAAAGAGCTCCAGCCGTGACTGGGACCTTCTGGAGTCTTCTGTAAGATAAATATAAAATATATTATTCTTGTTGGTGGTGCTGTTCCTGGAAAAAAGTCGTTCAGTAAAAAGTATACAAAGTGCAAGAATAGTTCTAGGTAAAATCTTACTGGTGCAGCTGCTGAAATTATTCTGGACATCAGCCTCTGTATTTTATCTAATATGTAAAAGGCCAGATCTGTCGGCTTAGTAGAATGTAGCAATGCTTAGTCATGCGTAGCCCTGTGATTTTAGGTGGCTAACTTGTACAAGACTAGTACTACCCCAACCTGTTAGTAAATCTAGAGTAACAGCTTACTCCAAATGCCAACAAAAGTTTCTAAATGAATTGCAGTACTATACCCCTGAAAAAGACCCACATGTAAGCTACAATCAAATTACAAAGGTAGGAAATAAATCACAGGTAGAAATGTATTATTTCTAATATCTTGCCATGACACAATTTAGATCACCCACTGAAATGCATGCACAGTTCAGTTCATACTTAAAATCTACTGTTGTATGGAAATAACTTTAATTACTAATTCTGTTGCTCTCTGCACTTGTAGGTAGTATGTCAGGGAATTATTTTAAATTTGTATCACCTATGTAATTTTGTTTTGGATCAATCACCCCTATGTTACATACAGTCGTTCTAACTTTGAATCTATTTAGCTCTACTCTACACGAGAGGAGCTCTTGTTTAAAACAGAACAAAAAAGAAGAACCTCACCTAGCTGTCAATGTTTTCAACACTCACAATTTTTTAATAGCTGCAGTCACCAACTTGGCACTTAAATAAAGTAATAAAACTAAATGACTTAAAGCAATAAAATGAATACTTAAATACACCATAAATCTTATTTCATACATAATAAACAAGTGTGTTGTCATCATCAGTTATGGAGGAATACGTACATGGTGCAACTAAAACTGCTAAATTTGTCTGATGATGATGTGTTGTGCTGAATTTTAACTTGTAAATTTTGACTTTTTAATCTGCAAAATATTTTTGAAGACTGCACACAAATATTTCGATTATCACTTTCACGTTAACTGTACATGTTTTGATATAGCATTTACATTTTAATTTCTTGAAAAAAATGTAGTATATTGTAAGTTACCAGAAATTGTGCAGGATACTGTCAATATAATGTTAAAATAATATGGAACTTGCATTTGAGGTTATTATGTTATTAACACACATTTATAAATACACCTTTTTTTATTTTTAGAAAATGGGGGCGATATTTTGTTTTGAGGCTTCCAGTTCAAGAAAAAAATAAGCCTCTCATTTTGTGGTTCTGTATGTTCAGTAGTACATGCATGTGCTTTTTTTATTCTGCTGACAATTTCAGAGTCAAACTATTAACATACCTTTCTTGAGCTGAAAAAAACTTATTTTCAAAGTAAGTTAAGCAGTCTTAACTGCTTTTCATATTTTTGTTATTGTGTGAGTTTCATTTCTTTTAAATTTAGAATGGTTGAAATAATGTGTAATGTTTATTTCGTCATACACAATTTGGCAGGAATGTGGTGGTCTAGTTAGTTTCATGAAGTCAAGATCGGCCCCTGAGCTTCTCTCCCTCATGCGTGTACGTGCTCAAAAAAGAGACAAGGGAGTGAAGAAATCCAGGCCTATACATTTGCCTGCATATAGCTCTAGTCAAATCAAGAGGCTGCTGAACAAATTGCATGACAGCATTGTTCTCTTTTTAGGACAGTTCTCCCATTAATGAGTCTACTTCCAAACAACGGCAACATTTTTTTCTTTTTTAATTGTGTTTTTAGTTTGTTTCTGTAGGTAAAAGCATAATTACTTCAGCATTGTATTTGATTTGCACACATTTCTTTGCAATTGGCATTTTAAAAGAAAATTATCTTTATTTTCTTGATGTGAAAAATATTATATATTGATGGATGAGCATGTAATCTGTGTGAAAAATGTTTTGTTAAATCATTAACACTAGGTTGTTTGTCTGTTGGATCAACGACCTTTTGATGGCAACAGAGGTTTCACTGTGATAGATTTTAATATTCTTCTTTTCCCATTAGGACAGGGAGCAACAGTTTTAAAGCAGCCTCTGTTTCACTTTGATATGAATAGATAAATTGTCAAAGCTGCCAACAAGAATGCTTTCGTATTACAGGGTGTGTTGTAAGCAACACTGCATGCAGTGTTCTTGCTGGTAAACACAAGCAGTGTGCATTTAGTGGTGCAGCTCAGTTCTCATCCTTCAGCTGAATTTAATGAGCTGAACACTGTGATGAGATTTTGGAGAACTGGGTTAGTGTGTGCTGAGTAGGAGACAGATATGGGATGACTTTTTTCTGAGTTGCCCTTTCCCACCACTTATCAGCAGAGGGGAAGGGATAAGAGTGGAATATGTGCACAGTGTATAATGTTCCACAGGAAAACACTGTTCTCCAGCATTAACCCTTTTTAAAATTCCTATATTGGAAAGGAAATGCAAAATCTTATTTAGCTGTATGCTCCACGTCTTTTTTGAAATTAAAAAGGATGATTGGTTTTCAAAGTATTGCCTGCAGTGTTTCTTAGGGGCATTGCACTTTGCCATTACTTCTTAGAGATTTGAGCTGCAATCCCCAATGTGCACCTCAGCTCTCCACTTTGGAAGGGAGCATGTGTCACATTAATTATGCTCTTTGCTCTGGGTTGCTCCTGCTGTCTTGTCTGGTCTTTGCTTGCTGGATTGAAAAGAAAGTTGATTCTGGTCTTGGCCTATTTCAAAGCCATCTGAAAACAGCTAAAAACAAACTAAACCCCAGCCAAATGGGTAGTACATAATACATATAGTCCTTAAATAGAAAATTTAGCAGCTTGCTAGCTGAGGAAGTCACTAAGGCTCCCATCATCCATAAGATATAGTAGGCTTAGTGGTTCTCAGCACTGTCATGCGTAACACAGATATTTAGCTTTCAAAATGTAATTCTCATCTATTCTTTGGAGGCCTGAGCTCTTTATCCAGTGGATAGGGAGAGTCAGCTGTGTAAGAGAATCCAGCCAGCCACCATGCTGAAGGGCTAAACAGGCACCAAGTGCTGAGGGAAATGCTGAAGCCTGATGACTCTTTCCTGTGCAGCCCTAAGCTGGAATACTTTGTGGGACAGGGATTTGCAAGCTAATAATTCTTCTGAAGCCATTCTTCTTCACAGGTGTAACTGACTCCATATTTTTTTTGGGTAACCTGGTCATTGTGCTTTTGTTCTTTCTATACTAGCCTGCTGGCTGGAGGATCTGCTTGGGAAGAGGACTCAGGTTCAGCCTAAGCACATTTCACATTTGCTACCTCTTTGGGAAAGGCCTTAACCAGAATGTAGGTCTTGCTGAAGTGGACCTGTGCCAATATGCAGTCAAGAGTTTAAGATTTATGGGACCAGAAAGAAAAAAAAAAAACAGAAGTGGTCAAGTGTCACGGGTATTTTATTCACAAGGAGAAAATGGGTTTTGCTGTAAACATTCATTTGATAAAATACAGTAATACTGTTTTAGGGAACAGAGACCCCTGTCTGTTTCTTCGGCTCCTGTGTGTTTTAAATGTAGGTATGCATCCCTTCTGGGCGAGGACGATGCTGGAAACAGTCTTTCACTTTCCCAGCTCCAGTCACTAGGTTGTCGTAGAAAAGATGGATGACAACACTTCCTCACCGCTTGGCCGTTCTCCAGGATGCTGGGCTGTGCTTTCTTTTTGTGGCTTTGCCGAGTGCATTCCTTTAGCCTGCCTGGCCCCACAGAGAGCCAGGGTGTGGGCAGGTCTTGTCTGCAAATCCCGAAAGAGCTTTTGTAGGAGACCAGCTCCAAGGTGTGCAGCACATGTGGCACCACTTCTGTGCTTCAGGAACTTGGCAAGTGATGACTGAGGCACCTGCAGCCATTGGGACGTGTAGGAGGTGGTGGTGGTGGGGGCTGTAAATTGCACTCTGGGACTTAGTACCTATGTTCCGCTTAACTTTCACTTTAGTCAGCCTAAGAGCTTTTTTGGACCTGGGCCAACACTTTTCCAGTTGTGCTTCGAGTGGCCTGGTACATATAACTGTGGCTCTGCTTTTGATATGCTTTGAGTATTTAAAAGTGTTGAAAATTATTTCTGCCATTCAGGTCAACTGATTTGAAGAAAAGATTAGCTGGTCTTGCTTTTTATTTCAGAAATGTCTGTGCTCTCCTGTTTGTGAATACTTTATGTGATTTGACTAGCTGTGTCCCAGTATTCTTTTCTGGTAGTGCTTGCATAAATATAATAGATTTTTTTTAAATATTGGCTAAATGAAAATAACCTACAAAAGGAAGACTTCCCGAAGAACAACATGTGTGTTATTTATTGAGCTCTCTGGCAACTGTTGCTGATCTGTTGAGCTATTTTCAGAGTTCTCAGGAAAAGGATGAATTCAAAACTTGGTATTGACCTTAGAAAAGTCAGTGTGACCTGTTCCCTGATAAACCAGTTTCACATTAGAGCATCTGTTAGGGAGATTCACAGTCATCTTTTAATAAAAATGTCAGATTCTGCTAGTTCACAAGTAGATATAGTGAACTTTAATTCACAGTTACCTGGAACTGAAATCAGTCTGAAGCACAGGGTTATTAGTTGGGTTTCAGCTGAGAAGGTTTGAGATTGCTTGCAACAAAAATGGCAACTTAGGAAATACTAGTTTGAAACAGCATTGTTTCACTATTAAATAAATCTCTCCTAAAGGAAGAAATATTTTAGTGATTTTGCATAACAGGGAGACATGGCAGGGTCTCGGGTCAGATTTGGTTTTCTTGGCAAGTGAAGTAGCTGTTGAGGAGAGACGCTTTTGCAAACGACCAGTTGAGAAGTTTAGGTACTGTGATGCAAACTGCATACTAAATGGTAAATGTCATATCAAATAGAAGAATATAATTTTGCAATTAAATCAACATAAAATACTAAATGTTAAGTCCTTTCTAAATTTTCCACAAATGGATCTTGTTCGGTTGGTCATATTATATGAGACTTTGAAAGAATAAGAAAAATGTAGTCCTATTGATATATGGTAATATAAACTTGGTTTATGAACGACTAGTAAAGCCTCGTCTATCAAAGTTTCCTTCATGAAGAGATGCAGGAGACATTTGGAATACGAGATGTAATTTGACTTGATCAGTACTTAAATAATTATTTAAATTAGATGTAGTATGTAATTGAAATACTTGGAAGCTTTCTCCATGCCATCATATTTTACTGGTGCAACGGTCATTATCTTTGTGCTACTTATGTCTCTGACACAATCAAGACATTTTTACCTTTATATTACATTAATTGTCCTAGTATCTAAACAGTTCATATCAGGACTAAAGTAAAGATTAAGATTATTAGATTTTTTTAGTAGGAATGATTGCAAGTGATGGTCATAATCTGCAATTCAATAATTCATTTTACTGGATAAAAATCCTAAGAAGCTATTTTTTAAATTTTTGGCTAAAAAGCATTTAGATCACAGTCTAGTACTGGTGTTTTATGAGTAGGTACTGGATTCATCACTTTTTAAAAGGGCAAAACATACTGCATGTATCTTTTAAGGTGTAAAAGATAAATATGTTTCAAAGTGGGAGGAATGAATATAAGACATATTTTTATTAAATATAATCCCAGGTAAATATTTTAATGGAAAAACATCTTCAAGATTGTTACAGTTGTATGAATACAAAATGTGCAGAATGTGACAAAAGCCAGGAATTACTGCTTGAAACTCAGTGGATAGCAATATAAGCAAAGGGAAAGAAATACAGGGAAAATCACTGGTGGTTAAAAGTGTGTGAATTGTTCAGAAACAGAGTAAAAGAAAGTTGTATTTGACAACCGCGGCAGAAATGACAGGTTATAATTTGCAGATCACTTTTGCTGTCAAGTTAGAATGAAAAGGATCTTTCCTGTGTTGTCAGTCTGGACAAAGCACCTCTACAACTAATACAGTACCAGTTTCTCAGGATCAACTGTAGAATAGGAATATTGTCAACAGGAATACAGACTCCTGACTTGGAATAGTCTAATAGTCTACTAATTTAGTTACATTTATTAGATGTAAGAGTTGTTATTTTAGGGAAATATTTTGTACACTTCTTAAAATGCAGGTGTGTAAAAACACTTCGTAGTGTTTCGTAGGAATTTTGCCTGGACACTTGCTGTTAAGTCATCATTTTCTTGCAATATAAATTGTTCTTGTATTGTTGAACAAACTGGTTGATTAGACACTAAGATTTTTGCTATAGCATAGTCATGAATAGATCTATCAGAGCATTCCACATTAGAAAAATTATGTAAGGTGTCCTATAAAAAAAAAGTCTATATTAGTAGTCATAAATGACAGGATTATAACATAAACTAACTCTTAAAGTTAGTTTATAAGCTATTTAAATAATGAACAATTCCTTTATTTTTTTTTTTTTATTTATGTAACATGAGGTTTAGCTGTATTTCAGAAAGTCACTTAATTGAATTTATGAGCATCTAGGCTCCTGTTTCCCATTAGAACCACAAATACTTCAGTTAGTCTGATGTGCAGTCAGCCAAGGTCAACCCACCACAATGATACACTTGCTCATCTGACGTTTTATGTAGTGATGTCATTAAGATAACAGATGATTTGTGTCAGATGCTGTCATCCTTTAAGAAGATGTATCAAGTGCAGATTTATAAATACAAGTGGTAAAATAGCCACCATAAAGCACCTTTGCTGCCACCAAGTTTCTTCCTCAATACTTCCAGCTCTACCAGCACTGGAAACTATTAACAGTTTTTTTTGGTAGGGAAATATTTGGATTAGGATTTATCATATATGGGCATGATTCTGAGCTTTAAAGTGAGATATTCATTGCTGATCAATCTCCTGTCTGTATGCTTTTATTCTCAGTATAGCGTATGCACTTTAATGAGAAATACAGTCTTTAATTCATTTCCACAACTAACTGAAAATAAAATAACCCGTTAGGAAACCAGCATGGCGCAGCTGGCTAGTGGAGAAATTGGGCTGTGGCTCTCCAAAGCACTCTCTCAAAAGTGGGCTTTTCTGCCCCTTCATGCCTGACTGAACTTTTGGTGAATAAACTGAATTATTTGTCAGAGAGAATAGCTGGGTCCCTGGCCTTCCACAGGAAGACTGGGGAAACACAGCACTGTTCCTGAGAGGCTGAGGGAGAGGCCATCTGAAGAAGGTGCAATAAGAGATGCCATGAAGATACGGTTGAAAAGACAAGCTGGGAAAAGTTTTATTACTCTGTGTGGTGAGAAGGACAGAAAAAGAAGTGATAAGTAACTGAACAAAACATACTAACAGCCTTCAGCAATAATTATCTCCAACAATAACATGCATCCTTCTTTCCTCGCGCTGTTTTTTTGTGCATCCCTTCCTGTTTTCTCCATTTTATGGTATACTTTCAGGGTTTGAAGACCTGTGGGCATTCCTGTGTTCCTGTGGCCCCCGCTACTACTGTGTATTATTATGGCTGTGTTGATTTTTGCTGTTTTTCTTTTTTTAATAATCTTTGTATATTCTAGAGCTGAATAACTGAGACATTTATATAAAATAAAAGATTAAAACCCTGTAATTTTGTCTGAAACACTAGGAAAAAAACAACACAGAATGGAAATAATTGAAAAAGAAGATTTTAAGTGAGACCCACAGGGACAAGTTGTAAAGTATATGCCAAAATCTTAATATTTATAATAGGAGAGGTTTTGCCTTGAAATTAGTATCAGTCTGGCACTTCTGAGGTAGAAGGAATAGAATTTGTTAGTTTGTTTACAATAATTTTTACTTGAAAATCTCACAACATATATATTGTATGGCATAAAAAGTACATGGTGATGAGCTTAAAGAATGTGTAGAAATTGTACATTCATATAGATCCTCTGGGCTCCTTACTTTTCAGCCTTCTGGTTTGCTCCATCATTCATCCGTATTTCATATGAAATTTTAGCAAGAAGTATTTTAAAATTTCTGGCAAATACCCTTGGGAAAAGTATAAATATAAAAACTGTGCAGTGCAAATACTTAAGGAAATTCTTCAGAGCAGTTGAAGACAATACTTGTTAACCCTGATTTCTGCAGGAGAAGACAGTTCTGCCTGCCTTCTTATTGGCACATGCGGTTGGTTTTTAAATTACTTACATTTGTCTAAGTTATTACCAAAACCCCAGTTTATATAAAACAGAGGCTTCTGGGGAAGGATTCCCAGACCAGTCTTTCAGAAAAATTTAATTCCTCTGAGATAAACTGCTTATAGACAGTTCTCTCCTGTTATCCTTAAACCACTTCTTACTGACAGTTTAAATTGGCAGGTTTTTATGTAATTAATGTTCCCTCCAACATTGGATGAATTAAATGTTCAAATGGTCTCTGTTTTTAATCCCACCCCCGCCCCAGAAAAGGCTTCCTAATCTAGGCAATGCTGAAATGTATCCAGGCATTGCGGTATTCCCGGGGAAATAGGCAGAAAGGCTCTGAGTGTACGTGTTCCTGGAGATGGGTGAAGGTTATGGCAGTCTTGTTCTGTCCATCTCCCATCACAAGCTAAATGATGACTGTAGGTCCCTCGGGATGCAGTATATAATCAGTGACTATGTTCTTTGTGATATTGTTAATTAAGATTCTTTTTTTAATGAAATTGCATAGAAATACTAAGCAGGCAGAAAGGTGGAGTCCCTTCTTGACATTTCATAATTGAATCACCTTGTTTTTAGAAGTGTTCTACTTCTGTCTTACGAAAACACTACGATAAAATAAACATTATATGAAAGATGATTCATATTTTATTGATATACACTGCATAGTAAACTATTATTGTGGCTCAAAACTACTCTAAGCTAATCTGTAAGCCATCTGCAGGTACTTCTCTTTTGCTTACAGCTCAGGATGGAATTCTTTCTTTTTTTCTTTTGGGTGTTTTGAGCCATGGGAGAAAGTATTTCTCTGAAATTTAAATTTAAATTCAATTAAGAATTGCTTGTATTTTCCCAAGTCAATATTGCTTAGTAACAGAAAAAGAATCAAATGTTTCCTTTTAAAAAAAAACGAAGCTACTGAAAAGTACATGATACAATGGTTTTATGTTTTTTATAGCTAAAACCCCATACTTTCATTACCCTGGTACTCTGGTAATCTCCCTATTTTATTATGGAAAAATAATTCAGATGCACTTCTGAAAATACTGGCTCAATTTCCATTATTTCATTTTCAAAATTGTAATTATGCTGTTAAACTGGTGGGCCAGAGTTTGAAATTTGACCTAAGAATATTGGACACACGTTGCTGGAAATCTGTAACAGGCAAATAACTTCAGTCTTAGAATGTGGAATAACAATTTCTACACTCAAGTTTAAACCTTTCTCAGTAGAAAGTGCTTTTTTTTCACTTTCTAAGTGTCTGTCTTACATTTTGTTTTGCCTGTGTACTTCATATAAAAAAATAATAATAAAAAAGTTGAGGATACTTTGTTCCTTACTTTTCCACTTTCTTTGCAAACAGTTTTCTCACAGGTTGGAATTCAGCTCAGAACTGATTTTTCTTCTTCTTCTTCTTCCCCCAGTGATTAGCCTTTTTTTTTCAAAAGGAGTGGAAAACATGTCAAGCAACCTAACCCATGCTGAACTGCCTTCTAGGCATGAACACACGCAGAAGTCCCAATGGGTGTAGAAATTAAGGAAGCCTCTGGCTCTTTTCAGCCACCAAAAGTTTCTGTGCTCGTCATGTCTCTACATAGTCGTGGATAGACCCAAGCTCCGCTATCGTAACCAACATAACGCCAAATCTATCACTACATACCAGGGCATGGTTGCCAACACTCATGGAGGTATTTTCTGCTGGCCCTGCGGAGCTGCCTGCAAAGCTGTGGGCACGGAAATACACTGTATGTCCTTCCCTCGGCATTTATTGCTTTGGACGTTTCAGTCTTGTTTTAGCCCCATGGAACTGGTCCACGGGTCTCCTGCTGGGCAGCACAGCAACTCTGTCTTGACTCCCCAGGTTTTCACGGCCAAGCATGTGCTTTTGCACCTGCACAGCCAAGAACTTTCAGACCTAATGTGACCCTACCATATATCTCTGTATTTGTGCAATTTCCCAGGAAAAGAAGACATATATAGGAACTGTTGTGTATGTTTGGAATTTGAATATTTTGCTGAGTTTTTTCTTCTTGAAAACAGGCCAAAGAAAAAGAATCTGGAAAGCACAGGTGATTTTGCTTTGTTAGAAAATGCATTTAATTTTGAGCTATAAATAACAAAATTCTAAAGTAAAATCAGGTGCCAAACGTCTTTACGTCCTCATCCCAGATTCTGATTTTTGAAACTATATTTAGAGTGCAACTAGAGTTTATACCACCTAAATTAATCTTTTTAACTGTTATTTTCCAATATATATATGTAGAAAAATGTATTAACCAAAAATCTGCAGCAGAAGCCTGTCCTGCTTTACCCAGCTTTTCCTTATTTGACATGATGCTCCGTCAATTAAAATACTCTGAGCCTTATATTCTTGATCTATGATTATTCCCATTAAAATGAAATACACTGTAACATTCTGTGAGATACTGTGAGCAAGCAAACTGCCGTAAAGCCTGTATCTGTTTTGTTTCAGCTGCCATTATTGGCACTTTGTTTAACATTTTTAGGCATGTTCCTAAACAATGAATAATTGCCAAATTACCACAGCACATTTGACGTGAATGAGTCATCGTCCTTAAATTAAAAACAAAAATGTGATGACCTTTCTGTTGTTCTAGATCTCATTATTGCCATCAAGTGACTGGTTTGAAACTTTTGATCATTCATTAGTACCTTGAACAGGCAGCAGTTACTTTTTTTTTTGTCTGGTCCTTACAGTCTATTGTTTTAAGTAATCCAACAAGTAATGGCTTTGATTAAAAAAGAATATTAAAGGAAAATGCATAATCCACATGCACCAACTTGTTAAACAAACAAAAGTTCTGTAGTCTCTGTGTCTGCAAAGGCAGACGATTATTGGACAATTAGTGTTCATGTTATGTGCACATTTACATTGATCATCTTGTGGGAACCATCTAAAAAAAAGATTTATCCTTACACATTGAAACTTAACTGCAACACAACCATCACTCTTCTGATTCTGGAAAGTAGATTAAATATCCACTCTCATCATAAAACCCAAGAGTTCTGCAATTTCATGGGAGAGCTTCAGTTACTGGTGGTGATACCAGGGAATGGGTATCACTTAACTTGCCTGTTTCTCAGTCTACAGTGTATGACTGACAATGTGTTCACTAACAAGGGAGATGAAAATAAGTTTTGATAATATCCAGGTCCCCAAAGTATAGTAAGGAGGCTCTGGCTCCTAATAGGTATGGTACAGATGGGTACATTTGAAAAGTCTTCGAACAGATTTTACCAATATCATCTTCATTCTTTGTTTGTGTATCCAGGACTGCTAACCCTGATGTGTGACCGCAGGATAGGTGCCAAATGTTGTCTTTCATCATTGGTTATGCCTCTTCCCTACCGCCGTGATCATAATGATGTTTTAAAAGTGAATCTTCTTCAAGGGTCCTGAGTCTGCATTCATTTCTTGGGCAAAGGTGCCATTTAGTTTAGCTGCAATATTTTTCATAGGAAAGAAGTGGAAGATGTGACCTTATTTTTTTTTTCCTGTTGTTGTTTCATAGTAATATGCAAAATATGGAAAGTCAGTCATATTTCACTGGTATTTGGCATCTGCTCAACAACTGATTGCTTTTCTCAGAGCTTTTTTGGAAACTTTGCAGCACCATAATGACAGCTTTCTAAACACAGATGTCCTCTTGGTATAACCTATAATTTTTTATGGAAGATGTATTGATGTCAGGAATTTGAACAAAGTACTGGAATTAGTTGAACATTCTTGTTATGAATATGTATTCAAAATATCTACAGTACATATAGTGTAAGTTGAGGGAAGAATATGTAGTGTCTGATGGTATAGATGGTGGTACAAAATGCCCAAAGTGTCAGAATGTAGTTCTAAGATAAACTGATTCTTTTGTTACCAGATTGTGTGTATTTTAGCGATTTTTCCCCACTATGTTTTACGCTAAGTAAGTGCATACTGTGAACCCGAGGCATCAAGAATCTCAAGAACACATTTAGATAATCACGGATTTGGCCACGAAAGATGTCTAATAGCTGAGAGGTCTAGAGTAACTATTAAATGTTCTTATAAAGTCCCATTAGTAGCTGCTTCCTCTTGTTTCGTTTACCACTCAGCTAATCCATGAGGAAGTGAATATTTCAAACACGTATTTTCCCTCCTTAAGTCATCTGTTTTTGTTAAGGTAACTTCTCTTACATGTCTTTAGTAAGTAAAAGTCAGTTCACAGATCAATGTGTAAGATTATAAACTTGCAGCAGCTTGTGATGCTTAGTAATCCTCAAGTGTTTTCACCTGTGGGACTATTATTTGCATATACATACAAATTATCTACATACATGTAGGAGGACAGTGCTTAATGGTTATTATATGTAATTTATGCAAGTTCCGACTTAAAAGGAAACTCTCCTCTGTTAACTTGCTGTAACTTTGAGATTGGGTTTTAATGCTAACATGGTCCATTCTATATTATTCTTTTACCTGTGCAGGTCTAGTTAAGATCAGTGTGCCATGCAGCAAGTCTATCTAGCAACTGTAATAAAACTAGGGGAAAAGAATTCAAATAAGTATTGCAGAATTTTGGTGTTGTGCAGCTGTGCAGCCCTGATATAAGTACTGCAGTTATTATGGCTACAGCTAACTTAGTGTAACTTCCATCTATCTATGCTTGTACAAGGCACTTGGTTTTGATTTATTTTCAGGTCACACCACGAGATCCATACACCCACACCACTAATGACACGTCATTCAGATTCAGAATAGATACTTTAAAGTTAGAATGCTGCATCAGAAAGGATGCAAAACCATAACTGTCAGTTAGAAAATGCTTTCTTTTTGGACTTTAACTGGGTCATGCTGTGGTCGTTCAATATTATGATACTGGGGTTCTTTCCCTTTCCTCTGACTTTTGGTTAATGTTAAAGTCACTTGCATGGCATGTACGCATGTGTGCATGTGTGTGGCCCAGGCTCCGCTGCTGTTTGGCATGCCTTGGTTCATGACCTTTTGCCAAACCTCAGCAGTAGCTCTTAGGGAAAAAATGTAAACATACAACCAAATTTACTCTGGTTGCTTTATTTAGCTCAGTGAAAGTTGATACTCATTGCTATAAGGCTTCAATATAATAAGCTCTTTGCTAAATTAGAAAATGGGAGAAGCTAATGTAATATTTTAATAAAAGTAGTTTTGTAAGAAATGCAAGTGGGAGGCAAGCAAATAGATTCTTCTACTGTAGAAGTAAAATTTGTAAGTGACTAACAGTTGTGATAATTTTATTTATTAATTTTAATCTTCATTTTAGTCTTCAAAGATGACAAGGAAAAAAACACCTATTTTGTTAGGCCAGAAGTATATGGAAACATTATGGAATAATACTAATTACTAAGAAAGTGCTAGGATTGTCAGCAGTATAATCATCTACACTTTTCTGAGAATATCCTTACTAAAATGACCTACCTAATTTAAGCGTAATTTCCAAAATAAGGAGACTAGATGCCTTGTTTGGAGACAGTGCAAGTGATGGACACTTTTCCTTCAAATGGTGTTCCTTCTACTAACGTTAAACTGGCCTTTTTTTCTTCCTGTAGATGATAGTTTAGGATTATGTTGATTTTTCCTATGTGGTTACGTTATGGGGAAACAGAGCAGAGTTTCCATAAACTAGGACATAGTGTATTTCAGTAAATGGAAGACCTTTTGTCTACTTGGTTATTTTGACTGGCACTAAAACTCACCTGCCAACAGTTTGCCACTCATACTGACTCTCTTATATTTGTTGTGAGCTGTTAACACTTGGGTATAAGAGATGATCACTTCCCCTAATTACAAGTAACAGAACATTTAGATGAGTTGCCAGTTAATGTAGAATGTGTGTAATTGATACAAGGATAAATGATTAAAACTGTCAGCTTCCCCTGCCTGAAATGTGGATATTTGCTCTGAACTATGCCTCTTAAGTGGTTTTCAGATGTGTCCCAGTGTAAAGCCTGAGATAAATCAGCAGACATCCAAAGGATTTGTAGTATTGGGTTGAGGGGGGGAGCTTGTTTGGGTTTGTTGGTTTGCCTTGTAAGTTTTAAGTATACAGAAGTTCATGTGCAAAGGACAGTGTCCTTTCAGTCTTCTGCCTGGGACTCACTTCTGCAGGTTAAAAAAAATCCTTTAACCAGAGTACTTACATATGTAACACTATGTAACAATATATATCAATATGTAACAATATATAACATTATGTAACAATAAATAACAATATTTAAAAAACATGTAACAGTATGTAACAATACATAACAATATGTAACAATACATAACAATATGTAACAATATGTAATAATATGTAACAACAAACAAAAGGCTCTATATTCCATTCATGAGGATACTGTGTGTAGTGCTGCCTAGGGAAGGCTAAGCCCTGATGTTTGGTGTGAACAGAAGCAGAGCAGACCAAGCTGTTTAGTACTGAATATCTGAAGGTTAGAAATGAGGCTTTGGGTCACCCACACAGCAAAAATCCTAAGCCACCAAAGGAAAATACAGTCATGTAGATTAACTTTTGCAAACACTGTTTTATCTTTGCAAGTCGATGGGACTCTGAAGAAGACACTGCAGAAGTTTTGTGTAAAGAATTTTATTTATGAGAAGGTGTGAAAAATTCAGAGTTAAAGGAATCATCGCAACTTCTTGAGCAGATGTAGGCAGAGGAAAGATGAATCTAGTACCTGCTGCTGGTTCCAGGGAACTAAGACAGAGATGTTTGACCACAAAGTTTAAGAAGAACCCAAAGCTTATTCCAGTTCTTAGAGAGTGTTTTCATTCTAACATCATCCCCTGTATTTAATTTGTGATGACTATTGTTGCTTTTCATCCAAATCCAGGGGACGAGAAAGGGACAAAACAAGGAAGAAAACTGTTTTGCATGCATTAGGGAATAGGGAGACGGGCAGGAGGATGGCTGTATCCCCTAATTCCTCTCTGTTGTCCATGAGGTGGTTGTGTGCTTTGCCAAGTGAGAATTGGTGCAAGCACCAGCCTTGATGTCTGTGTTTTTGCAATTGTTTTGCTTGTGTGATTTTCATGAGAAAGGAAAGAGCTTAGCCCTATGCATAAAATTAATCATGGACTGTGTAGCTTGCTTATGAATGCTCAAATCACCATCAGGATCCTTGCCCAAGCTCTGCCCCTTTCTGTCTCCTGAACTGACACTTTCCTTTTTTTCTCCGCCCCAGTGTGCCACCTTTTCTCCCCTTGCCTCTGGCTCATGTTGTTGCTTTCTTGAAACTAGGGAATTGCATGGGCTCTGACTCTTTCCCAGGCATTACAGGCATACTTACCTCTGTACTGCACAGTAGCAGAGAAGAGGAAGCACTTCTGGGTTTTATGCTTTTTACTGGATTAGGAACAAGTGAGGGACTGCCATTGTGGCTCCGGCAAATAGGAATGACCATGCCTGAAGTATCTATATATGCATACAGTCATGCGTCACTGTTTAAACGTTGTATCAGTACTGGACAACTGGAATAGTTGGCCCATTTTTAATATGTTCTTGTAATATCCTTTGCATTTGTGTTGGACTGAGATTAGCATATTTTATGGAATTTATTTGCATAATGAACAGATAATAGTTTATTAGTGAAAAAAGCAACTGGAAAAAACTAAGATAAAAACAGCAAGATAAAAACAGCAAGAAACTACACCACTGATTTTCAGATATGCATGGCCACAAATTTTCTAAAATTTCATAGCTTTATGAATGCTTGTAACCAGTTAAGTTAATCACAGGTACACTTAATAAGTAAACCTATATGCTTTGCGATGCTTACATTTTAAAAAGACTCAAAGTGTAGCCTATTGTTTGATTTCAATTTTCCTGCCTTTTTCTGGTCCTTTGCTTTTTTTGATAATGTCATAAGATGAGGTGCAACATGTTGTCATGATGAAAGTGCTATGTAGAGCCAGCTGGAACAAAGAAAAAATGAGAATCTGAAGTTATTGGACAGAGGACATTGCCATATATAATACCTGTGTATTATACCTTGCTGATTATGCAGCATAAACTTTGAGCTGACTAGACTTAAACAAATGCTAAGTGATTATCTTGAATCTTGTTTACAGTTAGGATTTTACAACTTTATCAACAGAATATCTATATGTTATAAACTCAGCTGGTATTCCAGGTTGTTTTTTTCCTATCAAAATTGCTCTGCTGTGCATTTAATAGCTCCACATGTCTTTTATGTAACACAAAATATCTTGTACATAAGTAATCAGAATATCTTATCACCTTCTTAAGGACTCTTAGTGTTGCATATTGCAAGTTGAAAACTGAACTTGACTGTTAAGAGTCTGACTGAGATCTTTGTTAGGGACAGGTCACTCATCAGCACCAGCACTAAAATGAAATGGGTGGGTGTGACAGATTTTTGGAAGTGCATTCAAAATATCTGCAGATATGGGTACCAAATAGAGACATATTTATGATTTGGACTTTGAAATTAAAATATATCCTGTTTGGGATGAAATCTTGCCCTATTGAGGGCAACCACAGCTAGCGGAACCAAGATTTCATCTTGTGTGCATTTTATTTGCAATAAAATAAAAATTCATAAATAAGATGACTCATGTGGCTGTTGATACATCCATACTTTGGCAAGGTCAAGCAGTGTATGTGCAGTAATATCCTGGAAGTGGCCAGTCTGAGTGAGAAACAACGCTGGTATTACTGTGCGACAATAGTTTCCTATGAATTGCAAATTGTCAGAAGATGAACACTGACTCTACATGAATTTACCACATTTATCTCCTAGGCCTGCTTATCTAATTGCACTGAAGGCATTTCCTCAGGGTTCACATCACAAGAGTCTTGAGACAATTCAGTAGTAAATCTCTGTAGGGACTGAGCTGAAAGCAATGTCATGGCCCCAAGCACTGTGCCAAGAGCAGATGAGATTACTAATGCCAGTGAAATATTCTTTATCTGTGCAACAGCCAATCCTCTGGATTGTCACCAAGTGCAAAATGAAGCACCTATCTGCCAAATATAAGAAATTGCTTGTATTTCAGGACAGAAACCTGACCTGTTTATGTCTCACATGCCAGCTGCTTTGCCTACATTAGGTGGAAATGAGAAATTTATTAAGTGTAAAGTGCACAGTGCAATGAATAAGCAAACTAAAAGGCTCTTGCTTTGCTGACTGATTATTTTGTTCACTCATTGATTAAAATATTTTTCCTGGGGCAAGAATGGCTGATAAGCTTGTTTTGAAAAGTATAAATAGGAGAAGAATTAAAACAAGCAGGATTTTTTTTCTAACATCTAATCTTAACCATCTTTCTTAGAAAAATATGTTTTTATAAACTGCAAATGACATAATGTTTTTGATGTTACTATTTAAAAGAAATTCATTATTGGTTTTAGCTAAGACAGATAAAGGTTAGAATTTCATTACATTTCGTACTCCTTGTGTATAACAGTAGTACAGTAGGTAAAGTCAAAATTAATTGCTCTTCCTATTATGTCTCTCTAGAGATCTGAAGAATAATTTGATCAGCACAATTGAGCCAGGGGCCTTCCATGGACTTTCAGAACTGAAGCGGCTGTAAGTATTAATTCCATTTGAATTATTCTGAAAATTGTGTTTGTATTGACATTTTTGTCCTTGGGCAATGCAAATATGCCACCAAGCAATAAGCACATAAGGATACCAGCTGTAAAACAGAAAATCTCACACAGTGCTTCTTAAATTTACTGTGCATTTTTCTTCTTCTTCCCCTTTCTTTTTCTTCCATTTTCCCCTTCCTTACCTTTTCCCATTTAAAATTATGTTTGCCTCCCAATAAATATCGTAAGGTGTACATCTACAAAGTTAAAACCCATACCTAATTAATGACTTAGCAGACAAAATATCACTACAGACATTAATTAAAAATAAAACCAAGTGGTTTAAATATGTGTAAATAATGTTTTGTGCTAGGCTAATTTTTTTCGTTATGTAAGGTCTAGTTTACTTTTATCACAGACCAGATCTATAAAAATTTTTTTAGAAAGGAAATTTTGTCATGCTTTAGATTTTGTCTACCATTTTCATACCTCTCACATTGAATCTGCTTGATATTTTTTATTTTTAGCATCGTTTTCTAAGGAAACAAGATTTATGCATTATGTTCCCTGTCCATTATCCTTGCATTCCTCTCTTTGAAAACGTTCTCATATACTTTTGAAAGCACTGGCTGATTTTTAAACTGCATTTATAGAGGGTAAAAATATCTAAGTTAGTAAGATTGTACAAGTGGACCTTTTTGCTTTTAATTAAAACGGACTGCCGACCCTCCTCAGTTCTACTCAGCCTAAACGAAAAATGAGATGAACCTGGTTTTAGTTATAATTTTCCGAATGACAGCATCCAAATGTCTGTGTACTGGCTAACCAGGCCATCATCACATGCCTAGCCATCGTGTGTGCTGCCTTACGTGTGATGAGAAAACCTGTGAGAAAACAGGGATTATGGGAAGATTTAGATGAGAAGGAATGTAAATCCACAGAAAAAGAAGTTTACAAATCCTTCTGCTTTTTTGCTCTGAAGGTTCAATTCCCTAACTGCTATGTACATGGAACACTGCACAACCTAAGTAAAAGATTGCCATCTCTGATCACACAGGTAGCAGTATTTTTTAACACCAGCCACTAAGTTTTAGCACATTTGGGTAGAAAGCCAATGACATAATAATGATGAAGTTGGAGTGGCATATACATTTTTAATACAAAGAAAAATATTCGGTTGAAACTTTCTTGCTCGCTCTGTGTACAGGGGTAGCAATACAATGAAATGATCGAAATGAGTGCTAATTGTTGCTGTGGCTGCATACTCTAATAACACAACCCTGACCTCTTGTGGGAAAAGCAAGAAACCTGTGCAAGTCATGGGCTGCACATCTGAAGACTGCACAGGTGGAGCCTTAGGTCAGCCAGGAGGGACAAGCCAAGGACCAGGAAGTCATTAGGCATTGGGGAAAGTGAGAAGAAAAATTCGTCTGCAAACTAGGAATGGCAATGTTGAGACTTATCATGCTAGATCTCAAAGAAACCCTTGTTTCTGATATGAACAAGCAACGCTGGGAGCAATCTAGAGACAGGGAATTGATTATTTGCTAGACTGCCACGTGTTTGGTTTCATAGTAAGCAAGAAAATCTCTGCAGTCCTTCGCTGTGCAACTGTGTAGCAAGCATCTGAGCAAGAGGAATAAATAGTGGAAACTCCTGTTGGATGCTGAATACAGTAATTACTTTAAGACTGTACTTTTCATTCACATCTTATTTCATATGTAAAATATAAATGATGCTGTGAAAAGCAGAAGCTGATGTCATATAAGCAACTGCAAGAGATATGGCTATGGCAAGTTACAGACTGCAGGCTGTCAACATCAGAATGTTTTCTGTGAATGATTTGGAGAACTGTTATAATTTGTATTTGAATGACAAACTGAATTATTTCAGGAGATTACTCAAAAAGGTACACACAAAATTGATGAAAATTGAAAATTTATGAAGCACTAAAATTATGGCACTTGACTGTTCAGCAAAGGAGAGTTTTGTTTTTTCTAACATCAATTTTACGAGTCAGTATTAGTAAGTTTAATATCTTACTCCTGAGAAGGAACACCAGATTTGTACATTATGAATTGAATTATGCCTAATATAACATGTGTTAGTCTGGAGGAATGTGCAGCAAGCTGTCTTTTCTTTTTGCTAAAGTTTTTTTAGAAAACATGTTTTGCAATACAGAGATTTCAGTCACTGCCATATATCTTACTGTGAAAATAACACTCATTGAAGTAAATGTTGAGAAAAGGGTATGTAGCCTTTCATTTTGTTAAAAATATCATTTTACTGTGTGCCACACTTAAGAGAAATATGCACTTGTTTTGATTAGTTTAGCTGAAATTTACTTTTGCTACCGAAATTATGCCCCATGTAGTGATGCATTTCTGCCATACGTGTTCAGACATTGCTTAGGCAGAAGCAAAGCCTTACCCAACCAAGAATTCTGGGGACATTCTTGTTTAGTATTTACCTCTCCTAACAGAAAGATGTATAGATACCTATAGGTATGTATGTTTTAAACTTGCATTTTTAGATTTTCTGTGTAGCTTTCATTAGGAGAACTTACAGAATAATGCTAATATGCATTTATTGCACTATGTTGTCATCTACACTATTTTCTCGGCTGTTGCCTGCTTAATATCCCTGACAAGTATTTAAGAAATATTTTCATTCTAATGTGATGTTTCATCATTTAATTAATAATTTATTCTTTGTCTGATAGAAGAAGACTTTGTAGTAAATTCTAAAGAAACTGCCTTTGTGTTCTAGCTAATTGAATATGTCTCCATAAAGCAGCAACCGGATTTGTCAAGCTACAGCCTTTATTCTCCCATTTGATTACTTCAGTGTTCTCATGTAGCCATAGAAAAATAGAGAACCTGCACAATGTAACAAAGGAGTTGGAAGACTACCACTGGTTATAAAACAGAAATATATTCAGATAAATTTTAACATTTTAATGGATTTATAATCACCTAAATCCTTACATTACTGCAATTACTTAAAAAAATCATACTTGATAAGAAGGAAAATTTGAGTCAAGGTTGAAAACCAAATATGTAAAAATTAAATATTACTTCAGAATGCACTGCGGGGCAGTTTTCATGTTGTTATCACATCATAATTGTTCATACCTATTTTTGTCTCCTTCCTGTAAGTATCCTATACGTTTCCTATACATTGTATTGTATGTATGACTTAAGCAGAAAACAACCATTCACCTTCGTGCAGACAGAGTTACAGAACGTAATGCTTTGTACTATTTGTGGCCTGAGACAGCCACACTATTGCTCTTAAAAGGTATTGCCAAGTGCTTATCAATACTGACTTTCTTACTAGCTCAAAAATTAATTGCCCTCTGGTTTCTTTAATTTCTTCAGCAAGAAAGGATGCTGTCCATGAGATGAGATGTTAGTAGACAGTAAAAATATGTCAATTTTGGCTGAATATTGTGTGCAAAAAAATGGATGTTATTTTTCATAAGTAGACAAACAGGTGCTAGTAACTTTGATAAAGAAAATTCTTTGCATTGGAAATAATTTTTGGGGTTTATTTGCTACATATAAAAATCATATTTTAATGCAATTTGTGTACTTTGCAGTATGGTATGTTGAGTTGTGGAATATTGCTCAATGGTGTTAATATAAAAGTTGTTAAATCTATTTAATTCAGTTACATTACATTATGGAAAAAGATCTTATTTCTCATTTGTCTCTAATTCCTTAAGCGTTAAAAATGAGGCTGTATATGAATAAGACAGACCTAATGTTTCACGTTTTTTTGGTTTCTTTCAGGGATCTTTCAAATAACAGGATTGGTTGCTTAACACCAGAAATGTTTGTTGGACTTAACAGTCTTCACAAACTGTGAGTATAATACCACTCCTGTTTTAAATAGGAGAAATCCAAACTGTCACATATCTTACCTGAGAACAGTTGGTTGTAAGAAAATTATAGTTTTTGTAGTAAAAAAAATACCCTCTCCTGAGCCTTTGAATGTAGTGACTTGATATTTTAAAGAATCATAGAATTGGTTAGGTTTGAAAAGATCTTTAAAGTCATCCAGTCCAGCCATTAATCCAGGACTGCCAAGTCCATCACTACACCATGTCCCTAAGCACCACATCTACGTGTTCTTTAAACACTCCCAGGGGTGGCGATTCCACCGTGTCCTTGGGCAGCCTGTTCCAATGCTTGGCCGCCCTTTCGGTGAAGAAATTTTTCCTAATACCCAATCTAAACCTCCCCTGGTGCAACCTGAGTCCGTTTCCTCCTTCTTGTCCTGTCACTTGTTATCTGGGAGAAGAGACTGACCCCCACTGCCTACAGCCCCTGTCAGGCAGCTGTAGAGAGCGATAAGGTCCCCCCTGAGCTGCCTTTTCTCCACATTAAACAAGCCCAGATCCCTCCACCTGCTCCTTATAAGACTCATGCTCCAGACCCTTCACCAGCTCCATTGTCCGTCTCTGGACACCCTCCAGCACCTCAATGTCCCTCCTGCAGTGAGGGCCCAATACTGAACACAGGATTCGAGGTACGGCCCCACCAGCACCGAGTACAGGGGCACCCTCACTGCCCTAGTGCTGCTGGCCACGCTGTTTCTGATACAGGCCAGGATGCTGTTGGCCTTCTGGGCCACCTGGTCATGGCGCTGGCTCATGTTCAGTTTGCTTGTCAGCCAGTGCCCCCATGTCCTTTTCTGCCCAGCAGCTTCCCAGCCACCCTTCCCCGAGCCTGTAGCGCTGCGTGGGGTTGTTGTGACCCAAGTGCGGGACCTGGCACTTCTCCTTGAACCTCATACAACTGGCCTCAGTCCGTTGCTCCAGCCTGTCCAGATCCCTCTGCAGAGCCTTCCTACCCTCAAGCAGAGTAACACTCCTGCCCAGCTTGGTGTCATCTGCAGACTTACTGAGGGTGCACTCAATCCCCACATCCAGATTGTCGATAAAGATACTAAACAGAACCGGCCCCAACACTGAGCCCTGGGGGACACCGCTTGTGACCAGTCATCAGCTGGATGTGATTCCATTTACTACCACTCTTTGGGCCTGGCCATGCAGCCAGCTTTTTACCTAGTGTAGGGTATTACCTGCCCAAGCCAGAAGTAGCCAGTTTAAGGTGGTGTTTCTATTTGTAATTAACACTTTAATTTCTTGCATCTAGCCTTTTTGTGCATCTCAAGTAAATGTTTACATTTCCCTTAAGATGGGGCTAACTTTCATTTCCAAATGGGTGTAGATCCAGGACTTTCTGTATCGTTTTCTGTCTGATGCCCTAGTTTATAACAGAAACTTGAATTAGACCTTTCTTAAATATAATTCTCAAGCGACATTCTTTTTACGCTTTTTCACTTTGAATAATATTACTTAATGAAGTTACCAAACCTCTCATCTTCAAGAATGTTCACTTCCTCTTGTATGATAGTTCTCTTCATATCGACCAGTCCTTTTTTTTTTTTGTTGCCAGGTTTCCTTTCCACATGCTTACATTTCTGAGCCAGAGTCGTTAGTGAAAGCACTAAATACAATCAGTCACCAGACTGTTTCTGCAGAACAGCAGTGATGTCTCACTCCGCTCCCTTCTATCCTTCCATTATCTTACAGTGTCTTACAATAAATGCACTTAATGCCAAGTTCTTTGTGCTTTTATGGGTGTTATGTCCATGTGTCAGTGGAAAGAATGATGATTCTGGTAACCTGTTGGTCTGGCCTCGTGTTTGATGCACTAAGTGAGTTTTGAAAGAAAGAAAGAAATGTTGGCAAATCAGAAATGCGAAAAAAATTGATATGCATCTGTTGACAATGTATCATGTAGTCAGATAAAAAGATCACTAATTCTTTAGACAAGGTAAATGATTTTTTGGGTTTTGTATACATCTAACATGATACTATACAAGCAGGAGAAAACAATTAACTACTAGTGTTTTCATGTGAGTAGAATTATCTTAGAAGGCCTCTAGTTGCCCAGGTCTTTTCTGGGTTTTAACTAGTCCTGCAGAGCAGTAGTTGTACTATAGATGGTCTTGGGAAAGGTTGTTTCCAGAATTTAGTATATGCTTCTCCCATAAATGCCTATAATCGAAATGACCAACCTTGCTGAACAGAACAGAAATTAGTAGTAATGGAATATATTTTGGCTATGTATAATATCTACTCTTTTTTCACTTTTTCAAATATAGTAGTATTGTTAAAGTGTCTTTTGCACCTTGTTCTAGCATACTTTCCAAACATAATTTTTGGTAATTCTCATTGTCCTATGCTTTCTGTCTTTTTGCTAACCTTTTCCTGTTTCTTATAGTCTCTCTACTTCTTTGATCTTTTTAAAACTTGAATTCTTTTTTAGAGGTTTGAGATTTGGCTATTGATCCATTTAGTCTGTCTTCCATTTTTCTTATCTGGGTGTTAAATTACCTTTCTACCATTGACTCAACAAATGGGCCCATCCTGCCTTCCAGTTCATGTCCTTTAGTAGTTCTTCATTAGTTATTATTTTTATTTCAAAAGCATGTCCTTTGAAAATCAGAGGCATAGTAATAGATAAGTGTAATTCTCCTTTCATCTGAAGGAAATCAGTTCATGATTGCTATGTCAAAATTTATGACTTTCTCTTTTGTAGGGACAATCGTCCTTACCAAACCAAAGTCAAGAGTAGCATTGCTTTTGTTGGGTCAGTGATTATTTTGTGAAGAAATACAACCACAATCTCAATCAAGAGGAACTGTGCTCTGCCATTGATAGTATCATTTGATCTTCAGTCTCAGAAATTTCATATAATGACATAATGCTGATAGTAATTATTTGAGCTAGGATCTCATTTGCCTCTGGTGCAAGAACCGGTGATTGTTCATTGACTGCAAGCCAATGCCACCTGGTACTTTTCTAACACTATCTAACTTTTTTTCCCCTTGGAAGTTCGTGCACACTTCCCAGAATCAAACTTTTGGAACATTTTTTAAATATAATAAGTCACCTTTCTGTTGCTGCTGACACCTCTGAATTGTGTTTACTTGTCATTTCAGGGGTATGGGAAAGCTGTTCTTTGAAAAGGTTATGGAGAAGCATTTACTTAGTCTAACATGAGTGTATATAATTGTACCAAGGAAAAGATGACAGGTTCTTAATCATGGAACTGGTTTCAGAGCCATGAAGTGTGGTTTAGATTATTAAAGAAGCAGTATAAAAGATATATACCTATGTGCTGATTTATGCAGTTGTTGATTGTGGTAATTAGAGCTCTCCTGTGTTGGCAGAGATAAGTGCAGAAGGATCTTTGCAGGCTGTTGTCAAACCAGTAGGGAGAGCCATGAGTCCACTGGAAGGAGCAAAGGACATAAATCTTTTCATGCATCTTCTGTGAAGTACAGAAATGAGATTTCCTCAGCCTGTTTACAAGCAGAAATACCAGGCAAAACAAAGTAATACAGTGTGATTCACTCAGTCTTGCAAGTCTAATTCAGTTTGAAAATATGGAATTGGAGCTAAAAAAAACGGTTCTAGGCCCAAACTGACATGTGACATTTAACCAAGTGATATGATGCATGTATCTAAACTGAGTAAGGTAAAGGTATGTTTAAATACCTCACCAGAATGAAGGGTGAGAACTGCCTGAGCTTTCAGGGATAATACACTCTTCAGAGGGCTTGATCATTTTGTGCAGTCTATTTTAGAACAGGACAGCCTACAGAATTCCTGAATTAAGAAAAAATGAATTAGTACGAATCACCTAGTATTGTTTTGAAAACACGCATGCATACAGAAGCCACGAAAAATTGTAAGCCTCTTGGTAATGTGGAAAAGACTTTTACCCTGACTGCATTCAGGATGTATATTTCAATGATTAGAAATTGAATTTCAGGTTACTAATGAAATCTAAAATTTCACACAGCTCCTGAAATTACTGCAGCCAGTGAGTTGTGATTATGTTCCTTGAGACTGATCTAATTTTTACACCTTCTTGGATTTGATGATTTGTGCTCTGGAAAATGATTCCAAAATGATTTCACATCATATGACAGATGTAGCTGACAGTGCCTCAGACAGTATTAGAGGAGATTTATTATGTCTTCTAAGAAACTAGCTTAACTTTTTTGGCTTATATATTACCCTTTGGCTGTGTTTATGCTGTGATGGGGTGTGCATATTCTAACTGGGAGTGACATAATTGAATGCAACAAATCTTCCAAACCTCCTTTGGCCCCTCAGTGGCCATGTTTCAGTGCTTTGTTCCAGAATTATGTATGCAAATATATTCCTGCTAGGTAACGGAGCTGCCATTCAAATTAATTATATTTAATCTAAATATCAAGAGCTGTGGAATACTGGGATAATGCCACTGTACTGATATGCCAGATTTCATTTCCTTAGTCCCCTATAAGTCATCTCTTCAGGTTCTGAAATGTTACAGCCTTAAATCTGTTTCAACAAGCAAGTACTGCTGGATCTTCCTTTTGGAAGTTCGAAACAGACCTTCCTCCTTCCTTCGAGTTGTTTGATTAAAGGATATCCGATTTATTCTTCATCCTGCCTCTGAATCATCATCAACAGTTAGCTTTATGATAACATTATGCCATAAATTCTTCTGTGGCTTTCTTGCCGTCATTGAAGCAACTAATCACTTTGTATGGTGCCAGAAAATAAAGTACAAAACCAGTAACGTAGTGAATCAAATAGACCCCACGTTAGCAACATCAAGAAAGCATGCACCATAACCTGCCCTCTCTGTATTTCTGTTGTAATTTTTGACAGTTTCAGTCTTTTTGCACAGATCAGTCTCTCACCCTTGCTTTCAGTTTCTTTTGATTTTTAATACTGCTTATGAGTGGAGCATTCTTCATATTAATATACTCCCGTTTCTACCTATATTTTGCCTCAAAATGGTCCTTTGAGATGCATAACTCCCTTTGACTGTTTTGTGGCATTTGTTATTTATATTAAAGCTTTTGGCAGAAGTGTTTTATTAATTTCTGTAAAAGCACAAGAGTATTTGGTATATATAAAAAAAGTGTAGGATGTTGTTCATAAGACCAAAATATTTTACCTCTGGTACAACAGAAAGCACATGTTTCTGTTAATGGAGTAAGATAATGGCATAGTAAGTGCTATCAGCTTTGGAGTGCATTAATTTGTTATGTTTGAAATGTTTGCAAACTAGGTGATACAGATGTTTTTAGAACAAATGTCCTTTTAAATCAAACTAGATGGGGTTTAGGATATCTGAAATGGTGGAATTTCACAACACTATGCATTTGGAGATATTTTAATATATAACATAAATGATGTGAACTGACAGAACCAGACATTTTCAGGGTGCTGCAGAGATCTAGCTCAGAAACGCATGTGTTATTGGGGTGATTTTAGAGGATTCCTGAAAGTTTTGTTAGGGAACAAGCTATTCTCACTGTTGGAGATCCAGATATTGTAATTACATGTTTCTTGGGCATAGAAATGTATTGCTGTATGAGTTATACAGCCCTGTGAACGTGTTCGATCCTAGTTTGCTAATTATTGTCGGTAATACAGAAACTTCAGACCAGGTCCTTGCCAGAAGAATATGAAAGAATATGAAAATTGCCTTGCTGGCTTGGTGCTGACTTTTAAACTGTCAGGAACTCAATTATTCCAGTACTTGGCAAAAGCACTGAAGAAAAGGGTTACATACTTCTCTGTCACAATAGAAAGAAACAAAAAATTTGTAAATGGAATATGAGTCAGGCATTTTCAGATTAACAGATCCGGCTAGATACCTTGGTCGATTTGGTAGGACCTATGGAAAACATGTAGATTCAGTAGACACAGAATCAGAATAGACACCATTGGCAGATGCGTAGCTACTGTACATCTGCTGAATCCTGCTACATCAGCTGCGGAAATTACTTAACAGTTTTTCCCTGTTTCCTAACATATTGACCAGACATAAAGCCTTCATTTGGTTCAGATGCAATTACCAAACTTTAGACTTGGTTTTATGTTTGTTCTGCTGTATGAAACCTAGCTACTATCTCAGGGAAAAGCTGGGATTTGTTTCAGATTGGAAAGGTTGTCATACTGCAGTGGGTTAAGGCAGAGAAAAGAAACCCCTATATTTCTGCCTTCTGGCTGCCGTCCATGCAAAGCTAGGCAGATTGCTTTCCCCATCCTTCAGTTCAGCATGATTGTCCTCTGTCGGTAAGTTTATACTACTGTAACTGCTTTCATATTAGTAGAACTACTGATTTACTTCAGTGTAAATGTCAGGGTTATCAGTTTCTGATTTAGTCTGTTTAATATCCCAGTTCACTGCATTGCTCCAGCATATGCCTCATCAGGGCTTGTGTCCAGTAAGCACATGAGTAGATCCAGAGGTGACTGAGTCTTTGTGAAATGCTCAATATCTTTAGTTCCTGTTGATAAATCCAAAATATTAAAGGAATAGAAATAGATAGCAGCAAGCAAACATTCATTTCCACCTGTAGACATATCCACACTTGAAGAGATATTTGAAAGCCCTTCCATTTCCACGAGCTTTGCACTGCAACTCTATTAAAGGTGCACTGTTGAACAAAATCTTAACGAGTTCAATTATATAAGCACATCCCATCATCACTCAATATAATAAGAACTAATTTCACTTAACATTGCTGAGCCAGTTTATTTTTCTGTATTAGTAGAATTTTGCTTTAAACTACTATGAAAATCTGAAGTATTCAAAGTTAATTTTCTTTTTTTTTCGTGAGTTCAGTGGTGAAAAATTATGTACAAAAATAAGATATAAGTTATAGTTTCAAGAATGTTCCGTAACATTTTTAAAGTAATTTATAAATTAGAAATATTTTATCTTTTTTCTTGTGTTCATTGATCCATAGGTATATGAACAGGTTTCTGTAGAAATCATGGTTCTTGACTTTTTTATTCTTCCTTCCTCTATGAAGCTGGTTCAGATCTTTTGCAGCTTGGTAGATTTCTCACTGGTGGAACATTGCTCCTGATCTGAATTTGTATCTTCAGTTTAATATGCATCCTTTACTTTGTAGATATAAAATTAATAATTATAAAAATACCCTTTTTACCATTTTCTTTGCCAGTCTACATTTTTTTCTATATGTAACAACAAATGTCCAGTGAAGAGATCTGAAATTTCACTGGTAGCAGAAATTTTGCAGCCAACCTTGAATTCAGACCTGTAGGCTTCAGGCACTGCATAGAAAGGAAAATATAACAGTATTTGAAAAGTAGGTAATTTATATGCTACAAAATGTTAATCTTGGATACTGCACTAATTTTTCAGTTTACTGGTACAGAACAAGACAGTATTAATTGATGTGAAGGCATTTAACTTTTATACTATTAAGGCACTGGCAGAGCAATCCTGTTAAACTAAGCAAAATTGAATTGTGTCTGTTTGCAAGTATTCAACGTAATCTATTCAGCCATCAAGACAAGAAATAGTAAAACAATAGTTAAAATGGAAATGTCCTTAATTTAAGGATGGGAAAAATCAGTTTGTTTAAAGTCCTTTGTAATAAAACTATTTGTGTAGTTACTTTGAAAATTCATTACTGTTTTAAGGAATTGCTTGAGTTCTTTTTAGCATTACTAAAGACAGTGGTTTTATTTCTTTACCTTGAAGTGACGTTCTACATATACTATGAAAACACAACATAGATCTCACTGACTAATCATCGTATGAATATTTTCATTTAAATTCTAGTATATTCTCTTCTAGATTTCTATTCTATTAAATATGCAGAAATATTCCTGTTCATTAGACCAAGTGAATTTTATGTATACCACCTGTGAAAATAAGAGAAGTAAAAGTGTATGATTTATTTGAATATTGCTGTCATTTATCAAAAAGCAATGTACAAGTTTAAGTAAGTTTTTACTGTTGTGAAGAAAGCAGCTTAATTTGTGTTGGGAAAATTGTAACAATTTTTTTTTTCTTGTATTTTTTATAACTGACTGTAAGTTGCTTTTTTCTAGGAATTTGTCAGGGAATATTTTTTCAAGTCTCATGAATGGACTTTTTTCTGAGCTGCTCACTCTGAAAGCACTGTAAGTATCATTCCTTATGTTTGGAAATCTGATATATTCAAGAAAGACATTAGAATAACCATAGCAGAGTAGAATATGAATTCCAACGGGATTGTTTCTAGCAATGCATTCCAAATGTAAAAATATGCAGCATTTTGTCATCAATGTCTGTCTCACTACTGATGAGCTGCCATCTTCTACCTGTCCCAGTGAAATGGATAGATAGCACTGACAACTAGACCCTGTTCCTGACTAGTCCAGTCTAGCCATCCTGACTAGCATTCCTGGTTTTTTATCCTTACGATCTTATACATTCCCATGTATTCATGCATTACATCATGAAATAACTCTAAATACACAAAACCACTCATGTTAAATATTTTTCCTGTAATAACAATTTCCAGTTATTTATATTAAATATATCTCTCTGAGATTTAAAAGCGTATATTGGATGCTTCCATGGTCGAGTTTCTACTTAAAAGAGTTTTTATTAAGTTAAAGTCTGTTATAGTATGACTTTCTACAGTAGCACATACTCAAATTTAATTCAGTAGTCAGAATTTTGGCATAATGTCTTGAAACTCGTTGACAGTGGGACAACATGTATTAGCTGTCTCATGATATCTTTATAATTATCCATCTATAATTATCCATCTATAGTTATGCATCTGTCTAGAATTAGTTCTCTTGGGAATTAGATAATTTGAATCTAGCAGGAGAAAGTACGTTTACGAAAATTGCATGTGTACCAATTGTGATCTTCCTTTGCCTTCCTAGACATTTCAGCACCGATTCACTCATTTGTGACTGCAATCTGAAATGGGTCTTGCAATGGGCCAGAAATGCTTCAGTTCGAATAGCAGAGGAAACAGTTTGTGCTTACCCCAGTGCTTTACAAGGACTGTCATTTCATAACCTGAAGGAAAATCAGCTGATATGTGGTGAGCTGTACTCTCATTTAACATTACAAATTGAGGTGGAATCCAGAAGAAATACTAAAACCCAGAAATTATGCCAAAAAAACCCAAAACCAGTAATAAATCTGACTTGCTTATAGACAAAAGAAATACAAATATATGGCACAGAAAATACAAGATTGAAGAATATAGAAGAAAATACAAGGTTCTCATTTCATACAAAATTACATCTCTCTCTATATATATACACAAACGTATATATAAAAATTGCAAGAACACCACTGTTCTGTCTATATATTAGGTAACATGTAATTATGATTTCAAACACAAACCCGTGATGGTAGCTCCACATTGTATACTGCATGAAACTGAGGATTCCCGTAAGGATTTATAGAATGTTCCTTTAAAGTTGTATGTCTGACGGTGTGACATAAATGTCAGATTTCATTCTTTTATTTTTCGTTTTCATAAACCTGTAACTATACATTTTACCACTGTGTCGTGGGGATGAATAGAATTTTTACGGTGAGCTCCGGTTAGGTGAATTCTGTACTTGAAGATTTCTAAGTGAATCTCTTTTTTTGGAAAAGATTTTCCACCATAGCAAACATGATGAATATGGTGTTAGGAAGGAAACAAAACAATATAAGTGAGCAAACAAAATTCATCTCATCCTGAACACTGTCTAGCAAAGAGTAGAATAAAAAAGAGATTTAAAAAATATCACATAATGCAGAGAAAAAAATCACTGCCTAAGATGATGCTAGTGGATTCCATAATCAGAAGTATAATTTCACACACACTTGACTAATCACAGAATCTTTGAATATTTGACTTTCTTGAACGACATAAAATTGCTGGCATGGTGACTTTGTTAATGTCTTATACAAACAAAAGGAAAGTCACACTTTTATCCTAATAACCACAAGAGGAATGATGTGTGTTAGCAAACATATTTATAGCAGAAGGGAGATCAGAATTGACTGAAGTAATAACAAAATATTTGGTTTTAACAGCAAATACGGATGTTTACAAGTTGGGAGAGGTGAAAGGATGTGAATATCAGCTACAGTCCATGGGCTGAATTGTTAAGGAAACGCAGATACCTGTCTGGAGGCAGATAAGGAATGAGCTCTTGTTAGTGAAAAGCAGAGGAGTTCCCAGTAGCCTGTATTACTGAACATTTGAAAATCTGCAATACTTCTCAGATATCAAGCTGCCATTTTATAGGGACCCAGCATGGGCATCTTTTATAGAGGTCCATTTCCCAGCAGGAAGAATCCTTCTGAAAATGCTGGAATGATCAGAAAAATTGATTAAGGACTGTTAATTGATACTTCCAGGTTGCCAATGAATATGAGCCTGTGAATTTTACAGTAGAAATGAAAGCCGTTTCTCTGAATTTCATACTTTAGTTCCTAATAGGAATCCTTATCACACCCCTGATACAGAATTTATAATGCCCATCTAGTTCTCACAGCTATTTGTAATGTCCACAGACACTTGACAAGGTTTGTAATGACTGCCAATAGCTTGATACTGCGTTCAGTATCCGTGCGCTGTGGTTGTGTTTGCTGAGCCTTCCACCAGCTCTGCAGTGCCTGCCAGGTACTTCGCGGTGCTTGTAATATCTGTTGGGCAGCTCACAGTGCTCGCAGTGTTTGGCAATTTCATTTTCAGTAACTTAGTTATAATGTAGGCATAGTAAAAGACTGGCACCAAAATAATAACAGCTATTGAGAACGTTTTAAAAATAATATGTGTTGAAATATGCATATAGGTGATCAAATTAAGCATATCTTAAAGAAGATATTAAGTGATTTAAAAATTAAAAACTCCTACATGTGAATATCTTCCATACTGTCAGACTTTGTATGTATAGTTATTGATCTTCCTTCTACATGCCAGATACCATGAGGTATTTTAGTCACAAGATGAGTAAAGAAAAGAAGAATGCAAGCAGGCAAGTCAGGGAATGAACCAAAAAGTCCAAGTATGTAGAGAGGAAACTAGATAGTAAAAAAATTCTGAATAGCTACAGGGAGCTGTTTGCCATGAGCTGTTTAGATTTATTTTGTGTTTTGATGGGAGAAGAAATCATCTTTCAAATTTATTTCTGGCAAATCTTTCTCATGCGTCTGATAATTCATGATAGCCAAAGTAGTCACCCATTGAAAACAGGTAAAAACCTGCGTTGTGGACTTTTATGAGTTAATTTAAGTAACTGCACAGCTTTGGAATTCACAGGGTTTTGCTTTCATATTTCATTACAGTTTGTAAGAGCTATTTAAATCTTCTTTAACAAAAATCTCCAACTCTCAGAAATGTTCAGCTATAAAACAATTTTTGACAACGTTGGAAATAAGGCTGAAAAGTTAGTTTGATGATAAAAAATAGTTTTGTCTTTTTGCCTTAATTATGAGGGACCACAATGAATTCATAGCAGTATGTACAGAGTATATTTCTGAAAAATGATTGTGAAATTGGCTTCATGCGGTGCCTTGTTTCTGTTCCTCCATGACTCCAGATAAAACTTCTTCAATTTACAGGAGGAAAATTAAATTTTCCTGAATACCAGTGCTATAAATTCCACCTGAGGTCTGATAGGAGTCTGTGATTTTTTTCCTTCTGCACATCATCAGCAGAAAAGGATTCTGTAGGCCAAATTCTTCACTCAGGAAAGACCTGTGTAAGTTTTTGTCTTAAGGGGATTACAGAAGATTGCTCTTAAAACTGGGTTTTGATTATTTACACTGATGAATGAGGCATTAGAATTTAGTTTCTCAGTTTCAAAGCTGTGTTGATGCTATTGAACTAACAGCACTAAGTAGTAAAAGTTCACTTGTTCTGCAAATTGCAATTGACCTGTAAATCTGATGAAACCTATTTCTGTTAGAAAATGTTGACTAATCAAATTGAATGTTTGGAAAAGTGCTGACTTTCTTGTCCCCCCAGTTAGATTTTATTTAGAGTTCAGAAAGTAGTTGACATAATATTAATCTTTAGATAAATGATTTGGCTGAAAATGATGTAAAAATTTACTGAATTATACAAAAAATATTGCAGAGGTCAAAATATAAAAATCATTTTGTAATGCCTTAAGCCATTATTTTTTATTTATATTGATCACAGAGAAAAGTAATTGTCCTGGGACAGAATACTGTTTCTCATGTAGAACTCCTACAAATTAAAATACTGCTTTTTACATATACATTTTCTCTACAGATGCTTATAAATAAGTAATCAGGACCATGCTATCACTTTTTTTTTATTAAAAAAGAAATTGCTTCAAAAGTAATAAAACATAAAAGGATATTAAGACTACTTTTTTTTGCTTAGATGTTAATTAATTTATAAATAATAAATTACATTTTAATTCCTTATCATTATGCATTTTTCTGTGCAGAGTGGATAGGTTTAGTTCTTTTCTTAGTGTCAGTAGCATTTCAGGTTTATGCAGTCTAACATTGGTCATCGTAGTCTTGCGTGGACCTATAAAGCAGAAGTGTTAAAAGAACTAGATGTAGTGTCTTGTCAGTTCTCAGGAAGTCTAAACGTAGAGAGACATCTAGATTTTTTTCAAGTCACTTTGCACTACCCGACCAGGTGCTTTGGTATGGAACATCCGCACCGTCTCATCACAGCACTTTCAGGCAAGCTAGCTGCCACCCTTCCTGTCCCTGTGGTTGTCCCCCGTTTGCCAGCAGGCTGCTGTAAGGCCGGCTGGCAGTAAGCCTGAGAAAGCAATCTTTAACAGCCTGGAATGGCTCTCAGGCCATGTAGGCAGAGCCCGTTCTAGCCCTTTGCGCTTGACCCTTTCATGAGGAATTGGCTAAATGTAATCCCCCAAAACTATGTTTACCCTCTTTCTCCATCTGTGCTATGCACAAGTCTTTTTCGTGGAAGAAACAAATTAGTTGCTTGTGTCTTTGTTACGCTTCTGCACCAATTTTTTTCTGTTTCCCACTTCCTTATTAGTGGTGTTCTGCTGATTGTGAGAAAATGTCCTTGCATGTTGAGCTGCTTTAACACAGGACTGTAGGACAAGAATTAAAAGAAGTTCTAAGGTACAGCGTTATTTTCTCACCTGTATTGTGCACATCTCTGAAAAACCCAGGTTGCTGCAATAATTACAACCAACATGGGCAAAAGGAGACAATTAGCAAAGCTAGTATTAATGCATGTTCTTTGTATACCATCCTCATCAAGAAAATTCCAGAGTAAGGAAATAGATATAAGCTCAAATGTTTGATACGTTCATTTTAAGATGCAGTCTCAGGGGGAAATATGGTGAAAATATAACTTGCAAAGCACAGAGTAATGGCAAAATTACCAAACAAAATGTCACAGCTGAACCATTTTCCCTTCTTGTGTTAACATGGCTAAGATAGCATCTGTTTTTATGTCGTGTCTCATCTACTTTAATGGGAGTAGTGTGGCCTCCCTAGGCTCAGGAGCCTGCTTTTCAGACACTCTGAGTATCCAGAAGCTGGTTTTGAATTCTTTTGTTGCTCTGGGTGCTCCATGTTCATGAAAATCAACTGTTGTGTTTCACATGGTTTAGAGGGGTTGTTACAGTATGTTATTTTGCAAGTATGTATTATACAAAATGTGTATTATGTTCCCAGGTAGCGCACCTGTTGGCTGTGATGCATATAGTTGTAACTGTTTACATCAAACTCGTAGTGAGAAATTCTTTGAGTTGGTTCGTAATGTACTCAGAGCTTTATTAGTCAATTAGGACTTTCACTATGGATGATGGGGAATGAGTACTCAAAGTACAGAACTGGAGTTTTATCTGTATAAGATCTGTATGATTAGAATTCTAGCATGCCTTAGGGGGCTGTCTGCTGAGAAAAGTGAATGCTAGAGAATAAAAATCCATCCTACTGAAAAAAGAGGTAAGAAAGGATGCAAGATAATAGCCGTAAGTTGTGAGCCTCCAACAGTGTTTGAGTTATTACTCAGTCTCTGAATTCTGTAAACGACCTTAGTTTATAGTGTTAGCTCAGGAGTGAAATTATCAAGTTGTGACTCATAAAATATTACTGAAATGTGCCTTTTTTAAGTAATAGACTTCCTACTTAGGAGGGATACAAATTAAAGGGAGGGATAAAAATCAAAAGGGTAGATCCTTTTCTGGCTTCTGTATTCTGCAATACAATTCTTCAAATGTTTCATAGAGAATGTAAATAATACATTGGGAGGGAGGGGAATATAGTTGTTAGGGAACTGTTCGTACTTAACCAGCACCTTGTCTCTTGTAGTTTGCCTCACTTCACTGAGAATCAGAGTATTCATCCTCTAAAGGAGCAGAGTCAGGTTAAAATGCAAGCCCTTTCTTCTCTGATGCTCTGTACCTGTTATTGAAAGTGGTGCAAAGCAAAAAGAAGGAGAGAGCACGTTTATATGCTTTATGCATTCTTTCTACTTGTCTTCTTAGTTAATAATTTTCAGATTGCATTTCTTACATAGAAAAGTATGAATTACTTTCACCATTACTTACCCACGGTCAGATTTTCTAATCTGCATTACTTATGCTTAAATACCAGCAGAACGTTAAGGCATATTTCTCTCGGACCACATGCAGCTCCCTAGTCTATTTTCATAAGCAGGTTTTTTTTCAGTCTTACCTAAATACTGCAAATAATTTTATAATCAATTAGAGTAATACCATTGGGGGAAAAAGAGAACATTTTCTTTTCTATACTTCCTGTTTAAATGACTTTAGTTTTTTGAAACAGCTTCTTGTTTTTTGACATACATTTTTATTCAGTGTGGCTTCAAATGCTTTCTCAGCAATGGTAGAATAGTGATATTTTAGATGCTGCATATGTTGAAATGTCCTTACAATTTTACCTGATGTACTTGCGCTTTGTTTTCCCTTCCTCCCTAGCAGAGCAAGTTTGCTTCCAGTGTCTATAGTAAGAACTCTGAAAGAGATATGTACTTATTTTAGATTGCTAAAAATAGAAAAAAAAATAGGTTAATATTGGGAAATTTCATCTTTGAAAGAAGACCTTTTTCAATGTTTAAATTTAAACCTGAAATCACCTGAATGCATTCATTCTGATTCTGCATCAGCTTTTAAGAATACTGCCAAATATTTTGCAGTAGGGATATTGGGTGAAAAATGAAATTTGAAGTTGCTTTTTCATATGGTGAAAAAAATTAATTATCTACATTGCCGTTTGAATCTTAAAGTGACAGTTGTATATGTATGCACATAGATTGTTCTTAAAACCTATATATATATTACATAATAACATTACATATTATATTACATAATAAACTATATATTACAAAAATACTGGCTCAAAGTTAACAAGCAATATTTTTCTTCCTTTCTACTCTCAGTGTACTCAAAACATTTTTTTGGTCTCATTTGTTCTTTACTTAAACTTAGGGATGGGCTTGAGATTATTTCAACCATTTCTTTCTTAATTTACAAGTCATTCTTACTCCATTGACACAATGTAAATATTGAACTGTGGGGTTTTTTTTCCAGTATGTAGTAACTGACTAAACTCAAAATCTCAAGTACAAAGAATGATGGATTAATTATCCAGATTTAGATTCCAGTCCTGTAGTTTCTTGGCAGCCTACAGATAGCCTGCTGCATTCATGCAGAGCATCATTGTCTTCAAGAATATGCAGGATCAAGACTTTAGCTCCAATTCTGCAGGGAATGCCTAATCATATGAATAGGTCTAATTATATTGAAATAGGAATATTCACATTAGTAACCTTTCAGAGGATTAGGTTTTGCAAGATATGGGTAGTGATAAAATTAGCTGTGGTTAAATCCTCTTGCAATTTTTTCTATTTTACAATGTTAGCAATCCAGGATTTTCTTTAATAACAAAATATGCATAATAATAGAATGCCTAGAAATCAAATAAATTAGCTGTACATTTTCGATCTTTCAAAGACAGATGTGGTAGATTCGTTTTGTGTCAGAGCTAAGTGGCCATTTTGTATTTCAAAGTTGGTTTCCATACTAACATTTAGTAATGTGAAACCAATGATGTTCTAACATTTTGGCTCCAAATTCTGGATTTGTAATTCTAATATGATTAGTCTCAAACTGGCAAAAAAAGAAATATGTTGCCCTACGTTTAATATTAAACATTATTATCTAATTTTCTTAGTGGTAATTTAGAACACTGCTGCAAGGTTTGAGGCACAATACTAGTTACATTTAAAACTTACAAACACTAAATAACAGAAGCATTAAAATGGTCATTTGAGAAATTTAAAGGATGAAGGTTTACTAGTACATATTTTCTGGCATCTGTGCTCACACATGAAAATATAGTTTAACAGAACTTTTCATCCCTGAAATCTTGCTGATTTGAATGATGCTGGAAATGTACCCAGTTTGGTTTTCTTCCCATAGCTTGCTCTTAAACCCTATCAGAGGTTTTCAAAGTATAGTTGTGTCTTATTTTCTACATGATCTTTGCCTGCTTGTCCCAAAAAGCATGTGAAGTAAGTAAAGGAAAATTTAGCTAAGATGTAGTGAGGAAAACATCAGCAAAAAAAAAGCCTCTTTAATCTTCAAAGCTTCTACCCTTGGAGACTTGACTGGCCATCTCCAAAAACTACTTGCTCATGAGCAAAGCAACAGTAAGACAGCCAGCCTTGACTAAGGCCCATGGAACATCCAAGAAGATATATTCTTTATTCTTAGCATGAGAACATGTACATTAAAAGACTAGGGTTACATTTTATACTGGTAGTTTCTAGAACAGATTATATAAGCTTCTTTACCAAACTATGTTAGTATTGTCCAGTTAACAGCACTTACTAAGGTTTGTTGTAATGAATCTTTGTTGTTCTTATGGGAAATTTCTCTCTAAATCCTTCATCCTAATATTCTGTGTTCTAATTAAGTGGAGTATGCCATAGTGGTATTTCACATTTTTATAGCACGTTTCATCACACAGCGCTGTCTTTAATATATGTATAAAAAATGGCTGCTGAGAGCTGCAGTTTCTGACACAGTCAGCTGGGCTGAGAGGAGTTTGCAATGGAAAAAATTCGTACAATGACTGGGACAAGTTCTTACTTCAACAGAACTGTCACTTTTTCAGCATCTTTTATGACTTTTACGTGTCTTGTTTGGCATTCTTGCAGCATAGATGGGTCCACATGCAGCCTGCTGGACTCTGGGCAATTAAGAGCAATCACTGCCACTCTTGAGACCTTCCTGCTGCCATGTTTCCATGGTCTAAGTGTGCAGTAATGATAGGAAAGTAAAAAGAAGATGGCTAGTGGTGCTTAAGGTTTGGAAAGATGACTGCTACCACTGCACTTCTCAGTTAGATAAAGCTAAATCAATATATTTTGTAGAGCTAGGTGCTTTCCCTTGCCACCACTCAGCCATTTTTATTAACTGCAAGCTGTAATGAGTGTGCATAGCCATGAGCCTGCCAGCTTGCTTGCCATAAGGATGAGTAATCAAAATTAGCAACAATTTCTGACTCTTGCCAGTGAAGGAATTTGTGCTGACGAATCTTCCAGTACCATAGCTGTCAATATGTCATGGTCTTCAAGTTTCAGGGTGCAGCAAATAATCAAATGCTTACCAGCTTCTAAAGTAGACTTCTGGGACAATTTGAAAATAAGAGATGGGAAAGTGGCAGCAGTTTTATTTGATAGGAAAGGAATCAGTGATGGAAAAAAGTCTTTGCCCATTCTTTTAAATTTCTGCTAGATATGCCAATGCAAGACGTGAGCTATATTTTGCCTGCATGCAGATAATATTTTTGATTAATTGATTAACTAGAACAAAACCTTGAATTTCCTGTGGTGGAAATTTTTCAAGTAGCTGTTGCCACTTTACAAATTAATGTTATGATATTGGCATTTATATTAAATGCTGTTAAGTGAAATCTGCTACCTCTGTATTTCTCTACCTCTGCTTTCCTACCAAGTAAATCACTGCTATCATCAGTAAGTCAGAAAGTGTTTTTCCACTGCTCCCTCACTTAAAATGGTTGTAATGGATACAACACACATCAGTCCCTAGACACAGTGCAAAAATGATAATTCATTTTCACAGGGGCTTATAAATCTGGGGGAAACTCCTGCAGAGAAAGGTTAAATAACTTTGTCATAGCTGGATTTGTCATCCACTTGCTGAGTGCTAGATGAAACCCATTATGACTTGAATTTTCTAAAAGCGACTGGATTTGAATTGTACTTTTCCCAGCTCAGCCTGCCTTAGTTTCTACATAGATGTAACTTATTTTAAATGAATAAATCCGAGAAGTTATGGACTTCAAGTGCTTCTCAGCAAGGCTGTCATCCAGAGCTATGATTGTAGCTCTTCTTGGCACAACTGCATTGAATTTCATCTTCTGTTTTGTAGATATGGATTATGTTTATGAGATTAGCTAACCCAGGTAACGGAAGCACCAGTAGCAGTGGACTGTGACAGCCTGGGCTCACTGTAGTTCTAACTCAGGATAGACCCTAGGATTGCTACTTCTTTTCAGCTCCATGCAGCAGCATCTATGTTATCAGTGCCTCAGTCCACTGATTCTGCTATGCCCACTCATGAGACATACACCCTTTCTCTCTCTTTTTCTCAGCATTGATGGCTTTACAGAAGTTGGCAAGAGTAAAATGCAATACAAAATTTGTAACTTAAAATAAAACAGCATACTTGTCTGAAGTCTTGCTCTTTTTTTAGTAGCTACTATTTCAGTGTAGCACTTAGCATTACAAAGTAAACATAAACCTGTGATTTAATTATGAGATGCTGCAAAAAAAATACATCTACTTTATGTTTCTATCTGAAAAGCATGTAAAAGGGTGAAAGGGACTGATAAAATGGTGTGCAATGTGCCTTGCCCTGCCAGCATTATGTAGTTGGTGGAAATAAGAAGCTATTGCAAAAACAGAAGCTCCACTTTTCCTGCAGTGAGTGGTAAACGTACATGTTACAAAGCTCTCTTGTTCCAAGCCCCAAAGACTTATTTTGATATGTTTAATATATGTTGGCATCTGCATTTTCTTGATATTATCTTAAAACTGGAGCCAGGCAAAGCTGTTATTAAAACTGAAGGTTGGCTCCAGTTCTGTATTCATTCTTGACTTCTCTGACATATGGCGCTGCCTATGACCTTCTACACCAAACCTTTTGTTATTGTCAGCAAATTTTGCAACATGGCAGTTGGCATTGGTGCACTGGCACCTCCCCTTCTTGGCAGAACTGGCCTTTAGAGCAATTCAGATCACTGTCTTCAGTTCCATTCAGTACACATCAACAGCTGTAATGTGCTGTGTCAGAAACTCAGATTTTTAACTAATGTTTTTCAATTTGTTTTCCTCATTTTCATCTGTCCTTTTTATTGGACCAGTTCCTTTACTTTGTCCTCACTTCCAGCTTCCCCCCACTGTGCTTTCCATGCACATTTCTTTCCCACTGAGATTGTATACAAATATTAGAGCTCTAACTCACACTTTTGTCAGCAGGATGTGCCGCACCCTGTAGGCACACTCAGTTAAAATAAAAAGCCCATTGGCAACACAATAAATCAGGTAATTAACAAGAAGCAAAATACCAACCTTTGGCTTTTTTCTGTCCCAAAAGCTTGTGGTGCACTGTAGCAAACTAAATTTTCTACCAAGAGGCAGAAGTCGGTGGTGTATCCTGAGACATGAGCACTGTAATACCACGCTGATGTGTGGGCAGCCTGGAGAAACCTGTGGATTTTCCTATTTCTGACTGTAAAAGCTGCCAATATCAAACAAAGGCAGTTAATGTAGGCCAGATAATGTATAGCAGAAAACTGTGTTTGTAGTAAACTGAACAGTGGAATGTGCTACTGTAGTAACCAGGATTATGCCCTTAGTAGCTATTTAGCTGTAGGGAGTTGTGCTGCTCAGGTTATAGGTTATGCAGCAGAAAATGCAACAAATGTGGCTGGACGTAATTTCATTTTTCTCTCATAATGTCTCCAAGACAATGGCCAGTGACCAGCCAACTTTCTGTGGTGTTTCAACAATCTATTGCACAGGCCAGCTTTTGTACTTACAGATTTGCTTTTTATCATTCACCCAAAAAAACAATAGACTTCATTCATTAGAAATTCATACATTCTAAATGTGATCATATTGGATTTCAAATGTAACTAAAATACAGGTTAGCAATGCAGTTTATATTATGTCTTTTACATGCATTTATATTCCATATATGTTCAATTCCTTCACATTCTTCTCTTTTCCTTCTTTTAAAACAGTAACCAAAAATAGGACAAAATTTGATGGAAAATTGAACTGTTTTTAAAATCTCAAGAACCGAATTGTAAAGAAAAGACAGAAAGTATTTCATGTGTGTGCATGTGTGTGCTATAAATTGTTTTATGTAGATATTAAAGGCACATGCATTGGAACATTTCCTTAGAGCTTCAGTGCTCTGTTTTTCAATTTTAGTTAATGGTTCTTAATGTAATTTCTATTATCATTTTCAACATTATATACATCTTGGGTCACTGCATGCATTAAAATGTTCAGGGATATACTTTCTGTGAGAAGGACTCTTAAGTGATATTCTAATTCAGCAGTATTTGTGTAACCTGATTCCTCCTCCATAGGTCCTCAGTGTTCTAATCTAGGGCTAATCTGAAATACCAGACTGGATTACATAAAGTATCTGGCCTTCAGTCAACAAAACCCTTTTCTGCTGAGAAGTGAAAGATCAAGATGTAATTACTGTAATGATGGGTTAGACCTTTGGATTCATGCTGCAATCAGTGATTCCTGTGGTGCTCTGCCACAGTTGTCGTTTAGTGTTGACTAGAGAGAGACAGGACAGGTAGCCTGTAAAAATGCATCAGCCCTTAATCTAAATGCCTATAGGTGAGTCACATCATTTGCAGATGGTGGTGCTGGCTCCAAATTCGAGGGCAGCAGAATGGATTGTCTTGGAAGGATAATCTTAGAGTATGTTTCATGTGTGTAAAAATTAAACAAATAAAATCCCCCTAAATTTCTCCCTCCTTTCCCAGGATACAACAGTAAACTGTAAATTAATTTTAATCTTATGAGGCTATTGTATCTGCCATACACACACACTTACACACATGCATACATATGAGCATCAGAGATGTTATATATATATTGTAATAACAGTTTAATAATCATAATTTAGTCTTTAGTAATCACATAATCAAATCGAAATTTCTGTTGGGTAGGGATATGCTTGCCAGAGCTCTTACGTTTCAAGTGGTGTCAAATCAATGCCAAATCATTCCAAATACTTTCAGAATTTCTTACTTCTGAAAGTCAAGCTTGAAAACGTGTGCACAGCATTAGTAAATACTTTTATTTTTATTCTGAATTTGAAAGATTGTTGGATTATGGATTTAAAAATAAGTATTTCCAGCTGATGCTGATGGAACTATACAACCATTTTATAACCATTCAGGATAAAGGGTATTGGCCCTAATCCTGAAACTCTTATTGATGCAATTAATCCTTATATCTCTGAGCTGTGTCACTGAAGTCAACTGGAACTTTTGCATAAGTAATAGTTGCAGAACCAGCCTCAGTCATTTAAATCATGATTATCCCTGGAAAACAACTGAAGATTAGCTCTGGTAATCATTTTTTGTGGACATCACAAAGATTAAAAGCAGATGTTTTGCAGAAGTACTTAAGTGTACTTCCATGGTCTGCAAATGTCATAATCCATTGAAATCTTAGTAGTTTCACTTTGAAAATGAGTTTGCAGCATTATTTGGCAATTTGATCAACCCAAATAGGTACATATGCAAAGGATTCAGCTGGTCAGAAGGATATCCTAGTGTAAGGGTAAACCAAAGGTATGTTTCATTCGCTTTGCATCTTTGCTGGTAGCTGGAAGGATTTGCAAAGAAAAAGAAAATGAGTAGGTTGTTGATATGCCTGATGTCAATCACAGGATCATTTTCTGCTTTTTTGGTATGCTGCAGTAAAAAAAAAAAGGTGTGTGTGTGTTCATATACTTCTGATCATTAATTGACAAAATCTGTACAGAACACTTCATTCCCGCTTCGTTTCTGGGTTTAGTGATTCCCAAGGCTGAGCAACAGAAGGGGTAACAGAAGAGCCTTAGAGACCAACTATAAAGACAGAGATAAATTCGAAGTGATGGTGTAATGTAACACTACATTCATATGCCAGGCAAGTTATTTAGCTTGACTTAAGAAATATTGATACTGTAGCTTGCACTTTTATTACTTCATAGCCTCATGACACAATGTGTCACTCACTGCATGACCAAAACCATTTGACAATATTCTCAGTTTAAAAATTACTGTATTCATCGAGAAATTATTTCTGTGAGTAGTATATATTGCTGTTGTACTTGTGACAGTACGTTTAATTTTTCTGGATGCCATTTTTATAATCATTCCATTAATTACGGCTAAATTTCCACACTAGAACTTTTCCTTATATTCCGTAATTGACTTCATAATGCAACGCAAAGCATGCAACCTTTTGGAGACGTTCTTTCCCTCTTCTACTAAAAACCTTTAATGTAAATGCCTGAGACCAAGCCTGCAGCTATTATGAATGAGGTGTTAGTCTGTTTTACTTTCTCTTTAGTTAGAAGCCAAAAATCATGTAAAAATACTTAGTATGTTTCAAGAAATTTTTAGTAGCGCATCCATGTCCACAAATAATAGGAGCAATAAGAAGACAAACTACAGGATGTATACAAAACTAAGGAGGGATTTTTGCCCTTTATAGTCACAGACTTGCCACATTTCAGTAGCAGACTTCTGGCATTTCAGCAGATAGTAGCTAGCCCCTTAACCCACTGTGTGCTTCTCCCGGACAGCAATATCACATATTCATTCATGTACAGATCCTGTGTATCTTCCTGGCCAGCATTCTTCCTCTGTAAAAATGTAGAAATGATCCCCCTCACTTTTTATTCGAAGCAAGTGATGAATATACTGTTTAATATTTAAATTACCCAGTAGTATTCAGGGCCCAAAGCTAGGTTTATAAATACAGCTTCTCACTATTTAAGTGTTCCAAAGACATCTGAATGACTTAAAGAAGCTTATTAGGGTGGTATGCTAAGTAAGGAGAGGAACACAAATTTTAGCAATTGTACAATCAGTGATTATGGCTTGCAATCTTGTTAGGCATGGTTAAGTTCATCTGTATTTATTATGGGCAATGGCGGATTTTGAGGAGAAAGTTTAAGGAAGATAAGAAGGTGAGCAGTGAAATTAAAAAAAAAAAAAACACGTTAAAGTACTTGTCAGAAGAATAGATGTTTGAGATAGTTCCTAGTGGTAAAAATGTGGAAGGGTGACCTTTCAGCTGAAAACCCTGTAGGCTGGATAGATATTAATGATGAAAGGCCTTTAAATGAAAACAGAAGAAAAATAAGGGAGAGGAAGATCTAGCTTAAAAATGCTCTCTCCTCATCAAGGTAGAAGAATTTCCAAGGTGCAAGACTGTAGGCATTTTGCCTAAAAAGAGATTGCAGTAGTGAAATTACAAAGTGACCTGGGCTGTCACTGTTTTGGCATTGTAGGCTGAGGTGAAAAGCTTGTATTTTTGGAACTGTTGTGCAGGATGTTCACGGTAACGTGTTCATCAGTCACATATGTGAGTCTTTAGTATTTTCACTACCATTAGCATTTTGTACAATGATAACGAAGTATCAGAGGTGAAATTTTCTTCCCCTGCCTCAGAAGACTATATCAGAAAACAAGTAAATAAGGTTTTCCTTTTATTCCTTATTATCCCATAGAAGTTGATCTTCTTTCTTTAGATGTAGAGCCTCATTTCAGTTACCTAAAATGCTCCTTTTCAATGTTTGGCTACTGATTTGAAGAAATAGCATAATGTATAATGTACAGAAAATATTTTACAGAAGTTGTGTTAAGGTAGTTTCAGGATCCAGAAATAAAAATGGAAGAAACAAATGCTGTCTATATATTCAGTCTCTACAGAGACTGTAGGACTGAAGGAAATAGCCTTCAATCACTGTCAAATGCATGAAATTAGCAGACTTCCGGCAGGGTCGAAAATACATATACCTTCCAAATTTAGAATGTTATTTATTTTTTTAATTGTGTTTAGGCATTTGGATATGTGATTATTGCAGCTGGTCTTTGTAATATTCTGCTTAGAATATGCAATATCCTCATTACAGGGGTATTTCTTGGGGAAAGACAGGAGAGAAAATTCATTAAAAAAAGATGGTAAAATGTACTCCACTATTAAAAAGTAAAAGAGCTATTTAGATAAATACTTAATGTTGAGTAAACATCTAGAGAGTAAAGAGGACTTGTGGAAGAGACAGAAAGGACAGCGATATGAAAAATCATAGGGACAGTTGAAATTCAGGGGAATGTTTAACTTTTGTTATTAGCCTTATTATTATATCACTCAAAACCCAGGCATATGAGATAGTTTAGGCCAGGGGTCCTCAAGCTACGGCCCATGGGCCGGATATGGCCCCCCCAGGGTTCTCAGTCCAGCCCCCGGTATTTACAGACACACACACACACCCCTCCTGCTGGAGGTTGGGGGGGGGGGACCAAGCAGCCGCAGATGGCTGCCTGCCACTTCATCCACGCGCCGGCCCCCTGGTTAAAAAGTTTGAGGACCCCTGGTTTAGGCTGTCTAGAGTGAGTAACTTCCATTCTGGAGCACAGCAGGAATTTCATCCACTGACAGTGAAGTGGTCTTATAAATGTTAACAGTACCTATATTAATAACTGTATTTTTTCTTTAATTGGAAGGCTGTGTGTGTGTGTGTGTGTTCTATATACCTCTGTAGTAAAGCATCCTTCATTGAGAAGGAGGCTAGGCTGGAGCATTTCAAAAGATCCCTTCCAACCTCAATCATTCTCATTCTATGAACTATTCTGTGAAACCCGTTTTCTGCAGATATTCTAGTAATCCTGTAATTATCAGGACTCGCACCAATGAAGGAAGTGTGATCTCTAGAACTGACAACGTGATCAGACTTACGTGGTTAGCTTCTGGGCAGATCTTTTATATTAGTGCTTTAATGTGAAGATCTAGGAAGCTAGAATTGTATACAATTAGTTCACTTTACAATGCTCGTAAGGGAGGAATTTACTTTTTTAACCTATTTTTCGGTTTCGTTTTTGTTTTCCCTGCAGCTGGGCCTCTGGAACTTCCTCTTTTTGAGCTGATCCCATCACAAAGACAAGTGGTGTTCCACGGAGACCGCTTGCCATTTCAGTGTACTGCAACATACGTTGACAATACTACCCAAGTACATTGGTTCCATGCTGGTCGCCTGGTTGAAACAGATGAGGAGAGCGGCATATTTGTGGAGGACAGCATCATTCACGACTGCTGCTTAATTACACGGTAATGTATGCCTCTTGTTACAGTCAGACTTGTAGGCAAGGTGAACATATTTAACACTTGCAAGAAATCTCATTAAAACATGCATCAGGAAGAGTTTTATTTGAAGCAATTCAGTTGCATGCTTGAATCTGAACACACACAGGTAGAGATTTTTATGGCTATAAATGACTGTGGTTCCAAATCATATTTTTTGTGTCTGCGTATCCAGATTTGAGACACTATGACTTTGAAACAGATAAAAACAGTTTGTTATACAGTAATTCATGAGAAGAAACTGAACTTAAAACAGCTGCAGTAACATATAGTGACTTACAGCCAAACTACTTGTTCCTGACACCATCTAGAAGCTTGAATTGTGATCTGTCTATGAAGAACTATCAATTTAGAAGGCTTGGATTAATTTTTGTAGGTTCCAAAATACTGGATCTTATATTCTTTAGTTAGATGATCTCATATTTGTTTTACATTAAAGTATTTTGCAACTTTCTATGACTTTTACCATCTGTATGCCCCTGTGTGCTTGAGAGGCACAGAGATCTACAGAAACCTTTGCTGATGTGAAAAAAGCAAGAGGAATGAAGTCGAATAGGCTTCTATAAAAGATTTAACAACTAATATTTGGCAATGACCGTGTCATTCCGGTTTTGCTTCAGTTTTTCCTTTTAAATCTTATTTAACAAATTATTATAAATGTCTGTGTTTATTTTTGTCTTTCGTTATAGAGTATTGGCTTAACACTAAAAGCTGACAAGCTGTTGCACACATCCTTTTGTCCTCTGCCAATTTCCATCATTGATCAAAAAAAGAGTCTGAATTTGTGTCCAATTTCTGCCTTTCTCTTTGTAGAAGATGACGTGAAAATAGCTATGCTAATTAGCTCTGGATCATCATTAACATCTCTTCACTCAACCAGTTTCTATTAATATAATTGACCTGAAATGCTTCTTGAACTATCAAATGAAAGTTATGAAGGGAATCAAATTAATTCCTCTCCACTGGGGTCTGTCATCTTTATTGATTTTAATTTTTTCTACTCACTCATTATCTGACCCCTTTTTGAGTCCTATAGGTAGATCTAGAGGCGTAGATCTATTCTCACAGCTACTGGCTTTCCTTCTAATACCAATGTGTATGGCTATAGCAAATAATGAAAAAAACTATTAGACCAATTAGTATGGTAATGCCAAGTGCATGAGCTAGTCTATAACTGATGAGCCACTTAAATTAAAGCATGTTCTTCTTATTTCCATGATCTCAAAATTAAAAGACATGCTGTTAATCACCTCTTTATATTTTTCAACTAAATTATAATTTGCGCTATAAGCAATTTGTAAAGCATAGTAATGAGAAATGCTTTTTCAAAACAGCTATCCTTTTTAAAAAGCTAGTTTAGAAGTAGCTTGACTGAATTTTACCTTATATTGCTTCATTTTTTGTCATAGTATAAAATAAAAATCATTGTCTACTACAGCAGTATTTTGATAAGGATGGTTGATCTGCTACCTCCCTCATTTGCTGTGCCATTAAATAGGTGACCTTGATGCTCATGTTGCAGTATGCACTGGGACCAGTTATTCAGAAAAAATGTTTTACAAATATGTCATCACATTTGCTGTTATAGACTAGAAAAACAGTTTGATTTGTTGAAGGTATGTGGTACAGACTGTCAAAATGAGACAAAATATTTTTTGAATTAAACTCAAAATCTTTCAACTGCTGTTTAAAAGCATACAACATCTTAATTGCTCATTTAAGCTATATGTTTCACTTCACAATATAGTAGAGCATCAACACTGCATTTACTGTACAGCGTTGTCCTTATACGGTGAAAAATACTAATACTCAAGCAGTCATGCCTCTGCCTTGATCAAGGGGCTGATCAAAATTAACTTACTAAAGGCATGACACACCTATACTTTTCAAACTAGCTTTTAAAAACCACACAATTTTGAAGTCAATGATTTTTTGTAAATTAGAGATGTTACTGCAGTCTGATGTTGAAAATGAGAAAACATTGGTCAAGTTATGATTGTAAAAACTGTCTTCAGCATTTCTTAGTTTTAATCCCATCATCGTGACCATGCATACTAAACTCCATTTATATAATTATTATTATATGTTAAAATAATATGTAATAGCATGTTTATTACATGTTACAATACTTTGTATTAATATGCTTGGTACATGCTATAACACACCAATTTGTGATAGTTCTTAAGGCTAAATCACAGCACTGTGAGACATCAGAAAGGCTACGCCTCCCTGAGGTTATCATATGTTAAGTATAGGATTTGGGGTAAAAATAAAAGTAACTTAAAATCAGTTCTTACAGTGTCATATTTTGCCTTCCTATACCTACTCTTTACAGAAAATGTCCACTGTCTGTGGCTTTCTGTGATTGCACTAAAGGACAGGCTTTGGCTTGTGCTGCTTAGCAATTTAAAGATTTCTGAAGCTAGCGTTGAACAAAGAGGTGTAGTCCTGTTTCAAAAGCTGCTTACTCAAACATTTTTAGGTGGTTATTTTATTGGGTAGTTCCAGATATTTCTGGAAGTGGATTTACAACACAAATATCATACTAAACCCTTCTGTTTTATTAAGTGGCACAGTAGAAGGATAAAATATCCAAATGTGTATTTTTTGTCTCCTATGATAAAGCAGAATAAACTAAAATAAATGTTTCTGTTACAATAATTAAACTAAAGTTTTGAACTGTATTTCAGCCTGTGACATTTTTCTTGGCAAAGAGTATTCCCTTATAGGAGATCTTGAGAGGGTGTTTTCAATTCTACTGCTAGCTCGCATTTACCATGTCTTGCCAATGATAATAATATTTGATTTTGCTCATGTTGAATTTTCTGTCATTATGCCTGTGTATAAATGTCATAGTCATACATGAAAATGTAAATGTGATATGCAACTAATTTCCTGTCATCTGTGAATGGATATAGCTGAAGTTGTTACTTGTGTTTCCATGAAGACAGCCTAATTTCTTAAGCCTGGAGTACTACTAGATTATCAGTTTGATCACAATATGCAGCAATGAAACAATCCATATCCCTGAAGCCACAGAGAAGGCAGATTAGGTCTGATCCTCTGCAGCACAGCATCTCTCCCAACTTCCCCACTGTTCTGCTTCAATGTGTGGAGAGGCCAGCAGGACAGTTATTAGAATATTAAACTAAAAAAGGAAAATATTTTCACTTTCTGAATGAAGCAACTGCAGCAGTAGAAAGACTTTAATTTTCAGGAAATTTCTTATTTACCACGTAGGCTATAATGACAATTTTAAAGTCTTTAGTTCTATTCAGTAAATACTTGTGTATAGAGTGTTTAGCAGTGCTTACACCTCTGACAGCTGTAATGGCTGCTCTGGGACCATTACAGTTCACACATGCTCCTTCTGAAAACATTAAACTGTGCAGAAAGTTAAGAACCCATAAAAAGGAGTGCTACAGCTGGAGAAACTAATATGCTCTCAACTAAACATATGATAACAGTATCAGAAGTGTTTTTCAGATGAAATTTTTGTTATGTAGGTAGATTTGCCACTGGAAATGGTCTATTAGGTCTTAACTGTGGTCCCCCACAAACAGTGGTTTTCTTTTAAATTCTGTCCTAAGTATTTCAGTCATCTAAATGCGGCTACTGAATACAGGGTGCTTAAACCAAACCAAAAGTTAAGCTTAAGAATCCACATTGTTTTAAAGCATCAAATAGTGCAAAGCATCATAGTGCTTCCTCACATTCTGACAGCAGTCAATGCCAATATAGGATGGTCAAAAGTAAATAGAAATAGTAATGTACAAGACAATATGGAACTCCACCTGATCCTTTAGGTGTAACAAGGATAGGAGAAAGAGTAAAAAATAGATTTAAAAATTTGTACATAAAATGCGTATATTAATTTTTGAAAGCTGCTTTTAGAGGTATGTGATTATGTGAAAAGCTTCAAAACTTCCATACATAAAGTAAATGTCTGATAGCAAGAGAGAGTTTCAAATCATGATCCACTTGTACTGTAATAGTGAAGAAACTAGGAAAAAAATAAAAAGGAATGAAATTTTGTGGATTAAAAATTTTGATCATAACTTTTGTAATCTAAAGAGAGTTTTGAGTCCAATTAATAATTTTTAGTGTATGAAATGATCACAGAAGCTATTAGTATAGAATTTGGAATTTGGTTGAGACAGTTTCACTGAAAGAGTAAGGATTGTTTAAGGATGATGATAGAAGGAAAAACGATTCCAGGAGTAGACAGGTGGTATCATGACAAGTTTGACATCCAGACAGGTATTCCTTGTAACAAAGAACAAAACACTTCCAGAACTTCTAGGAGAAAGGCAGAAATTCTATGCCTGTATTTTGTGGAAAGTCTCCAAATGACCCCTGAACAGTTTTAACAGTTTGTGGTAAGAATACACCTGGAAAATATAGGAGCCAAGCAGCAGTGGTTTGGACTGGTACAAGTTAAAGAACTGTCTCAAGGTGGTACATCACTGATGAGTGTGTTGCTAGGTTGGGCCAAATCATGGCAAAATATTGGAGATTCATTCTGCACATGATGAACCAAAATTAATGTTAGGACAGATCCAAAGAACTGATTCAGAAATGCAGGTATTTTATAATGGCTTTATATTGTACTGTCATGAGTATTTGGAGAGAAGCAGCTACGGGTCATACTGAGAAGCCCAGGGAAATCGGCAGAAATTGTTTAGTGCTGATATTTTGTTGGTTCATCTAATTGACTCTGTCTGACCCTTAGTTGTCGAGCAGTTAGGAAAGAAATGAAGCTAAATAAGCATTTAAATTGTAAATCAATGTTTCTTTATTGTTTTGAGATTACTTCAAACCCTGTAGTCAATGATCTACGGCTTACTTCAGGCACTGTAGGCAGCAAAGGACTAGTGACAGGTGCAGCTTTACCAGCAACTTTCTCGTATATCAGTCAGGACGATAATATTTAAAATGATTGCAGAATATGAAATGCACAGGTTAAGGATTTCATTATCTGAGATTAAGAGAATCTTCAGGTGAATTAAATTTGGAAGATTAATTAAATTTAGGCTTTTTCTCCAAAAATCTTTCAATTATCTGAATAAAACTCAATGACAATTTTCCTACTTATCAGTTTGGGGAATAATTTAAAATATAACCTGTGGAAAAACACACTGATACTATGAGAAAAGAAAGCAGCAACTGTGATACTCTCTACCATTAAAGGAATAAACCATTATGGAAGAATTGAGCTGTGTCAAGAACTGTAGGCTTAATTTGTGTAACTTCTTATTGAGAAATATATATTTGCACAGAAAATATATGTAAGTATTTTTGTCTGATAGAATACGAGAACCCTAGAAAAATAGTAAGTCAGAACTGTAAAAAATTTTTTTGAGTCTTTCTTGAAGAACTTCTTGAAGAAGAGAGTATCCTTCTTTTGATGTTGAGACCAGATGAAGATGCCTTGCACAAAATTTTGACGTCTCATTTCCATCTCTGCTTACTTCCTGCAGCTATGTATGGGTCCATCCATCCACACCACTCAAATGAAATGTTCAGTACTATGAACAAAACTTTACACTTTCCCCCCACAAGGGGGAATCAGTAGAGTTTTGCTTTGACTTTTTAGGGCCAGAATGATTTTAATGTGGTGGCCCTTCAAACAGCTGCAGCTGTACAGCTGAGGAGATGCTGCACTGCAGCACCAGTTTGGATTGAACATCTCAGGACTGACCTTTTTAAAATTACTTTTCCTGTCAACAGCACTGTAAGGTATAATTATACATTTTCTCTCAGTCCAGGCCATAGTTTGTAGCTGTGTGAATCAGCTGTGATGATCAGAGCAATTCTGACTTATGTGTAGACTCTGATGTACTCCTCCTACCAGCTCAATCACCCTAGGTACTGGTGAAACAATCCATTTATTTAAAGCAAAACACGTTAGAAATATTAAAACAAATAACTGAATTACTTTTTACTTTTCATGTATTTCAGTTTATTCAACACAGAAAGCGTGTTATAAGACATATTACTTATGGACTTATAGAAAGCATTTTTACTCCATCAGCATGATGTAATTCCATGAAAATAGGTCCCAGGCCCTCCCCTTCTTTCTCCCTATAGGATAAAACAACCTTACTTTTAATTTTTTATGGTATTTTGATTAGATGACTCTTGGCCATCACAAAATAAAGTTTACAATGTTGGAGATACACTATACACTGGAGAAAAACTAGAGGTTGTTCCTGAAGTTCTTGTGTAGGAATCTGCTATGTCTTACCTCCTTTTTAGATCTTTCCAAATTTCTTGCAGGTCAGCAAATAAAACAGGTCAGTATTCTAGCCCTAATATACAATTGTTCTATCCTATAAAGTATTCATTAAATAATTAATTTCTACATTTGTATTGTCACCACTGACTAGGAAGAGTGGAAAATTCTGTCAAAGTAGTGTGCATTTGATAAATAATTTGAAACTGTAATATTAATGTTGTGGGTTTTGTTTGTTTTCTTTCATGTAGGGTTGGGGGTTTGCTGGTCCCAGTGGCATGTAATCATATGATCAAGAATTGTCATAAGTGTTTAATACTTCTGAATCATCTGGGGAATATTTTACTTTAGAAGCTTTTAATGTAATTTTGGCTATCGTGCTGCTTGTCTTAGTGTTTTTTTGTCTAAGAACCTCTGATAGGGTACAGATCACGAGAGTTATGCTAATGAAATAAGGCTTCCTCTGGATATAACATTGCAGCATGCAGGCTACTTAAGGGGAGACGAAAGGCATACAGCAGGTGTAGCACCATTTCCCCAGAAGACTGCTGTTACATACATCCTGTGGTCACATACATCCTGCGGGCAAGCAGTTTGCTGGTAGAACAAAATTAAGAACAATAAACACATTTGAGCATCCCTAAATCTTTCACCAACTGACAAAGCAGCTTGATGATAGACAACTGTTTCATGAAGTACTTTAAATAAGGCCTGGCCCAGGTGTACTCTCTTTGGATAGTTTTCTAGCACTGTGCCGTTACAGACCTGGCAGCTGTATGAAGGTTTCTTCAGCAAAACAAAGCTTTGCGTGCTCTAGAGCTGTTGATACATTTTTTTGTCTCCGCACTTTAAGTTTTCAGCTAACTAGTCTGGCATGTATTGACTCTAGGGCAGGGGGAGTATGAAAATAAATGCAAACATCTTTATGCACACCCTTCAATGCAGTGCAGTAGCTGGTAGTCTATCTGTACTTGACAAGCTCAATGAGAGAGAGAAGGTCATACAACAGACTAAACCTGTTGTGGTATGTCGTAGAGCTATTGAGGTTTCTGACTCCATTTCTGAAGATGATTCAGTAGAGTCACTCTAATATTAGTAGTGTTTGTTTTCTCAGTTTTAAGAAACAAATTGATGGCATCTAAATGTAGGTCACCGATTACTTGACATCCATGTATAGAAAACACATCTCACTGCTAGGCAAATGTTTACATAACAAATGGATAATATTAGACTGTGACAATATTTTTGAACATTTGCATTTCCGTTGAAGTAATTTGAGCAATACAAAGGAAACAAAGTGAGGTAGTTTGCTAACTGATATACAGGTCTTTTCTCCCATTTTGGAAGTAGGTTTCGGGGTTTTTCTGTCAATATATTGTCATTAAAATTAGGTCCTTTCCATTGGCATCGCTGAAGTCAAGTGTAACTTGTCATGGTCCTAGAGTATTGATGTGAACAAATCAGCTGATAGGCAAATCATAGTAAAAGTATGTTATAGCATATTATGTTTCTTGGGTAGCTGCAGATGGTATTATACGGTAAGTTATGCTTTGTTTTTATAGTCAATCAGAAGAAAAAGAAAATCATAGGTATTGAATTTCCTATGAGTATGACAAATTGATTACATTGGAAAATATTTGTTAGACATCTAATACAAAATGAGTAGCATCTTTAATCTTTAATTTTCCTTTTCTCTTGCTGTTACCCGGACACAAGCTTTCTTTAAAGGCCATCAGCCTTCTAAAGCTATTTCTTTCATGGGTAAATAAGTAATGTCAGAGAGATCAGACTAGCAATTTCAAGTTCAATTAAAGTGCCTAGATTTACACATTCTCTCTTCATTTTCCATGTTTTAACCTTATATCCCCTGTGAAAAACTGTATTCCAAGCAGCAGTGTACTGTGGAGACCAACACTGATTTTAAAAAATTTGTGTTAATATTAATAATGCAAAGTGGTATGGGTTGGATGCAGGCCTTCTGCGTGAGCTATAGAAAAGCATTCATGATTTATCTGTCTGAAGAAGAATATGAGCAAACCTAAATGTTATCTGTGTTTGCGTAATTAATTTTTATTTTTCTCCAGGAAAAGCAGTTGTTTCTTCCCAAGTCTTAGCCAGACTTTTAAATGTTTCTTGTGGAAAGCCAGTCAAAATATAGTGTTAAAGTCACCTCTTTATACTCTGTTTCCTGGCATGCAGATGATTGTTGGGGCATACAGTAAATGTCACTAAGGTATTACTTCAGGACATGGTTGAGTAAGTTTGCATAATGAGACCTACTTCTGATTGTCTAGTTAGTTATGCATAGATGTAACAATGAAAAACTATCCCTCAAATAAAAAACTATTGTCATAGGTTACTTGATTACATGACTGAGGCTACTGCCTGTATTATGGTTCCTCTTTTTGTAATGACAAATGCCACAGGCTTCTGTTCAATACTATAACAACTTTTTCAAGCAATTGCATCAGCTGTATGGCTTAATTAATTTTTCAATATGTCAGTCATCACATTTCAAAAAGGAATCCTACCATGCATGAAATTTCACAGTACAAAAAAGAAACATGTATATTCTCTTTCTTCCTTTCAGTGTTTTTACTGAGAAGGCCACTATAATTTCAAAAGAAAACTTGAGAAAAGCTTGCTAGTCATTCTTTTGTTCTCATCAGGCAGCAGTCTTCAGACTCTGTTTGCTTTGACATCATCTCATGAGTGTCGGACTTTGTTTTGTGTCTTGGTAGGTCAAAAATTTCCAGAAAAGTAGCAACTATCACACCTCTGAGAAGTGGGATATGATTGCTAATGTAGAGGGAGCAGGAACTCTTTCTGACATGCTCCATCCTTAGGAAAGCTGCATAGTAGAGGCAAGATAATTTCTTTTGTGGCCTGGTGTTTATTAGCTACTGTGAGACAGGATAATCAAGACAATTATACAGTCAAAGGTGCCATCCTCTCTTAATTCTGTTGTGCTCTTGTCAAGCTTCTAAACAAGAGAGTCCTGCCATGTTCTCAGGTCACGAGAGAGTTCTTGACTTTTACTAAGACTTGTTGCTATGGCCAAGAGAGATTGAGAATGCCTTTCTGCTAAGAGCAAGAAAAACAATGGAATTTCTGGGCATGCTAATGTAATAGTGCCAAGACTTAAAATATGTAACTGACCTAGAAAACTTTATGAAGAGGTTTAAAATTCTATACAGGCCCACCCTTTCCTTTTGGTCTGCCAGGACTGTGAAGTCATCAAGGAGACCGTGAAGTTATCAAGGATTATAAGTGGAGAAAATGTTAAAGGATCAACTTGACTGCTCTTTTTGAGAATTAAAAGATTTTATTTATTTATTTATTTATTTTACTCCAGTCCCCCAAATTCTCCAGGGGTATAAAATCAATTTATCATTTGTCATATCCAGATGGTAAGTAAATGAACAGTTTCACCATTGGGTTTGCTATCCAAAATATTCCTGGAGGAATAAAAATGAATGCATCATTTACAGTGGCCAGATGGCAATTCAGAAGACAGGTCCATGTTCTAGTCATTATACAGCTTCTTCTGTATTGAATAAACCTATTCTGGCTTATTTTGGTTCACCATATGAAGAAAGGGACATAGAAGATTAAAATGTGAATGTGAAGATTTACTAATCGTTTTAGAGAATTTGAACCAGTGTTCAAGTATTGTGTTTCTACCAGAAGCGACAGTCATGTATCAGTGAATATTTGTCTGTGAAACTGGGAGACTTCATCTAATGACAGGAGATTTGTTTAGCAGCAGATAAATTTGCATCAGAACACATTTCAGTAATTAAAATTAATGGAAAATGTACCAATTTTCTTCATATTTATTTATCCTTATATTGATTACCTGTGAAACTGATAATATGCTCAAGTATTGTATTGACCTAAAATCACCATGGCTCCCAGTTTTACCAAATCTGTATTGTTAACAATAAGTATAGCTATTTTATAGGAAATATATCAAAAGATCAGTGCATCTATCATACATCCTATTCAGTTGGGAAGTCTTCGGGTCTTGATGCTGCAGGTGAATATTCTGCCTATTGTTTCAGAGCTTTTATGGATAATTCTTTTCATAAGCTCTAGAAATATATTCTTTCTCAGCTGTCTATAAAGATTATGTGAGATTGTTGTGACATATGAAAGAGAAGATTTAATTAACTTTTGTTATCAGCTGGCTAATTTCACTTAAATATTTCAACCTGAATGTAAAAAGATGTATTAAGCATTAGGTAAGAGTTTGCTGTTATTGGACTTTCTTATCTGACACTTCTTAAGAGAGCAATTGTTTCTTTCTATATGAAAAAATTCAACTACTCTGAGAATGGCTAGTAATGCTTTTTGTGCATTTTCTGCAATAAATACATGTTAGAATTCACTAACATGTGAAATAGAGGGTTATGAGGTACTTGGAACTCCAAGCCATGATAAATAGGAACAGTGTGAGATTTTTAAAGTTACTGTGTAATGACAAATGTGACTGAATATCTGGACAACTACACAGAAGTTCTGAAGCAATTTAACGTAAAGGCTGCTTACCATGGTTTGCTTGTTTTCTGGGGACTGAGATAATGGTCCTGTAGTAAGTACTTGAGAAAGTCATCCCTCACTGTATGCATGTTTCAAAGGGAAAATTATGTACATGGCTGGCTAATTACCTCCTGCTTTGATTGTGGTCTATTTTCATGTGTATCAGAAGTAGTCCGTATACAAGGAGATCCTTTCTTGTAGTTAATAAAAGTGCATGTATAATATACAAAGGCTTAAACTGAAAAAGGATGAAATTTTTAGAAAAGTTTAAAAGAGAAAAAAATAAAAATAAATTATACATAATTATTCTGTGTATATCTTTCAAAATGTCAAGCTCTTTACAAAAGTGCCAAAGGCCACAAGTAGATTTTTTTAAGATTTTGGTTGAAATAGAGACTTGAAATCAATTTAGTAACTTTTTTCATTCTGTGCTTCTGTTTTTATAATGTACCTTCTCCCTTTTTCTGACTGTAATTTGTTTCTTCCCACATAATTTCTAATTGTCTAAACCACAAGACATATTCAAAGACGAGCCATTTCTGTAAAGCAAAGTAAATATTTTCAGATAATTAAGAGCTTCTTTCCTCTCTCAACTACTTTCAAAAGCTGCACTTTCTTTAAAACTGTGGTAAAATTTATTTCTAGCCCAATGGCAGATTTAAGATGTAATACATTGCCTGCTATATTAAAATATAGTAGTTAGCATTATTTTTGTCTATTGAGATCTATGGAGTTACAGAAACCAGATAAAATTCTATCCCTGATGAAGTCAATTGAAAAACTAATCATTGACTTCATTAGGGCCTGGGTTACATCCGTTAGATGAAGGGAAACTTCTCGCCATATTTAAGATATATAGAAAATACTAACCAGAACAGTTCTAGACAATTTTAAATGTTTCTGAAATTATTTCCTCCTTCTCTAATTTTACACAGACTATTTAGCTTTGGCACCTAAATATTGGTGTGGTGCAGTCATGCACAATGTTTGTATTGTAAGAGAAGCCACAAAAGGTTGCTATGCTGCCTAACACTCATATAAACAGTTAATGCAACTGTAATTTGCTGATATTAATAACTACATTTCATATTTGGTGTAAGAGAGTGTGAAGAAAGTTTATTAGTAGTAAAGTACAGAAAGAAATATCACCATTTACCTCAACTCATTTTGCATTCATCAGGAAAATTATATACGGCTTCCACAGCCAATGGCTGTGCTAGAAACCTTTCCCCATATGACACCAGGAGAGCAGCAGATTGCAGCTGAAGGGAAGCATTTGCTGTGGATTGGTTGCATTGTCAACTTGAAATGCATTTCTGACTTTCAAGTGCTTGGTTATGCAGCAAACCCAACATTTTATAGTATTTGGGGAAAGGAGAATGGGCATTGATGCATAATTGATATTCTATTGTGATGATTTTTCATCTGTGTTATAGTCTGTTACAATCTGAGTGGTCAGTCCAAATTGGCACTGCTAAAATCTTAATACCAGTCACTCATAAATACCAGTTACTCACATGTTGTCTGTCCTATAATAACGTAGATCAAAACCTGGGGTTATGTTTTCATAGAAAACCTCTGAAGATAAGTTAAATGTCAGAAAACCAATGACTTGATCTCTATATAATTAAATATATACAATAATTATTCTTTTTTTTTTTTTATAGTGAACTTATCCTATCCAGTATTGACATTGATGCAACAGGAGATTGGGAGTGTCTAGTCAAAAATTCCTATGGAAATAGCACTAAACAAGTAGAAATTGTGGTACTTGAAACGGCTGCACCCTACTGCCCTGCAGAAAGAGTTATTAACAACAAAGGAGATTTCAGGTACGATTTTCTGGTTTGGGAGTGTGTTTCATATATTCGTATAGATACAGACCATATTCACGCTTACGTGATACTTCAGTGTCAGTTACAAAGATGTCATTTTTTTTATGTAATATAGTATTTTATGTAATATAGTAGGAAGGAGGAGCACTGTGTGATTTTTATGGGAAATGGCAGCTATATTTCAAGAGCAGAAGTGGTTTCTGAAAGTCAGAGAATCTTCTAATTCCTCAGTGTGAGATTATAGAAGATTTCAAAGCATGTAGACTTTACAGCTAAGTGAGAGAGGGTTCAAAATTGTTCTTGGTCTTTTCTGAATTATAGAATATGATAACACGCATTAAAATATCAGAAGATTAAATCTTCAGTACTTTCCTAACCTGTTCCAGTTCTGCTGATTTTGTTCAGCTGTGATTAGATGTAACAAATAGTATAAAACTGTTAGTAAAATATTTCACTGAAGAGAATCAAAATAGCGAGTAAAACTACTTAGTAAAACAAATAGGTCATTTCAGATAAGCTTAAGGACACACATAGTTCCACCAAAAATTTTACATGATTAGAAAACACGTCTCTCCTGCTATCCGAATCTTAGAATCTGCACAATTTTGTTGACTAGATGTAATTTTCATTTAACTTCTATTTAAATATGCTGGTTTTTTTTATTTTATTTTAATCTTCATAAACTGAAGAAAAAGCTAAGGATTCTGTGGAATTTGATATTGTTTTCAGTTAGCTCTAAAATACTTCAGTGATATGCATAGATCTCTTAAAATATAATTACCTTCTCAACAAGATCAATGTATGATGGCATTCCCATTGAGAAATCAAGAATGTAATTGTTACTGAGTGAATTCCAATAAAAATTCAGCTCCAGTTGATAATGAAAGGAAAAGTAGACAAGAAAGGAAGCTTCTTTTAAATGCTAGAACTTTTTGCAAATACTTCTGACCTGAAAGGTCTCTCTTACTTTTTAATGCTTTTTCAAAGGCCTTTTACTACGATTTCTTGTGTTTGAATAAAAGTAAAGGAATGAGTTAGAAAGAAATGGAGAAACCGACTCAATCTGTTTTTTCTTTACTACAAAGCTATCTTATTACGTGTTAACCTCATTTCCAGTGAGTATACCACATTTGCTGAGCATATATTTATATACCTATTTAATCCATACATATGGATTAAAATCCATCAGAGAACTTTAACAATCTCAGCTGTAGATTTTTTTTGTCATCACAAAAACTGCCATTGCATTTTCTCATAGTGGACATACGTAAATGTATTTTAATTAGTTCTTTTAAAATATATATACTTCTTATCAGATAACACATACTGAATCTTTTAGATGACAACTTTATGAAGTTCATGTTCTTGCCATAAAATGACATCCTTTTCTTCATAAATAAGTATATATGAATTCTGCAGACTGCACAACCTAACACCAGGGAAATTTTTGTCATTTTGTGTAAATCAAAAGAACAGGAGTGCACATTTCCCTCCCTATTGATCATCTTTCTGGAAATCCATATAAATTTATTTTTAAAATGTATATCAAAAAGATGCTGAGTCCATAAGTTCTTCTGAAATTTGAGGGAATGGGTTTAAAATTATAGAGAATTTATCAGGTACAAACTCAGCATTAGCACTTGAAATTGTTCCAAGGATTTATCCTCAGAGATTCAGCTATCACACCAGTAATTTTTCTTATAAAGTCTTTGAAGTTTTGGTAATGTATTGAGTATGTAAGTACAAAGAGTTGAACCACAAAAGCAAAGCTAGAAAGAACAGTGCTTTTATTGGGCAAAAAGAGGAAAAAAGCATCAACTGTCAGGGAAGTGTGGTTATTTCAGTTGACCAGCCTAGGTGGTATTTATAATTGCACAACTGCAGTAAGAATTAGGCACTGTGAATGTAAGTCAAAATGAAATGGCCTTCTGTACTGAGTTTTTCTCTATGATGGCCGTATTTTGCTCATTTTTGATTTTCCGGCTTCTAAGATAATTCTGAAATGCAAATGGTAATGTTGTTATGTCCTATCATTCCTATTCATAAAGGCCAGATTCTGCTACCTGTGCTAATTCTAGTTTCAGAATTGTCTCTTTAGTTTTACTTTTGAGGTAAGTTGCTACTCAGCCTGGGCCAAATGCATTAGTGAAAATGTTTCACTAAAAATAATATTTCAGCATAGAGGCAAAAGGAGAATATACTACTGTACATATTTTGATTTTTTGTGAAGCTCCTTTCATGGTTCATTTCGCGTCAACTGTTTTTACATCACAAAATGGATTTATTCCAGTGACAATTAGCTATGACATATAAAAGTATTTTTCTTCTGAACTTTCCTTTGTTTGAAATGAGAAAAACTTACATAGCCCAAAACCTGTCCACATGTTACGTAACAATGCCCAGATGGACATTCCCTGTGTAACCGAGTGGGGTTAATATGTGTGTTTGAGCAAAGGTTAATTGTCAAGGTGTGGCTTCACGGGCAGGCAGAATATTTTCGTGATTGATTGGGTTCAGTCGTTACATCAGTGCAGTTAAAAAGCCACATCCTTTCCAGACATGCTGAGTTGCTGATGATACGCTTCTGGTTTTCTTTGATTTCTCCCAATTACCTGATCCTGCTATGTCCATATTAGTCAGGAAATGACAATGGATTTGGTATCAAAAGAAATAGATCCCAGTTATGCTGTTCTAGAGAATGCAGCAGATATACAGAAAAAGAGTATTGTGTAATAGACTCATGAGCTAAATAGAATAATTCTGGCTGCTCTTGATTTGCAGTTTGTTTTCAAAGACTGTTTTGGAATCACACTACATAAGTCATATATACCTAAATAGTTATTTTTTGAGGCCTAGTTCTTTCCTCCTCCATGAGATGTAAACTCTGCTGAAGTGTTGTTTATTGGTTTCTGATACATTCAGGGATTTTTGCTTTTTGGGGCCTTGTGGTGAAGAAAGCTTTGTAATGGTGGATCAAAATGCAAAGATTGTCAGGGACATTTTGAGCATTTACCTTTTACAGCATTTAGTAACAAGGTTTTGGGGTTTTTTACTTTATGGACTTAACTGCTCTGCTTTGTGCAGTCTGCAAAGATGAATGTAGGGAAAATGCCATCCATTTTTTTCCTCAACACCAAATACCTTTCTGGAATTAATGCAGAATTAATGTGTGACCAGCCATATGAACCTGTATAATTTTGACATATTCCAATGAAACAAAGTAATTTATTATACAATATAATGAGGTAAAATTTAAAATAGCCTTTTTTCTCATATATTCTGTATATTGTTGCTATATTGTAAGTTGCCTTTAAATAAGAAGTTTTGTGTTGTAATTTTATACTATCATGTTGTTCCTAGATGGCCCAAAACTTTGGCTGGGATAACTGCTTACCATCCCTGTCTCCAGTATTCATTTAACTCCATTGCCTTTCGCAATGGCGCAGAAGAGTCTAAGGCATGGCGTAAATGTAATCGAACTGGACATTGGGATGAAGAAAACTATTCTGAATGTCCTTATTCACAAGAAGTAACTCAAGTTCTTCATGCTTTTAGTCAGGTAACGTTGTGAAATCCAGGGCTTGCTTTCTCTAGTACTGATTTTATTGAATAGCTCACAAGCAATGTCTGTTCAGCCACAAGTTTGGGATAGCTGGAGTTTTAACAGAATGTTTTACTGTAACAAAAATGTGTATGGTTGGTAATTGAAATAGTTTTAGGAACAAGACACAATATTTATTGCTTCTTTTTTTTTTTTGTGCCTGGAGCCTAGATGACCATTAGTAATGTTGGGAGGGTCATCAGTGCTTCACTTCAGTTCCTTCTTTATCTTCCCCTCATGCATTTTTATCAGAAAGTTGTAAGTCCTGTATCAGAGTTTTGTCAGCTGAAGTGCCTTTCCTCATTGCCATTGTCCAGAATATATTTAAAAGACCTACAGAAATAAAGCCTACTTTTGGATGTCTTTTTGATGTCTTCCAAAAATGCAGTGGATTCTTATGGATAAGTAAATGAGAGAATGAGATAAAAAGTAAATAGATAGAAATTAATGAGAAAGAGCTTAACAGGGAACAGCATGGAGGATGGTACCGACCTGTAACTTCCATACTAACTATTATAACTTTCAGTTTCCTTGGCAATTTCTTCCCAGTCCGTAGTGCTAGGTAACACCACAGGAATTTTGTTTTCAGAAGTGTTCATATTTAAATAAGAATAATTACTATGTTAAGAGACCCAGCACAATTATAGGATAAAAAAATAATTAGGAAGGTTTCTAGAATCCAGTCCATTCTCCTGTAAGCAATTAGGTTAGGCCAGGTTTCTCAGGGCTTCAATCACTCAGTTCTTTAAAACCTGTGAGGATGGAGGCTGCATAACCTCTGGGGGTAACCTGTACAAATGCCTGACTATCCTCATGGCAGAAAAGATTTTCTTCATAACTAGTCTGAACTTCTTTCAACTTTCTACCATTGTCCCTTTTTCTCCCACCATGCACCACTGTATATAAGAACCCTCACTGATACTGTTGTTGTGATGGTCTAAAGACACAGGGAAGACAAGGTTAGTAGCCTTTATTTTAAGGTACAATGTTTTATGAGGCAGGTTAGTTACAGTCTAGAAAAGGTAGACAAAAATCCTCAAAATTTGTTGGCCTGTTGTGATGATGTTTTTAGATAACAGCAATGAAATCTAAGACCTAATACTGAAGATGCATTCATATACCCTTGAAATTTATGTCCGTGGTACTTGTGATGCATATAAATCTGTTTGACATTACAGCAAACATTATACAAATGGATGTAATCTCCAATTTTTAAAACAGAATGAAGCTAGCTGATTTATTACACCTAACAATTCTGATGTATTTTCAGATGCACATCAATTTGACAACCGTTCTTGAATTTTCCCGCCAGCTGATAGCCTACACAAGAGGTGCTTCCCACTTTGCGGATAAAATGGATGTAATATATTTGGCTTATATAATGGAAAAGTTAATTGTCTTCGTGGATGAAGTTGAAAATGTAAGATATCTTCTCTATGCTGAAAAGTATCACTTAGAAGTGAAGTCTTCACATATGGCTCTGTTGTTCATGTGTGCAGACACACAGTGAAGAGTAGCTTCAAAAAGTGCTGGCTGGTACTCTCATTGCAAATGTTCTGCACAGACTGTGATATGTTTCTTTATGCCAAAAAGGAAAACTAAGCTGACTCATCGTATTGACAAAGGCATTGCTGCTTAGGAATCAAAACTGGTTTTCAATAAGCCGCTTCTTTAATTTTCTTTTTAATTTTAATTTCTACTATGTCTAAAATCTTCAAATAAACTCAAGGTGCCTCTCCATCTGGCCACCAGAGTTACACATGCTTCTTTTGTTTTCTCCATTTCATCAGGAGGTTTTCCCTGAGTTTGGAGAGCATGTGTTACTTCATGTGAAGAGAAGATAATGTGTCTTTAAGTGCAACTTTTTACAGAAACTTTTAGCATAATGTATGGCATTTTTACAGGGAAATCTAATCATAGAGTTATGCAAACCCTATGGGAAAAATAGGTTTATACAGACAACAGCAATGTTCATCAGAGTTTTTACTGTTAATTTTCAGGGTAACTGCATGCATAAAGATTTCATAACCTATAATTTTTGTGCACATGATAGCTATAGTTAAAACATTTGTTTTCTTTTGGTTTGGCAATGTTCTTTCCTTTCTGGCTCTGGGGATTGCAACAGTTAACATTTTAGTGCCAATTTGAGAAAGCCTCCAACTTCAATTTCATCATTCTATGCCAGACCTAAAGTGTATTATTAAGTGCTCTCCAATAATCAGGTTTCAAAGCTATAACTGTATTTCGGCTTGAAGTCCTGATAAGATCTTCCTGCTTTCTGACAAAACAAAAATTTACCATCCAGAAGAAACAGCTGAATTTACCACAAAACCTCCTCTTTATTCTTCTAGCCTCCAATGCATTATCCATTAAAACTGAGCACCATCTCTAACGTTTTAATTTATTTCTTCCACCTTGCAAATACATTTCAGTTTCTGATTTTTGGTATCAAAACATCTCCATCCTCCACCACTTATCGCTACAGCTTTTACTTTGTAACCCCCTATTCTTTTCATAATTTAGAAAATTTCTCCTAATTTGTTTCTGTTTCCTTCCATTTTTAACTGGACACTTTTTCCTCTCTCAAGTTCCTCATTCATTGAGCTCTTTACTAACAGTCATTTAACTTTCACTCATAAGGTACAACAATACGTGTGAAGTTAAAGTGTCAGTAGTTTCACACATGAGGGAGGCTGCACTCATGCAATTAGAAATAGGTTGAACTTTATTTAATACAAGGCAACATAGGAACAAAGGTATATTAATCTGGAATTGACCAGCAGCTGAAACTACAGTTGTAGAAAACCAATGGAAATTAATGAAAATACATACACAGAGTTTTTTTGTGATTTATCAAAACAATTTAAAAAACATTTTAGCTAAACTAGTATGCTTTCTGTACATCCTCTTTTGGGAGTGCCTCTCCCAGTTAGCACAGTATTATTTATTTTTATACAAGTTAGTGGTACTTTTTCCTATCTGATGATTCACCTCTCAAACAAGAGAGCTTCAACAGCTGCATTTGGGACATATTTGCAATATACTACGAATTTTTACCAGAAAGATGTACACGTATTAGCCCAGATTTTTGTAGTTTTTAATGCCATGCCTTTACTCATCATTAATGCATTTAATTACATTTAAAAAATTACTTCTTTTTCTTATTTCTCTTCTTTTGTATATTTATAGACTATTGTTCTGCCCTCAGTAAGTTACTGCTAAGCTGACTGGTGTATACTTTAATCGTTTCTCATAAATCACTCCAGTCTTTTAATGTGTTTTATTATTATTCATTGTGTCAATAACTCTGTCACGTTGTCAAAAGCCATCGAGAATTATCTAGTAATTATGTTCTCAAAAATAGATCAAATATTTCAGAAAGTCACATAAAATTTCACATATATTCTCATTATTTCTGTGTTGTTGCATGCATGTGAAATTTATGTATTCTTATTGAAAATGCAGCACTAACTTAGTCATTCCTTAAACCTTTTTCATCATTGCTGAATTTCTTTTTTCCTTCCCACTGAATTGTCTGTGTATTTGCGTTCTTTTCTATTTCTATTAGTTTGACATCTTAGCCTCTTGAACTTTTCTTTAGCTGTATTTCTCTCAATCATTTTTTGTGGTTCTATACACCTTTTTATTCAGATTTCTTTGTGACAACCTTGTATATCTCTGGCATGTTTCGCCTTCAAAAATAATGGTAATGTGGTAATATTATAATTTTGAAATATCAGTCCAATTAGGTTTTAACTTTTTAAAAAGTAAATATTTTCATTTCAATTTGAAATAATCACTAAGAAATATACAATGGTGTTTATTCTTTCTAAATGTAATATGCTAATAAAAATTTGAAACTCACTGTCATACAAAAATCTGCGAAATGTTATCTGGCAAAACAAAGATTTTTATCACTTTGGATTAGCCACGAGAGTGAATTGAAACATCCAAAGCTATAAGCCCACACTTTCTGTATAGCCAATGAGATGATGTTGGTTTGTATCAGCACCTGAGTTATATCTCGAATTTACCCCACTATGTGTGTAACAAAAATGTCTTTCAAATATATTTTCCATCTTTCACACACGCACAAACACCCCACACACCCAAGGTCCTGTGATGAAACTTGAAACAGTTCTTTAGGAATCCATGGAAAATTTTAATTAGTTTAAGAAAGAGGGTGATAGTTTTGGCATTCAATTTATTGCCCAATGAGAGATTCCATTTTTGTGGTGTATCTAGAAGACAAGCTATAAAATTATAATAAAAAAAAACTTTTCCTTTAAGTGAGTTGCACTTTTCTTGGTCTTTGTTTTTCTTTCAATTTAATTTTCTTAATAAAATCAAAACTGTCTTTGAATGATGGTTACCAAGAGAAATAAAGTATCTGCTTTCACTTATACTCTTGTGTGCTCTCTTCCTGGTTTTGTGAGTTTCGCAGACAATACATTTTTTGTTTTTTTATTTCTTTTCCAGATTGGAGATGCTCTTATTGAAATTGCCAGCAATATAATGTTGGTTGATGATCATGTGTTGTGGATGGCTCAAAAGGAAGACAAAGCTTGCACTAGGATTGTACGATGTGTGGAACATATTGCAAGTCAAATGCTGACCAGCAATATTCAAGTTATATCAAAGGTATTTCATAAGATTACGAAGCTTTTTGTCAGAATTTACTTTTAAAATGTCATTTTTCTTCACAACTTTTACAAACAAATACTATATAGAGAAGCAAGGTTGTGTAAGCATAGCCGATTTACATAGATATGCTTGGATTCTGTGTTTGGGGTTTTTTTCCTTCTTCTTGTTTGGAAGACAAAAATATATTTTTAGTATCACTGATGGTATATGAAAAGAAGTTTTTCTTGACTTTGACTCATTGCATTTATTCTTACAATAGACTGTTCACAAGACTATCTTGTGGTGTTACTGTTCACTCAGTTTCTATTGCTCCTGCCACTATAGTATATAAGTTTATTTTGGAAGGTCTAAGTTGTTTGAGTGAAATTTTTAATAAGAGAAAAGACAACATGCTCCCTTGTTGCCTGAGGATTTTAATATGCCTTTCAGAGACCCTTCTAGACAATACTGGTTTTAAAGCATTTAGAAAATGATCAAAAAATATATATCTTTTCATAAAGATTACTAATTTGTGGTTAGGTTTAGGTTTTTAGAAGTAAACTGTAGAAGTATTAAATAATTGTTCTTATTCCTTGGCCTCTACCTACATGAATTTGTCACTTAGATACTGAGGGTTGTCATCTGGATACTGAGAAACCATCTTTTTGCCAGTTTCAGTGTCTAAATAGCAGAAATGCATCTAAATCAGAAGCTTGAAACTTACAGCTTTAACTGTTTTAAAGCATTACTGCTCCTTGGGTTGGTTTGATTGATAGACTTTAAACAACCTTTATATTCTCAGCTGTCCACCACATTTACATGAACATACTATTTAAAAGTGAGTTCAGTGTTAGCTTCAATACAGCAATAAGGTATAGAAGTTAAAAAAAAAGAAAAAAAAGAATTATAGGCTGAGCTAAATAATATAGTGGCCTTAGTTCCTTCACTGTATAAGCAGACCTTCAAAAAATAGGCAAAAATACACTAGACTTTTTTCTAAAGGAAGTTTTTTATTTAATTCCCATTTACATGAAAGAATCAAATTGCTAGAAGTGTTTTTTTGTGTTAAATACATGGAGAAAATAATGTACCTTTTAGAAGTGTTTTGCAGTGTGATACCTATGAGGGCTCTGTTGCTTTACACTTAAATTTCTTTTAAATGTCAAGTGCCAAAGGTCTTTTTTGTTGTTTTTTTTTTCTCTCTTGCTTCTTGTCACTGCTTCAGGAAGCTGTTGACATTACTGTAAACAATGATTTTGTGTACTCAGATGTAGATCTGTATTGCTAACCTTTTTACCATGCTTTGTCTTTTTGCTTCTTACAGTTTTCTGTACAGGAATTAGTTTACTGTTGAATGCAGTTTCTAAATAAAGCTGTGGAGTTTTTCTGGTATCATCTCATGCAATACCAAACACTTCTGTTTCTTCTGGAGAGCAGCCAGAAAACTGTCTCACAGAAACTGCATCTGCTTTGTCTGTTTTAAACAACAGCAAATAAAATCCCCAAAGCTTAGGTAGTTGCTAGCTTATAGTACAATTCCTGAAAAAAAGGAATGTCTATAAACTGTGCCAGTCATGTAACATATGCATGACTGTGTTGCCTGTGCACTGAAAAGCTACTTGGGAGCCATGACTATTATTCCTACATTGTTTTTGGATGACAAAAATGTTTTCCCAGTTCCATGAGGTTCTGGAATGACTAAATTTCAAGGTCAGAAAAACACCAGGATGGATACCTTTGTTTACATCTTCTTAAGCCACCCTTGCTGTCAAATGGCATACAAAACACACTGCAGGAAGAATGACCAGCAGCAACTTTAAAATACTATATAATTTCATATATATATATATATGTATTAAAAATACGATATAGTTAATGTTTCATTTAGTAATCATATAACAGTAAAACAAAGAAGGTGTTCTTCTGCTGTATGGCATTTAAAATCTTATAGAAGTCATATAGAGGAAAGGTTGGTTTGGATGCTGCAAGGGCCGAGGCCTTGCCAGCCAGGGCCTGCCTCACTGCCCCCAGCCAGGGCCTGCCTCACTGCCCCCAGCCAGGGCCTGCCTCACTGCCCCCAGCCAGGGCCTGTCCCACTGCCCCCAGCCAGGGCTGGCCGCACTGCCCCCAGCCAGGGCCTGTCCCACTGCCCCCAGCCAGGGCCTGCCTCACTGCCCCCAGCCAGGGCCTGCCTCACTGCCCCCAGCCAGGGCCTGTCCCACTGCCCCCAGCCAGGGCCTGCCTCACTGCCCCCAGCCAGGGCCTGCCTCACTGCCCCCAGCCAGGGCTGGCCGCACTGCCCCCAGCCAGGGCCTGTCCCACTGCCCCCAGCCAGGCCCGGCCGCACTGCCCCTAGCCAGGGCCTGCCTCACTGTCCCCAGCCAGAGCTGTGGCAGGCCTGGGCAGCTGGGGGCAGCCCCAGCCCGGGGCCATGTCCTCCCTGGTGGTGATGTGGCCCGATGGGGAGCACAAGGCCACAGATCAGGGTCAGGCTGGCCCCTGGTCAGTGATGCGCCTGGGGCAACTGGGCTGCAAGGCAGCCACAATGGAGCTCATGTGAGGCTGTGGAGGAGCCTCAGCTTGACACTGGCCCAGAGGGGAGGGAACAGGAGCCCCCTCAGAGGCCCTGGGCCCAGCCAGAGAGGTGGGGAGTGCCCTGGGCAAATGGGAACTCCTGGGGTGGATCTGTACACCTCAGCACCCGGAACTAACTTCCCTTCAGTACTGTTCTGAGGCGCTGCTTCGCTCCTGCCTTTATTTAATTTCTGTGTACATGTCAGATGTGCAGTTTGAGAAAGATGACTTCCCACTCACGATAAACCATCTCAAATGTCCTGTCTCAGGCGTGTGCACTAGTTTTAGAACCCGCCCCTGAAGAGTTTTCATTTCATTCTCCAGCCAATGAAACTGGGAGAATATTTTAGGCTAATTGCAAGGTGGCTTTTTGTTTGTGGTCTAGGTCTCTGCAGCCTTTGGCACTGATCTCAGCTTACCCAGGTAACAATCCCCTTGGGTTCTTCTGCTGAGTGGTGCCTTTATCTGAGGTTTAGGAAATGGTCACCAAATTACCATTTTCTGTGTCTGGACTGCTTAGAGACAAGAATAGCTTGTGGCTTTTCATAACATGTACCTGACTGTGGCTTGTTTCCATGGATAATTTTGTTCTGAGTTCATCTGTATCCATTTTGTAGCTTTGTGGCTCATTTTACAATCATACATAATAATAATCCTACTTTTACCTTGCATTTTATCTGTTTCTATATGCTGAGAATGCATGTTCACACTGTTTGAACACTGCCAGGCCTTTACAGGTATATTCTGGGAGTGGAAAACTCCGAGCATCTAAAGAATTTAATACTCAAAATTTAAAAAGTAGGGCTCACTGTTGTGAAATCACTTCAAACCTCATTACAATATTATCTAGCAAACATCTTATTCACTATCACCTCACAAATGCATAACAGGGAACTAGTGTTAGCCCATTGTACAGCAGGAAACATGAAGCAATGAATAATTAAATGTTTTTTCTCAAGATTAAAGAAAGACTATTACCACACAGGACTTTTAACTGAGTCTTGTAGCTTGATTCCTGTGATATTGATAACAGTATTCTTCAAGTAGTAAATTTTTTAACTCCTTGAAAGGCTATCTACCTACCAATGGTACAAAAATTTATCCAGGTAAACCTAGTTTCAGGTTTTAGGATTTTTCAGTAAAGAGCCACTGGATTTTTAGAGACAAAAATTGTTTGATTCTTAACAGTCTTTGGCATTTTTATTCAAGTGTAGAAAAAGAATCACCTTCAAGCAAGGACAGAAGAGGTGGAAATTTAATCTGAAAAAGAGACGGTTTACGAATCTTGAAACAACTAAAAGGAATCTTTAAGCTACTTCTACTTTAAAAGTGATATATACATACATATATTACTTATATATAAAAAATACAAAAAGATATACTGAAAGCTTCTGGATTTTGTCTAATTTTGACAAAAAATAAAATAAACTACTTAATGAGACTTCAGTATTTTCATTTTGGACGTATGTAGAATCATCAGTGACAGAAGAAGGTGCATTCAAAAACTGTTTCATAATTTCAAAAGAAGACCAGCAAGTCATGCACTGTGTCTCATTCTAAGATTTATTTTTTTCTGGTACCATAACTTTTACACAGTTAGGCTACCCTCTATCCTACTGTTCTTTTTTTAATGCAAAACATTTTATTTAGATTCATTTATTATAATGAATTAATGTGGTGATCTTCAGTGAAGTCATTTCTTGTCAGCAAGATGTCCTAAATTCTGAAGGATTCACACCAATTTTTATCAAGTGGATTTAAGGTACTTCTTTATTGCTAGCTTGCATAACAGAAACCAAGTACAGTAATATAAACTGCCACATTTGTACATTTATTCTTTTGATAAATCTGCTAGTTTGTGGCTTGACTCTGGTATCTTTGCACTGCCATCAACGTGCAAAATACATACACTCACAGATCACTAAGCTATGCCTAGAATCAAAACCCATATAGTTCAGTCAGTGTGGTACCAGTCTAAGCTAGTCAACCTGATTATGACAGGAGCTATTTACCTCATGCACAGGACTGTGCTGAAATGAATATTCTAGTTTAAGGATAGAGATGCATATATCTGCACCGTGCTATAATCCCCATCTAGACACATCACCTCACTAAAGGGTAGGCCGAAGACTTATAACATGGTGTTATATTGAAGAATATAGTCATGTTCAGTATTCTAATGGAACCAGATCTATAAAAAAACAATCCATCCATTCACCGATTAGCTAAGAAGCTTTCTGTTTCATTTCTGAGGTACAAAGCACCTACTTGTTAATTTTTTTAATAATTCCTATGACTGTTGTTGCTAGATCACTTTATAATGCTTTAAAGCAGGTTTGATTCCACTGAAGCTAATAATGACACCATTGCAAAACGGATATAATAATAACTGATGTAGCTGATAGAAACTGAGATATTCCTAAAGAAGATTAAACAAACTCTCTATGCTGTTGTAGAATTCTAGATCAGTTTTTTTAATAAGTTCTGTTTTCTTTCTTACGCAAGTATGTATGGAAGTTTGTGCATGCACAATCCTTTATAAAGTATATATAGTAAACACAGAATGCACATATAATAATGCAATTATGCTTAATGAGTTAGCAATATATCTGCTTTTCAATGCTTTCCCAGGTATCTCTTAATATTGCTCTGGAGGCCTTTATGATCAAGCCATATAGTTTCACAGGAATGACTTGCACTGCCTTCCAGAAAATACCTGCAAATTCTGACAAGTCAGTGGTGCATGATTTGGGAAGCTGGGACGCAAGTTACCATCCTGATCAATATTTGAATTTCAAGTGCAACACTGGCAATCTGAATGGTTCTTTGGTGAATTCTTCTACCAGAGTAAGTCAGTACAGTTGTGAATATAACAACTGTTTCATCATATTTTCAGTAGTAACTTTAAGCAGAATACTGATTTGGAAAATGTATATTTTATGTGTTGCTAGTAAACTGGTTAATACTTTCAACATGTAAGTGGCCTTAAACTGGTGTGTTGGGTGTAGCATATTTTGTTGTTCTAATGGATATTCCATTAATGTGATCAGGCAGAATGCAGGAATGTAGGATGTAAGTGAAAGTGAGTAAATGTCATCTTTCTGTCTCTGGGTCCAGTTCTGCAAACTTTTCTATATGTCAGCAATCTCTTTAAAGTAATTTGGAAATATTTGTTTTAGTGAGGTGTTATCAGGGGATTTTACATAGCAAAAATGGTATTTTTTAGGGAAGTTACTTTTACTTCCACTAAATAATATTACATTCTCTTATCTTCTAAAACTTTATACAGAGGGAGTGTTACACTGGCATTTTTGAATAGTAATTGAAGATAAAACCATAATAAATAAGCCTTTTAATAGAATGCAGTGTTATTATCAAATAATGAAGTGGAACAATTAAATTTTGATCTAGCAGGAAATGGAATTTTGCATTTGGCTGAGCATGTTATTAAATTTAAGTATTATAGAGCTGAATTTTTGTTATCCTTCAGCTGAATCTGTTTAATGGGCTTATTTCTTGAAATACTTACTATGACAAAATCATACTTTTCTGGACAATATTACTAGTTTATTGAATTAGAAAGTATTTTGATTGTAGTTGTTTTCTCTGTGGTGCATTTTAATCTTCTGTATGAACTATGCAGTCAGTGATATGGTAGTTTGTGTTCTCAGGATCTTCTGGTAAAAAGGAGTCATCCTAATAATGGAAGAATAGGTTACATTTGTTTCCTGCAATGGAGTTAATTTCTTCTGTGGACAGTGTTAACATGTCTATCTATAGGAAAGAGAAAGTTGTCTCTGAAAAGATAAGAGTTTGACATCCATAAGATGAAAACCAAATGTCAGAGATCTAAAAGATAAAAGATTTCTGCAAGAAGCAACCCTGGGATACTCTGCAGTGTTACAGGATAGTTTTGTCAATATAGAAATATACATGGGATTACAAGAACTGGAAAGGTTTCTTTATCAGCTCTACATGTATATTTTGTACTCCTTCAGAAACTGAGTACCAACATTTCTAGTAAATGAATGTCTTAAAAGCTTGATGGTCAAGCACTGGTGTCTCTCCTGTTATAAAGAATTCTACCATAAATGCAAATTTCTGCTATCAGCATGTGTATGTTAAACAAGTAGAGTAAGTTAGAATATTTATTTGAAGCTCCTTTCTAAAATGTTGACAGAATGTCACAATATAAAGTTATCATTAAAATCTTTCCTAATATATTTTGAACCTAGCTGACTTTATACAACATACAGAAGGGAAACTATTGACTACACAAAGAAGCTAGGAGAAAGAAAGTAAACTTATTACCATGCAAAGCAATTTTGAAGTATGTGATACATGTTCTGGTAGAATTAACTTTATTATGTGGATCACTAGTTATTGCCTGTACATGAATTTGTAAATATTATAACAGCACAATACAAGAGATTACAGATTCAGCCATATGTTAGTTTCATGGCTTTAGGTTTTAACACTAAGGTATACTCAGGTTTTAAATATGATGTGTGAAGGAACAGACCGAATACATTAACTTAATCCTGAAAAGCAAGATGTTTTCATACATTGTTCTCAAACTTTTAGGTAGGCACTCCTTTAATTTATTCTGGAATTAGTTGCATTTCTTTATGGTTTTGTTGAATGATCTGTAGAATTGTAACAGATAACAGAAAGTGGAATTCTTTATCATCCACCACTAGCAAAATTATTTCTGTATTTGCTCAATGGAGGCAAACAGTAAACCTACTTGATTGTGCTATGCAAAGTTCAGGAAAATAAAGAATTTGTGATGGAGGTGGGAGCTGCTTGTTTTAGTTACCAATGTTTAGTCACCATAATCTAAATTAATATTATGTCTGACTTCAGAACTTCATCTTAGATGCTGAGTTTATTGGTAGAATCTTCCCCTGTTTAGCATAGGATTAATCATAAAGAAAAAATCTAATGGAAGTCACTAAGTAAAAATGGTAATTACAAGTTTAATTTACTTCTAATAAAAATGTGAACAGCTGACCTTAAAAAGCTTATTAAAAGAGAATATTTATATATTTTTGTGCTTAAAAGTGTAGCTCTCTTCAAATGTGTAATATTGTAAATCATCTGCTCACTAAGCATAAACAATTGTTTATGCCATCTGTCTGTTGCTAACTAATTGCACTAATAAATTTAAAAAGTGACTCATGAAGCAATTTGTGGGAGAAGACTGAAACAGATCATCACACAGTATCTTAATAATACAATCAAAGCTTTTGTAGTTTATCCATAGTGATATTTCCTGGCAATGGTAGGAAGTTGATACAAATTTAGTCAATGATCTGGTGTACATAATTTAACCTGATCTGATTATTATGGAATAGAGAGCCCCCCCAAAGGGGAAAAAATATTAAAAATTTAAATAGAAAATTAAAAAAAAAAACAAATCAAAGAGTTAAAAAGAATAAACTTTGAAATCAACTTTGACAATTAAATACTTTAAAAAGCATTTAGAGAAGTTCAGGAGGTAACTCGTAAAATATACCTATATCCACTTATGGTTGAGGTATATGGTAAGTCTTTTATAGACTAACTTGCAGTGTTTCCAGGTAATCTAAAGGAACATATTCTTGCATTTTGATACATATTTTTTTATCTTTACATCTAATTCTGACTCTGTTGCCAGTAACCAATCAGAAAGGTTGAAAAGAATAATTTATCACTATTGCAGATCAAAGGTTTCCTCTGGTATGATTTAGACCAAGATGCCTTCTCTTAGATCCCATTTCTGCTGTTAGTAGGGAGATTTTCCTATCTGACTGGACTCTACTGGGTGAAAAAAATGATTGCTCAGCTATATCTTCTTAGTTTTTCATATGGTGGCTTGTATTTTGACACAGTGGTGGTTTTCATCTTTGCTTAGGCTTAAGGGCATCTTCCCAGCCTGGGACTCCAGACAGATCCTGTCACAGGAATGCTCCCAAGGCACAATACTATCCCATGACCTGGATGTAGTCTACGAGTATCACAGTAATGACACACCAACAAGGCTGCTGTAACGTTTGAAGTTAGACAGTGTGAGAATAACTTATGAAATTCTAGTGCTGTTCAGTATTAATCCAGTGTCTGGTTCCCATTTGATATCAGACCTGAAGCATGCTTTGAACATAATCTCTGTTCCAGCCTGAATCTGTAAACTATCTCCAGTGTGCAAAGATAATCAGCTATCCAGTTAACCATTCTTCTAACTTACTAAACTTACTTCAACATAAAAGGAATTTTTAAAGCTCCCATACTATCATAATCAAATACGTAGTTTATAGGGGGCTGTAGAGTCAATATTCATGCTTGGACTTTAAGGAACATATTTTAATAACATAATTTACAGTTTTGGCTTCATTAAAAACACTTGTCAAATAAAATTTCTTTTCCTCACTTTAATTGTTCTTCTGACACACAAATGAATTAGCAAGTTAAGTGTCAAAATTTCAATAATATTTTCACATGCAATCCCTGACTTCAGAAATTTTAATTCCTCATAATATTCTCCGTGCATTCCATATAACTTTTCAATTCAATTTATTTCTTGTATACTCTGAGCCAGACTGACCTTTTGATTTGTCAGGTTGTATTATAAGTGATGTCTGTGTGATAAAATGTTAAAAGTTATATTGGTACTATGATTGGTAGCAGACATGCTAACTACAGAACAAAGTTTAAAGTGCTTTCACAAAATCCTATGATTACTTGTTTATACCACTTTGAGACATTATAAAATTTTAGAAATATTCTTGTCTCAGATATTTACTGGAAAATATACAATCAGTATGTAAGGAAAGGTTTTTTCTTGCATAAAATAAATTTTGAATGTCAGGCAATACAAATAATGTATAAATAATAGCAAATTTATATGTAAATGTTAACAGAAATGCAGAAAAGAACTTGATGCAAAGATTTCCACCAACAAGTGACAAGGCATTTGGTATAGGATAAAGTACCAAGTTAAAAACCCAAAGGAATTGTGAAAGGGAGAGTCTGAAGGTGCAAAAAATAGGTTTTATAATGAAACTGCCTTTCCTACAATCCACCATGTGTGAGTTGACTATATGTGAAATGTTTGGGATCTCTATAGATAATTAATTATGTGCATGTGGAAGCTGCTTAGTAGTGTTCAATAATTTTCTCATTAATGCAAAAACTAATTCTTATATACATAATAATTACAATTTATACTGGAAGTGTCAAAGCCAGAGTGTAAGATGTACAGTTACTGAGCTATAGGTTCCAGAATGGTTTCCTACAGTACTTCTGCAAAAACAATCAGTTTTGACTATAATTTGAGTGATACCTTGTTCTCTTTTGGTGAAACAAAAGCAACAACAGCATTTTAAAACTTCTATTCTAGCTCCTTAGATCATACATTTTCTTTAACAGGACTCTTCCTCTTGCACTGGTAATTTGTAATGGTTATGTATATTCGAATCACCTGTGGACCTGGTTATGGAAAGTATTTTCATTTAAACATGTGTTTGTTGTTACTGCTTCCGTTGAGTTGGTTATCCTTTTAAGATATACTTTTCTGTGTTCAAGATGCATGTGTAGAGAATTTTTCAAGGCAGGAAGATCAGTTAAGGAAATTTAGGATTCAAAATAATTTATAAAGTTTGTGAATGCAATTAAAATGTAATACAAAATGAAAATACTTCCCCCAGCTTGCACAGAAGATGGCCACTTTTGGTTAATTTTTCTGGTCCAGTCTATCAGACTAGATGTTTGCCAGTCCAGATATTCTATCATTCACTTCTACATTAAAAAATTGCAGAACAGTTTTTCAGTCTCCTGTTGAGAAGGTTCACACTTAAATGTTCCATAACCACATATACCATATTAACAAAATACCAGCCAATGTACCCAACAAAATACTGCTATACTACAGTGTGCCACAGTATATCATTAGGGTGATTTTGGTTTTTGTTTTTGTTTTTGTTTTTTTTTTTATCTAGAGTGTAATAACTAGTAAGTTGATAGGCATCACAACTGTAGCATGAATTATGTTGGCATCATAATTTCCATCATGATTTCCTCTAATTTCCCAATGCACATACCTTCTTAGAGAGTATTAACAGCACTTTCCTCATCAAATATGATGAACTTTAATTATGTCTATATCATACAGATTAGTATAATGTTATCCTTTTCTTTTTTCTGAATCTGTAGTTTTTACAACTGCAATAAACATACAATAAAGAAAACATTGTCAAGTGAAGCAGGGCACCACCAAATGAAAGTTGGTTTCTCAGTTTTATATGTATGGCATATGACAGTAAGACTACTGGGCTCCATGCTGGAATACATAGTATCATAGCTTATTTTGGTTTTAAAATATTTTTTCCTTGAAGTATTGTAAAATATATCATGATTAAATATCCAGATCAAGGCATTTCCTGTTATACATCAGAATTTGCCCTGTTCCTTTTCCTTAGGGAATCATTTATATCCATTTTTCTCTTTCCCTTATTCTTTTCTTTGTGTGTCTTAGCAGACAAAGCATTTTGCTCTTCTTGTATTAGATATTGATATTAATTTAAGAATTTACTCTGGGAACTTATGGGAAATTTTTCTTGGGTGTAAGTTTTGTGTATTGATTTAACAATAACCATTCTAGGTCTGTTTCTTCTTTCTCCATGGATAGGTTGTTGGTACTGATATAGGGATTTTCAAGTTTATTGTATTTTACCTGCTCTGTCCTTTTATATTTATTCTATATTTTTTATCTTTAAAATATTGTTTTAAATGTTATACTATAGTAGTTTGTATTGTGATTTAGAATCTATCCAGACGTATAGTATCTATTTATTCATATTCTGAATAATCACATTCATTATATGTTTTACATTTAAAAAGAAACTTTTTATAATCTTCTTCATTCTTAGACATAATGCCTATCAGGTATAGAAAAGTAGCTGTTCATATCTCTTTTATTACAGCCATTGAGTCTTTGTTTTAAAATAAAATGTAAACTAAGTAAAAGCATTTAGTACTAAGAAAGGATCTGGGAAGAATTTCCACTTATTTTGAATTACAGCAATACAATATATAAACTAGTAGGTTTTGTGCGGACATTAATTTGCTTGTAGGTGTGTTTAGATTGTACACTTAGTACCAGATATGGAAGAAGCTGAAATGTCTGTCATTTAGTTGATTAGATGGGTTTAATTTACAAATCAAAACCAGAGAAGACAAACTGCCCCTCTGTTCTTCCAGAATGCTGAAATCACACATTTGTATATTTATGACTCTTACTACTGTTCCTGCTCAGGCGATGTCTTTGTATATTTATGCCTACTATGACATCTTTGTAGTTTCTAGTTTGGCATTCTATGTTCAATATACCTTCTTTTCTCTGCACATGCATTCATGGTCTTTTATTATGTGGAAGGCTATCCTGCTCTTGCGGATCTTCCTACACGTTGAGAAAATGAAACAATGACAAAATACTATTCATGCATGTGTGAAAAATGTTCATTGTTAGGTATACAGAAGGGTTTCTACAATTCTTATATTTGGTAAACATGTTTAAATATGTAAAAATTAGTATACATTATGTTTTTGAGAGTAGGAAAAATTTATCATGTATTCCTGTTTCATAGGTGCTTAGAACAAACTTTAAAATGTGTAATTACAAGCTCATATCCCTTCTTATTTTATCATGCCCTTTGCCACTTTTCTTTTAGCAAATAAAAAACTTATTCTGCAAATAACATCAGTCACCTGCAAGTGTTTTCTGAACTTCATTGCTTAAGGTATTGATGTTTCAGAGACATGTATTGTTTAAATTTAAAGTTATTTAACTGGTTCTCCTTTAATGCTTTGTACAGTTTAGACTTGCATGTATGGAGAAGTGAAAAGAAATCTGAGTAGCTTGAAGAGAGTAAATACAAGGACAAAAGGACTGTAAAAAATTACCAATTTGTATTTTATATAAAATTCTGTTATTTCAACTCACGTTTTCTTTCTTGTGAAACAAGCTTCTGTTCCTGGGCAGACATGAATCATATTGATTTTATGTATGCTGTCAATACATATCTGAGAGATACGCTGTCATACTCTCATCCATAATGGTTGGGTAAAGAACTGTTTTCTTCTGATTTTCTGCACTATTGCTCTTGTTACAGCAAAGTTCTCTTTGGAATTTCCCAAAGGGCATTGTAAGATTAGTTTCCTTGTTATAAACTATCAGACTCCTTCATTCTGCTGCTGAATAATAGTTTGTACGCTAATTAAGATAAATCTCTTAACAGAAGCACATTGATACTGTAACAGTTAATAACACAGTACATCAGTTGTTAAAACATATTTTAAGTTAATATAATGGTACAAAGATAATAATGAACAAGTAGAATAGTGAGTACTAGTGAAACTCCCAATTCTGCATTGACATTTGAGGAATTACACTCCAACTATAATTTTCTTACCATACTAATCAACTTTTTACATTTTTTATAGAACTGCATGAAAGTTGAATGTTTTCAACTACTCTTTTTTAGATTCTTCTTTCTAATGTCCGTTTTATTTTCACTGAGGAAGACTGATGTCATGTAACAGAACATACTTCAGCATCCAATAAATAATTACATTTTGTTTCTCAAAACCTTTTTCACTATGTGATTGCTTAGCTAATTGATTGTTACCTAATTTTGCTGTTACAGAAAACATTTCCAGCTTCTAGATGGATAATATTAGTAACTGTAAAAGTGTTTAGAAGTTTTTCTTCTTTTTTTCTGGCTTGGTTTGATTCCTGTTGGCTTGTTGGACCACAAATAGTTTGATGATGACAAAGAGTTCACTAAAATAAATTGCTTTGATGACTAGCAGGTGATATGGCCAGATTTTTATTTTTTTTTCTGAGTGTGTGTTCTCCTAGAAACTCTAAATGTTTCCTGACTTTCCAGTCCCCAGCTGTATATGATAATCAGGGGGAAATGGCCAATAGCACAGAAGGGAGGAGGTTCCCTTTGGAGGATTCAAATGCTGCACAGGGCATAAAGGTGCTCAGTGAAAAGTACAGTCTTTTTCCTTACAGAAGTGACAGTGGTGGCTGTAGCTCCTCTTAAGGATCTGATTTGCTCAGGGAAAATGCAGCAGTCTATGAGGTCACATATCAAAGATTTTTTTGAGCAGTTTTTGGTTTTGTGGATGTAGAGGAATTAATCTGTGTGATTTTCTATGTGGTAGTTAGGACACTATAATTTTTATGTTGTGGGAGTTTTCCAGAGGCTATATATATGTATAGCTAGATAGATAGTCGTTACTGTGTATGCAGTGGAAGTCAGCAATGGAATGCAAGTTGTTAGTCCAGGAAGTGGGTATGTTACCTCTGTATTTTAAGCACAGCGTAGACCTAAGGATGCAATTAGGTAGAATGCCTCTTTTGAAGTGATTTATGAAGAGACTACTATACCGAGGAGTTGATTCATAAAGACTAGTATGCTTCAGAACTGTCTCCATGACAGTGGAAATGAAATTTGAGTTAACATTTATGTTACATTACTGCCACTATTGCCTTGTTGTTTGCTGTTTATGAGGAAATAATTTATTTGGGCACAGTGCTGTTTCTCCATTTTTGATGGGCTTAGCTGGAAAAGGAGTTCACCCCTGATTTTTTTTTTTTTTTTTTGTTATTTCCAAAAAAAACATAGGGATGCTAGTAGAAGTCTGTCAGGTTTTGGTTTTTTGTTTTGTTTTTTTGTTTGTTTGTTTTGGGGGTTTTGTGTTTGGTTTTTTGTTGGTTTTGTGGGTTGGTTTGTTGTGTTTTTTTTAAGGGAGGTAAAGGACTTAGTATTTCTGCATTTCATTGACTTTTATCACTTTGAAGAACTTGAGAGATGTTCTGTATCATGGTGAATCCAGAAGTACTTAGTGTATTCTGACTCATCAATCTAAAAAATTCTGTGAAGTAAAAAATTTTATTTCAGTAGTTGTTGATGTAATATAGTGATAGTCACTAAAAACACACAGATGAAATAATGATGGGAGAAATTTTTTATTATGTTTTTAAAAATCAAGGTAAAGTTCTGGCATTCTTGACTGTATGAAAAGAATGGTAAATTTCTGCACATCTATAAGCACATACAAACATAACCCTGCATATATATAAATAGTTTTATTGTGGAATTTTTAATCAAGTTTCATGACCTTGAGGACTGGTGTCCTGGCTTCTGTGTGTATGGGGTTAGGAACAGTTATTCCAGAAGGAGCAGTGCACACATGGGCAAGTAATATGTGGTTTTGGTGCCTATAAGCTATTAGAGTTTGATCTATTTTCTAAACTTTGAGAATGTCTCCTAAAAAAAAAAAAAAAGTACAGAGGGAAAATGAAGTAGAAAACAGAAAAGGAAAGAAAGGGGAAAAATCATTTAACTTAGTATAATCAGTTTGCTGCATTTACAGTCCTCCTAAGATCACTCTCTGTTCTGTTAAGACATACTGCGGGAGGTTGTTGGAAGGAGAGATTTGGTGATGAGGGAGAAAGAGAGAATTGTTTATTTATTTGAAAACAAACACAATTTTATGACTTGTTATTAGGAGAGTTGACTGAGACTGTAATTCTTCAGTCTTGTCTGCCACTTTAAACTGAATGTCATGTGTTACATTTTTTTTTTTTTTTTAAATAGGATGTAAGGTTGCATGACTGCTGTCCCAGTGGGCATCTCACAAATATGTCCATAGTATTTCTTGAACTCATCTCAATGAGAAGTGGATTTTTAATCAAATGAATGTTGATATGCTGGTTCATCTTCGTACTGGGAACTCTTCCTGCATTATTGATTTATGTATAGTTTGCATAATATATATTAAATCTATCCAGGAAAGATGGTAAATTAGTTGAACTGTTACTGAACATAATACATACAGACCTGAAAAGTACAGATGCAATTATAACATAACTTCCCAACTGTGAATTATAAACATCACATCTTCAAAATTCCATAGTTCTACATAAAATTTAATTAATTATTCTAAATTACTGTTATTGTATTCCCAAACTGTCAGTGAAGGAACTTGGAGGTGTTAATTGGGTTTCCAAATCATCAATGAAGGAACCTGCTGGTTTTAAGGCCAGGTTTGTTTTTAATGAAGCACTTACGCTTTCTTTTACAGAGAAAGGAATTCTAAGTAGGTATTCGTTGTTTGACTTTACACACAGTCATTCTAAGTGAAGTAAATACGCGTCACAATCTTTTTAGGGAATAACACTCGCAGGCAACTTTGATTTGTTTCTGAGAGAACTTCATGATGAAATACAGACAATTAGATTTCCTTAATGAACTTGAGAAAAACAGTTTTAAATGACTTTTCATCCAGGCCTTGTACCACTTTCTTGTATTGGTATCAAAGAGTGACTAAATAGTATTTTAAAAAAATACTAATTAGGAGTTACAATTGTACTTGTGATAGCTAGAAAGATTCAGTACTTCAGTAAGAAACTTGAATCTAATGTTCATTCAAATGTTAGTGAAAAATGTTGAATTTAGAGGTGTAAGCAGCACCGTGAAGGGTCAGTCCAAATCTCAGTTTAGCCTTGTTTCCTGCCTCTAGTAGAAGTCTAATAGGCTACATACTTCAGGAGAAAAATATATAGAGAAAGGGAATGCAGTGGAATATTTCTTTCATATCTGCCTTTGCACACCTTATGGATTTCCTCAACAACAGACCATATGCAGAAGATTGTTAAAAGAGGGAATTGGTGTCTTCTTTAGGAAAAGAGATCTGAAGTTTTGAGATAACTTAATGGAGCAGGCCTTGCAGTATGACACTTGGCTTTGTTTTTCTCTAAATTATATTACATTTGTTCTTAAATACAGAAGTAGTTCTCTTAATATACCATGAATGCAAATGTAAAAACCTGAGAACAGGTGTGTTGATGATTGTTAAGAAGCCCACATCTATTAACATAATTTCTCTGTGTGTGCAAATACATATTCATACACTACCAAACTGCAGTCCTGGAGATTTTCTGTCATAATCTTTGTACTGAAATTTTTCATACTTCCTGCATTACTGTTTAAAAGAAGAAAGAAAGAAAAAGAGAGTTGGCCAGTTGTTTCAGATCAAAACAGGCCGGAGGCTATGAATTATGGATAGACAAGATAACACTGAATTGTATTCTTTTGCTAAGTTTAGATTAAAGCCCCACAGACCAACAGTCTGATGAACCAGAATTGAAAAACACAATGGCTAATTCAATATGTACAGGTCATACAGTAGATGTAACAGCTGTGTAGTGTACGCTTCACTGACCAGCATATGCTGCTACTCTAAAAGAAAAAGAGTAAGCTTAGGACTTGAGACTTACAAAAAAAAATCAAGTTTCTGTGACATTATATTACTGAAAGCCTCCTGTATTTCATAAGTTTATTGATCAGTACTGTGTAAAGTGTCTTAACAGATCTGAAACTTTTACTAAATATAGTCTATCAGTTGCATAGAATTATCAGACTCATTGAACTGAAGTTATTTACAGCTATGTTGTTTCTTCAGCCTTTATTGCTGCACTTATGATAGCAGACATCTACAGAAATGCCACAGAACACCAAATATACTATTTAAGTGGTACTGATCATTTACATGTGTACATTCTTAACTTCCACATTGAATAGGATTATGTGTGTATTCCAAACTATTTTATTAACAGCTCCTGTTCACCAAAACAATGGCTCTCAGTCTCTATGGGCTTGCAGTGAACTTAATTGATTTGACATCCATATTTTAATCCTTGTTTTCAGAAATTTCATGTCCAGTTTAACTGAAGTCTGTAGTAAGTAAACGTCTAGCGGGAGTATATGTCAGAATGTATATAGTGTATTTCAAATAAAGTGCATCTTACCATTAAGGTTCATTTTAATTCTGTCAAATAATGTATCAAATCAAACGGCAGAATCAAGCTTTAGCGTTGTTTTCCTCCACAACACAATTGCCAGAGTTTCTTTAAGGAAGGAACTTTCAAAGAGAATCGGACTTGCTGTGTACCTTTTGCAACTGTGGTTTTCTGTGTATTTGTGGTTTTTTTCTGCAGTAGTCATTAAAGTCTGGAACATCATTCTAGACATAATTGAAAACTAGCAGTGAATGTTAAAATCTATTGATAGCTGACTATCTGCAATAATTACTCAGAAAACCTGCTGCTGTACTATTTTGGCCTGATTTACCATTGAATAATCTGAATGGAATCACTGCACTGCAAAAGGAGTCTGTTATTTATTTTTTTTAAAGAAGTCTGTTATTTATTTTGGCTAATGAATTACAGATTCCTGGAAATATCTTACCCAGTTGTTCATCACTTAAAGAAAGGAAAAAAAGCAAACATAAAGTGAATAGGGCACTATTTCATATTGTCATTTAAAAAACTCTAAAAGGTTATCTTTAATATGTGTCAAATTTAAATCATTGGTGAAAGTAAGATAATTCAGTAAGAATCGAGACAGTATAAGCATGAGCTGGTAACCAGTTGCTTCTCCTAATTATCTGCTCATCCTTGATAGATGTTAATGTATTTGTCCAGACTTATGCTTGCACTAATTGCTTATGTAGTAGACATGCCCTGGCAATCCTACTTCTTCTAAAACACCATTACCCCTAGGAAGAGTAAAGTATCTAGATGATGATGATTTTCTTTCCGATGTGCCTTCCATTTTCAGAAACATGTATACAGTTGATAGGGGCTACCATGTATTTGCTGATTTCACAGTATCCTTGAAAGTAAAATTTGTTGGCCTTATTTTTCAGTCCAGGTAATGGAAGTTTTTAATAATTATTAGGATCTGAGAATAAGCTTTCTTTAAAGTTAAATGAGTCTTCTGCAACTGGGCTATGGGTCAGAGAATCAAAAAATATAATATACCTTCTGTAAGCAAAATGTGCAGATGTGTCATGTGAAGTTGTTACATAACCTGAAGAGTCAGAAAGGAGATGTTTATTCAGCTCAGTGAACAAGTACTGGAGTGAGGTTCACAACCTTAGGACACTAAATTAAACATCATCAGTGCAAGAAGGGAACAGGCTTCAGATTTTACATACAGCTATGGTGATGTATGAACTAGAACTTCTGTGAACTAGAACTCTTTTTCTCATGTTGTGTCCTTAGCTTTGCTAGTATGTTCTCTTGTGCTGGTGTGAAAGTATACCACACTGACTTGCAAAGAAGAGATAATGGTACCAACTCTGTTCTACTTAAAGGTTAAAAGGGCTTCAGAGAGCACAAGCCTATCTCCTCTGTAGGTTTCAATATGTATATATTGAAATAATGCATCAAAGTTGTAATAGAGATTATTTTGCAAGTAACAATTTCTAGTGACACTCCATGTGTCCTTTCTTCATTTCCCTTTGTAATCAGTTTAAGGGTTTTGTCTACATTTAGATACTGGGGAAAATTAATCTGAATGAATTTTGAAAGCGTTCAAGTGAAACCCTAAGTAGACACCCTTATCCAGAATCAAAGTAGTATTAATTCCATTCAGCTGAATTGAATTAATTGGGAAATGAATTCAGCTAAATTTAATTAAGGCCACTTAGTTATGAAGGAAAAGAACAGAAATGTCTAAGTACAGTTTATTCGTTTACTTTAAATTAGTAATTTTAATAACTTGTTCTAACTTTTCTTGATTGTCCTTTGCATACATTCTCACATGTACACTTCTCAGATTTTCCCAAAAATTGTCCTGTGGAGTGTAAGAGGCTCATTCTATAATACTTCTGCCATGTAGAACAACGTTGTCTGTTTACATAATCAGTCTTGAAAACATAGATATTTCCTTTCTTCCTCTTTTTCCATTTCACCATATTATTGCCTTCTGGTTGAGTGTTTTCTTCTGTTAAGCCATGCAGGAGGACTGACTGACCTCTCATTATCTCAATAAGAAAGAAGGCAGATCATTTTAACTGTGGAACTGCATACTGAAAAATGCTGTGCAGTTTTTATCACACAGCATTGCTATAGCTCTATAAGCTATGTTACAGCTGAAATGGATGTTTGCAAAACACAGTTTTAAGAAATTGCTGGGAAAGTTTCAGTCTAATCATATGTTCAGGGTGGTTTTCTTGACCGTAATATATTTGAGATGTCTTTATCAACACTTTCATACTGTTACATAACAGTAGCTTTCCTAGCAATTATTTTACAGTCCCTTGCCCCCTTAAAAATAAACTTTAAATTAAAAAAAAAATAAAAAAATAAAGGATAGAAGAAATTATTGGGGGTGCGGGGGTGGGGTTGATCTATAAGCAACGATAAAATGAAAATGCAATATGTATAAATTTACTGGAGTTATGTCACATAACAGGGTTGTGAAGCCAATCCAGGCAGAATACAGCATAAAATTTAATAAAAATACATATTAATTCATCAAATTTTATCTCTCTAAACAAGCATGTAAGTCTACAGGGATGAATGAAGGGAAACTTATCAGTGAGGAGCCTCAGGTACATAAAATTTTCATAAAGCTGCTGACAGCATGTGTCAAGATATCCAGCTGCTTTTGTCATCTTATATCTGTTTGTATTTTGCTATGGTATTGGGTCCTAAGTACTTATTTTGTAGTACAAGCACTTTATAACCCTTAAGCAGCAAGATAAATGCTTAGAGCTGATTCAGTTAGACTATTACTTCTTGGAATAAATCCTGCTTCTCCCTGCCTAATCACAGAAAGCTTTGCTGGCTATGTGGCTATGTTTTGTAAAGAAGCATAAATCTCATACTATTTGAAAGAACTGTCTGCTTTTTCACATTCATCATATCTAACTGTATTCAGACAAACTTGTTGGAATTTGTTGTATTCCTGCAGATTGTGAGACTTGCAGAATAGGAAGATAGTTAAGTAGTGGATTCATCAGAGCTGTACCTGTTATGCGGTCTGTGGAAACATACAGGAGCATTAGAGTAGTAATCCTGCTTCAGTGACTATTGCCATAGGATAGACTGTCCATCTTTCCTGATTGACTTTCCAGAGCATTAGATACACATAAATCCATAGTAAGAGAAGAATCTTGTATGAAGAAGTAAAAATTTGGTTTAAGACCAGCCACTCTATGAAATGCCCATGCTCTGACATCAAGTCACAATGCCATCCTCTTTCTTTTTTATATACTAGTTCTTCCAGTGTCTGGAAGGAGTAATCTTTTTAAAAAATAAAAGTAAAATGTTGCTTTGTACTTAGTGTCTTTTCATTAAAGCATTTTCTCATTTTTCCACATCCCCCAACTTCTGAGAAAGTTGTGCATCACGTCACAATAAAACAGAAATGTTAGAAACCAGATTTGTACAGAGGCTCCTTAGTAGCTTTCATAAATACCATGAGATTATGTAATTATTTCTATCCTTGCCTAAAAATTCCTTAGAACTTAAGTCAGACTTTCTAAGGCCTCAGCCATGAGGGATTTGCTTATTGATTGACCAAACCTAGAATAATCACTACAAATTAAGATAATAAGAACTATTTTCACCCATTTCTCTTTCACTGCTTTTTCAGTCTCTTCTATGGCATTTTTATTTCTCTTTACTGTGATGTTTATTATGTCTTTTTTGGATTTATTTTTCCATTGATTCTTTTTTCTCTAGAGGAAGACAATGCATTATAAAATAATCAGGTAATTTGTTTCTTTTTCCAGTAATGTACTAATGCACTGCTTATCACTTAAACTAATATTTAGTTATTTTGGGCTAGTTTTGAATTTTTAATTTTCTGTTCTCTTGGCAAAAGAAACTGTCAGGCACATCTTGCCCTTCAGCTGCTTGTGATGCTTCTGCTTCTGCTCTACAGATAAGGTGACTACTATTCTATAATAGGCAGAAAACCTTATGATAAAGATAGTCCTGATAAGGGCTGAATACACATTTCCACTTCTTGCAGTGCAGAAATTTTCAAGAAATTGGTGCTTTATTATCTTACAAAGGCAGAATGTCATCTATTGAGTGTTGTGTGACTCCCTTAGGTGGAGAAGTATTTGAAAGGTCTACATTAAAGGGTTTTTCTGGTATTTTTTTTTTTTTTTTGTAATAGAAACTGAAAGTTTGGTAAAAGAATTATATTTTCAGTAACTCTAAAAACTATAGTTGTGATTGTCCAAAGTTAAAATTGCTTTGAATGTGGGATTTTTCAATCAAAATCTTAAAAAATCCAGCAGGAATTTTAAATACAATAAATATAAAATTCTACTGAATTGTTTCAATAAGTTTTAATTGTTTGAATATTCTTCCCGTGATTCTCTGAGCAAAATATAATAAGAATATAATACTGGAGAAAATAGTAAGCGGACTGTATATCATGATTGTATTTGATGAATTTTAAAAGGTCTCTGTCTGCTGGAGATAAAAAAAAAAAAAGGCACTTTGACTTTTTTCTTATATTGGATCTTTACTTCATCCACAATCAAAATAAAACAATGTCATTGCTGGAAAATCACTTATGAACATGAAGACTCACTTTAACTGAGCAGAGGCACTTATCTTGGCAAGGGATGTTAGCAACAGCATCAAGGTAATATACAGTTGCCTCTGTGTAAATCTCTGCAGAGAACTCTTCATGTGACCTAACCATTTCCCTGAGCTTCCCAAATAAAATAGCTGACAACAGGTAGGTCCCTCTAAAAATCGATTTAGAGCACAGATTTCAAATGTCACCACTAACCCCACATTTACTTATGTTCAAAGTTTTGGTAATAGACATAGTGGTTTCATATAGCCACTGCTCTTTGCAATCACTTTCCGATACCAGAGTAACTCAGAAAAACTTAATGATGATAAGTGATGGACATGACTTCTCTCTGTGTGTCTTTATCCAGACGTACCTGAAATTTTAAACCTTTATGAGTATTGATGGTGATGCTACATTCCCTACTTTAATATTTCTTAGAAAGATTCCAAGTTACATTTGTCACAGCAATAATAACAGCAGCTTATGTGCCTACGTAATAACAACTATTTGCAAACAGGCTTGAGGGAAAGCTTTTGGACAAGGTTATTGGCCAAACGCTTCCATCTTGTTCTTTCACTTCAAAAAAAGTCAATAAAGGTTTCTCAGGTGACAGAATACGTTGCACTGTTTGGTGATTCTGATCTCAGTTTTCAGAAAAACAGGAATTTGGAAAGCCTGCATTATACTTAGTTTTATATATATATATAAAAGCTTTCCTTCAGTCCTCAGGCAACTCTGCTGTTCTCCGTGACCTTTCAGAGATGATGGAGAGTGGCTTAGTGATAACGTCTGCCAGCTCCCTCAGCACTTAGGGGTGCATCCCATCAGGGCCCATAGGTCTGTGGGTGTCAGGTTTGCCTAAATGATCTCTAACCCAATCCTCCTCAACCAGGGGAAAGTCTGCCTTCCTCCAGACTGTGATTAAGGAAGGTGTGTCCACTAGTGCCTGCTCTTGGTTTGTTTGCATTGTTGATGTTAGCACAAAGAGCAAGCAATGACTCCCTGCTGGTGCTTTCTGCTCTTCTTACCACTGAAGGTTGTAGAAAATAGAAGTCTGTTCTGTTATTAATCTTGTTAGAAGTAGTCTGACTTTGTCTTCTTCTGAAATGTTCACTAGATCAAATTTAGATGAAGAGGCTGAAATAAATAATTATTTATCTGGTGTGGCTGATACATTCTGTGCTGACCTTATCAGGATCAAAGAGCTTTAGTATTAGTAAGGCCAAGCGATGGACAAAATCATGTTATAAAGTACAATATAACTGCTCGTAAAGCCTCAATATTAATAACTTATCAGTGAAATAAATCCGAGCTTTATATACACACAGTTTTATAAATGAGATATTTTCACTCCCTTTTGTCTCTAGAAATATCTACCTTTCGTTCCATATTAAGAATCAATGAACTCGGGTGAAAGCAGACCTCTTATTGTGAAATCATATACATCTATACATTATTTAAGCCTATGAGATGGCTGTTTGCAAGACTACTTACAGAAAATTAGTCTGCACTAACAGAAGATAGGAGTTGAAGGTATTAAAACATGCTTGCACTAGTTTACCTATAAATGATGCATTGAAAGTGTTAGTTTGAAAAGGGTAATTGATATGCAAATAAATTTGAAGTCTGTTCACAGAAAAAAAAGCATTAGAATTTATCTTAAGTTTTATGTAAATAACTTCCTTACTATTGTAGTTGGTGAAGGTTTGATGTGAAATATTTACATAATACAAATTCCAGTATGCCCTACCTACTTTCACATGGTGAACAGCTAGCAACCTCACAGAGCAGGAAATTCTACTGCTGTTCTTTCTTCCATGTGTTTAGAATAGTTCCATGTCGTTTTATAAGTTTGAAACAAATTCACTTTTGAGTGCTTTGTGGTTTACCATAATATATAAAGAAGCTGTGAGAAACATACTGGGATAAGAGAAGAAGGAGCCAGCAGTTACTTATCTGTCTTAATATATTAAAATTCAAAGTTCTGTCTTAAAAGTCATTGAGAAAAGGAAAAATAATTAGTCCCTTTTGTAAAAATGTATTTGATGTGAAAGTCTGCAAGTACCACAAGTGATTTATAAATTTCAAGGACCATTTTTTCTAAACATTTCAGTACATGTGCAATTTTTTTTCTTAGTATCTTATGGCAGCATGTTTTTACTTGTCAGGCAAGCAGGAGAAAAAAAAATATGATGTCATTTAGCCTTGCTCTAAGGGAGACAGACATAGACATTACTAGTGACTATGAGGGATGTAGGGACTGGAAACTGAGTGAAGAGTTTGTCTACCTACAGTCATAATAAACAGGGGAAAGCAGTGAAAAAAAATTCCATTTATAGAATGATTAAGATTTTTATTATAGGATATATATATGTGTGTATGTGTGAGAGAGATTCTTGGTGAAAAGTCTCTTCTAGGGATTTAAATGAAATCTTACTAGTTTTATACCCTGTGGTGCCAATACTGAGCCCAAGCGACCTCGCTAGTGCTGTTGCATTCCTTTTCAGTACAGGTGACCTTATTGGTACATTCATTTTTTCTTTTTTCTTTTTTTTTTTTAAACAAAACCAACCAACAACAAAAAAAACCCCAAACAAACCCAAAACAGAGAATAGTGAAAGGCTGCTCTAGATGTTTTGGATCATCTGCATTTGGGCAACAGAAAAAATCAAGAATAAAAGTTTATCCTAACTTGAAACTTCTGCATTTTGGCTTTTGTTAATATAATTTTAGTCTTGTTTGCAGGGCTTGGGGTTTTGGTTGGTGGTTGTTGGTTTTTTTGGAAAAGTCATGGATACCCCTTAGCAGTTAGTTTCAGGCCGTTCTCCTTTCCATGTTTGAATTTCAGTATTATCTAACCTATTCACTAACTGGTCAAATTTTTCACCAGTTTTGAGATAAACAGTTGGCTACTTTCATTTTGATATTTAATGTCTTCCAGAATGGTGTAGATAATCTTTCTTGATGGTGAACCCATTTGGGCTCGTGTGCCACCTTTGTAACACTTCTCAGGCCATCACTGGGGTGAGTCTTCCTGTGCTTTAATTTTGTTTTCTGACTTCTTATTCCTCTTACTGGTCACAAACCACACTATAAAATAGCTGCCTTTAAGAGGCGACTTCTTTCCACACTTCTCTAACTCTGCAGAAGTAGCAGGAATTCTTGTTCCTGGCCTATTTCTTGGTCTGTTCTTGCTGGTACCTCAAAGTATTATGAAAGGGCTGGTGAATGTCCTCCCAAACTCCCCCTTTTTTACCCTGTATTCCACTAACCAGAAGTCATCTTTCTCACTTCTGATATTTTGTGATTTTTGAGATGTTGGATAGCAGTTTCAAAAACAAACAAAAAAACCCCTACCCCACGTAACAGAAAATAACCTGCTTTGTTGAACTGTAGGAAGCTAAATAGATACAGTGATCATATCAGAGGAGGAGTGTGGACAATATGATCACATATATAGCAGATTTTATTATCCTAATCTTTTTTGTGAATCTGATTGACAAATTAAAATACTAGCTGTAATACTAGCTGACTTTTCTTACACAATTTTAGAAGTAGCAAGACATAATTGAAGTTTTAATACACAGATTGTTTGCCTCTCAATAGAGGCAGAATAATGTGCCTGTATTTGCTTTCATTCAGAAGCAAAATCGGGTGGATATTCTTGTTGACTGACTTCTCTTACTGAGAATGATGTTATCATCAGTTTAGTGATGAGTCTACATTTTCTAAAAAAGGCTGATTTTTTTTCTTTTTGAGTCATTGACGCATTATCCATCATTAGTGACCTGTGTTAGACACCTGAACTTATTTACTCCCTTTTTTTTTTTTTAAATCCAGGAAATGTAGTGCAATTTTTCCAGTCTCCCATAATTTTCTCGGATTATAATGATGTGAAAGACATTGTGTTTGCCTGTAATCATCTGTGCTAGAGATAGAAAGAAATTTAAGTTTTATGTTGTTACACTGCAACTGCAGAGATGCTTATCACAACTGATGTCCTAGAAAGTGAAATCATTTGCATATGTAAGGAACAACAGAGAAAGCCCATGGGCAAGCTCCTAGATAGTAGGTTCCCAATACTGTCACTAAAATGCTTGAGTTTTGACCTAAAGAGACCCCCCTAAAGACTGAAATGGCAATTCAGTTTTCATGTCCATTTAATCTTTTTTTTTTCTGACAAGAGTGGCAATATGGTTGTCAGATCCAATTGTGATAATGTTTTATTCCTGTGTGGAGTAATGAACAGTAAGAATTAAACAAAAAAGTGAGAAAACATGTAAGTAAATTTATGTGGAACATTGATTGAACAGGCAGATGACTAAGATGTTTGACTACTACTTTTAAAGCCAGAGTGAGTCTAGTAGTATCAATGTGAGAATTCCTGAATAGTGCAATTTCTAGTAGACAAATACTGAAAGAAGCTGTCTCTTTCCTTAACTTCTGCTCCCCTGTAAGGAAGGTATATGCCGTAGTAGCTTCTTACACTCTGAAAGTCCTTTTCTTGCAGTTATAGACCCTAGAAATAATTTGTGTTAAAGCTTTAAGTGTACTAACATACAAAATTCCAGTTAATGCCACACTGTTATCAAAATATCCTTTTCATATTTTAAAAAACAAAATTTGATAATTTCAGATTATTTTCAGCTACTTTTGAAAACAAAAGTAAACTTTATTTTTTCAAAAGGTGGCAATAACTGTCATATTTACCAAGGAAGTTAAATTATTACCACCTTAAGTTTCCGTGGCATTATAAAACCTGAAGAATTTCAGTAGAATATGGCTCTCTTCTGTAGTGAAAACACAACCACAAAGTAAATAATCCTTCATGCAGGCATAATACTTCACTTTTGCTGTTGTTGTTTGGGGTTTTTTGTTTTTAAAATCCAGCTGGAAAGTAAATGGGAGAGGGAAAGTATTATATAAATTCCCCTTGCAAGGCTGAAGAGTTTGGGAGTTTGGGGTAATTAAAGCTAATTCCTATACTTGTCCTTCACTGTGGCTACTGAACTTAATGAAATACACTGCAATTGATTTAAATCATCAATGTTTTAATCTTGTTATGTGGCACCCTGGTCATTAATGACTTTGAGTTATTTATCAAAGTTACAGATCCAACCAAAGAGGGAGGAAATTTTCCTTCTCCTTTGACAAATGGAAGTCTTGATGCCTGTTCGTACAAAAATAATTCATTTCAGTGATCTGAACTTGGGCACAGAGATACCAAATCTGAACCTTTTGGAATGAAGGGTTGAAAAATCTCTTAGAAAAAGTCTTCAAGAACACCATTTATTTTTGGCTTTTCTCTAGGAAAATGATCTCAAGTTTTTCATCAGAAATCAGACCCTTCAAAACATTTCAGAATATCTTTAGTTTCTGACTGTTGACTCTTGTTTCCCAATTTATCTGTCTGTAGTTAATTCCCTAGAGGCTGAGACCATCTGGTCCTTCAGTTTATTTAACTGTTTCTCAGTTTTTGTGAGCCTTGAATTAAAACTGTCAGGATCAAGGTTTAGAACCATAATGATTTCTCAGACATCATTAATTTTACTGTTCCCAGGATATGTTCCATTTTTGCTCTTACTTTCATCTCCTACAGGAGTAAGAACTTCCTTTCCTGTAGAACGTGCTTTAAAAGTAGATTAAAATGAAATGGGGTGGGGGACGGGGTGGGTGGAGTGGAGCAGGGAATCACTGAGTTGCAATCCAAATCTTTATCAGTTATTTTAGATTCTCATATATGAAATAGTTTTTTATGCATTTTCTTGCTTTCATTTAACCTTCCATTAAAATAGAATTAATCCTATTTTGCCAGTGGGCAAACTTCTAATGTAGGTGGGGATTATACGATTCACAGTAAGTGAAGAAGTAACAGTACATTAATTATTAACACATTGTGTAAGGGTTAACCAGCTAGTCTCAACATACCTCTGGGAGTCTAATAAGTAGTATTTATACTTAGGTTTTTAATTGAGAAGATGAAGTCTGTTTGACATGAATAGGATTGACTTAAGTATTCAAGGATTCAAGTGCTTTCCAGTCGACTAAATGAGAGACTGAAGTAGAGAAGATATTCTTGCCTTCCCTCCTATGTCTTTGGTACTAAGGCCAGGACAAAGGGTGTTTGGGTTTTTTTTTAATTGCTGCTTCAGAATTGCTTTTCTGTGTCCAGACACTCATTTATAAATGCTGATATTATCTTTCAACTCTTTCCTATAGGAATTGAGTATTTTGTGTACATTCAGTTAAACTTGCACATCATTTGCTCTACTGGCAGAACTAGTTGCCATTTACTATCCCAGTGAAAGAGAGTGAAATCTTAAATATATGTTTATGGATCTTTATGATATATATTGTATGTCAGTCTTGTTATTGATTTTAAAAAAAAAATCTTAATAGTTCGCTAAAAAATAATACTTTTAGGGATCATTATCACTGCATAAAAACGGAAGTTCAATATTGACATAGACATGAAAGATGAAAATGTATATATTGATCATGATTTTATCGTGGTTATTTTAAATGCCCAAAGCAAGAACTTACACAGTATAGTAGATAAATCACAGAAATGTCTAGGGATCTGTGGTGGTTTGCTTGCATTCTTGTTTTAAGATACAGGAAAGTATTAATACTCTTAGAAAGTGGGATTGTACCATACAATAAAGTACTTAACAAAAATCTACCACATAATGTGAACCTTGGGTTATACCATCTACTCCTTAAGTCCATATTTTCCCTTTGCTACCATCACAGCTCCTTTGATTTCCATTGTTGTGGCCTGTATCACATGTTTATTCACAGAATGAATTGCAGTGAACAGGAGTCTACCAGACCTTAATAAGGGATCATTTGTGAGGATCTCTGTACTTCTTCACATTACATACTTGCAGTTCTTTTTGGTGGCTCTTCTATCTCAGGTGTCCTGGGAACCTTTAAGAAAGATTTAATGTTTCAGTTAAAACTTAAAAGTTCTTCTAAACTAGGACAAGTATATTTCATTTTTAAAAAAATGAATTATCTGCTGAAATATCAGCTCAGCTGTGTTTCACACTTCAATATTAATGATTTTAGAAGTGGTTTGCCTGGAGGAGGGCAGCAAACTTAGAATTTTAAATATGTTAATCTGTATATAAAAAAGGAAATTTTTAAGGAATGGTCAATGCTTGTTTTAAGACAATCTCTCTTTTTTTTTTTTTTTTTTTTTTTTTTCTTTTTCTTCTCAGAAGTGGAGATACTGTTAGGATTTAGTTGGTTTAGTGGTGGACTTGGCAGTCCTGAGTTAACAGTTGGACCTGATGATCTCAAAGGTCTTTTCCTGATTCTGCCCCATTTTAGCAGCTCATATTATATACCAGTTGGTGCTATCATAATAGCCAGTCTCAATGCTTAGGAAATCAAGGAGGCACTCTCATTCTTTAGTTAAGATAAAGTTGGCCTGCTCATTCACAGGGTAGAAATGTGCTCTCCCCCATGGTGCCAGAAGTGGAGGTGAGAGAGGTAGTCATTTGTCACCAGGGGAAAGAAAATTCATGACCCATTATCTCTTCCTTTTTCTTCTAGGTAAAAAATGGAGAGGACTAATAAAGTAGAGCTACAAAACACATCATCTTGGCCCTTCCAAGTAAAATTCTGCTGTTATTACATGGGTGTAGTTGACTATTCAGAATCATGCTCCACTCTTAGATGCCATCATATAGATTGGTTTTGTGACTTGGCGCCACCAGGATAAATGCTACCTGTGTATGGCTGTTACGGGATGTAAGAGAGAAGTTGCCTTTTGGTTTTACAACAGAATGGCTGTTGTACTGTTTGTACAACATACAACATGAAATGCTTTAAACATGAATCTGGTATTTGAGCTGTGTTTCATCACAGTTGTAGAAAATGATCAGGACAGGAGCTTGAGCATAAGACGTTTTTCCTTAAAATACTGTGCTTGTATGATGGGCAGATAGTTGCTCCATTTCTGTTACTGCCCAGAAGACTCTTCTGTTCTGCGGATTTCATCTCTTTACTTCCAGGTGTCCAGGAATGTTCAACACAGTGAGATTCTGTAACTGCCAGAAAAAAGATCTGGGGCCACATCCTTTGGAAAAGAAAATTAGAGAAGTCTCTGCAATGGGCATAAGATGGGTAGAACAGGAGCAATCTGTTACTGTAAAGTGGAACAGATGAAAATGGGAAGGACTGCTAAGTTCTTCAAGTTGCATAATAAAGTTGTAGACATTTTAATAATATTGCTGATATCTATTCCACTTTTTTACGAAGAGTCTACCCCAGCTATACAAATAAAGCCATACTCGTCAAACCTCTTTTTAAGCTTTCTTTTTTGTTGGACAGATGAATTCATTGTTTCATCTTCAGTAACAAATTAGTAGCAAAGTAGCAAAGGCCTCCCCTGTTTCTTGTTGATAAGTACTGCTCATCACTTTTGTAAGCAACATGTTGAGATCAGAAGAAGGCATCTTAAAAATTACTGTTTATCCATAGTGTAAGACTTTCTTCTGTACCTAAAAGGAAATTGTAAAGCCAGTTAAGGAATACAAAGTTGCAACATCTTTTATTAAATGTTTTATTTCCCCAACCTGGATCAGCTTGTCATATCCATGGTTATGGTGGGTTTTTTTTATTACTGCATTTAACCTAAAAGTCTATGATAATTTTAGGGATACTGGCTAATCCTTTCTTGTTTAAAAACATTAACAATTTTCAAGAAATACATTCTTCTTCAGATTGTACATCCCTTTGCACTGTCATAACAATCACTTAGTTCCATGTGAAGCCCTTTGTATGACCTTCCTACAAGCACCTGTTGTCTTTGTTATGCTTTCTAAGCATAATTAACGGCACTCTCCTAGTGGCAGGGGTTGAATGCTAATTTGTCGTAGAAAGCTTGACAGAAGGGTTTTGCACTCCTTGTACTTTGAGTGCTACTGTAGCAGTACATTTATGTTTAGAAGATATAATTATTATTTCTTTATAAGCATCAGCTAAATAACATCCCAAATGAGTAAGACAGCATGGAGTTCTGCCTTGTCGATTGGAATTAGTGCATTAGTAATATTTAACATTAATACTATTGTCCAAATATCATTAAAATATATGAAAATACGGTCACTTGTCCTAGTGATTTTAAATTAAAACTTTTTTATGTAAAGAAATCAATAGAATATGTAGAATTTCCTGTGTAAGATCTTGTTTCATTGCAGATTTTTAGAATCACATCTTTAACTCATATAAAATATGTTATTTATCTATTTATAACAGTGGAAGTTCAATCTGTAAATACTAAAACCACGATCACTACATTTACACTGAATATTTAAACTGAGGTTTATTCAGGGTTTGATTCCTAATTCAAGCTGTTCCCATTTCAATTTCAAAAAACTCTAACCGTAACTTACCATCCAGTGGAAGCTCTGCACAGGTGTGTATGTCAGAGATCAGTGATGTGGTCCAGCTCACCTCTAACATGTATTTCAAGCAGAGCTGAGTCTGCATGTAATTACCTCAGTTAGTTGGCTTTGCTGACGCCTGAGCTTTGGGACAAAGGAAAAGTGCAGGAATTTTCCTAGTCCTCAGAAAGGAAGAAAAAGTATTCTCAGTTTTTCCAGACTCTAGCATCTGTATTCTTTCAGATGGTGTAGCCAGACACCAGGAAGGTGGAGGAGGACTGTATAACCACATGCATGGGCTAGGTTATGACAAGCCACCCTCAAATGGGTTCATTTTTGGGATGTCCCTTTAATCAGGAATTTTCCTTGATTTTCTACCTTGAATATTTACCCTTGGACAAAACCTGGATCTCAGGTTTAATATATTCTTTTGCCACTTTACACGTTGTCAAATGATTGTTCAGCTGCTAAAATAAAAATCTCAGTAGAGTTTTAAATTAAGGATTAGAGCATAGCTGTAAATTAACAGGAATGTGATTACAGATATGCAAAGACAGTGAAAATTAACACTGATTGCTAGGAATGACTGCATAGATACTCTTTTGTTTACAGTTATTAACTAGAGGCTGCTTGGAGGATATTTCTCTGGTTTTCTCATTTACAGGTGATAAATTATTTCTGGAATGTAAAATAAGCTTTACCTTTTTCAGTATTAGGATATATTTAGTGCAATGCCATTGAAGGGTATTTTACAACTAGAGGAACACATTGGCCCATGCCGATCAGAAGAAGGTACCCAGATGCAAATCTACAAATCTCAGGCTGTTGGACTGTTTATATGACAAAGCACATTATTACAAAGAAGATTGACAGAGTTAACTTGATTCTGCCATGTTGAGCCTTATTAAACACTCTCTCTCAATATTACAGACTTAATTAGCTGGAATCGTAGTTACATGATCTTCAATGATGGGGATAATACATGTGAGCTGAAATGAGCCTAACAGGCTTGACCTTCAGTCAGTTATGTGAATGGTTAAGAACTTAGATGCATGCTATATTTACCATCTTACTGAAGGTTCAAGCTGATCAGGTCTCCAAAAGAAAGCTGCAGAAGTCAATGCTGAAGAAGTCAAGTGCAGGCATATACACACTTGAAGTGTAGCACCAAGTTTAACTTATTCCTGGACTTCAAACACCAATGTAAACACACTACTGATGGGGGCACAAGTCCCTATATCCAGGGAAGGAAATAGTAACCAAAGCAGCAACAGGTTGTCAGTAAAAACAAAAGCAAAAAAGTAAAAGACAGTTTTGTGTTTCATGTCGTAGTCTAAACATACTAACATGGATTATCTTCACAAAATTACCTTCTAGTTCCTTTGCAGTTTTTGCCTATAGTTTTCATATCCACATTTCCCTCAGAAACGACTTAACGGATACAGTGATTACATCCACCTCTTTCCCTGAAAACAGTCCAGAGCACTAAGACGATGCCCGAGTGTCACAGCCATAATCTGGGCATGTGTTTCTGCACTGGCCAGTGCAGACAGGGAAAACAACCTCAGCTCTTTCACAACAGAATATCTTCCTCCTGTTCCCCCAAAAGGTCTTGAGAAATCACAGCCTATGCATATAGTATGGCAGGAGGTAGGCCGCCTAAGTGTCCTGTGCTCATTTCTTCATGTAGGATACATCTCATGAATTTCAAAGGCCTCCGTAAAGACATGGTGTTTAGACTGTATAAATGTCAGCCTTAATTAACTGATGCTGAACCTAGGATACATCAGTGAAGAACTACGAACATATAAACAGCCCAGACTAAAGATCAATCAATTTGTTACATAGCCTTTGGCAGTGGCTTAAAAGCAAGTGCTCAGGAAAGGGTGTCAGAACAGGGCTAGCCTGCAGAGAGCACACCCCAGAATATTTCTCTGGCCTCCCCAGTGTGCAGCTCTGGGTTTTCTTGTGCAGTCTTGACTAGGAAAATACCTTGTAACGGTTTGTTATTATTAGAAGCTTTCTTCTTAGAGGGAAAGGCAGAATTGTGACTTAGTATAAGCTATGTTTTAAACCTCAGGTGAAACATGGATTTGGTGTGTGACCCTCGGGTATACTGTTGTATTTTTTTTGTACTGATAACAGCTCAGCTAGAAAAGACAGTAGAGCAGTGGACTTCAGTGAAAGTCAGATGCTGAATCTGTAATAAAGTTTGTAATTCAGTAGATGACAGCTGAGAAACTTTCTCTGAATAGAAAATGAAGAGATTTCTGAAAGTTTTAATATTACTAATGAAAGTTACAGCACTTTCAGTATTACGTAGTGCATGTTCCACCAAAATAGTATACTTAAGATCTGGTATTCAGCATCACGGGTGATCTGATGCACTTGGCTGAAAGACCTGATTTACAGTGCCCTGCCTGTAAATCGTCATGACAGAAGTATGTCAAAGGAGCTGCCTTGCATTTGTACTTGCTTTTTCTTATTTTAGAACCTAAAGAAAGCGTATTGTTTTCATGTGCTGAAAAACTAATTTAATAATTAATATCACTAAAATATTAATTATTAAATAAGAAATAATTGTGCAATTCCTGTAGGCTTCTAGAAATGACTTCTTAACATGAATAGCTAAAAATGATCTTTCAAGTACTGCAAAATAGCTGCACTACCTTTGAAGTTCCTACGCTTACTCTCCAATACATGGTAAAGATACAGTGATACACTGTTTCCTGAGTTCTGTAGAAATTATCTTGTTTTTGTGTAACTCTTCCTGAGAATTTTGACATAGAATGTTTTAAAATCTCTGTATATATACACATATATGCATATGCATACACACTATCTATAGTATCATATATCTATATATGTAAGTATGATAATAGCAAAAGTGTAGAAACTTATGCTTAACCTTGACCTTTAGATACGTGCTCCTGAATAGCTTCATGGTTTAAGCAATATTGCTGTTATGGTCTGTTGCATGTGAAAGTTGCCACTTACTCCACTGGTGTTTCATTAGGATTTGTTGGCAGCTAAGATGAGGTCTTACTTTTTTGGATAATCTATTTGATTTTATAGGGGTAGTATTTTACAGATACTTTAAGATCGAACTAAAGCTCTCCTTCAGTAGATCAAAAAATGGAAAACAGAGTAACATATTTACATATTACGTGTTATGTGGGGAAATTAATTTTAATGCTATATAGAAGCATCATGTATACAATCCTATGTGATCCTTCAGGTTCAAGTACCAGTGATTTTTAGCGATTGTGGTTCCTGGGACATTAGTACAGTTTCACTGGTAGTGTAGAACAGCTTAGAAACTCTACTTCCATTGGTTGGTATACAATATCTATGAATTTATTTTTCTTAGTACTTTGTATAGACCTCTTAGAATTAATCCACAGATTCTCAGGGATCCATGGTCCACGTGTTGAAATCTGTTGACTAAATAGCGTTCATGTAATTCATCAGCTAGCCAGGCAATGAAACTTAGGTTACTGGCTGTTTGCCTGTGAAGAAGGCTCAGAGAGGGAAAAGGCAAAATTATCTCTCTTCATATTTTATTTCCCTTGAACTAGGAGCTCCAATTTTTTTAATTTTTATTATTATTATTATTTTTTTAACATACAAGCTTTTAAAAACTTTCCATACTTTTAGGTGGAATGCTTTTAGCTCTCTAGCTGGCCTTTTATAAAACTGACATGTTTTGTCTCAAATAGATGTTTGCTTCAACATATCATAAAACACAATTGCTCATCTATAAAAATGGACTAAACTCTTCTTCATACCCTTTGACAAATTCATTTTACAAGCAACTACAAAATACTGCATTTCATTCTGGTAGGCCATAAGTTGTACATATTGAGTTAGAATACCCTGACAGTGGTCTTCTGTATCCAGGAAGAGTAAGTGTCCCAGTAAACCATCTATAAAACTCTTACCCAGAGATTTTTACTAGAAATTGTGCTTTGTGTAACAATAAATCCTTAGTCTTCTCTGATTGTCATCTTCTGAATTATATTGAAAAGGAAAAAAAATCCACAATTGCTTGGTTCAATATCATTCATTACTTAATAAGTACTTCAGCTATTTGAGTGAAATGTGGATTTCGATATTGGAAGCCTGTAATTATTCATAATGTTGTCTTCCACTCTGTAATAATGACATATCCTAAACTTCAAGCGTCCCATATAGAGAAGGCTTCTAACAAAAGATATCCATTAGTTGGAAAAAATAGTCCCCTGATAATATTGGTGTTTATCTCATTTGCTTGAGAAGATAACACAGTCATTTCTCAGAAAAAGGGAAAAATAAAAACACTACAGTGGCCTCTGTGTTGATTTTCTGTGCAGGTGGGTATTTCATTGATTGTATTTTATCATGACAGGTAAATTTTCATTCTGTCTATCTCATTCTAAAAAGAAATGCCAAAGAATTAATGACTTCAGAATATTCAGTTATGTTCCATGTCATCACACCACTGTATCTTAATGCTTCCCCAGAATTCATTAAGAATTTCTTCTTTTAAGAACATATGTAAAACAGGCTTCAATATTACCATAGAATAAATACAAAGATTACCTTAAAGTCTTATGCAGTAAATAGAAATACTGTATTTAGAAATACTTAATAGTATTTCAGGAGAACTTCCCACATTTTCTCATAATGTGAGCCAAAAAGACACATTTTAATGAACAGGCTGGGGAGGGCGATTTTCTATTTTCTCTCAAATGGTATCAAATTATTCCCTTTCATCTGAGGCCGCTACATTGGTCAGAGTTTTTTGTCTGCATGGCACGGGAGGGAGGGAATATATATACACAACAGAGAAACATTTCTGGGTGTTAGCCAAAAAAAGAGAAATTGCCTTTTTTACTCTGCCTGAATGCACCCTTCTTCAGAAAGTTTTGTTGGAAAGGTTGAAAAGTTCAGAATCCCTCAGCATAAAATGAGTGTTTATGAACATTTTTGTTCCATTCAGTCTTTTCCACAGAGTCAGATGTTACTTATGACACTAATAAGGTTATGCCACCACTGTCCTGTTGAGAATTTTTTTCCTGTGTTGCTAAATCCACTTCTTTTTTGCTATTCCAAGAACAGTCATTTGGAGAGAATTTCATTTGGCACATTGGATCTTCATTTTGCTGTCCTGCAACGGAAAATACACAGGCTTTATTCTTCATTTGAGTCTCAGAATATTTTCATGGTCTTTCAGGGCAAATGCAGGGAGGAGAAAAGGCTGATGAGCTCTGAGAAATTTTGATGTGTTTATAAATTGTTTTAAGTCAATACATCTAATCTTTTCTAAGGCAGTTACTTTGAAAGCTTTCTGACATCTGTTGGCACTGCTGATGAATTTCCTGCTATAAGATCCATATGGTATGATGGGAACATCATTTGAGTTAAGATTTGTTAAAATGTACCCTGCCAAATCCTGTTGATGTTGCAGAGTCTTTTCAATTATCATTTGCTTGCGTGTTATCTCAAGTTAAGTAACATTTCTGTATTCCATTGCCTTTTTCGGTAATATGTGAATTGCAGTCTCTCCAGTGGAACTCTGCTTGATCACACAGACTTGTTTACTGACGTGGATTATGTTTTAGCAATTATACACAGGTAACTGTACCTTCAGAAGAATCTTGTGTTTCTTCTATGTACAAATTATCAAATATACTTATATATACACAGAGAGAGAGTTTGCATTTTAATGCGTAAATAAACATTGAATGAAATTAGCACCAAAGCTAAATATTGTGTCACAAAGGCCCAGAGGAAAGATATAGGGTTTTTTCAGCTGAAGTAAACAATTAAAAGAAAAGAAAAAAAATGAAGTTACATAATCCTGAGCCAGTAAGGCAGGGAGATGCCTTAGGAAAACTCACAATGCTTAGAAGATTACTCCTATCTGAAATGTAATCAAGCCCACCTTTCTAATCAAAGAACCAAGCAACAATTCGTACAAGTTAAGATCTCAAAATGTAGATAGTGCACAGCTAATCCTACAAAGATATTTCCAAGAATAGACAAAGATCCTTTTTTCAAGTATAGCGTGTTAAAAATTGCTTCCTTGAATAATAATAGAAATCCTCTAAAAAGCTAGTATTTTAGCTTTTGATTAATACATGGTTTGTAATAAAAGAATTGTAAATCTAAAATAAAACTTATCAACTTGCTATGCAGAAGTGGCTGATTGGGGTGTTTTAGCCATGTACTAATGATGTGTTTCTCTCCCTGTTACCTCTTCCTTGAGTAATGTGTACTCAGAAAGAGAGGCCTAGACTAACCATTTGCAAGACAGACTTGTAAGCTTATGAAATGTAACCAGGAAATACATGAAGCTGATGTGAATACAAGGTCTTCATTAGAATTGTCTGTATTGAAAACACTCCAGTTTTTGCAAAGTAATAACTAAGTGGGATAAATGATTTTCCCACGTGCAGACAATACAACATGATATGGAACATGCCTCTTTAAACATGAAGATGTTCTTATGAGCTGTAATTGATGTATTAAAATATTGAAGCAAAATTTGTAGTGTATATAATCTGCTTCTGGTTGTGTTAGTTCTTCTGTTCCACTACAGACCTATGCACAAGCTGGCATAAATTCATAAATGCTCATACTGCAGCTGGGATAAATTGAATTTACTTTTGGACACAATGGAGTCCTGATGGTCAGAATAGAGGTAGTTTAACTGGTAAGAACTGTAGAGCAAAGAGCTTGTCATGGTAGTTAGCACAGCACATATGTATGCAGTAGAGGGATAGCTATAGAATGGCAAGACTATTTGTGTTCAAAGTTTTAGTTCATTATGTGTTTTATCATGTGCTTAACTTTTGAAAATCATGTTAAACACTTTTAATGAAGATCTGACTGCTTTGGGTGAAAACGCTGAGATCTCTTGAAGTCATCAGATTATCTAATAAACCTAAATACAATCAAAAGCTTTTTAATGTTTCAGTCTGACACATGACTTCTTCAGTCTCTTAAACAATGACCTTCAAATATTTTAACAAAAGCTGACAAAGAGTTTCCATTTGTTTAAATTGCAGACATATGCTTTATTGAAAATTTTAAGTTTTAAAGTTGAAACACATGGGGGTTTTTTTCCTTTCATTAATCTTTTTTGTCATGCACTGCAGTTTGTGAAAATAAATACTCTGATCTCCCTATTTCTATCTTTAAATAGTGTTAGCAAAAATCACTCCCAGAATAAACAAAGTGCCTGTTATTTTTCATTTATTTCTTTTTAATAAATATGTGTACTTTGAATACGTACTCAGCTACAAGGTAGGCTCTTTAAAATAGTCTTTGTAAGCATGCTTTGGCTGGATGAGCAATAGCCTGAGCTGAGCAACAGGTAGGTGGTAAGGTACTCAGTGTCTCTGAATTGGATTGTACCTTTGTAAGCTTTCAATTTGTAACAAAATTACAGGCATCAAATTGGAAGTTAGGGCATTTGGAACTTGTATTAATGGTTTTGCAGCATATCATCTACTTGGAAACTAAAAAGGTGTATCATATGACCAAGGTACTCTTTGCTGTGGCAGCCTCTTAAGAGGCTTTATTCCGAAATGCCTTCTAAAAATTTACAGTTAAACAAATAGTATGGATTTCATTCCATAGGCTGGATAAGCAGATTTCTTACACAGTTTGGCTTTGTTTCAGCTTCAGTGACTCACATGTTGCTTCTAGAAGCTGTAGCAGTAGGGAACAATGAGAGGAGAGTATGGGGCTCTTAGCTGGGGTCTTTGTCACATCAGCAGTACTACGTTCTTCTTTAAGAAGTCCTCTCTTCCTGAATGCTAGCCAACTAGATCCTTCTCCCTCTCGGGCCTGTTGACCTGTCCGTTGACTATGGCATTTGTTGGCTTTAAAAGTACAAAGCTCTTCTAGAAAAGTTATTTCATTTTTTGCTGAAGCAGAATGTTAAAAAAAATTTGGCTAAGATCAAACTGCTTAACTACAGAGAAAGAAAAATAAAGTGGCTAGTGACCTCAGAGCTAGACCTCTATGTAATACCTTCTTTTTGGCAACTTCAAGTATATGTAGACTGTCCTGACAAATTTATTTATTTTTATAAGATCCATTGATGATCACAGCCTTGCACAACTAGTAATGAACCTACTTCTTCTAATAGTTGAAAACGTTTTCCCAATATCAGAACTCTATCTTCTTTGTTGCAAATAAGACAGCTTTTCCTTCATATGATGAAAATGATTGATCACATGCAATATGAAACACACTTTTATTATTGTGTTGCTTTTCAGCCTTATTTTTTGTTTTTGTTGTTTGGGTTTTTTTAGATTTAACAAATCAAATCACATCAAGGGTCATTTTATCTGATCATTTGCCTTCTGGAAGTGGCATGCTTCACAATGAACTATAGCTGAGGCCTCAAAAACTTCAAACAAAATGAAACAGCAACATTTTGCATCTTCATATGATACTTCAGTTACTTGGTGTCACCTATTTCAGAACACTATTATCCATTTTTTGAGCATCAAAGTTAGATGACTTACAATTTTCTGTTTCTGTTGAATTAACCAGTTATATTATTTTTGTGTTTAGGAGTGTTTTCTTTTAAAATGTAATAGTTTGCACTTGCTTTCATGAAATTTCTCACTTGTCTCAGGAATTATCAAGATAATTTTATATATTCTTGGAATAGACTATTTTTAAATTATTTAAAATATTGATGTCTTCTATGCAAAATCTAAATCATTCATGACAATATATGATGGTGACTGACCCAAACAGACCTTTTGGAATTCAAGCAGAAATGTTCTTTGTTGTAATCTTGTGTCAAAACCTGCTTTTTGCATTCCTTATTTCCAGCCCATGTATGCTCATCTTTTAGCACTTTCAGCTAAACTGTATTTCCCTTATTTGCTTAGGTTAAGATACATTGCAAATATTTCTTCCTTCTTATTCACTAGACTAACTACTCTGACAAAAAAAAAAAAAAAAAAAAGAAAAAGAAAAAAAAGAAATGGTTTAATATGATTTGTTCTTGACAAATCTGTGCTGTCTGTTTATTATCTTATTACCTCCAGGTGCTTGGAAATCGATTTTTGAATAATTTGTTATAGTGAATTTTCAGATATCCTAGTTTAATCAGCTAAGTCTGTGAATACCCAGATATTTATAAAAAGGAGAGGGAGAAAAGTGTAAGTACTGGTTTTGTTGCCTTAATTCTAAGACCTCCCATCTTCATATGTTGTCAGGCCTAACAGCTAAAGTTTGTTTCAGGTGCTGACACTTCTCTTCAATCGCTAAGTTCTGATGAATTGGAAATCTAAATATTGATTTATGCTTTCCCTTTCCCCTTTTTCTTGTCTGCTCTGCTGTCCCTTTTATAAAAATTATGCCAAGTGCTTAATCACAATTAGTTTTTTTCTGAAGACAAAAAGAGTGTCCAAACTGGTTTAGCTTTCTCTGTTACCAGTGATTTGACCTTTTTCTGTTGAGGAATGACCCTTTGTACTTCCTTTATTTGCAATTTTTAATAACATTTTCTTGGTTAGTTTAATGCACCTTACTTATTGTTACTTAGTTAGCATCTTAATCCACCCCCCTTCCTGAGAATTTGATGCTATTCCTTTATAGGTGATACTGTTTACACTCTTGGTGCTATTTTTTAAAAATGTCATTCATTTAAGAGATCTTGATTGAGGATCTTAAGTCTCTTCATGTACTTCCTTTTTATCTTCCTGTTTGAGATAAATTGGTTTTTTGCCTCTAGAACTGGTTCTTTTTAAAACTTCCTGTTATGCTGTACCGTTTTTAAAACAAACAAACAATCAAATACTCAAAAAAAAACCAAGACTTTGAATGTTTGCCCAAGAGATCCTATCTTTTGTTTCCTCAGTTTGTTAAAGTCTGTGTTTGGAATGTCATTGTTCTTAATGTGCTGTGGCAATTCCTTCCTTTCCTAGTATTTGGGAACTCTGATCTTTTTATGGCAACTTTTACTCAAACTACCTGGTCCCTTACACTCCTGACCTACTCCTCGGTATAAATAAGAATTAAAACAGCAGTCCTTACCACTACCTACTTACTCATTCAGGTCTCTGAAGCCATTTCCACCAATTACCAAGAACTTGTTAGATAATTCACATCTTCCAGCATCACTTACCGAGCAGAGTTCGAGGAGTTGGTTTGCTATTGTTACTGCTTCCTGTCCTGCTGGAAAAAGGTATTTACCCTCTGACTGGATTTGATGTATTACAGATCCCTATCGTGAGATTGGCTCAGTCTTCCTTTCCTTTTATCCTACCCAAAAGTCTCTCTTAGGTCTTAAGCTCACCTGTTCTTGAACAGCAGAGAAAATATACTCATTATACCTATATGGTGCATCTCTGCCTCCATTCTTTACTTGTATGTCCTTTCTTAAGGAGTGTTTTATTTATAGTGGAGGTGACACTATCACAGTAATATACTGATAGAATGCTATTACATTTTATTTTAAAAAAAATCTGAGCTCAGAATCTGAAATCTGGTGACTTTAGTGAACTGTGCTAAATGACTGGGAAGTATGTAAAGAACAATGTATTGACTACAGCATTTGTGACAGGGGAGGAAAAGAGAAGCCTGAATGAGAAAAGATACATTATTAGTCTTCTTAAGGACATATCCAGTACTGAGAAAAGGGTGGAAACTGGAAACGTTACCAAGATACTGATTATAAATTGCAAGATCTGCTAGAAAGGTTCTAACAAGTCTGAATATGGGGCATTAGATTATTGGAGGCTATTATTGTGAATACCTGAAAAATAGAATTGAAATCTGAAAGAGAATTGATTTGTTGAGAGAAACTTAAAATAGGATTGGGTGTGAAATGCACATGCAGATCAGCTATAAGTATTGGCTAATTATTACATTTATTGAGCAGATTAGAGGTCACATTTCAAATACATGTCCAGAATATAATTAAAAATGAATGTACACTTCAAAAACCAAGTTTGCTTATACAGAAAAATAAAGGGAAAATGAGGATGAGATAAGCTAAAGATATTGCTTAAAGGGCAAATTTCCATCATTCTGTGTAACGCACATGACAGTATGTATGGAATATTTTGCCAAGGAGAAAGCCATGAAAAGCATAACAGGAATTCTGTATTTCTTGTTCACATTGGGAAAATCTGTTTTCTCCCCCACCATAATAATGAGGAGGAGTTAATGAGTTCAGGGGGAGGGAAGATGACCATTAATCTGTGATTACATGAATCTACTGTCCAAGATGCCTGTTTAGGGTAATGTATAACAGCTGTGGCTGCTGCTGCCTATGGACTGCAGTAATGACTGCAGAACAGCTGCTCTAGTGCTAGGAACCCTAGGGGAGGAATTTGCTCTCTCCTTTTGCTCTGCAGTATGTAGAGCTAATTTACTTGGATTGCAAGGCTATCTAGAGTTTGCTTCTAAATACTTGAAATTCCTCTTATGGACAGAAAATTTACTGAAAATTTGTACAGGGCCATGTAGACGTCATATACATTTGTTGTAGCCATTCAAAAATATTTTTTTTTGTTATATCATTGCTTGCTTCATTCCATAAATACTCTTTGAAGTGTAAACATCTGTTCTAGAAGGTCATAAAGGGACTCTCTTATAGTTTATATGTGGTTTTATTTAATCTCTGTGAAACAGTTATATATGTTTTTACTGTCGTAAGGAGCCTAACGTTTTATTGCCTTCATTACCTTTTTCTGAAGTGCTTCCTAAGAGTTACAGATGTCTCTGACAATAAGACTTTGGGGGCTTTTTACATAATAGTATGTATACTACTTCATATTGTCCCTTGGTCGGTGAAAATCTCACTACACAAAATGTATTATTCAAGAATAATAACTTATATGCTGAATCACGCAATATACACCTCATCAGATGAGAAGCCATATAGATTCTTGTTTTGTTTTGTTTTTTATGTATAGTAAATATAAAGCACACACTTCGATTTTATAGGGGGCTTGAGAATCCTTACTGCTACCATTCTCCACTTGCTTGGTTTTTTTATCTTCAGGAATTTATTAAAAATATTTTTCAGTCCTGGGGATTTTTATGTTGTTTCCTCTGCATTAGAGGCCATCCTGCATTTTCATTACAAACCCATACCACGCGGTGACTTCATTGGGACTGGTCATAGTTATTTCTATATTCAAAGAGATAATTTTTCAATCAAAACGTAGACTTCCAGACTATAGTCTCAGGTAAATTTTTCCATTTTTAAAAATAGATTTTTTTTTAAGCCTTTTAATTAAAAATGTCATATGATATTGGTAATTATGAAAAAGTATGTCATCATTCAGCAAATATTTGTATGTTCAAAATAGCTATTAAAAAAATCTGATGTTTCTTTCCACTGTATTTATTATACAGTTTTATTAATTGTACAACTTTCATTTCATGATATTTTTGTTTAAGCAACACTTTAATGTATAGCACTGAACAGCAAATGGATGTGAGGGGATATGTTCTCAGACTTCTGGAACTAAGTGAAAACCTATATATAATATATTCATAATCGTCCATTTCTCTCCAGATCTGATTGCATATTTGGTAGTTATTGCAAATTCATTTCAACCTTCCAGAGTATGGGGACTGAAGACAGTCTTTGATCTACATTCATCATTTAAAAGATCAATAACAGAAATACAACTAAATCCTGTGATTCTACTATAGCTTAACGAAAAGAGTAGGACTTTACTGTTTTGTCTTCAGCCTTTCAAGTACAAACAGCCTTTGGGCCTATTCCGGTGTTTTCTGTGAAAACGGTATGACATTTAAGTACTTGAATACTCACCCTTTATTGTAGCAGTAGTTGCATTTGCCTCTTAATTTTCCATTTTCTAGTTGGCCATCTCCCTAAGGAGTATTTTTAACGTGCTCAACACTCTAGCAGGACTAGGATTACTAGCCTATATAAGACATCATTAATGCCCCGGCTAGATACTGCAATGCAGTCTGTCTACTATATAATCCACTCAGCGCAAGTAAGACCACAGCTGGAGTGCTGTGTCTAGGTCTTGGCTCTCCAGTACAAGAAGAACATGGATATACTGAGTCCACAAAGAACTGCAAAGATGAGTAAGGGACTGGACATGGAAAAGATAGGGAGAAATATTAAACCAATACTAATGGTACCTATAGAGAGCTTTATGGCCAGATCTAGCACCTCAACTGTTTAGCTTAACACAAAGCATAAGATAAATACAGATGTGGTCTTTTGGATAAGGCTTCAGATTAGCGCACAGGCAGGCTGGGTTGCATTTTTGCCTGCACACTATTTTGTGCATGATGATGCTTAAATCACCTGAATTCTTTGAGGCTCAGTTCTACAGTCTGAGCAATTAAGGGATAATTACTAACTTGTATGACCATGTAAAACGTTAATGATGCACTTTTGAATGTTTGAGTAGAATACGCTATAGGGATGGAAATTGTTCTTTTTAATAACAATAGATTTTTCTTTTGCTGAAGTTTACTACAATGTTCGGGTCTTGTCACATTTGATTGCAAATTCATTCGTTGAGATGCTGGATAAATCCATGATTTCATTACAGTTAAATATTTATGTAAAGCAATTTAGAAGGTCATGCTTGCCAATCTTGCAAAACTTTGTAAAACTATATAAGTAATTTAATTTCAGAATATACATGAACTTCCTTATCTTTACTTTAAGAACAACTACAGTAATTCAAATAATGACATAGACTTATGCTTTCTGACAAGTGCAAAATTTCAAGGGAAACCGTTGCATTAGGTATGTAAAAGTTCTGCAACAGAAATTTTACATTCCTATTTGATCTTTTTTTGTCAGGTGAGGAAATGTTTTCTGTCTATATTTGTGCTACACCTGTTCCAAGAGTATATGAACTGCATTAAATTAAGTTTGTCCTGGGCTAGAACTGGCTAATATTTTTTTCTTTTGCATTAATACTGTTGCCAGTGGTTATCTTTAAATAGTAAGTTATAAGGGTGTGAATTACTTCACATTACTTTAGTAAATATGAGACTGCAAGTTGCAAATTCTCTCCAGGAAAGTGTGAATTGAAGGAATATACACCTCACTCAGCAGAATGTTATTTTTATTATTTTATAATCACTCAAGAAAATTTCACATTCATACATTAGAGTGTGTACATTCTGCTCAGTCTGAATCCTACGCAGACCTGTGGTCTTTCCTGATCTTTAGAATTACATTTTTCATCCATCTTCTGCTTGAAGGATCGAAGATTTCTGGTATTAAGTTCAAATTTCGTTATCCTGTGTTTTGTAAAAGCAATGATTGCCAATGCCAGAATCACTGTCCGTGACATCAGTCTCTTAACATCAGCAAAAAGACAGGTGGAATATGGGGAGGCAGTGAGGCAGGTAGGCACATTGCCTAGCCAAGTGCCCAGAAGCTTGGCTGTTCTCCCTGTAACGCTTGCCCAAAAATGCTCTAATGAATAAATGGTGTAGACAAACTGTGAATCTGTTCTGAAATCTAGCCTCGTGACTACTTTTGCACAGCACTGTAGATGTGGTATCTTGAAGTCAAATTTATGTTACACTTACCCAGAAATCTTGCAAATGGGTTTTAAATTGCATTAAGGTCTCCTAGAAATCAAATGAATAAACTGCTTTCTCATACTAAAATACACATACTACTAGTTTCCCAAAAAGCTCTATGTCATGTCTTTCGAACCAAATAGGTGGTGTTAATTGTCGTTATTTATGTACAGATTTCGGGGAGTTTCTAATTAACCAGAGTTATGTCGAGTCTTCTGGATGAATTCAATGTCTTCTGTTGACATCCTAATTTCATGCTAGCGAGTTCTGTCTTGCAGCAGCAAAAGTGAGTTTTTAAAAATGTTGCTAGGAGATTTAGTCCTTTCTTTCTAATTTCCTGCCCACAGAAAAGGTTGGTCCCTATTCCCTTGCAGCCCTGAGAGAGCTGAACGCAGTAACATGGTGATGTGCATTCAGAAGCTTGGCTTCTATCTTCTCCCTCCGTGCTTTCAAAATTGTTTGGGGGATTTCATCATGAAGTGCTTCATGTATTTTTTTTTTACAGGGTAGGACCAAAACTGTTATTATAAAGATCTATATGTAGATTGGTTTTCTGGCTCTTCATAAATAAGTAAGTAAATAAATAAATAAATAAACAAGTATCATCTTTGGTGGCTCCACATTTGACCTGTACATTTCTCCTCCTGTGAGTGACCATTTCATCAGTACTTTTTCTTCATCTTGTCCTGAATATTTGTCATCTTTGCTCCATTCATAGCTGCTTAGGCCACTGTTTAGTTTTGATCTTCCTTAAGGAAGGAAGCAAATATGACTCTTATGACAGAAAATCAAAAGGATTTTTGAAATGCCAAAATAACCAGCAATTAAAACTTCCAAAATTTATCTGGCTTTGTTTCCCACTAGTGAAGAGAGCATAGCAAAATTTGCAGCTTGAAATTAATATTCTCTTCTGTGACTTTCCCTTTGTTAAAAGACAAAGTTCTGCATTGCTGGCTAAGCAAATCACTGAGATTCACCTATCATTTCTATTTTGTATTATCATTTTTAAAGAACATAATTCTGCAATTCTGACATTATCTGTAACATATGTGTTGTGGTTTAACCCCAGCCAGCATCTAAGTACCATGCAACTGTTTGCTTTCTGACCTACACTACCTGGTGGGATGGGGAGGAGTATTGGGAAAAGGTAAAACCCATGGATTCAGATAAGAACAGTTTAATAATTGACACAAAGTAAAAATAATAATGAAGAAGAGACGGAGAGAAAGGAATAAAACCTAAGGCGGAAAAAAATTATGCACAATACAGTTGCTCACCACCTAACCAATGCCCAGCCAGTCCCTGAGCAGCGATTGCTGGCTCCTCTCAGTTTATATACCGAACGTGACGTTCTATGGTAAAAAATATCCTTTGGCTAGTTCAGGTTGGCTCTCCTGGCTGTGCTCCCTCCTGGCGTCTTGTGCACCTCCTCACTGGCAGAGCATGGGAAACATGAAAAGTCCTTGATTTAGAGTAAGCGCTACTTAGCAACAACTAAAACATCAGTGTGTTGCCAACATTATTATCATACTAAATCCCAAACGCAGCACTGTACTAGCTACTAAGAAGAAAATTAACTCTGTCCCAGCTGAAACTAGGACAATATGAATACAGCTTCCTCTAATAAGATGAATTGCTACATGTGTTTTTATTGCTTCTGTGGGAGTAATTGGGTACACCAACCTAACCATGCAAGAATTCAGCATAATATGCAAACTGGCAAAACCATATTTTTTGTTATGAAGCACATGAGCTTCCAGAATATCTGACTTGGCATATTCCCAGAGTGTTGTCCTCCCATATTGAGGAATCATTTGCAAAAACTGTTTTGTGATTTAATGAAAGAGGAAGGAATTCCTCTATCCATACCTCTGGTCTTAGAGCTCTGTCCTTTCACCTTTTACTGAGTATCAGTGGGTTACTGGGTTTCACTCCATTGCTGAGAAAGATGTGTTAAAATCAACATTAAACTGAGGTAGTTTTTTCTTCACACAGATCATATATTGTCCAAAACTATATCATATATAAGTGTAAGCTATTTTGCAGTTCTGAGTTAAAACCCTTCTAATCAGTTCAAAGCATTGTTCAACTCTGGAATATATCCAAAGGAAAATACCTATCTATGATGTTTCTGCTATGTCTTTCCTTTATTCTTTATGTTGCATCTGCATGGTGGTTCATGCTGGTTATATGATTGATTTGTATTTTATTCTTGGTAGCATGCTTCTTTTCTTCAGTCATAACCCTGTTCTTAAGGTATTTGTGGGGGGGGTTATATGTCCTATGCCATGCCATCCCAATCATAAAAGCCGTTATTCGCCATCATGTCCAACAAAGTAATGCTTTGACCAAACAAAAACTAGTGCTTCTCATCTTATGCATAAATTCTGAAAAAGAACCAAGTAAGGCTTATTTTCCTTTTATTCAGTATTTGTATTTATTAATATTACTACTTCTGCTCTAGACACTTTCATTATAAAGATAATAAATATCTATATTATTACGAATATCATAATGATCCAAATATCAGACGAAAAATATCTACAGTCATTTGCATAAATTACAACTCATCAGTTGACTAAAATGGTATCTGAAATACTACTGGAGTAAATTGAAAGCTACTGTTATACCATATACCATGTTCTTTCACAGAATTGTGTTGCACAAAGAGAAAGACGTGTCGGTATGTACAATTAGGTTTTACCCATCAGGCACATATCAAATAAAATGGTTATTTTTACACTAATTCCTCTGGATGCAGGCTTGGTGTTACTAGTAGCTAATAAGCCAAGATCAGAAATGTCAATTATTGGTACTGTGTAGAGTGGACTTTTTGAAAACATTCTTGTTTTTACTGAAATTCGTTAGCTCTCATAAACTTTGCTGAATGATGGCTGAGTATCAGTAATTATGTTTGTAATGACAACATTCTTTAATTTGTTGATAAACTTATTTTGTATTAAATTATGTAAACTTTAAGTATATATTCCTAAAAATAACATGTGAAGTACAAACATGGAACTCACAATTATATTCATTGTTTAAATGTACCACAAACAAATAAGATAATATTTTTCGTGATGGGAATATGCTAGTGATATTTCAAGATACTTGTAATGCAGTGCATATATATTAAACAAACAGCACCATTATTATCAGGTCTATGCACTTAGGTCCATTTTAAATAAATACATTTTTGCTTCTCAGGAATGAGCATAATTAGCCTTCATATGCTTCAAGACAGGTTTGGGTACTGGTGATCTAGTTATCTACAAAGTGTCAAATTCATTTTAGCTTGTAATTATTTTTAACTTTTGAATCCAGTAGAACAAGTTCATCTTGAATTCCTCCTGCTTGATAGCTTGCACACAGTGCATGTTGGAAGAGTTGGTCTTTCCTTAACAAATGCTAACTGAAGTCAGTGTCACATTTTTTTGGCCCAGATAAGGTAGAATACTTTTTTTAATCAATTATTGGTCTTCTGAGAATATATATACACACATGTATATGTCATGCAATTTTTTTAAAGTGTGAAAGCCTCTGTCTTTGCTTAAGCTTGGAAAAGTTTGATATTGCTACTTCTCCTGCACAACTTTTAAGGCCTACAGCTTTCTCTCACCTGCAAAAGTACTGACTGTGTTGAATGCCAGAGCTGTGCAGACCAGTCAGTGCCCAGTGACATATCATCTCAAGTGAGCATGCTTCCATCTCAGTGCCTCAGTACTCTGTGTTTATCTGTTATAACTGATGTTCTTACCAAGATGTGTCATTACTGAACTTAAGGCAAAGTGCAAAGACATCAGTGTCTGCAGAAATTGTTATAACTGCTTTATACTCAACATACAAGGCAAGGGGTTTATGCCAAATAACTCATAAGTCTGCCTCTTCTTGAGATGATTTGAGAAGTTTAATTTGTATCAGTGGTCTTTGGTCAGGTGAAGCAGAGGTAGTCAGCTGTGGTTCAAAAGGGGTTTTTGCATGGTTTAGCTCTGCGATCCCTTTTTCTTGCCATCCTTTAGCTTAATGTCCCTTGACTTCCTGTACATTTGTTTCTGCTTTTGTTTCTTGTCACTTTCTCCTGCATTCCTAAAGTGAAAGTTTACGATAAACTTTCTTGTATCTTCTATTGGTGTTGCCTCATAATGTCCCAGACTGTATCAGTTCCATCACTTACTGCACCTGTCCATAGTATAAATGAGGAAGGATGTATCACAAGGTCTGCAAATGCCTATTAACACCATTTGTACATTAGATTGGCTTTTGCTGTCAATATGAGAGAGCACTTTAGGTTGGTTTATTCACATTGTATACCAGCTACCTACAATTAATTGTCTGGTTTGTTTTATGCAGTGATTGGCTGAAGCATGTCAGGACCAGGAATTAGGTTTTACTGGGTGCATGCCAATACTCCTCTGACATGCAACTCTGTTCTGTGCAATGTTTCTTTCCTCAGATTTCTTTACTACTGCAATTGTTACTTAAACATATCATATGGTTCTGTTTGGACTTCCATGAGGGAGTAACACACTGATACTTCCTGAACTCACTGTAACTGAGACTACATACAACATGTTCTTGGTCTTTTTAAATGTTGTGTGTTTGCAGGTCTGCTTGAGTTTATTAGGAATTAGTATCAGATCTCCTAACTGTCCCAGGTGATTTAATGCTCATCAGTTATGTAGTATCATGCTGACAGCACTATCTTTGAAAACTTTGGAGTCTGATTGTCTTTATTTGTTGTATTCTCTGATTTTTATGATATAATATGGAGATTCAATAAGAAATTGGATCTTCCATCTTAAGATAGGCATAGGCAGAGGATAACTGGCCAAGCACATAGCAGACCAACTGATACCCTGCCTAATTAAAATTAAATGTAGATGCTATAACCAGTCTCTCTTAGACAGTTGAGGAGTACTTTAATTATGAATGCTTTATGAATATGAAAGTGTGCATAGACTGATTATACATTTAAGTACCACTTCAGGTAGGTAACATACATAGGAACTATACCAAAAGTAAAAAAATTAATATAAATAACAGCAAAAGTAATAGGAAAAAAAATGTTTGATGTCATCCAGTTTTCAGTTTGTAATTCCCAAGGATGCAACTCCAGTGAGAAGTATATTGCATACAGTATGACCTAATTAAGCCATATAGATGATTCTTTCTGACCCAGATGTAATCAGCTTAGTACCCTAGAAAGTGCCAGTTGCCAATGCAACTTACTGTTTTTTTCATACAGCCTATTGGATAAATTCATAATCATGGTATAAATATAGGTCTAAATCTGCATCTGCAAAGCTTTGAATCCAATGTATGCCCACTAATTTGGCATGATGTAAATGTGATAGGCAAACTCATACAAAGTCAAACTGCAGCTTGCAAAGAACTCATGTGGGCCTTAAATAGAATTTGTTTTTATAGAATTTTGAATTTTAAGTACCAGAAAACCATGTGGGTGTGGATTGCCCATCAATTTAGATTTTCTCATCAACAAGGTATAAAGCTACAACTCAGGGTTTCATTTTTATCCAAAATACCCATTCTAACTACACTTCAGTATAACTAAGAATCCTTGGATACCAAGTACTGATCAGATATGTAACAGAAAGTATCTCCCTTTGTGAACATTTCCACTATTAGCTTTGTGTCAGCATTGTGATTTTTCTTAAGAAATGCCATATTTATTTCATGGGCCTAATTACTAGATTTAATGGAAGATTAGAATATGATTTTTCTACCCTGCCATTGTTTTCCTGATCATGAATGTTGTGTGTTTCATTTTTTTATCATTATTATTATTCCTTATAAACTCCTAGAAAGGGAACCCTGTAAACTGTTAACTTGAAAAGAATATTTTCAGTTGTACAAGCAGGGTAATTTTCCCCAAGACATATTCTACTTATTTGTAGCTGCTATAAAAATCTCTGATTTTTCATGTGTGTTATCAGACCTAAACCCCCTATGTAGTCTGTAACAAACAGTGCAAGAGATTGAAATAGTGTTGAGGTGGACATAACTCAAGCTTACCTTTCATCAGACCCTCAATAAAGACAGAGGCATTCAGATATCTTCAGAAAAAAATATTTTATTTTACATACCAAGGAATGATTTCCCAATACCTTCATACCAAATTGTCATTGAACACAATAGTTAACTATGCAACAGTATTCTTAAACCTTGAGGAATAGAAGAATGGTTGAAAGACTAGTCTCACTGAAGTAAAATTCAAGTGTCCTTCAGTGTAGTCAGGATTTATTCTATGCTTCTTTTAGTAATATATATCATTATATAAATTTGTTAAGACCTTAAATGCACCACACAAATACAAGACAAGAAAGAGAGTTGTAACATGCTGGATGCCAAAGTATCATTATCGCTAAGCTGCAGACCTGTAAAAATGTTTGATGTAGTTAAAAAGAAAGAGACTAATGTAGTTAACATCTAAAGTAAAATTTAGTCATGCTAAATCTTGTATTTGAGATTCAAGATAATTGTGCTTGCTATAACCACCATATTTGCTGGCAGCTATAAAACCAGTATGCAGTTTATCAGTTAGAGAAGCTATCGCTGAATGCAGTAGACAGAGAAAAGAGATATGGGGGACAAGAGCAAAATTAATTCAGCAAAATAATCTAATTGATTATACTTTGTCTACTCCTAGTTCTCATTTTCTTTATGAACTTTGCCTAGTCTGTCTTCTGGGTGTCCTTTTTCCAGTTTGGTTGTTTTAACTCATCGCAATCTTCAGGTATGTTAGCTATTTCTTATAAAACAAGGACAGGTTAAAGTGTTCTTGTACTGTACTTTGAATCTGTACCAATGACTAAACTTTTTTCTGGACTAAGCCATTGCCATTTGTGAAGTACTTTAAAGTATGAGTTGTGTATTAAAATAAAAAACTAGGGTTTTTAACAGCACAGTTTAGGCCTTTTTTATTACTGACATTGCTGTTTTAAATGTGGTTTTTGTACTTTCAACTGACTGTACACTACTGTACAAGTCTGGTGATGCACAAGGAGAAGCAGAAGCCAATTCACTCTGTCTTCTGCTGTACTATATCTGGGCTGATGAAAATACAAAATCAGAAATAATGCCTTGGCACCAAACTAAGAAATTGTATCCTGAATAAACGTGAGTAAAGAGTCAAGCTGTTGATTAAAACAATGCCATTTTAGCATAGTCCTTTTTTTCTCTTTTTTAGTAAAATTTCATTTCAAATACTCATAATTTAAAGCTGAAATTAGCTATTCAGTTACTGAGACTGTACTAAATGTGTAAAATTAAGTCATCTGACCAAAATTACGCAATGACAGTTTACTTCTAATTCTTGAAACAGATAGTATAGTGAAAGGAGCTTCAGGGACTTTATGCACTGTAGGGCCAAAGAACAATTAAAGGTTTAATCACTTCTGTGCTGGTTATGGCTGGTAATATCTCCCAGGCAATTTGTGTGAACCATTTTATAGTTCCATTTTGGTTATGTAGGCACTAGTTTCAAATCATTATATTACTGGACTGCTTGTAACATTTGGATAGTTCATTTCTGAGCTATCCATTACTGATGAAGTAGACCATAGTGTTTCCATAGAGATGATCCCTCTCTTTTATCTCTTGTCATATAATCCTCCAAGCAACACATTAAATACTCCAACAGTGCAGTGGGCAAAATTCTTCTCTGATATCTACCTCATGATTTTGAGCTTCAGGATTGTGTATTCCTGTGAGAATGGTGATGCTTTGATCCATTTTTTTCAGAGGAGCAGTTTTCCCTTTTAATGGGTCCATTGTTAAAGAGCTAGTAAACTGTATAATTTGTTGTCTGGATTATAGGTTTTAAGAAAGAACTTTAAAACTGTGGGTTTGAATTTTCCACTTAAATTCAGTGTGGAGTTTTTGTAATGAATTTCAGTTGTTTAGCTAAAGAATGGGGAGCTCTATGAGCTTACAAAAGGGGCTGAACCTCTGTAATGCTGGACATACCTTGGTGTGATCTGCAATGAACTGATGTCACGACAGTGTAGAGGCTAGCAGAGCCAATGTATATATCAAATATGATAGGTTATCTACATGAAAATGGCAACCTATTTAGTTCTGTGCAGAAATAATTTAAAAGTTTATTTCATGTCAGAGACATTTTGTACCCCACGGTAGTATTGAGGGGAGCCTGCACTTCTGATATGTTTCAACTGCTTGTGGTATGACTCAGACACCTGGTTACTATGAGGAAAACACAAATATCTGCACAAAAATGTGACTTTCTGGATATCTGCCTTACCTTGCAGTGTATGTTAGGTTATTTACTGCTGAATAGAGATGAGAAAATCAATTGGTCATTGACCATGCGAGCAAAAGGATGCACACTGGAGGGACTGAAACAGATACGTAAAACTGTTCTCTAGCCTGTCATAATCCATGTAGCCATTCTTTCCATCACTGTTTTGCCAAAGTAAAGAAATTTGGTTTTCAAAAATAAATTATTCTATCTTACACAGACTTAGGCCTACACTCGGTGCTTTTGCCTCTTTCAATACCAGGGGGTGCTCACTGGTTAAGCAGGGAAGACCTGAATGTTTAGGGTAAGTCATTCTACTTGTAGCTAAAAATTACAAGTGAAAATACAGAGTCTGGATTTGAAATCATGCAATATTTTTACAAACTTGTGTATGTTTTCTGAGAAGGAGAAAAGAGATTGCAATAAATCTTAATATGCTGTAAATTAGCATAGCAGTGTAGATTTGAGTGGCTGATGATCTGCTGCATTCTTTCTTGAACTGTTACTATTACATAGGTGCCATTTATCAGTATTTCTGGAGTGAACAGTACATGCTTTCTCTTTCTTTAAAACAATGGGCAGAAATCAACTTGCATACATTCTGTTTGTTTTGTTAGATGATTTTTTTTTCCACAAGGTATATACAAGCAAGTGATAATTAACGTTCACAGTGTGAAATTCCTAACTCTCCTTCACACCCGACAGAAAGGATGTGTGCTGTACAGCAAAACTGCAGAATTACAGGTTTTTGTGAATCAGGCTGTGCCAGAGTTATATCTAACTGAAGCTTTTGCTTCACACAAATCCAGCTATATTATTTGACTAAAGCTTATGGTATGTTTTCAACAGGGTATCAAGTTACTGCAAAATGTATATTGCACATGCCTTTCATATGCAGAATCTTTCTCTTGCTTTTTTATAATTGAATCTATGAAAAAGTACTTTTTCCACTATTGTAAAAAATTATTTTACAATTTTAAAAATGGCTCTTACCAGGTTTTCTATTGTTTAAATTTCAATTTTATACTTAATATACTATTTTATACAAATGTTAACCTATATGCATTTTAAAAAGATAAGAGTAGGGCTTTACATGTAACTTCAAAAAAATATTCAGGTGAATAAGACTATTGTTAAATAATGCTATGTTAGCTTCATAACCAATTGTTTTATTCATTGAAGTGTTTCCAAGAAAAAGTGTAAGGTTTGTTACAGCTGTCAAAATTATTGTTATAAGCATCATGGAATTATAAGTATTAGTGTAAACTGTACCTATACACTTATCAAATATAATAATGGAAGTCTAACTAAGTAGAAATGTAATCATATTATTTATGTATATACTTAAGAATGTGAAAAGTTGAATATTTTTCAAGAAATATAATTAAATAACTCAGAATAATATAGTAATTACTTTAGTGATAAGGATACTGATTTGTAAATTCTGTAGGCCCTAAATACCATGATGCAGTCTTAAAAGTCTAAAATATCAGGTTTTTGGTCAGTAGATAGATGTTTGATTTGCAAAGGGTCATTGCAGAAGTGCAAATTTCATAAAAGGTGTTTTCACTGGTTTGAGACTTTCTCTCCTTTCATAAAAAGTAAAGGTCTTCAGTATTAATCCATTTTAGTGCTTCAAAATTGAAACCTTAGTACACAGCTATAGTATTGCAGATATGTCTTTTTCAGAGGAAGAAGAAGAGAAAATATATTGTAGAAAAATGAGCAATGGAATTCCTCATTCATCCTTCTTTGTTGCAGTACCTTTATTTGGAGAGGGTCACTGCAAGGTAGCAAGCTATGGAGCATGTGTCTCTGGGCCGCACTGAAACAAGCGTTTTACATTATGGTGGGGATTTTTTGTTAATCATAACCAGCAGAGATATTAATAGGTGTGTTAAGTAACCAAAGAGCACAGTCTGCAATATTAGATTGTAAAGACTGATTAAGCTTTTGAAAAGGGGACAAATTCTGATGTCTTTTTAAAATTATGATTGAAAAAAGGATGTAGAAGCCCAAGTAGAAAAAAAAGACACTTTAAAACCGTTTATAGCCCCTTATAATGTTCTGTTCTAAACCACCTGCAAAATGCATAAGGATAATAAATGCAGAAGTTTTGCTTTAGATATTCAAATTGGTACATAACAACAGTTCTTGCCTGCAGACTCAATTTTACTGTCCACTTCTCCCCAACTTAGATAATTATGGACTTCTCTCAGGAGCTCTCAGTTCATTATGTACTCACCTATCTAAAACACAGTTTGAATTGGCTTAATTGCTTCAGTCAGCCAAGTCTTAAAAATAACCTATTTGATTATCTCCATAACAGAAAATCTTATTTTCACTGTATGAGTGGAAATGCCAATCCAAATAGTATCAATTCCTTTATGTATTTCTGAAAAGAGGTTAACTGGTCAGAATAAAATAAACATTTTTGGTTTACTCAGTTCATTGATTCATAGAATCATAGAATCATTTAAGTTGGAAAAGACCTTTAAGATCATCAGGTCCAACCATTAACCCAGGACTGCCCAGTCCATCACTACACCATGTCCCTAAGCTCCACATCTACGCATTCTTTAAACACTCCCAGGGTGGTGATTCCACCATTTCACTGCGCAGCTTGTTCCAATGCTTGGCCACTTTTCTGTGAAGAAATATTGGCTAACACCCAATCTCAACCTCCCATGGCATAACTTGAGGCCATTTCTTCTTGTCCTGTTGCTACTTATGTGGGAGACTTATCCCCACCTGACTATAATGTCCTCTCAGGCAGCTGTAGAGTGCAGTAAGATCCCTCCTGGGTCTCCTTTTCTCCAAACTAAACAACCCCAGATCCCTCAACCTCTCCTCGTAAGACTTGTCTAGACTCTTCATCAGCTCTGTTGCCCTTCTCTGGTCACTCTCCAGCACCTTTACGTCCCTCCTGCAGTGAGGGCCCCAAAGCTGAACACAGGATTCAAGGTGCGGCCTCACCAGCGCCAAGTACAAGGGGACCATCACTGCCCTAGTGCAGCTGGCCATGCTGTTTCTGATACAGGTCAGGATGCTGTTGGTCCTCTTGGCCACCTGGGCACACTGCTGGCTCATGTTCAGCCAGCTGCTGACCAACACCTCCAAGTCCTTTTCCACCAGGCAGCTTTCCAGCCACTCTTCTGTGAGCCTGTAACACTGTGTGGGGTTGTTGTGACCCAAGTGCAGGACCCAGCACTTCTCCTTGTTGAACCTCATACAACTGGCCTCAGTCCGTTGCTCCAGCCTGTCCAGATCCCTCTGCAGAGCCTTCCTACCCTCAAGCAGAGTAACACTCCTGCCCAGCTTGGTGTCATCTGCAGACTTACTGAGGGTGCACTCAATCCCTTCATCCAGATTGTCGATAAAGATACTAAACAGAACCGGCCCCAACACTGAGCCCTGGGGAACACCGCTTGTGACCAGTCATCAGCTGGATGTAACTCATTTTACTACCACTCTTTGGGCTTGGCCATCTATCCAGCTTTAAACCCATCTTAGAGTACACCCTTCCAAGCCATGGGCAGCCAGTTTCTCCAGGGGAATGCTGTGGGAGATGGTGTCAATGGCTTTACTAAGGTCCAGGTAGACAATATCCACAGCCTTTCCCTCATCCACTAGGCAGGTCATCTTGTCATAGAAGATCAGGTTCATCAAGCCTTTCATAAACCTTTCATAAACCCATCCTGGCTGGGCCTGATCCCCTGGTTGTCCTGCATGTGCCATGTAATAGCACTCAGGATGATCTGCTCCATAACCTTCCTTAGCACTGAGGTCAGGCTGACAGGCCTGTAGTTCCCCTAATCCTTCTTCCTGTCCTTCTTGTAGATGGGCATCACGTTGACTAACCTCCAGACTTCTGGGACGTCTGCAGTTTACCAGGACTGTTGATAAATGATGGAAAGCGGCTTGGTGAGCTCCTCAGCCAGCTCCCTCAGTACCCTTGGCTGGATCTTATCTGGTCCCATAGAGTTCTAGCTGGGTTTCCACCTCTTTAATCTTTGCCCTGCATAACCTCATGTCATCCTTGTAGTCCTCCAGAGTTGCTTGCCCCTTCTTCCAAAGGTGGTACTCTCCTTTTTCCCTGATTCAATCCACAAACTATCCCAACATTACTTCTTTCAAAATGTGCATTTTTAAATCATTGCCATTCACTTGCTTCAGATGAAAATGTATTTCAGGACTAGATTTAAATGAGACCAAATAAATGCATACTTTAAGACATTTAAAAGGTCAGTGTTTTTAAGGACTATGAAACCAACAGTAGAACTGAGGTGCTCTGCCTACTTTCAGCAGTTAATCAGCAATGAAAGTAGCAATATATTTTTGTTAAAATATTTATATTCAGAGAGGAAATGCCAAATGTAAACCAAAGATGGTTATTGAAATCTCTGCTTGCTGAAACTTCCATTAACAATAGTAATGGGAATAGAGTGAAGACAAAAGCTCAAGTCATAACAAGTCTCTACAGGTTTTGGGTTAGCAAAGGTTGCTGGAGTGAGTCTGGGCATCAGAAACAAATCTATAACTTTCCCACGAGGTGAAAAACTGCTGGTATGTCAAGCATGAGCTTTCCTCCCCTTATCATTCAAATAAACTAATGTTATTTCCTTCTTAATGAACTATGTATGCTGGGGAAGGGGGGGGGGACTTTTTTCTTGCTTTTTCCAGATCTGAATCGGGAGTAACAAGGTGAAGCTGTTTCTCAGGTTTTGCTCCAGCTTTTAACCTGGGCTTTTCAAATGCTATCCTGCAAAGATCTTAAAGCCAGACCATGATGTTACTTCTGGAGAGCGGTGAGCTTGCTTTCCCTTCCCCCATCTGAGTTCTTCTATCTGAAACTAAATGTAGCAGTTGCAGCACATTTGCTTAACTTCAGAGCCCCACAAAAGTGGGCTGAATTTGTTCTGAAATGAGATCTTAAACAAGAGCTTGGTAAGACAGTTTTCTTAAAAAAAGTTAGTATTGTATTAGTCACCTGAATATGTAAAGTACATGATTTTGTGTCAGAATGTCATTATTCCAATAAAATTATTCTTACAGGCAGATCAGATCAGGTGTCCCTATAGCATTTGGGGAGCCACATGTTGCTTGTTTCCTGTTTCTCCCTGTTTCTTTCTCATACTGTTTTTTCAATAGGTTTTAATTGCCTGATTGAGATCTATTTCAGATGTAGTAGTAGAGATTAATGTCTAGAGATGAAGCTTTTGATCTCAGTTTGGGTTAGTTGACCCCCTTTGATTTGGAAAATCCATTCAATTACAGTTCAGTTAGTTGTCCTTGAATATAACAGGTGAGTTTACCTGTTATAAGCCATAATGATGAGTCTATAGAATTTCTAGTTCTTGTACATGAAGGCTGAAATGATTGTACGGATTGCAGAGCTATCCACAGTTTTAGAAAGAAGGAGAAGGAGGGTTATGGTGTAGGGAAGAGCAAGAGCTCCATTTTAGCTGGTTTTGAGGCTTAGGAGAAGACATATCAATTACTGTTTAAGAGGGTGAGATCCAGGAGAGATCGGACTCATGGAAGGGAAGAAGAAATTTGTAAAAAGTGAGAATTGTTTAATCCCACCTTAGTAGTGCAATGCAATAGGTGCAAATATGTGGAGCAAAATATGTGATACTGAGAATCCAGCATCAACATCATATGTGTGTAAGGGTGTTTGTTCCAGATTAATCTGGTCCCATATAACTCATCAGTTACATTTTGTGACTGTCTTATCTAAATGGAATCTACATTGTGCACAGTGAGAAGAGTGCTTTCTGAAATCGTGGCAATAGAGATCCCATAAGGAAACTTGTCTGAAAATTATCATTCAGATATGAATATAATGAAAATAACATCTGAATATTAGACTAGTGTTCTGAATTTAGACTAAAATGTTAATACACACACCCATAAGTCTACTGTACTCAAAAAGCATAGATCTGGCAAACTTATTCAAAAATTTCAGTGAGGCCTATTTTAGATGAATGTAATGTTGAGACTGTATTTTTTCCCCTGCTTTTTAAATTGTTATCTGAAAGACCTTTCCCTGACTAGAATAAATACTCATCTTCTTTTTTTTTTAATAGTGCTGTCAATACTTTTTTGAAATGTAACAAGAAAACATCCGTTAATTGTTAGCAAGCTACTTTAACCCATTAAGGCATCTTTGACACAAGGGTATAGACAGCCTCAGGGAGAAATGATTCACATCTGCCTATATTGTCATCTTGATTTACTTTTAATTTATATTTTATTTTATGATATTACATTGCAGCTCAATCCAAGAGTTAATGGATTGTTACAGATCTGTTAAATTCCAGTAACAATCATATTTGTTTTCCTACTGTCATTTATCTTTGACTGTGCAACCTTTTTGCTGGCAAAAAAATTTGTTCCTGTCTGCATTTGTGTATTTGGAGCCCCAGGTTATATTTTATTCCTTCTCTTGCTTTCTACCTCTTTTCTGCCTTGAATTCTTCTGTTTTAACATTTAAACGTTATACACTCTCATTGTTGAAGATCGGAGTGCTATATAGAAATCAATTTCTTTTTCTTTCTTGCATGTAGTGTTCCTGTCAGTTCAGTTTAATGTAACCTTAAAGAAGGGTTTGGTTTCAGTTTGTGCTTGATTTCACATTGCCTGTCACTGATAACAAATGTGTCCACAGTGATCTAGGACTGAATGCATTGCTTGCTACTTCCTTCCTCAATCTTTTAGAAATGATTCTATGATTATACTTACTTTTCTGTCTTTGTCCTCTCACCAGCATTCCTATGCAAATGAAATTATTTAAAACTAAATGTATTACATTCAAACTAAAACTTTTTATTATTATGTATTTTATTCAGGGTTAGAATTCAATAATTCTCGATCACGGATAAAAACTATAATAGCATCAGATTCTTTATAGCCTCTGAATTCAGATCAAAATCTGAATTAAGATCAAAGCCTTTTGATCTTAAATGCATTACACTTATTTGAGGGTTTTTTTCCTGACATGCTTTTAAGTTCTGTAGTGCAACAAATGCTATAACATATACCAAACTGGAAATCTCCAGCAATGTTTAGTTGTGGCACTTCCAGACAAATGAGTGTAAGGTGTATCATTAATATCTACATACTTCATATGTAACATTAGCAGTCTCTTTAGGAAAGTTGGACTCTATTGAAGTTTTCTGTCTGAATTTTTTATAGTTTCTTAGATAAAAAGTGTTATTACTGTATTATCTTTAGTTTGACCATATATTACATTTTTCATAGCTTAACCATCCTTTTTTCAGTGTTTACTTTCCCTCTCTCTCCACACTCAGTATACAAATGCACAATTGATACATGGGTCTGATGTTATGGAGGTTCTTGTTTTTCCTCTCATCTTGACCATATATCCTACCATTCCACAGGCAGATCTGGCCATCATTGCCATTATGTGTTTATGCAATGACAATCATAGAATCATATAATAGTTTAGTTTGGAAAAGACCTTTAGGATCGTCAAGTCCAACCATTAACCTAGCACTGCCAAGTTCACCACTAAACCATGTCCCTAAGTGCCACGTCTACGTGTCTTTTAAATACATCCTGTTCCGATGCTTGACTACCCTTTTGGTGAAGGAATTTTTCCTAATACCCAATATAAACCTCCCCTAATGCAACTTGAGGCCATTTCTTCTTGTGCTGTTGCTTGTTACTTAGACAAGACCAACACCCACCTGTCTACAACGTCCTTTCAGGTAGTTGTAGAGTGTGAGTTCTCCCCTGAGCCTCCTTTTCTCCAGGATAAACAACCCCAATCAAAACTGACCATTCTCTACTAAGAGAATGCTTGTTGATCAAAAGGATCTGAAAACTACCCAGTTCACTACTTAATACTGATGACCAGATATGCAATTGTGGAAAGTTTCATAAGACATTGTAAATATGATATACTCCTATTCCCTGTCCTTTATAGTTCAGCTGTTTCAAAAGCAACTGAAACTTTTCATGTAGATTATTAAAAAAAAAAAAAAAAACAACAAAAAAAACCAAACCAAAAAAAAAACTCTTCAAGTTTAGTAGAAAACCAATTTGTTTTAAAATTCCACATCCTAGAAATTATATTCCATGTTTCAAATTATATTTGTAATGGAGAGTTGCTGGCTGATACTATTGGATGAACATGGATTACACTTTATTTTCTAGTAAGAATCTGTATAGCGAGCATACACTGATGATTTTAGCGATACTACCCAAGGTAATCAACAGCATCATTCAAATGTAAATTTTACAAAATGATTAAATAAATATTCTAATGCATTTTCCCCACAAACTCTTCTATGAATGTTACGCCTTCTCTTTTCAATATGCTGGTTACTTGTTCATTAGGTCAAGAATGTCAGTGGTCCTCAACTGTATATTGACCAGATTACCATTCACCTTTAATTTCTAAGAAAAGTCACTGCAGGTCTCTGAAGATCTCCAAAGTCATACTAGGAAATAATGTACTGAGCTAAGTAATATTATGAAACTGAAAATATTTATTTGTTCTTAAACCAGATTTTTACCTTAGGGTAATACTGAATTTGTTGACTTAAATCATTGTTAGAAATGGTCTGTACAAATTCAAACTGATGCTGTATGTGGGAGACAGCTGGTTGTCATGGTAACTGTAGTGCAGTTTTTAATTCCACTTGGTGAGTAATGCTAACACAATGATGCTGAATAGACCATAGCTTAGCAAGTAAAAGTATCTTGCATTCTCCATGTCAAGGTTACAAAGCAAGAAAATGCTGTTGTTCAGACATGCATGCTGCATCATTTTTTGTTTATTGCTTATGAACAGACACATTTAAAAAAAAATCTAAAAAGCTAGAGGACATCAAAACTATACAGAAAATATGTTTTTGGTGTGTCCCTCAAAGAGCCCCAACAAGGTGATAAAAATAAGAGATGGACTGTAAAATATTTAAAACCAGTGAATATAGTTTTGTTTTGTTATGAATGTATTTATTGCTGTGTTTTTAATGTAGATCTACTGAAGAAATGTGGGAATCAAAATTTAGAATGGCAGAAGAGCACAAAGTGGCCAATCATTTTTTATTTTTTTGTTTATGTATAGAAGAAAACAGAACAATAACTGAAGTTATTTCATTTTCTTAAAGTTGAGACATTTACTTAATGCTGTTTTCAAGAGAGGACCTTTGCTTTTCAGATAATGTATCCTCTATGAGAGAAGTAAAACACAGTAAGTCTAGGTGTAATTGGGGAAGTAGGATCAAAATTAATTTGTTAGTTTGCTAAATTAGTGTTTTCTAGTTTTTTCTAGGCCCTCATATATGCTATAAAAATACTTCTTCCTTACGTTAGACAATAGTCAGAGAAAAATGGTAGTACATTTTTTAGTAGAGTTTGTGCCCTTGGAAGCAGTGTTTTCATATCATTGTGGATATATAGAGTTTCCAGGACTCAGAAGTCCTGATGATAAAAAAGCCCTAAGTCTTTCTCGTTGCTGAGATAGACAGTTTGGGCCTCTGCCAGTTTTTCTCAGAGACACTGTCTTTCACCTAATAATGTTAGTTATTAATTTTGTACATGATGTTAGTCCTTCAGCTGGCATGAGACTCAATTTTTTTCTGTATTGATTTCTCTCCCTTTCCCTCCTTGAGCACATTTCTTTCAGATCCTTGCTCCTAAATAATTAATTCATACAGTCAGGTACTCATATCAGCATCTGGTAGTAGCAGTAGTAAGAGTCCAGAAATGCATGTACAGGATTCAGCAAAGTACTCCCATCCCATTTAATGCAGAAAGTAAAACCTGGGAGTCCAGAAAAAAAAAAGATAGTAAAATGGTGAACATACTAAGTTTTTTTGTTAGAAAATGAACATGGCTACTGCTTAAAATAAAGGCATATAAATTTAATAGAAGACTGGAAGTGATTCAGCAAGAATGATAACACACTTGGAAAAAAAAATCAGTCAAATTTGGCAGTGGAAGCCCTTGAGAAAGTCTGAATTATACACACTGATGATGTGTCTGACTGATAAAATGAAGCCCTTTAGAATAAAGGCCTTTAGTACAAATTTGTGAACACATTAAATATACCGATGCCAGAAGAATTGACCTTTACTGAAAAAGATTAGAAAATCAGTAGAGCAAGAGGGGAAGACCAAAAATATTCAAACTGTTGCAAATGCTTACATATAACAATGTAAAACAATCCATTTTCTACTGATTAAATTGCAGATTTGCTGCTTATATAACAAATTTACAAGATTTTAAAAGTGAACACTTCATGGCATATAGATTGCTGTTTTTAATGAACATGTTGCTGTTGCTTTTTCAGTATACAGGCCCTGCAGTACTAATGCTTGAAAACTTGCATTAATTCAAAAGGCATAAGCAGAATGAAAAGGCTATGCTTTCCTATCTGCTCCTGTAGTACACTGCAAACTGAAAGCAGCTTTGTATTTGAAAGAATTTAGTTTATTGTTATTCTCTTTTGTTTGATTTAAGAAATGGGGAGAGAAGACAGATGTAAATTCTTAGTTCTCAGACTTCATTTATTACTATAAAAGTTTCATGCCATCTAACTTTAACTAGCTTAGCACCTGAGTATTTTCTATTTCTATTATATTAGAAATTTATTATATTATATTAGGGATCTTCATTCTCACTGAGGGGTTGCTTCTCCTGGGGTTAGTTCAGACCTCAGCTGGGTTCATACACTATATAAGATGTCTCAAGTGACCTTCTTTGGCATCTCAACTCAAAGGGGCTCGCTTGAGTGAGAGCAATACAGTGCATACTGCCCCAGAAATATAAAACCATCCTCATCCAATATAAACTATGAATTTTCATGCAGCGATGACTGATGACAAGAACTGATAATGAATGTTAGTATTTTAAAATCGTAATCAGGAGAACATCTTCGCTGTTTTGTAGCAGCTGAGCTACAAAACTTGATTTGACTACGGGATTAAGACTTTAATTCAGTCAGCTTTTTAGAAATGTAATGCCTGACATTGACTATGTCAAGTGACTATTTTTGTAGTGATAAAGAAAAATCTGCATGCATGCCTAGGTGGTTTCTTATCATCTGTGAAACAGTAAGGAATAAGAGTTAGGTTTCTTCCAACCTTCTTCAACTAACAGGACTGTATAAAGTAGTCACTAGACTGGTGGAGAAGTGGTCTGATGGAAGGTTCACTCAGACCGCACTTCCATTATGGTTATTGTTGGTTTTTACTGTGGATAATGCTAGCAAATATTTTTCACATTCAAATAACTCTGTGACAAATCCATTAGAAAAAGTTAGTAGAATGAATCAAGATAGGTCCTCCCTAAGCACTTGCTAGAACAGATGCATACTGGACTAAGGAGTCTGTCCAGATAAACTAGTAATCTATGATGATGACAATGAGAGTGCATGTGATTCAGCTGAAGGTAAAAGTGTTCTGTTTGGCTCTGAATGCTTTCTGGCTGAACCAAGGGACTGACACAACAGATTTTCACATGAACTGTATATACAATGTACTTATGTACACATCCCACAGTATTTTATTTTCAAAGCTTCCTTATGACTCTAGGTTAGATTGTTGGTGAAAACATATCTGCAAATATATTACTTGCAAGGAGAACAACTTAGTTTCTTTAAAAATGGGATAGGGGAATATACCATTCCTCACAGAATATCCGTTTTCTATATATCACCCAAAGATAGAACAGCTTGGAAAAGGGTACTATTCTTAACAAACTGACAACTTGCTTTCCAGGTGGACTCAATTCCTCCATTCCTTTTCTGTCCAACTGTCAAGAGAGTAAGACAGAAACAAAGGCTTACATCACCACTGTGGCACAAATTTGGACACCCTAGTGCTGATAATTAGCTCTTATAAATGTAGCCTTGGATAAATCTCTTGACTTTGATATCTATGGTGTCTTATTTCACACACAAACATATGTACCAAATCTGTGTTCAGTTTTGCTCTAACTAAGGTACTCATCATGGCATTTGGCCAGAACTGAACTCTAAAGATTAAATTCTGACTTTTATCATTTTGTTGTCATATTGAGCTCAGTATCTTGTCTTTGTGTCCATACTGGGTGCATCAGAATCCTGACAATGTGTGCACGACTTACAGAGCAGGATATGGGACTTTGCATGGGAGCCTTGGGAAGCAGCAGCTACTAACACCTACAGGCCCTAGCCGTAGTGGAGTGTCTGTCTTCTTCATACTCAGAATTGCAGTTATAAGAATTCTCTTTAAAAGTCACTTGCCATCATTGGTATATCCACTTTATCACCATGTAACTCAAGGGTCTGGAGACGTTGGGTACTTTCATCCAAATGTGAATACACTTTTGTGATTAAGAACCTCTCTCTTGCTGGCGTGACTATACTCACTTCACTCACTTTTCTTTATACTTCTTATGATACGTGATTTCTGACTGTACTGTAGAAGCTAATAAATCAACTGATTTTCTGAAATTCAGGAAGCAGATTATTGTTTTGGCAAATTGGAGACTAAAATATATCAGTTTTTCAGAATGGAGAACTGGGTCTGGGAACAGAAATACACTCCTCTTGAGGAGCCGTATTTTCTTGACTGTTGTGAGGATAGTGAAGTTGTATCTTGTAATAGAGTGAAGGAAGGTGTGACTGTGCATACATGAACTAAAGAAAAGGCAATCTTGCCACTTTGCTTTTTCAAATACTTAAATGTCTGTATATAGTGAAGCAAAGGATGTAGTGACTTCACATCTGCTTCTAGAAATGTGTGCCTTGCCCAAGTCATGGTTTGCAAGAGTAACGCTGGGTCTGAATTGTTCAATGGCTATAGGCAATAGGGATCATTCCTGAGAATAATATCCAAATTATTAAAAATCTGAAGAATATTGCATCATTTCATGGTGTGGAACTTTTAAATTCACTTCTTAAAAGACGAAAATTACTAAAATTATTTTCAGCAGTCTCAGCTTTCCTCCACTGTCGGACAGGGGCCATGTTTCAATAGTCATCAAGCAGCAATGCCACCACTTCATTGCAGTCATCTTCATGAAAAGGCAACTCCAGAAAGACACTCAATTCTTGGACTTCTGTATATTATATGCAATTTACAAACCCACTTTTTCTCAGGAAAATTATATCAAAATACTTCATTAAAAATTTCTGGATTAATCTTTGTCACTACATTCCTGCTTATGTTACTAAATGAACTTCATATTTATCTAGCTTAACTAAGTGTAAATACCACATCAGTGAAATTAGAAATCCTATCATCTAGTATGATTAAATAGTTGCAAGATTCAGACATTTTGAATTACTGTATTACCTAATGGTTGCATCACTGTGTACTCATATTCAATAAATGAATATACACAAATTATCTAAGACTTTAGAAAAATCATAAGATCTGTAATGGTATGTACTGCACTGTTAAAATGCATATCAGTTTTGTTTAGCACAGAGTAATTTTTCTTATGTGTATAAGCCACATTGTATCCCTTCTTCTTCTAAACAAGTTGTGTTTCTCCAGCCTTAGGAAGATCTTTATTAGCACTTTATGTTTGAGTAGTGGGAAATATTCTCTTTGATCCCATTCCTAATAGTTTCTTATATATGATAATTACTAAGCTATGGACCATGCAGAAAGTGAGGCTGTTATGAGGCCTGTATTAACACAATTCCCCTAGTCAAAAAAAAAAAAAAAATTAAAAGTAGTTATGGCAAAAAACCCTCCTGTAGGCCAGTATGTAGAATTCATATGGTCCTTTCTTCTAAACTGGTAATACTTATGTGTAATTGAATTCAGTGGTCAATGAGCTGTAAAAGGTATTTGGTTAGTTAGGTATTCTGTATAATTATGACGCCTATCCTAAGATCCATGGTGATAGCTTTGTAATTTTATATCTGAGTGTTCCACGTAGACAGCTAGTAAGATTATTTACTGTGAGTTTACATTTTAAAATTCTGACAATTTAGCATATGTCCATCCATCCTTTGAGTGCATCTGCAGCAATTAAAACCACATCTTATCTATGTAATGATAAAATTGATTGTTTATCATCTTTCCAGAAAGATCTCACATATTTAATGCCTGAAGGTGAACTGAGCTTCTAAATAAAGAGGAAAAATACACGTTCATCCCAGGCTGCTCAGAGGAAAATGTAGTATTTCTAGAAGCTAATGCATCCCTGAAGGGGCCAGTGAACCAAACTCCTAATAGGGTGAGTCTTCCTGTAGAGCGCACTGCCAGAAGCCATCCTTTTTAAAAATGCAGCTGCAGTGGATCTCTAGATTCAGAGGAAAACAACGGAAAGTTACAGTGAAAATTTTGAGGTGTGTCCAAAATCCTTTAAGACTTCAAGGATATCACCCCCCAAACCCCCTTGAAACTCCAGTTGAAAAGTCATAAGCCACCCTCAAAAACTCTTACATTCCCAGGAAGACCAATTTTATGCATTCTGGGGGATAACCTTCTGCATTATGGCAAGTCTATTGTGGAGTCGTCTTGACTTGCAATAAGGACCCCTGAACTGAAGCAGCCATGTAGCACCATCTGGAAAATCTGAAAAGAACCTTAAAAAGTTAATCTAAATTAAATTTTAAAACTAATAATTAATATCATAACAAAATTATGTTTCTTATATAAAACTCAATTGATATAATGTTGATCTCATTACTGATTTCTGTTGTACTTTACAGTGTTTTTTCTGTTGTCAACACCTGGGCAAAAGATACTGCAAAAGGTTAAAACTAAGGTAAAACTTGGAAATTTTAAAATGACATTGCTGATACAGAATTTTGGAATACACAAAAAGTATATTAACAAATTATCAGCAGTAAATAACATACAGCTGTGGTTCTTAATCCTTCTTCTTACATTGTATCTAGTGGAGCAATAGTTTGAGGCTGGCTGCAGATTCATTTTGTTTTCTGAGGCTTTTGCAGAATCATCTGTTTCACCTGATACTCCAGTTGCTTCAAAGGCTTTCTTTGAAGTCACCACGATATCAGTTAAGTATTATGGGCCTACCTATAGGTGCAGCCCAAGTGCATGGGAGATTGCTAGCCAATCCAACAGCGTAAAGAAAGTGTTTTGTCTTTTATTCAGAGCCACAAGGTTACCTGCTAGTGCTACTACTGCAGCTACCACAAATGAAGGATATCTTCATTTTATATTCTATTTCAGGTAGAGTAAATCTGGGATTCTTGTTGAGAAATGTTAGTGTTGTAATTAGGGTAGTTCCATTTTTATGTGATTCTATATTAGAAATGTTCAGCTGAGTGTCAGTAGTTAATGGTTGTCTGTGATGGATGTTGCTGTCTTGACCATCCCGCAGTATAGGAGACTGAGCTCATGTAACTTAAGTGCTAAAGATTTCTTCAGTTTTAAGGACAAATAATAGGAAGATAAGTAATAGAAATATGCCTATTTCTTCATTTTTTACTGTTCTGTGTGAGATCTGTGTTTAATTTTTCTATTTTTAGACATTCATTTTAAGATTTTTAAAAATAAGTTTCTACATTAAATAAGTGGTTCAGTTTTCAAGTTTCCTGTCTGCAGCAGTTACGTGTGTGCAGAATTTTGTCATTTCTCAAGAAAATGGTAATATAATTTCCATGCTCAATGCTCTTTTATTGCAGATGTGAATTCCTTGAATCTACCACGACTGTATAGTTTTTTTAACTTTTTTTCTTCTTAGTGGGTCTTTTATGAGCTCTATTAACTGTGTAGTGGGGATGTAAGTAGAAGTAGGAAGTTTAGGAATTCCTTTATTCATGGAATTCATGCATTCTCAAAAGGAATTTTAGACACCTTGTAAAACAGAGAAATAAATCAAAACTTTTCTAACTGCATTGTGTAATTCTATCATCAAGTTTTCAAATACTCTCTCTCAAGTTGGTAAATTTTCGGGGTGTCCATAATCTTTGAAAACTATCCTGTCCTGTCTGTTATAAAGGCTAAGAAGCATTTTCATACTTTTAAGTCTGCATTTTTGCTCTTCACCAATGTCCTGTTTGTCCTTGTGCTTATGCTGGCTATTTGCTCACGACTCTTGTTCCTCCCTAGTTGCTATTCCTCTGGTATTTTTAAAGACAGCAGGCACAGCCTCTTCTTTCATTTTGCTCGGCTAACAAAGCTTTTACTCTGCACCTGTGAAACAATTTATTCATTCTAATGGTGACCTTATTAACCATCCTTTACACCCATTCTATTCTGGACTGATTTTTCCTGAGCCCAGTTTGTCAAAATCATGTAGTATGTTTCTGATTAGGCCTTTAAAAATCAGAGTATTTCCATGGAAATGTGTCATTTTGTATGTTCTGGACTGTATGTGTCTTGATTGTTGTTAAATCATAGTGACTCTGAGTCATCCTGTGATCAGCCACTGCTTTCAGGTCCTTTTCCTTGTCTGTCGCTTTCCAAAGCTTATAATAGAAATTCTCATTATAAATCTGTAAAACATATGATTTTGAACGTTGTCTTACGTGACATTCCTCTCTGTTTCAATGTCATCAGATAAAAATTGGAAGTCTCTAACTGATTTTCATAGAAACTTTGGATATATTTGCTCCAGCCTGTCTTCCCTTGTTAATGTACATAACTGTATTATCAATTTTAGCTTGTTCTGTATTCACCTGACATTATTTCTTACCAATTCTCAATGTCTCAGCTCAGCTAATAGTTTTCTATGTAGCATCCAGTATTTTTCTGAAGACGAGAGAAATTGGTTGAATTCTATTGCCTTGTCTAGGAAAAGAGTTATCAAGGAGCACTGTGATGTGGGTCAGGTATTATTTACCTTTGGTAAATCTACCCTGTTTCCCTTTGTATTATTTTTTTCTTTGTTTTTTTTCCTTCTTTCTCTTTTTCCCTCACAATATCAGATTAACAAGTCAGTTGTTGTTTGTAGAACTCCATACATTTTCCTTTTCTTAGGAAAAAATTATTACATTTTCTGACAGTATTTTCATAAATGCATTAATAATTAATTCCCAAATGCTGACCTATGGTTGGAGCAATAATGCATGAATGCATAAGCAACTTCAGTGCATCACACTGGAATGTAGAAACAGTGACATGGAAGAGGTCCATATATAAGTGTCTAAAGGACATCATGTTTTCACACAATTTACCAGTCAGCTCTTTCTAGCTTAAAAGCAGCCTGTCTTTGGACACAGAAGCAGACTAATATGGCAGCAGCAGCTGTGAGCAATGTTGTGAACTGTGCAATAAAATTGATATCTACATGCCAAACCTGGTTCTTTCACCCTAACTGCAGATCATTTTACAGAGCAGTCATCATTGCTTTATAACCAGCTTGGTAGATTCCTAAAAAAAAAAAAATAATCCAACTATCCTTTGATTTCATGTGTCAGTTCTTTCAAAGATTTGTATGACAATATTCAGCTCTTACTGAATTTTGCTTTGACAGTTGTGGTAATTTTTATATTCTTGTTCTCATTATTGATCCTAACGTCTCCATGTAAACATCAACACTTTCACTGAGATTAAATAAAAAATGTTATTACCTGATTCTTTCTATATGGCAGCTCTACTTCTTCCCTTGTCCTTTTTTTAATATAGATCTGAAGAATTTAACCACTGTAGGTAAACAGGTTTTGGCAATTATTATTGTATCCCTCCATTTCTTGAAACACTTTTTTTCACTGATCAGTGGGGGGTGGGTGGGGGTGGGGGGCAGGTGTGTCCCCTTTTCATAGACTTTCTGATTATAGTCATTGTCCTTTTTGATCTGCTTATCCATTCTTGATCTTGTAAGTCCCATTAACTTTTATCAGTTTATTTCCCGAGTTTGCCAAGTTTTCAACTTTGAAATACAAAGCCTTAATGCAGAGACTACTTTTATTTTTTACTTTTATTAGAAAAGGGTTACTAACGATCAGGTTTTCCAAAATTATTTTATATTACCAACTTTCTAATATTTCCATGTTATGTTATTTGCTAAATCTAACATTTCTATAGCATGACTCCGGAAAACTTTTACTATTCACTAGTGAGAACTTTAAACACATATTAAGATGTTTTTTTACCTTCTCATACAATTTGCCTGTACTTGTTGATGCTACATTTTCATTGTGCATTAAACCAGCATTTATACCTAGATAGAACAAAGATATCTTGGACTCTGAACTTAGGTTTCCAGATACTGTGATGGATGTGGTCTGCAGCAGTACTACATACTGATTTTATCACATAATAATACTAACATGCTTAGCAATTTCATCTCAATAGCCGGCTGATTTTATATTGCATTTTTGGAGGTACCTCTTTACTTCTCTCTGGGAATTCACATTTTGCTTTCACTTGGTAGTCATCTCTGAGTCTTTCCAGACTTGTGTTTAACAGCAGTCTAAAAAGGGTAGTTAAATTGTGATGAACCAGGAGCAAGGTTATGTAGGTAATTTAACATGGCTGTGGATCTCCTACTTTCCTTGCTTGGTATCTTCTCATTAAAAACAAAACAAAACAAAACAATCCTCTCTCTTTTAGGACCTGTCAGTTGTTTGTCATTGAGTATATGTCTTGTATAACTATATTTCTTCAAACTGGCATTGTTTCCATTCTTTTTACAGAACCTTTATTTAGCATTTTCCCAGACAGTCTAAATTTTTTGGGTTGTTTCTACTTTTCATACCAGAAAAAGAGATCAGTAACTCATGTGCAGTCTACATAAAGCCTCACAGCACTGGGCCAAATGCCTGCCCTTATCTCATATATCATGTGCTGAGATAATTCCAAAGGAGTGTTATTTAAGTATCTACCAGGAGAGACAGCTGAAAAAACAATTTTGCACCTTTTTGTTATGTTAGCCACCAAACCTTTAACATAAACTCCAAACTGAAATCTTCAGTTGCTTCTAAGGAGCTGCTGTCTCGTTTGAGGGACTAAATAAAATCTATTGTATATGTATAAATAATTGATTTGCTTAATTTTATTAGGATGACCACACTATGAACTCAGTACATATTTAGTAATATAGGTTTTTATGTGTAGAGCTTAGTTTCTACTTTTTATTTCCTGCTACTGTAACTTTATATAGCTTGTGCCTGTTTTGGCAATACACTTGTATCTTAAATAATACAATCTATGGCATCTTGCATCTGAATCTATAAAACACCTCATCAGATTCTTTAAAGTCTGGAAGCAGTGGAGCTGCTTTTCCAGTTCTTTGCCAGGTGATTTCATTTACCTTTTTTTTTTTTTTTTTCCGTTCCCTCCAGTTTTCTTTTGACTTGTTACAGTGCTGTTTTTTGAGTTAAGGAAATTGCCAACTGGAAAAATACACCTTATGACCCTTCTGAGGACTCAAAATGAATCTAGTATCAAAGCATATGCAAGGAAGAGCTACTGAAAATAATTTGATTTATGTCATTCCACAGTGGTTACCAAGTATCTTTCTTGGTAATGATTGTTTGATAATGGGTATTATCTCTCAATATTATGATAAATTTTAGACAAGTAGAACAAGATAATTGAGAAGCAATGTTGAAAATGGTAGCAGGTTTCTTAAAAGAATCATGAAAGTAGAGGGACCAACATATCACAAAGGCACCTAAGGCAAGAGGCTGTCTTTCCTAAACACTTAAAAACTCCTTGTAAATGCTAGCATTGATTATAAGGAATGGGCTGCTGACCAGAATAAAATTGCCTGGGGAAAAGACTTCACTTCAAATCTTTCATTTTTCCCTTAAAACATTTTTAATAAGGGTGACACATGCATGAGCTGCAAAAATGTCAAGAGTCCATAGCTCTCAATATCCTGAGGACCATTTCCTCTTTAGAATGATATTTTCCATTTAAATATAAAACTTTCAGCATCCAGTTGGATTTATTTGTGCTTTTTGTTCCTCAGATATTTTGAAAAATTCCACACACAAAAAAATAGCTGTGAAATGGAAACAAAACATGAAACTTCAAAAGTACTTACAAAACTGTACTTTCCAAATCATGATTCAGAGTGTTTAAAAAATATTTCATTTGGCTTTTGGGAAAGTGTCCCAGGTTCCAAGAAGTCTTAGGAGCCAGGAGTCTTAGAAGCCCTCCCGGAAAATCCTCAAAGCTGGTTTAGAGCTGATAAGCCCTCTGTCCCTGGCTGCAAGGTCATACAGCAGATTTTTGAATATCTGAGCAGATAACATTGACGATAACTGCGAGGTTTTGAAATTTGCATTATTTCTATCATATTTATGTGCAAATGGGTGGATATCTGTGGATAGCTTTCATTTTAAAACACTGGCATTTTCCAGCAAAAAAAATATTCCTTAGAAAAATGTACAGTATGTTCAGGATTTCCTTTTTCTAATCAATGCCAGTACAATCCAGTTAGTAAGACTAGAAGTGAAATGGAGTCATGGAGGGATTATTGACATTCTGTTTTGAAAACGCTCACAGAATGTCTAAATCCTGACTAATAAATTGCTGACACAGGATTTAAGCTTTTCCAGGGAAAATACGAGATGCCGGTGCTGACCTGTGTCATTGCAAAGCTACAGCTCCTATGCAGGACACTCGGTGGTGGTTCTGTCTCTAGTGCTCTTTCCCCCCTCTTAGAGGTGGAGCAGCTTCCTGAGATGCTGCCACTAGCATGCTCAGAAATGTCAGTTCTTATGAGATGTGATGATACGTTGTCGAAATAAATTTGTTAAAAGTTAGATTTATGTGGATTTTGAAACATCTGAAGCACAGTCATTCACTCAAAATTTGATGTTACTGTCATTGGCTTTAGTAATAGTCTGTTTCCATATTATGTTCATCTGTGAACTCCAGCGCACCTTACAGAGCAAAATAAATATAATCATTTTTATTTCACCAAGTGAGAGCGAAACTGAGGCAAGAGTGGGGAAACTTACTCACCACCACAACTAAGATTAGCAGAATCCCAGACTAAGCCTCCAGTCAGGCTCCATCCATCCTCTGCCACAATAACAGGGATCACCGGAGTGCTCAGATCATCCCTCTCCTGTGAATAATGAGTAATGCTATTGAAAAGAAGATTCTCATGTATCTTAGATGTAAAAATTGTTTTAAAATATTTATTCATATTTTTAAACAGCATTGTGAATGTGTGGGCACTCTCAATGTGTGCATTTTTCATTAATAACCTAGTACAGGAGCTTGTTGGCAAGCATATTGTTGTAGTAGACAGTTTGATGTTTAATTTTGAGGGATTTCTATGTAAAGTAAATATTTGATGTTCAAATGTTATGTGTGCATTTGTCCAGTCAAGGAACAGCCCTGTCCCTTTGTCCTTCCCTCCACTAGACTGCCTGCACTCAAAGGACATTGTTTGAAATAACAGTTACATAGGATAGTATTCACAATGAAATTGTATCCCAGCAAGTGACTGTAGACATTATTTAATGAAGAGTATTAAGTAGTTATCGTTATGGGTATTCATATTCTTGGTACATTTTGAGGAGACAAATAGAGAAAAAGAGTCTCCTGAAGGAGATGTGTCTTTTTGTCATTTTCTGTAAATGTGTCTTTTTGTCGCGTAAGTAAGTTGTTGTTGCACATGTGAGATTTACTCATTCAGCCCAAGGAGTGCAAGCAGCTCACCCTAAAACCATTTGTAGGCTGTGTACAGTGTTTCTTCACGGTGTTTGGCTTTGCCCTTGTGAGGTGAAGCTGTAGTCTGTGGGTAAGACCTGGGGCACCGAGATCGGGCTCCTTTCTTTCATGGTACGTGGTGAAGGGTGTCTGTGTGGGCAGAGACAGGCTGCAGTGAGGAGGGGAGTGGTGGGCACCACCTTGGTCTTTCCCCAGCCATGTGACCTGTCATCAGACCTGCGTGCCAGCTCATGTGTCAGACGTGGGCAGCATCTCTGCACCTCCTCAGTCTCACAGCCAAGCTCTGCCTACGCTATTACTTTTCCCCACTGGTATCAGTAAGTCCCAGTGGAGAAGAAATTAGAGAACCACAATGAATTAGACAATTTCCCCTCTTAGCAAAAGTGCTATAAACCTGTTGTTTTCTCTGGCTTGTGTAGACTGCTTTTGTGAAGTCATAGCACACTGTGGCTTATCCAAATGCCTTTAGCTGCTGGTTTCATTATCATAAGCTTATTCAGATGCTTCTAGCTTTCTCTTTTTTGTGTCTAATAAGTAATTAGTATGTAATTTCTTATGTCATTGTTGTCACTTTTTCCAACACAGAATAGTAATAAAAATCCAGTATAAATGTAAAGTTAATTACACTGTAACTTCTCTTACACTTCTGTATATTTCCAGGTAAGTCCTCAACAGTGATCTGGGGCTTGACAAATGATGCTTGTAAAAATTTCTGTGTGTACTTGCTGATAACAGTTGTATGGCCAAAATGGTATCATCAGAGGTTCAGTATATACAGATACTTTGGGATATCATAGAGTAAAATACATCTTTTTTTCAGAAGCATGAGATAAAGCCAATTATGACAGCTTTAGTGAATTAGGCAGTGCAAACAATCTAAGGACGAGTTCTAGATGTTTAGCTCAGTTAATTCCAATTAAAGCCTTCATAGTAATTTTAAAATCTAATGCAGAAAGATCCTGTTGCTATTTGCTCTCATTTTCCTGAGTATTTTTAATAAATGGCATCAGATAGATTGAATACTTATTTAAAAAAAATAATTTTTGTGGTTTTATTGTTAAAATTACAAAACCTTTCCAAAATATACATGGTAATAAAGAGAAAATTGTACAGAAGCCTTTCTCTGTTTATTTAAGCATCCTAATGACATCACAAACTACTCATGCTTTTTTCCCATAGTGATCGTGAGGTCACTAGATGCTTCTCATACTCATTTTAGTTCGCTGATCTCTGTTGTACCTTTATCTCTCACATATATTTCTCCTAACACATGGACACATATTAATGTCATGTTTGTTTACATGATTGTGGAGATTATTGTTTTACTTCTCAAAGCAGTAGCACACATGTGCTATGAGTAAACTGTGTGATAATCTATGTAAATTACGTGCACAGAAGCTATACTTTGCCCTTGGGGAAAATGCAAATTAGAACATTTTGTAGTTTGTTTGTTTTTAAATACATACACTTTTCACTTCAAGGCTCAGGACAGACTCCCTCTTTATTTTCCCATTGCTCATCATTTGTTTTTTCTTGTAAATATCTCAGGCTTTAATGGCTAGTTTGCTACTTTGGCAGGAAAAAAATGCTTGATGTGTGAAGTCCTCAGAACATAATGTTTGGTGTATTTTATAGCTCTGCTGTAAGGGAATTATCTGCTTGTAAAAGGGTGTATAACACACTCACAACTCAAAGCCATTATAGTGATCTGACAGTGTTCATTCATTTTCTCCTAGTGCTGTCTTGTTTTCTTCTTTTACATTAGTGGTTGTAATATTTTTTAATCCTGCATTACTAAAACACAGTGGTAACTGATTTTCCATATATGATACAAGAAAAACATTTTCATAAAATGAATTGTTTACTGCACTTGCAATTGTCTGCTGATGTAATTTTTTGCATTAATAAAATTATTTTTATATTCTTTAAGTACCTTTTAGAGAAATGTTTTAATGTAAGTTGTCTGATTCTGTTTTAAGTGAAGGAGAAAACCTGGTAGAGGTTGTCTCTTTAAATCAGATCTGCAGTGTTGATGGACCCTCTAGCAGCCACGGTAAGAACCATTCTCACCTCTGCAGCAGGGAGCTTGACCATATAGACTCTTACATTCAATCAAAACGTTTTCCTTTTTAATATGCACTGTACCAATCCTATTCCCATGGTTACAGCTCATGCTTCTTTGGTTGCTTCCAGCGTGTTGGAAAAGGAAGGCAGCATACATTTCTTGTACAGGAGTTTAAAACATCGTGAAAGCAACCCTGTTGTGATTTGCATTTTAAATGTTTCTTTTTTTTTCTCATTGTACAGAATGCTGTAGCCGTAGCTTCAGTTCATTTGCCACAGTCTGTCTTCTCTCAGTCTTCAGCCTGGCAATCTGTTGATAACTCCACTTGCAAGCTACAGTTTATTGTCTTTCGGAATGGAAAACTCTTTCCTAGCACAGGAAACTCATCAAATCTTGCAGATGATGGGAAACGTAGGACGGTTGCCACACCAGTTGTTTTTGCTAAAATAGGTAAGGAGTTGTTATGAATTGTTTCCTTTAATCTAAAAGCTACAGTATACTTGGTTATGTAGAGAACAGAGGAGTAGAGTATACAGCGTGCTGAGAGGCTGAAAACAGTCTTGTTCTTTAGTACAAATGTTTGCAATTGTTCCTGTCTGCATGGTTTTATTCAAATCATCCTGCAAATAAAGAAATGCACTTGCCGTGTGACTAGAATGCAAATTCTAGACTACTGGTTTTTGACAGCGTTGTTATAATGCTTGTTTCTTAAAGCATAGTGCTATAGGAAAGAACCTTGATTTACTCCTAAATAATGAAAATTGCAACGTTAACGTACTAGACACTGATGAAAATAAGGCTTTTGGAGTGGGAGTAGTGCCCTGTTGCATGTATCAATAGTCACCAGTATACTTTCTGATGTGATAGACGTAAAACAGGTGTTAAAGGCTTTTGTCTAAATGTGATAAATTGTATGTGCTAGTGAGTCATTATTTTGATTAATTATTCACTCAGGCAATTTTACTAATTTTATTTGATATGGAATAGTGCTTTTATTTCTATTAACATTTTTTAAATGTTTAAATGTGACTTTCAAAGTGCAGAATTGTCTCAGCTATTAATCATACCCTGAGACGTTTCTGCAGTTACATAGGCAATAGTGTAACACAGGTCATAACTGAAGAATCCGAAACAAAAAAAATCTGCTTTGTGAAGGATGATTAGATCATTTGGACACATTATGGGACTGAAACGTTCAGATTTATTTATACAGTTGCAAACTTTTTTCTGAATGTGAGCACTGCCTTTGATTTTGACCATTAAGGGTACATCTATTGCTTTTTTCCCCATAGTTTAGTGCACCTGATGTCTTTACACAGCATTCATCAATAAAAGGTTCACCACTCCATCTCTCTGATTCGGTTTGTTGCTTTTGCAGATGGGTGCAGTTTTGGAAACCTCACCAGCCCTCTTACTGTAGGGCTGAGGCACTTTGCACGGGGTATAGACCCCATTGCAGCCTTCTGGGATTTTGACCTTCTAGATGGACATGGAGGCTGGTGGGGAGAAGGGTGCCACATAATTAGTTCTGCAGGCAACATTACCACCATTCAGAGTACACACTTCAGTAACTTTGCAGTGCTAATGGTAAGTATATGACTTGGCAAATACACCTGTATTTCTCCCTCTCTCTTTTGCTATGCATGTATGTTCTTTTTTGTGTGCATCTGTATCATTCTTACTTGTCAGTAACTGACCTTCTGTTTTCTATAACGTTTAGTATAAGACGGTCTTAGAGAAAGTAAGTTATTTAACTGCTAGTAAGTGAATAAACCTGGTGGTCAGTTTTAATAACCAGAGACAGGCCTAATCAGAAATGACATTAAATTCAGGCTTACAAATGAAAGTTCCATCAAGGAATGATTAGGATGTAATGGTCATAAATTATAGGACAGGGTTTAAAAATGTATACTCCTGTGTGCTTTTACATCAGCACATCTCAGAGGCTGGTCTGCTTTTGTTCCTGCCCTGCACTGTGTTGATCATACTAATTAGTTGCAGGCATACCGCAATGTTGAATCATTTAATAAATTGAGAGGAATAACATCTTCTTCTCTTTTAAGTAAGGACAATGCTGTGCTTCTTGATTCTGGAGGGGTTTCAGTTTGTGAAGATAGCCTTCTTATGAAATTGCTGTTCATGAAGAAAAATAATTCTGTGCAGTGCTAACACATCAGCCTGCTTTGGTCTGTTCTCCGTCTCACTTACAGTTCCTATTGCAGTTATTTAACTATCCTGCTTAAAAGAAAGTTACCTTCATGAAAGCAAAAATATTATGCATGTAATAAGGACCTGTTATTAGTCAGGGAATAAAGGAAAGCAAACAATAAATGAGAGATTTCTAACACATATAGGTGAGAAAATGTTTGCACCATTAAAAATATGTGGTTTAAACCAGTTGTAAAAAGATTGGCCAGATGTGTATTATTAATACCAGATTGATCCTGCATTCTGGTGCATGATGGTACTGTAGATACTGCTTGTGTACGTTACATAAATGTTTATAGTTGAGTAAATAACGTATTGTGTGTATGTGTAAGGGACAGCAAACATAGGCGACAGGAATTGCGAGGACGTGTGCAGAGAATACCAATCTGCTGCTGTCAGATGGAGCCCAGATGGCAGCCAATCATAGCACAAGGCTGTGGCACCCACAAGTTAAATGCAGATATTATCGTCCACTTGATAAGAACTGATTTCCCTCAGAGTTACTTGAACATTTTTTCACCCATTCCAGAATTGTTCAGAATTTAAGAGCTGTTCCTAAGATTTGGCGACATCAAATATATCTGATTTTCTACAGCATCTGTGAGTTCCCTTTTTTCCCCCCAGCCACTTCTTTCCCTGAATGTGAAACATAATTTTACTTTGAGGATGTTTTCCTAAATTCATTAAAGGAAGCACCTGTTGACTTTGCAGGTGCCACACCCAAAATGGCTTCCTCCTCCTTCAGCTGCTTGGGTTCAGCCTGTAAAGTTACCAAATGTTAATTAATTGCTTGCAAACACCCAATTCCGTGGTTTCATTTTGTTTGTAAAAGCTGTATATTGAAACAAGGGCTACAATTAATTTTTGGTTTGTGAGTGGACTACATGTTTATCTTTGATAAGATGTAGCAGATTGTTTTTTCTACAACTGTAAAGGCAACCGAGGCACCTTTTACTGCAGCTTTTGCATCTGGTATGTAATTCTGTTTTCGGTCTTGTGTTTGTTTTGTCATGGTAATTCAACTTTGCTTTTTTTCCTGTGTGCACCTTCCATTTTTATCTGTGCAAGACAAGAAGATAGAATCTCAGACTCACCCTTGCTTTGCAATTGATCTGGTAGCAAACAACGTGATATGTTCCTTGGCTTGTGTTTCGCAGTTAACTTTTAAGAAAAAAAGATGCCTGACCTTAAGTAATTTTTATGCATAGATACATATACATGCTAAGCTATTAATTTATAATATGAACTATATAAAGTCCCTATGTGTATCTTTGTAATTCACACCTCAGTGCCTAATATATTTTAAAACACTAACAAACTGTCAGCGAATTCAGAATAGCTAGCGTATGGTATGTAGCCAGTGCAATTGGCTACAACATCATGATACATGTTATTAATCTATAATTCTCTAATCTATTAAACCATAAAGATTCATAGTTGATTATTACGTTTTGGGATAATAGGAGAAAACTGAAGTAGCATCTGTAAACTGAAGAGCAGCAATAAAGCTTTACATCACCACCAGAATAATGTATACCCTGCTGGAACAAGATGAAATAGAAGCCAAATGTCATTTTATAGCTAGTACAGCGTATATTCTGATTTGTCATCTTTTAAATAGCAAGACAAAGTTTGCGGAACTGCTTTGATGAAAGTTGTTTCTGCCTATGTACCGTAAAAGGGTTAAAATAAAGCTTTCGTAGAGTCCTTTTTTAGAAAGGCAGCAATCAAGGACTTATCAGCTATGATTGATAATTAATAAGCATGAGCATACTTCAAGTGAGAGGATTCATGTAGAGCCATTTGATTTCTCTCTGTGACAGTTGTTCAAGTGATGTCAATGAGAGAGAGAGAGAGTACAGTTTGGAGGTTGAGTTGGGAAGGAGATACAAGCTCCTTCCCTTGCAGGCTGTCAAGCTTTTACTCTGCTCTGGCTTGGGCCAGTGGATGGAAGTAAAATAGTAGTGTCAGACGTAATACAACATGATCTTATTCTTACCAACTTTTTAATGTTATGTCTTAGGGGTGGGTGAGAGTAAAATACTGTGAACTAAACTCCTGAGGTGTATTCCTGCATTTCTCTTCATATACTGTTGTGTGTTTAGACCAGTCCCCTATTTTGTCTTTTCTGTTGTCTGTAGGAGGAAGAGAGACAGTCACACTCTGTTCTTTCAGACATAGCCAAAGCCCTCTAGAGTCTTCAACTATGAACCTCTGCAATATGATTTTCTGGTTTAGAGTAAAATTATGAACTTACATATTCTGAAACTTTGGTATATCTAATTATAAGTATTTGTTCTATAAATACTATGCATTTGTGCTCTTTTGTGAACTGGGCTGTATATCAATATTTTAATTTTTCAGGACAATGTCTGTGTATATTATGATGAATCTAGTGCCCTGTAGCCATAGTATACCTGAGTGAAAACTCTTCAGGGGACAACAGAAATATCCAACAGCAACAATGAATTTCAAAGTTTGCTAAATATGTTTTAGCATACCTTGTCCTTTGTTCTTCTTTTAATTTTTCTTAGAACAAAATGGCAATTCAATAGAGATTGATATTACTGTTATTGTATAGAAGATTTCCTTTTCCCTCTCAGATTGCTTCATCAATAATAATTTCCTCAAATTTGCCAAATAAAATAGTAAAATTCTTAAATCTAAGTATGCTACTTCTCAATTAACATAAAATGGATTAATAAATATTTTTAGCATTTTTAATCGTAATCTGGAAGATAGGTCAAACAAACACAAAATCGTAACTCCTTTCCTGTTTTATCACAATATGTCATTAACAGCTGGGGGTTTATTGGATTTTATTATTATTATTTTGTGAGTGTAAGGAATCATTATTTGCAAAAGTAGCATACATTCAGTGGATGGCTATTTGAGATACTTAGGGCTGATGAGACTGAGCTGACAAAAACAGAACAAATTTGAAACTATTCTGGAAGCAAACCTTGGAAAACTGCGTGAATGAGAACTTGAAGAGAGGCAAGATACTAGGAACAGATCATGCTAAGAGTTGCAGGATTTTTCTCCTGTAGTTTTACAAGCATTCCTTGAATCTTTTTAAGTCTTTCCAAATTGGTAGGATCACAGTACCACAAAAGCTGTTTTCAGTATTTTCAGTGTGACTGGAGACAATTTCAGAATTTCTTAGGCCTATTCAAGTAGTTCAGTTCTAAAAACAGTCTTCTAAACTTCCACGTTACAGGTCTTCTCCAAATTAAACAGCCTGCCTAAGCTTTTATGAGAAATTAATTCATGAGTCGGGGAAGAATTACAGAGATGTCATTTAGAAGGTTGACATAATTACAGTATTTGACATTTTTCCCATAGAGAACACAGGGTTTTCTTGTAACAGGCTGTGGAAACGTGGTTCAGTACTTTGAAAAATCAGACTGCTTATAATGACAAGTTTAAGAATGAACTTTTCAATTTTTTGATGTGTTTAAACACCTACTTTTACACCTACAGAATAGACCTTAGCAGAGTTTAAGCACCAGAGACTATGAAAGTGATCCAGAAAGTTTACCTGCTATCTGTGAAATTAACATTTGGTGTAGCGGGAACTGCAAAATTTCCTTGAAGTAGACTCCTCTGCATGTGTGTTGATGCTTCCCAGTGTGAAGAGCTAGACTTCTAATCCCTGCTGTCATTCAGAGGCCTGGGCAAGGAAGCACATACTCTTCACCTAAGTCCTCAGCTGGCATATGCTGCTCACCTAACAGAGAATGCTTAGCCCATGTGAACAGTGTTGAGTCCAGCTTCCCAGAAAAGGTTGCTTTTCCCAGAATACTCCTGAATGTGCCAGTGTTTTGCATAAAGCTTTGGAATTGGAGTACTCATAAGAGCAAGATCTGGCTCTTACTCCTTTCTCCTTGGATTACATCTACTTTTTATTAAATTACACTTAATAACATGTATTATTTGCTTTATAAAATGCATAAACTGGCTTGTTACTGGGGACAAAAATCTAGGCTTGTCTCCTTCAAAACACACTAACTTTATAACAAATCAAGCCTCTGGCTCAAGCTCGCTCTTTCTGTTTGCTTGTGCTTTCTACTGGCTTAATGGATCTTGCATTCTCTGTGGTACATCTTCAACCAGAGGATAGAGTGATCCAGACTATAAAGGAGCTCAGTAAAATGGGCCCAGTCTTAGGAGGCAGGAGATGTAAGTTAAAGACCTAGAATCCAGGTCTTTAGCGATCTTATTGTCTTGGTAGCTTCTGCTGGGCTCCTTCCAATTCATCAATGTCTTTCTTGCGCTGAAGTGCCCCAGACTGAACACACTAGTTGGGATTTGGTCTCACAAGTGGTGAATGGAAGGGAATAATCACTTCCCTCAGCCTGCTGCCTGCACTCTTGCCAATATGGCCCAATATGTGTTTCACCTTAGGTGCCACAAGGGCTCACCACTGCCTTGCTTTCAATTTACTGTTCGCTGGGACCCTCTGGTCCTTTCCTGCAAAGCTTTTTTCCAGTCAGCTGTCCCCTAGCCTGTACTGCTGTCAGGGTTACTCTGTCCCAAAGACAGGAAACTTTTTATTTCTCTTCACTGAACTATACAAGGTTCCTGTAAGCCCATTCCTGCAGGCTGTTGAGATCCTGCCAAATAGCAGTCCCCTCCAGCACATCAACTGAGTGTGCGTTGCAGTGTTTTCAGCTCTCCGTAGAGACCCAACTCTATGGATAATTTCCATATTCTGGCTCCTAAACGTTGTAATATTTGGCACCTAATTTTTTAGTTTGTTTTGTTTAAGTAGGAGGAGTCTAAATACAAATAGGAATCTAATTCTTACATACTTGATTGTTCAAATGCACTTGTGTTTCTAAATCTCTGTGGTGCTTGGATATTACTTCCTTGGGGAAAACAATTTCAACGGTCCTACTTTGAACACAGAAACCTGTTTGACTATACTTTCTAACGTCATGCTATTACAATCAATATATTAAAAATAAATATTTAATTTGTCAATTTAAGTATATAGATTACAAAAATTTACAACACAAACTAGATTGTTTTTAGCAGCTGGGATTTTGTGAAAGTACCAGATATTTAGTATTAGTTCACTGTATCTTTCCTTCAGCTTTCTCAACGTCTGCTATTAGATGTCTCGGGGCTGCCTTGGGTATGTAATTTGTCTATACCTCTTTATACTTTCATATTGAGTATTAACTGACCAGTATAGATGTGTCTGTTTCCATTGACTTTTTTGAATGAAATCTCAAGTAAAGCTGAAACAGTCCCATTTGTACTCTGACGTTCTTATAAATCTGACTGTTGGATGAAATAGCTGATAGAAAGTCTTTTCTGTCACTAATTTCCATCACTAGTTTCTATTGTGCCTTATTTACTATGGTGGCATTTTACAGCTGAAAGAAGCTGGTTTCACTCCTTCTTATACGGGTGAACGAATGACGGGATTGTCATTAGACAACATCTTACTGGCCTTGTAGTTGTGGATGTAATGGTCAAAGTCTTGTGTATATTCATTTTCCTGTAGATAATCCCTGCCATTTTTCCAATATCATCATTGTTTGAATCCCCTCTAGGAAACAAAATCAAACCCACCTTTGTAAAAAGTAACATACAATTACGGTGCTTTGCATACAGCATTAAATAAAAGTAACTTTTTTTTCCTGCATGCTGTCTTCCCCAGAGGATTACTCAGGGGAGGCTGGCAGATCAATAAGGTTATATTATCATCAAAAAGCAGACCAGATATATTTATTATATCTATAATGAAATCAGTTTTCAATATACAAAACTCTTAAAAAGGCTATTCTACATTGGCAATAATGCATTGTGATACTCAAAAGTTTTACCACTTATTTACTGTAGAAGATTAGGAAAGAGGTAATTGTAAAAAATGAATATTTTAAAATTGAATTAGTTTTAAGATGCTGATTGTTCTTTATTCTTCTGCAGGCAAAATGGCTGTATCCCTGTAGGACATATGGCATTAGCTTTTATACTGATGTTCAGACAGTGATTGGTTGATCCTTGCATTTACACTGTTAAAAGCTAGTTCTTTAGCACACTGAAAGATGCTACCTGAAGTAAAACTGCTTTCATTTTTTTTTTCTACATAAGTGTGTAGCTTCACTGTGTTTCCTTTTTCACAATTTTGATAACTTTTCAGAGTATATTTTCAGAAAGATCCAAGATATTTATTTCTTTAAATAACCACACTGTTGCTACTATATTAGTTACAGTAACAGTATTCTTAATGCACAGAAATGAAGCAAGTGTGTATGTAAAATTATGACAAAGTGTACTTTTGGCATACCAAAATATGATTATATCAGTAAGAGCTAGATAGAAGTAAATGTTTTATCATTTTCAGCAGAGTACTACTCTAGTAATATGAGCCAAAATTGTACTGAACATTTCTGCTAAATACTAGTGTACCTCAAGAAATTTATTCTGTAAAAGAATTAATGAGGAGATGATGCAAATAAAAACATGGGAGAAAAGATGGTCAAAAAAAGGGTGTTTGTGTGAAGGTTCAGTGGCAGTTCTGAGCAAATAGACTTTTAAAGAATTATTTGAAATTCCTGAATTCAACGTCCTGAATGTATATTCATGCACACTAAAAAAAAAAATTTAAAAAAAATCAGAAGACCTCAAGAATATAGGTCTGTCATATTAAAAAGCTACCACATCAAAAGACAGAGTTCTTTTCCTCTTCTGTTTCACTTGTGGTTGAGGGAAGAGTAGCAAGAGATGTTAGGAGACAGCATAAGAGTACCTCTGCGACAAGGGACTCCACCTCTGACTTTGAGTCTTGGTGAACTGGGCAGGGCCAAGAGAGGACTCTGTGGAACAAGCTGGTGACTGAGAAGATGTAAATGAGGTACACTTGCAAGCTGGGAATGTATTTGAAGTGAAATGGGATGTGACGACATATATTTGCCATGTTGGTCAACCATTATTTGTTCATTTTGATAGTTTTTTCATTTATGTTGTAAGCTGCTCTATTTTAGACCTGTCATTAATATGCATCTGGAGGAACTGGTGAAATCAATCTTAGGAACTTTAAAGCTAGTATGAAGAAAAATAATGACTACTAGGGCATTTGTTACTTGTAAGGACCTTTCTAAAAGGTAAACGGAACAGTACCTTTCCCCCAATTTAATAATTGCATATACTCATGAACATTAGCTGCTTGTACATGGGCAAGTTCATATCCATAAATAATGGTGCTGGAAATCAGCTCTCTGCATGCAAATGTGATTAAAAAAATGTATTACCATTACAGTCCCAGTCTCCAAAGGGGAGATTTCACCTCAGGAAAGTAATATTGAATGTCTTCCAGGGGAACCTAAAATTGATAAATAAGAAAAAAGTCTTTTAAATGTATGCCAGCATTTTCAGTGTTAGCTTGCTGGATTGTCATATTCAGTGCTTTTTCAGATCTTAGCTTTTTCTGTGCTGGGGTGTATGTTCATTTTGTGTGTGCAGTTAGTGCCACTGCACATGGAAACTGGCATGTAAACGGCACTTTCTTTGCATTCAGGTGGTCATTTACACATCTAACTTGTTTGCAGAATTCTAGTGCCACAGACAGAGGTGGCTTAATGTATTACTGTGAACCTCTAATGTTTGGATTAATTCAGGTAGTCTGAAGACATAATCTTTGCTGTAATGGGCTCCTTCTGCTTTCCATCCATCACACCTGCAGATTTAGCTTTCCTATTATTTCTTACTTAATTTAGAATGGGAAATTTGATATGGTTAGTTTTACAAAGATATTAATAGTTTTTCATTATGTTTTTCATGAAAAATTGTGTCAGCAGGCACTAGCAGGTCCAAAAGGAATGTGAGGATCTTTACTCTGCTGTTAATATAGCTGTCAAGCGGTTTTTGAATTGATTCAGATAGTAGAGTATTTGCAACCGAGTGTGAAGGTCACTGGGTCAAAGGAAGTGTATCAGCTGGGAATTGTATTTGAATATAGGAGCAAGTCAGTTGATATTTTGTGTGTATTCTCATGGCTTTTGTTTCTTCGAGTGGTTCTTCTGCAGCCATGTATATGCCATTCAGAGACCTTTATGGTAATTTGATATTTTGTACTTAATATCCTAGTAAAATACACACATAAAGTTCATGTTATCAGAAGGAACAGATATTGCTAATGCCTGGAAAATGTAATATTCTGTGTATTTTTTCAGACCTTTTTTTTTTCAATTAGGATATGTCTGCTTGTACAAAAAGGTTAATTTCTTTCTTGCAAAGTGTATGCAGATGAGAAAAGAGCAGTCTGATGTTATTGTAAATTCATGAACTATATCTACATAAAAAGTTCATCATCTTATTTTCCTGCTCTTGAAAGGGAACAGCTAGAAATGACAGGACATATTGAAATGAAGTCTCAGAGTTTCACACATGCCTAACAATGTTAAATCACTTTGTTTTCTCCTAGGATTTTAAGACAGTGCTGTCTTTCCCCCAGTACCCAGGGGAGTTTCTGCACCCTGTGGTATATGCATGTACAGCAGTTATGTTGTTGTGCCTCTTTGCTTCCATTATCACCTACATTGTCCATCACAGGTAAGATTTCCATTTTAAGCACTTGTGTTAAATGGTCAGAATTTTGCTGACAAACTTTATTTTTTGCAACGTCACTGAAAAGATTAATTAAAATTATCTGAATTACTGTTGGATACTAGTATCAGCAATGGGATTTACACCAGAGAAATATATAAAAAAACCCACCTTTCTAAAGCTGTTCCCAAGCTGTATCTTTCCTGAGACTTATGTCTAAATAGTCCACACGCTGCTGCTAAGATTTTTAACTTCACAATTCAATATAAAGCCAGGAGCACTATCAAATTGCTTTCTGGCACATTCCAGTTGAGCAGCACTTTGGACAGCTCCACTGGTGTATTGGCTCCTAAGACCAGGTTTGGTTGAAAGACTGGTAACTATCATTGGGGAAAAGAAACTTTCTTTGACTTCTAAATCTTCTTGGTTTTATAAAACTTGTCTTTTCCTTTATATGAAAGATTTATATAAATGCCATCTTAACTACATACTTCTGTTAAAGACCATTAGCAATTTAAAATGGTAGGAAGGTATTGTACTGTAGAAGCTGCTAAATATTAATTAAGTGAACTTAATGCAATGACTTCTGATCTTCAGCTTCCATTTAATCCTGTAGAGATGTCTTGTTAAAGTTCTGCATATCTGAATCTATGCAATAAGCCTTTTGCTTTTATTACACTACTTTAAATGCTTGAGTTGATGGGGGAAACCTTAAGTCAGTAGACCCTTGTCAATAGACTACAATTTTTACCATTGATTGTACCTTTGTACCATTTATTTCAATGCTGTATGCATCAGACTCTGTCCTATAGGTAGATTGCTAAGTAGCTATTCAAGAATCAGAGAATTTAATTCTATCATACTAAGCATTTTTTCCAAATTGTAATTTTCATAATAAATATGTTGGGTTTTAATTTTAAAATGTGATTTTTCAACAGCACAATCCGAATAAGTAGGAAAGGATGGCACATGCTTCTCAACTTTTGTTTCCATACTGCTCTTACGTTTGCTGTTTTTGCTGGTGGAATCAATCGCATTAAATATCCAATTATATGTCAGGCTGTAAGTATCTGCCTTGGTAATTGTTTCTAGTAGAATGAAAACCTGAAACTGTGTCTTTTATCATAATATTGATAGTTCTCTTTCTTTTCATTGATTGTTCCTGGATCTTAAGTTCTTCAGTATAAGTCATCTGAGTTTCTGTGAGAGGCTGACTAAATCACTAGCTTCTCTGCAGCTCAGATTTCCTTAGTTTAAAAAAATCCCTGGAAATCATAATATTTCTCTGTTCTACAAGATAGTTGAAAACTACGATTCCCAAATACTTGTGTCCTTTCTGATCTTCGAATTGAATGTGTGGAACTAAAATTACTGCTGCACTTCTGTAATACATATACCATTTGCCTGAGGGTGGCCCTGGCTTCACTGGGTGATTCCTAAATGTACACTTGGGCAGCGTAATGTTTATAGTATGATTGTGTCTTGTAATTACAACTCAAGCAAAGGAGACACAGCAGACCAGTACCCTTGTGATTTTTGGACCCCTGTTTGCACTGCTGGACTATTTCACATCTCTTGCTTCATCCTTTCTGGGGATGTAGTGCCGTGAGATGCGCAGAGAGGGCATGGCTTCAGCTGCTCTGAATATAGAGGCTGTGTCTGTACAATGTTAAAGAGAGTCATTTCAGTCATCTTCTGTAATGCCTGATGAGGGCATGTTGCAATTTGTCTTAAATATTTCTTCCTCTTGGATTTTATAGAAGCACTCCAGATCTCATGAATGTCCTAGGTATTTACCTGTAGTAAAGCACTTTATTAAGCCAACATTCTCCCAGATACTTTGCCTGTCACTAATCTGGTTCTTCTGGTTGACTTGAATGGGTGTAAAGAGCAAGAGTTGCCAGCCAGCAGCAGAGTCACTGCAAAACTTGCATAACTAGTGTAAGAGTTATCATTCTAATTTTCAGTGAAATGCTTTGGAATCTTTTTGTGTATACTTGTGCATGACTTTCAATAAACAGCCCATGTAGGTGTGTAAGCACTTCTAATGCCCTACATGCAAAGTCTACCTATGCATATTACATGGTATTCCTTTAAATGACACAGGTTCCACTAGATTATTCTAAGCTAAATATCTCCCAATATCTAGTGTATTGCATCATAATAAATTTGTGAGTTCTAGAAAATTGAAATATAACTTACCATTGTCTTTACCTGCACTTTGCGAGTGAGGGTAGCAGATTAGTTTGTAGGGCTATGCAATTACATGGTCACAAATGACCATCTGTTGTTCAATCATTATCTGGTTATTTACTTTGCAGATTGCGTGGTAACAATGCAGTATTAACAGTGATAATGAAAAAATGATTGAGATAAATGAGTTATTAATAATCTCTTATGAGTAACACATAAACTACAGGGGTATCTGCATAAAATGCATTATCAGTGACAGCTGTTTCTTGCTATGGTATAGGGCCAGACCCTGAGCTGCTGGGAAATATACACACTTAGGGAAACTGAATGGACCCATTCACATATGCATTCTAATCAATTTTGTAAGGTTATTTATTTACCTGACAGCGTGCTACATCAACAAAAAATATCAGCAGCATTTAAAGCATAGGCAAGATATAGGACACGCAATACACACACAGTCCTTTGGTTCCTGGTAGATATTGTCTTATGCAATTAAGTAGGGCTAATGGATCCAACAGTCCAAACAATCTAAGACAAGACTCCTATAGCTGGTAACAGACAGAAAAACTGTTCACTCCCAGAACATTATACCTCACCACAGCCCCTTTCTTGCCTGCTGACAGCAACATTTTTCAAAATCTTGTGAGTCCCAGTGCCTGTCTCCTCCTGTGATAACCCTGAGTGGTTACTCTATCAATTAATAGTCAGCGTGCCAAAGCTAGGAGGTAGTGAGGTCAGACCTAGTAATGGTTTCCCGAGAAGCTCACATATTTTAATGTTTCCCTTAGTTTGTGTAAGCGGTGGTGGGGTGGACAGCACTCCTCCTGAGTATATAATACAACAATTCTTTAAATTACCCAGCCTACCAAAAGGTATATTTATATGGTTATTTTGGGCTTGTGTGTCCACTAAATCTAATTTTTGTCTCTTTCTCTTTTTTCTCCCCCCACCCCCACCCCACCCCGCTCCAGTTCTAGGGGAAAAATGATGTTAGGGTTTAAAAATATATTTGTGAAAATACTACTGCTTCAAGCAGCACTAAAATATTAGTTATACTCCATGTGTAACTCCATCAGTGTTGCTATAGCACAGGTATCTTTCCATCTGCTACAATCCAAAACACAGTTTCACCCTGCTGCAATGTAATTTACACTTTTTGTTTCCTGAGTGCAGGGGAGAAGATTTCAAGTGCAAGCGTTTTCTGTCCTAATCACTGAAATGTGGTGTCAAAGCCAGTGAACTTCCATCTTTCTTACTGCAATTATCCCTAAAACTTCCACACAAATTTCACTGCAACATCCTTACCCAAGGGAAATAATAGACTGAGTTAATTTTTATCCTTCATAATTAACCAAGAAAGGTGGTTCTAAAATAACTCATTTGGATCACCTTCTCCCTCTAAATGAGGTGTCCCAGGCTAAATTGAAGCAGCAAGAAGTAATGCTATGGAAATGGACCCATTTTTCTATTATAGATAGCTGGAAGAACTTTCATGTGCCCTTGAAGGCAAAATAATTACAAAAAAAAAAAAAAAAAAAAAGTGTTTTAAGAGATGGTAAGATATTTATTTTTATCTGGAATCTAAAAATCTAAAATTCCCTTTTAAACCTGCTTACCTGTTTCAGAGAGGATTTTGTATAGACAGTCTCACTTGTGTATTCTATGCAGTCTTTATGATTTATAAAGAGAACTGATGTTAGAGTGCTGGTCTGGAAGACTGGATTTCTTCACAGATTTCCTGTGTGAATGAGGTTATATCTGCAGACTGTTTAGATTACCCACAAATCTGATTCTGGATGTCACTAAATGCTGACTATTGTTGTAGAATTCAGAGTCTTGAGTTTATGGAAAAATCCTTTATGCAAGGCAAATGTTGTGTTAGGAATGGCAGAATGGCCTCAATCAGAGCCAGTGTCATATGTCATATGAGTGTCATATGTGAAGGTGCTTGTGAATTCCTTTCTATAGGGCAGTAAATCTTCAGCAAGAAAGGTGAAGCCCATTCCATACTAACCAGTAGCCTAGAAGTCAGAGTACTATTCTTGGAAGTCCAGGATTTGGTTTTGAATCCTGTTAAATTAAGGAGGTCGTAGAACTATGCACCACATAGTTGGGTGGAAGTGGTAGATAGAAAAACTATAGAAGGAGGGAGGAAAGAGCAGTTCTTTCAACTCTAGGGTTTTTTTGTTTTGTTTTGTTTTGTTGGTTTTTTTTTTAAAGAATGGGTGTAAAGTTAAGTGCTGTGACCAAGTTTGCCAGTTAGGGTGTCTGAAGTGACAAATGCTATTCAAGAGTCCTTGAGTGGTCTTTGCTGAGAAAGGTGCTGCACTGTTCAGCTCTGCTGAGGCAGGAACAGGTTGTCATAGGCACAAGCAAGACTTCAAGTGGCTGGAAACTTTTACTAGCAGCAACCTGAGGCGGCTAAAGACTTTGCACGCTATGGAGTTAGATTGCATGCCAAACCAGCCCTTCCTAGTCTCAGGTACCTGATCTGTGGATCTGAACTTCTTGCTCTAAATTTTCTACTTGTGAAGGGAGCACGGGGTTGTTCTAAGGCTAAGTGTTTTAAGATCATGAAATATTCACATCTAGTGGTGTTACAGACTGCAGAGAAATTCCTGAATCCCTTCATCTCACTGAAAAAAAAATCACTTTCAGGGCAGGATTAGTAGTTTAATTGGGATGTCATATATATCCATATCCTTCTTTAAGTAGAACTGGCTGAAGAAGGACAGTCTTATCTGAAATATGATTACAACTGAAGAAAAAGAAATGAAATTTAAAACTATAGGAAAACAAAGAATTTGTGTTCAAGTTAAAGCTGATCAAGAGAGTTTTTTGTGACAAAATGCTTTGCATAAATATGCATTCTGGTCTGGAACTTAAGTTACCTCTAAAGTACTGAAGTGTATTGAAGGAGCATATACAGACAGCATCTTCTTACTGTAGAAAAGTGTAATCTTCTATTCAGTAGGCTGGTGCTTATTCCCAAAGATAAGAGTTCTAAGAACACAGGACATGGAAAAAACGAGTCCAAGAAAACGGGAAAATTTTCACCATATAACTGTGGTTATTAAACAGCTTTAGGTGCAATGCTGTCTTCAATGCATACATCCTGACAGTTCTTTCTGTACCATTTAGCCTGCCAGTGGAAAACCTTCTTATGAATAAAGGTCATCACTAATATATTCAATTATAATCCTTTGTTCTGTGTGGAAAACTTGACCCTTCCCACACATTTTATGTGAAATTCAAAAGTTCTAGTGATTATAGTTTTAAGTGAACACTTGGGTATTTAATTTGTATCTATTAACTGTCCTCTTAGGCTTTACGGAGGCACAAATCCAGTAACAAGATATACATAGATAAATTTGTACCCTGGACCTTTAGTGCATAAACCTAAGGTTTACATTTACTAACAAAATTGAGAGTTTACTGAACAAAACTATCTTTGTCCTGTTCCCCTTTCTGTTAAGCCTTGTCTTGCCCTTCCAAGTCACGAGCTGGTATCTCATGTGTTTCTAGCATGGGGCTCAGATGTCTTCCTAGCTTAAGAGAGCTAGAAAGAGGTGATCCCACTGAAAGAGACACAAGAGCATGCAGCCACAGCTCCTATGTGCAACAGTGAGGAAAATGCATCTCCGTGGCGTGACTGTCAGTGTGGAGATAGGGGGAAGGAAGAGGCAGAGAGTAAAGTCCACCACTCTGAAACACTGAATTTTCAAGATGAGGTGACAGGCATTTTTTTACTGATTATTAGTAGTAGATGAATAACAGCAAAAATTCTAGTCCAGAAAGTAAATTTAGTGATAGGAAGTGAGAAATAAAATCATCACTACATAGAGAAAAGGGTAACCCTTTCCTTTGGAAATTAGTATAACAGCTCAGTGCACCCTTCCAAATTCCACGTTTTTGTTGTGTCATGTATGTTTTATCTCAATTGTCACCATTGTCCTTCAAATCTGTCAGTCATAAGGATGTCCTGTATCATGAGGATATATCCTCTTTTCCTTTAAGCATGAAATGCAAATTGATTTTATTTTTTTTAAGAGAAAGAGACATATTAAAGAGTCAGTACAGAAGATGGTAACATTTCTGTCTCTTGCCTGTGTTTGTTCAATTTGTCCATACATCAGAAGGAACTAAGTTGCTGAAATATGAGCACACTGTGAAGTAATGTGACTAAGGTGTAGCACAACAATGTTTTCAGTTCAGTCGTGTCCTTGAAAGTTCAATAAAATTGTTTTATTGTACTATTTTTAGGAATCTTGTTCACTTAAGTGGGTGATCATTTCTGTATATAGGGCTGTATATGTTGTCAAAATTTCACATGCATGTGCCTTCTCCCATAGAATTCATCCCTGCTGTTCATATTCTTATGGATTCTTTGGCGTACTTGGGCAGGATAATGACAGAATATATAAGTAGCAGTGCTATGCTGAAATGAGAAGGAGGTGTAGAAACCAAAGCTCTAGAATTTTTCCAGTTCTTTCTCATGGCTCCCACCTCCTTTTTCTCCCCCTTTCTCCTCTCCCTCCTGACTTACTCCTTCACTCCGACCTCTAGCTCATAGTTATATTCACTGCGTCCCTACAGAAAATGCTGCAAGCTGCATATGAACGAAGTCCAGACAGCACTAGCCACTGAACTGGCAACATCTGCCAGCTGATGGTACAAACTTGTCTCATTCTCTTATTTCTGCTTCTTTTACCTCGAGCAACAACAGCTATGAAGACTTTATACTCCCTTGTCTAATGTGTCAGACAAGTCCCAGAGAAAATTACAAAGGGTTTTCTGTAGATGATATTTGCTGCTATCTTCAAGTTTTGTGCTATTTTACTAAATGTAAACAAAATTAATGGAACATTTTTTCTTTACCCATCAATTATTTTGTTTTAAGTTGAGCAAAAATGAACACTGGTTCAAATAAATCGTTATAATAGATTTGTGTTAGCTTTATTCAGCAGTTCTCTGTATTCCTTAAACATTTATGTGCTTTCCAATTATAGCAATATTTTACTTGTCACTGCAAAATGTCAGGTTATTGCTTCAAAGGTAACCTCATTTTATATAATCAGATGGAGACTTGGCTGGTGTAATAAAGCATTGGAGATTGGATAAAATTCCAATTACTGTTTCCATAGTAATGAATAACAATTACTAACATAACAAAAATGTTAGTATTTTAGAGGTGTTTGTACTTTATTGTACATTCAATGATAAACACACCAGGTTTTTGGAGACAAAATATAACAACACTATTGAGAGTTTGTATTTGTCTTTAAGGGAGGATGCCTAGACCTGTCACTTTAATTTTAAAAATTGTATGGCCAAGTTTATAAGTTCCTTGAAATATGTCTGAAAATAATCTGGGTTTAGGCAAATAGTACTGATCCCATTACAAGAAGTCAACCTTGGCTATATACAGCTGAGGGAACTGGATATTCAGGGATATTCCTGAAAAATGAAAGGAAATAGTAGCATAATAGCAAGTAAAATTTTGACCTCTCATTAATTTTTAAACTGCATTGTCATGATAAACTAACACAGCTTGCAGCACAAACTAAGTTTTACATCACTTTAAATCCAGGTGTAAATAGTTGTCATTAATCAGGTTCTTGGAAAATTAATATCTTTACAGTCTTAGTTTCATAACGTATCATCTGGTATCACAGATATTATCTATGATTCTAGGAAACAACAGATTTAATCTGCTTTTTAAAAAATGTTTTCCCTGGTTAGAAATAACCAGAGAGAAAGTAAAAATGGGTGCGCTTACAAATTCAGTTTAAAAAGATCAGTTTTCTTGTACGCTTGTGCAGTAAGATTTTTCTAAAAGTCTTGTTTAAGTGATCCATTTACTGATGTGTTTACTGTCCACTCTTTTCTAGGTTGGCATAGTACTACATTATTCTACACTCTCTACTATGCTATGGATTGGAGTAACTGCCAGGAATATTTATAAGCAAGTCACAAAAAAACCTCAGCCATGCCAAAACAGTGACCAACCTTCTTATCCAAAGCAACCACTACTCAGGTATGGAATATTAGTTATGCTTTTTTTTTTCTTCTAATGTATTCCTAAAGCATACAAATTTTAAACAATTTCACACTTCCATTTCTGTATTCTTTACCTTTTACAGTCAGTAAATAGGATCCATAAAGAATTGAATCAGGGGTATATAAAAATCTGAAAATTTATTGTATGCTAATAGTAAACTCTACTCATGAGATGGCAATATGCAGAAATGGTATTGGCTACGTTCAGATACCTTTATCTGAACAGGAACAATTCCAATGTTTCTGTTGGTTTCTTTTGGAGGAAAAAGCCCTGGCTTGCTTCCGGGTTAAGGCATTATTTAATCATCAGAAACTACGCTATAATGACTCTCCCTTTACCCTTATCTGTTCTGCTGTAAATCTTGCCCACACTTGTATTGATTGCCTAGCAACCTGATAGCAACCTTCCTCATTCCACATCAGAGATCTAATGCTATTACAGGAGCGACTGAAAGTCTGGACTCCCTATCAGCTTTCTAGATGGAGCAGACTAACGTATGTGTCTCTGAGAGCATGGCAGGTGTAATGCAGTAAGAATTTTAACTAGGTGCCAATGAGATGCTGAAACTTCAAACCAAATAGTCGGTCTGCATGGGGTGAGGGGGGAAAGCAACTTGACCATAAACTAAGATTTCCAACCAAAGGCTGGATGAGTGAGAAGATGGATTCATCTTTCTTGAGTTTAGCTATCAAAAAGTTAAATGTTAGCCAATGTTATCTAGTGTCCCTGTATAGATTTTGGAGGGAGACTGAGAGAGAGAAAAAATCCTAGAGAATGATTCTTCCCATGTGTCTTGGATGTTTCTCTGAGGACAGGAAGAGTTGTCTTATGGAGGTGCCTCTCTTTCCCTACAGCCCATGGAAAAACCTGAACAGTCAATTGAGGTAAAGACCTCAGTCTTATAGTGAGGGGCAGAAAGTATGAATTCTACTTTTCATGGCTTTGCTGTGAAAAATCCAGATTGGTGTATTCTTTTAGACAGACTTAGCTTATTTTATTTTGAACACAGAATGTTTATTGAGTAGCACTTACAGATGGCTCTGTGAGGTTATCACAACTTGTTAAAAGTCCATAGGAAGATGAATTGTATTTAGCTGTCTGATTCTGCTGAGTGAAATCTTTATTAATTTGATTAATTTTCTTCTTTTTAAAACATTTTTTCTAGAGATGAAATTGACTAAATTTAACATAAAATTTGTATAGTGAAAGGATGGCCCATATTGAACATTATCTTTGTTAGGTGTAAGCAAGAGGATATACTTTCACTCCCAGTGCCTGACTTTGCAATCCATGGTTTACTGTACCCTTCTTCAGAGATGATAGTTTTACTCTTTGGCTACTAGTTCATGGCAAGATAAATAACTGACAATTTTCAAATGCTTCAGTATGGCTATTAAGGTAGAAAATTGTTACAGGTTACATAGACCCAGTATAGTGTATGTTCTTCAAATTCAAATCTTGTTTGAGTCGCAAAACAACAGAAAATCAGGTTACAGAGAAGATTAATTGGAATCTTCATTGTACTTGACATGCTGACGTTCTCAGATAGTGAAAAAAAACCCAATAGATATTTTAGGTTTAGTAATAGAAATTATAAACCTTTTAGCTGTAAGAAAACATGGGTATAATTGTTTAATAGCTAAGTAAAATTATTCTGTTATATCTCTCACTCAGGGTACCGTATGTCCTAGAGACACAGACACTGAAATGTCTAATATGACTCATAATGGTTAGTACTAGATTCAAAGTAGTAAGGATCAATTTCATTTCATGTAGAAAATGGGCATAGTATATGGAAAATTAAAAATTGCTTTAAGCAAGAAAATGCCAAACTCATAATTAGTAATTGTTGTTCTTTTGGAATGATAACGATCACTTTTATGGGCATCTTAACTTTCATGGCTTTAATAAAATTAAAATCAGAAATTTTCTGTATCATAATATTTCCATAAAATCCATTTAAGATTATTATATTTCAGTGTAGTCATTTGATACCAGTAAATAGCTAAACAATATAAAATCTGTTCAAATGGAGATCGAGCTATGCTTTTTTTTTCATATGTCAGGACCATCAGTGCTAGGAAGCATTTAACAGGGTCTGCAAGACATTTTTAAGCAAGAGGTAGTTTTTCAGTAAACCCTGCCTGTATACCTAGTTTGAATTGCGTTCAAGTTTTCTTGAACACAAATATATGAATGTGTTTGGCAAGAACTGTATGCTTTGGTGTTCTCTTTCAGTCTTTTCTGGTAATGGATGTATATGATAGACTGGGTTTCCAGTTCACATATGAGGAGTTTTCTATTCCTTGTATATGCACTTGCTGTATGAGGCATAAGAATATCTTTTCTGAGTCAGTGAGTGGGGACTACTGCCAAAAATCGATACATAAATCTGTAACATAGAATTTACCACTTTTTAAGCAGCTTGAACCACTCTGAAAAGTAGCTGAAATAGTGAAAATAACTACCAAAATATCTCAAAGGAACCCTTACCTGTTAGTAGGAAAAGACATTTGCTTGTAACAATTGCTTCAGTTTCTCTGCCTGCTATTTGTGTATTCATTTGCAGAAGTGAGACACATGAGGTACACTTGATCTTTTACTCCTAGTTTTCTTTGAACTGTGGCAAGATTTTGGATCCTATTATGTAAAATTGTGGTTCTGTCTTAGTTTTCTGTGTTCTAGGTACAGTGATCAAACTTGCTATCTTTTTGCAGTGTAATTTTACTGAAACTTGTTTTTCATAGCAATCTGATTTCGAATAGTGCCTCTTTTTATAAATTAATCATGTCATATAATAATTTATATAGTTATATGTTATGTACTATATATTTTATACATTATATATATTATCTGTTAATTATAGAGTTAAAGCTGTCAGGGCCTATCACTCTGATGACTGGAACCAACTGTAACAATTCCTGCATTTTTTACTAAATGTGCCTAGATGCTAAGGAGGTGGATTAAATTAATGCATCATTGAGTTTTGTGTATTGAAATGCTGAACCCTAGCACTTCAACAGATAATTAAATGACTTCCTGTAAAATATACTTCCTGGCATTAATAGTAATAAATAATTCTATCCATTCATCCTCTGTGGACATTTGTTACACCTGGCAGAGTTTGGCCTCTGACTCATCTGAAGTCACATTTTGCCAGCAAAGACAAAGGGGCGTGCAAGATTCAGCTATTACGTGCAATGCACAAAACTTCTCATCAGCTCAAGCTGAGGCACAGATAGTATTAGGTTTTGTACCTGATATGTGCATGCATTTTTCATGTGATGTTCTGTGCACAGATCAGACAGTGCACAGTACTGACCAAGCAGAAAATATTTCTGAAAAATATTCTGTTAAAATCACTGCTTTCCAGAAAGACAGAAAAAAATCAGACTACTATCATTTTGAATAAGATAGCTACTGAGCACAATTGCACTGTAAACATTTAAAATAAAAAGATAACTACACGCCAGCTGGGCCAGAGACTGGTGTTAGGGAGACAGATAATTAAGTTACCTTTTATCTCAAGGTTAGGTACAAATATGTCTCCTAACTTCCTCCATCCTCTTAGTCAATGCACACTTTGCAAGGTAACTAATATGGCAAACTTCAGATTACAGAGAGCCCGATATCCTATATCTGTCATGAAAAAACATCGATGTGGATAAATAAGGTTGCAGAGTCAACTACAAAGTGGCTAACAGGTGATGTCACTGTCTCTGCTGAAATTCATATTGTGTATTACGTAATGTATCTTGATAAGCTTTTTAAAAGGTTCTTACTAAAGTTGTGGGGCTTCTAGGAAAAGTACATCATGCACTGCCTTAGAAAAATTGTATATCTAGCTGTAGTAGCAGTTTAGGAATGGATTGTTTGTCCTTCCCTTCATTTTCAAAGTACTAGGCTTAGTATTATGGTTATTAAAATTAACATAGAGAATTTTGGGAAGATCATAATTCAGGCAAATCGGTTTTCAGCATCACACTCAGGACACCTACAGTCAATACCACTGCCTTCAATTCCATGCTCTGTTTTGAACCTTACATGATTTTAAACTTTAAGTACCATTTTTAGAATGAGAAAGCTGTTGGCATATTTCATGTATTTCGAAATGTCCCAACTGTTTTATAGAAACTGTCCTTTAACTTGCATACAGAGCAGACCTAGAAATAGCAGGTGAGAACTGAAGAGGTTTGGTCGAACTGTAACACCTACTAACAGGTGTGTACGTGCACGTGTGTGTACGTGTCTGCTATTCTATATGAGCTTGCGTAGGGGTAAGTTTCTGTACATAACCCATACAACTCCAGAGTACTGAGTGATGTTTTGAAAGTATCAATAGGGGTCTTCCTCGTGGGCTGTGTTTGTGGTGTAGATATGACTAACAACTTACACCCTGATCACATGGACGTGCAAGATGCGATGGTGCTCCACTTGCATACTCCCCCTCTCCTGCAAACGCAGCAGCAGCTGTCCACAGTCATTCCCTGGCTCAGTATCTCTCTCTCTCAGCTGCCTCAACATTAATCAGTAGTATCCAGCTAAACAGTAGCTAAGTATCCGTGTGACACTGAATTATGTTAAATTCTTCCCCTGCAAAAAGGAGAAACTATGCTAAACTTTCAAACCCAGGAAGGCCCTCTCCTCCGGTTTGGGTCGGCCAGTCCTGTGATAAGTCTCGTGCCTCACAGTGAGGAGATTTTACAGGCTTGCGTGATTCCACAGGGCTCACGGCATCTGCTTTGTTCACAGTGTTAACCCTGCTTGTCTCAGGCTGAACATTTAGATGACTGATCTCAATTCTGACAAGCTGGAAGCCATGTCAGAGGCACAAATGGCTCTACTGCTATGTACTGCTGCATTTGCCTAACTGCAGGTACCAAGGGAGCCTGGTTGGAAGTGCTGTGACTTCCATCACAAACTGATGATGTGGCAATTTTTGCTGAATATGTTGCCAACAACGTAGGCTATTTCCTGAATCTGAGTTGCACGCAACAATATTCATGATGTCATTGAAAATTGGCACATGATGCTTTTGCACCATAGTGAAGGTACTGAAACCAGTTCTAAAGACTAAAGACTTATTATATTTAGTTTTTTTAAGAATTACTATATGCTTTACCAGAGAAAAACCCAAGAATAAAAAGAACTAATGGTTTCTAACTTTCCTCAGGTTGAAAGGGTCTTCAGAAAATGATCTTTGTTACTCTCGGGGTCTAGAAAATTTCCCCTATCAGTTACAAGTTTGCTATAATTTATTGCAGCATAATAGCAGTGTAATGGGGGATCGAAGTTTGACCATGATAACAAATTCTCTATTAAACTTCAAGTTTGCCAACTATGTCATGTCATTTTCTTGGCCACATTCTTTTCTGGATCTCGAGTGTGAATCATATGAAGCGACTTAATTTACATTCTGACAGCCACAGATATTACTTGTCCCCTTGACACCAGCAGCTCTGAAATGCAGTTAAATTCTAGTGCATTTTTCATTAGCAGTGGCTCTCATGAATTCATGTCTTCCAGTATCAAACAATGATTGAGAGAGGGACAGAGAAAGAGGACAGATGAAAAGCGTCAATTACTGTCTATTGTTTTCTTCTTTATGGTATGCCCTTAAATATTAATTCTTCTAATCTTGACCCATGGAAGCCCATGTTTCCTTCCCCCAGTGAACATACCAAACCTCGTCTATAAAGTTTTAATTTAGGCCTGATTATCCCAAGGGATTATCTGCCTTTTCCTTAACAAATCTCTATAGTTTGTGTATGTTGAAATAAACAGAAAATGCCACAGGGCAGAATTCTTGGAAGCCCTGAGATCAGTGTAGCTCACCATTAGTTTACTATTACATAGACACAGTTCTGTCATTGGAAAGTGAAACTGTGATGTCTCCCTGCAAATAAGGTTTTCACCAACTGGATAAATTATGGTATGGGAAGCCAACAGTTTTACCATACTATACCATGCTCGAGGAAGTCAGCTATAATTAAAAATACTTGACAGCATCCTTCGCTTAGAGGACAGAATATTTTGATGCAGGCAGGGTCAGTCATCAGGAAGTTTAACTCATGTCTCTGATATCATCAACACCTCTTATTTTAGTTATTGGAAATTAAGACTAGAAAATTATCTTTTCCATTGTATATTTTTAGATAATTTTCAAATTGTGCTGTAATTAGTTTGATTCATTAATGAACAACGGAAGTTTTTGCAATCCTCATGTATTCATAAGGCCACTCAATACCATAAGTTCCTAAAAAGAACACAGTGTGTAACAGCTGCTTTCATACAGATTATCTGCAAGTCACCATTCCCATGTTTCTTGTTTCAATACTTACCATATTTCCGAGGAAGGAGAAAGGCCATATTGCTGAAATACCATTTCTAAAATTTTTCCATTTGATAAAAATTGAATGTAAGAGAAGCCATCTTTTCCTTCCAGCTATTGTTTTAGTTTCGTTCACCAAGATTAAGGCTTATATTCAGTATAAAAATAAGGTAGTATATTATTATTTTGGATATTAAAATAATCTAAGGGTAAAAGCCGTTTCAAAGTTTTAGTTTGGTTTAATTATAGAGCTTATATTTTGAACAAGGCTGTATTCTGAAGACAATTCTAGTAACTCTGACATTCAAAGATGACACAACACAACTAATGATACAACAGTACCACCAGAAGTGCTGATCTTATCAGTCAGACTGTACTGTGTCTTATCAGCTGACCAGTTTAGGCAAATTGTCAAAAAAATCTGAAAGCAAACAAACAGAAAGGATTGTGATGCTGGGACCTTAGCTAGAATCACCAGAAAGACTCTGCCACCTGAGTTATAAAAGCTATAGATAGCAAAAAAATGATGACTAAGAAGAAAACCAGCAGTTTAAGTCTCTTCATCATGAATGAGATGGAGACAAAGGGTTGCAGAACCTAAAGGTGCTTGAAAGTTGGTTTGATACTTTAGGGACATACTGATATTACAAGCCATTTAACATGATCACTGTTTAAAGGCTGATATATGGTCATATAGAGTCATGGATAATAGCCAGAGCCATTTTATTGCTAGCTAGAAATGTAACAAATAGGTCTGCAGTGGAAAAGGGTATAAAATGGTGACAAGAGAAACTTTTTCAGGAATTCTTCTTAATCAATTTCAGCCTGAAACTAAATGCATTTCCATTATATGGGGGAAAACTATCTTAGGTCAAAGAAAATGTTTAATTCAGCTTTGAATTAATTGTTCTACGCAAACACGTTTTCAGTAAAAGCAAAATATTAAAATATTAAGGAGAATCAAAGTAGCAGTATGTTGTCAGTGGTACCCTGAGAAAGTTGTTGCACTTGGGATAGGCCATGTAAATATACGTTGCTGACAGCACCGGATTGCCAATGGATGGTGTCATAGTGCGGAGGTATTTTCATGCCTACTCTGAATCAAGCAGGGGAGGCGATTAGAACTTTGCTGCTTTGCCTTCAGTGTGAGTGACTGAATTACTCTGTTATTAAGAGCAAGATGGTAACAGAGCCACCCGCTTTACTTTTAGTTTCACTTCATCTGGCTTGTGAATCAAGATTCAAACTTGTACTTCAAAAGTTTGTTCTCATTTCCTGCTTGGCAAAATTATTCTTCAGATCTGACCTGAATGCACTCCCAAATGCTTTAAGTGGATGATTTGATCTTATTTCAAGAGCATGTTACAATGAAAGTAGAAAAAGGATTTTGTACTGCCATGCCTTCATTGCCAAGGTACAGCCGAGATACATATGATGTCGACACTTTCCAGAGTAGAAATCAAATAATACCAAATCTTCAAGAGATGCTGAGGTAAAAGGTGAAGTTTTATCCTTTGTTTAAAGAACAGTGTCTGAGCTACTTAGTATAGATGAAAAGAAGCAGTTTGTGGTTATTGCAAAGAAATGTATGTCATCTTATTGTAAACAAGCTATTAAGCAACATACCAAGTCATGTATCAGCATCTGCTCAGCTGAAATTCTCCCCAATTCTAAAGCTATTGACAAACATAGCCAAAAAAGAAAATGACATCTGAGTGATACCTGGTCATTTAATGAGGGAATGATGGTCTTGGGACTTAAAAAATGAACTACATGAGTTAGGCATTTGCAGACTTGCAAAGTTGTGAGCTTCAGGGAGACTTATAATGATTCCTATGATATTTTCAGGTTTGAAAGGCTGTAACTGCAACATGCTGATCTGCAGAACTGTCTTAAGTTGAATTTTCAGCTACTTTTATCATGAGTTCACATCTAGGTATTTCCTGGAAATTCAGAATTCTTGTCACAGTATTCCTTGCCTCAACATTTTCTAAAATTCAAGCTAGTCATATACATAATTGTAAAGGATGAGTTAGAGGGTAGGATAAGCCTGATAAAATACTCCATGCTTTGATATACCACTCCAGGCAAAATGTAAAATGCTGATTGGAAATTTTGAAAGTTCTAAAAATCCTTGAAGATAATATATTCAAACTCCAATGGGGCTTTGTAGAAAACTTTATCAGATTTGAAAGAGCTAAATATTTTCTCATACGATTCTCTGGTGCCATATAGATTAAACTTGATTATGCAAAAAAGCTGTAAAGAGAAATGCATAAGATAATTTCAAATGTATTTATTGCCATAATATGCACAAAGAACTAAGCATTCCCATTTGCATGAAATAATATTCACCACAGTTACAGAAAAGGCTATCTGACTTTTAATTGTGGATTATTGTACTCTATTATTAAGAAAATTTAAAATTGAAGCATTTGTTTTATTTAAATAATGGCAGAGTCACATTAGATACAAATCTTTTCTTATGAAAATTGTTATGTGAAAACGATGGAACTTAGAGCCAATTACAGGGCACTTGTCTTTTAAGTGGGTATACTTAAATAATATGCTTAAATAAATACTTTTAAGTATATATGCATCCAGCTTCACTGTAATGAAAACACTGATGTTGCAAGAAAACATTAGACGTGAAGAATAGTGAAGTATATCATGCAGACTGATAAACTGTAATGTCACAGGAACTAGAACACTGCAGACAACCAAATAGTGTAATACAGAATTATTCAATAGTCTATAGTAACTGCAGTATGGTACAATCACTAAGTATTTAAGTTATATCATGCCATAGGTCTTCATTTACCAATGCATTGCCACTATTCCATAAAGTGATTTTGGCTTGAAGATATTATTAGATTCCAAGAGCAAATGCTAAACAATAAAAAGCACCTGGGTTATTTAAAATAAACTAGCAATAAAACCCACATTTATCTTTTTATGCACATATATATGTTTTGAGCAATTATGGTTTCCTTTATTATATTATTATTATTATTTTATTAATAAAAAAAATAATTTTTAACATTTTGGGATATTTTCTTTATTAATGAATGGAAAAATGCAAGGAAATAAAAAAATATTCCTTGGACAAACAAGACCAGTGAAATCTACAGATATGCTTATTATGTCAAATATGCTGAGGCATATTTAATTGTAACTGTTGTAAATTCAGCTTCAGACCTGACTTATTCTATGCATATTTCCTATGAAATGTGTGTAATAATCTCTGGTTTATGCCTGTTTGGAAGGAGGGCTTAAAAGTCTTAGAAGGAAAAGTTGCCTTATTTTAATGTACTTGGTGTTGAGTTGAGAGACCATGGAAAAATACACATATAATTCCATTGATCTCCTTGACCTTGTACATCCTAAATAGTTGAAGCCCATTACTGGAAATGTGGATGATTCTTTTCAACTTAGGCTTCATTAAAAACTCCAAATGAGAAGACATTAAAGAGCAAATCACATTTACAATTTTAAAGTAGGAACGTTTAAAGTTAGAATCCTCCTGGCGTGTGACTGAGTATTTTTAATTCGATTTTCAAAATGCTATAAAAGTAGACTGGTTTAGGACTTTGAGCAGGCTTTGGACCACTTTTGGTTGTTCTTTAACTGCTAAGGCTGTAAGTAGTGAAATAGTCTTTCAGAAGTAAGGTGCTTAAGCTGTAGACTGAAAGGCAGCTGATTGCTCAAAGCTACATCTCATACAGCAATGTCTCAGAGTTTTGCCTTCTACTTTTATCATCACTTTTCCTTTTAACATAAACAAAAAAATTAATCACAGCAGCTAAGTTAATGCAGGCTGGGGAAATTAAAGTTCTCCTGTGTAACTTTTATAATTTTAGTATTCTGGGTAAAGAATAAGAAACATAGTAAGAATCACTTCCAGAGCAGATAGAGCTCTCATGTGTTAGATTAAAAGCCAACCATTGACTGTTGGGGTTAAAGTAAAATTTTCTGGATCAATTACATCAAAATTACCTACTATGGAGTTCCTGCAATGGTTCATAAATGACAGAGGGAAGGCAGGTCTTACCTGTAGAATAGGTCTTGTACATATATGGTATTTTTCTCTGCTGTTTTTACTGACCACATTAAACTTTATATTTTCCCATAGAAAAATTACAATTCCAGTACAGCTGAGGCATTCAGAATTTGCATTCTGAATTTCCTGACTATTGATCTTCTTAATTTTTAACCTTTGCCTTGCATTGTTATAAAGTGCTGTGAGTACATGTTGTGTTTCACAGAGGCAGTTGAACAATTGCCTGTGCAAAACAGCATATGCTGCAAATGAGAGAAACTCAGTGGACCAATTTAAAGTATAGAAACTGAGAAGTAGAAGAGTTCAAGAAGCGCATCAGGAGATGAAAGTTTGACTCAGAATAAAACAGGGAATCAGTGTGAAAAGGATACCAAAAAGTGTCCCAAGAAAGCTTTAAAGAAAACTAAGCAAGGGATGAGTCTTGAAACAAAGTGCAGACTAAGATACAGGCCTTGGGAGAACTGTAGAAAGTCTCAAGGAGATCAATCAGCCTCTAACACAGGAAAGTGGAGCTCATGAGGGCATCCAAGATAGTTATAATATTAATAAAGGAAATGGAAAGGGAAAAACACTGGCCTGCAGCAAGTTAAGAGACAAGCAAACTCAGGTTAGTTAAAAAATATATCATGTATTTTAAAAGTCGATCCTTATCTATCTTCTGTAATTTCTGTTCAAACCCTATTACTGATCTTTCTTAACGGGATAGTAAATCACCTCCCTGTGTGTGAGACACACCCCTTGAGAGGTTCCACAGTTGAAAGGGCAGGAAATAAAAAAGATTTGTGTGGTACCATCAGAAAAATCATGATATCTCATATTCTTTTTAGAGCTTGACTTTCTGGACTTGTGTGATTTTGTTCGAAACGCTTATCCTAAACTTTTTAGAGAGACCTTCTAACTCCTTGTTTGCAATGACAGTTGTAAACATGATAAAAGAAGGAACACATGAACTCAGATCACTTGGAAGTTGTGGACCCTCACTGCTACTTATGAATGTTAAGAACATTGATAATAGGCTTAAAATGTATTAATAACAAAATTATCTGAAATTATTGAAGAAGGGACAGTAAATAATAAGATTAAGTTGAAGTAAGAGATAAATAGGTTGATATTGGAAAATGATTTTAAACTATGAGAATAGATGACAAAGCAGGTTACCTTGGAGGCTATGGAAACTGTCATCATCAATGTGTTAACGTAGATTAGATAAAGCCAAGGTAGTTATGATAGGAGTTTAATGTGACCCTGCCTCAGAGCTTTTGAGTGGACTAGATGACCTCTTGATGTTCATTCCTGCCCTACAAGTCTGTTATTCTTAAAACAAGCATTTTTCCTAACAGTATTCTCATTTTTCAAACCTTTATTTACTGCTGAATTCCTACAGCCTTGTTGGTCTCGTAAGAAACTCTGTTTTATTATGCAAGCAAATTCTGACAGAAGAGACTTTGAAACTAATGTGTTCCAAATATGCCTTTAGTGTTTGGAAATGTTATGAGTCTTGTAGGAAGTGGCTGCTGATCCTCCAGGTATTTTTATTCAGGTACCATGTTACTATCTAAAACATAACAAAAAATTAGGCCAGCTTCTGCTCTGAAACATCCACACCCACAACGGGTTTTGAGTGAATCACTGCGAGTTACACATATTTAATCACAGGAAGATTTTGGTTCATAGATGGAAATCATTGCTTATTGCTACTTACAAGTAAAATTCAGTAAATTCTCAGGAATTTTAATTATTATTTTAAATATATAATATTTAATATACCTTAGCAAATTAAAATGTCCAGATTTAAGTTTATGCCTATATTGATTGAAGGACTCAGATAAAGGGGTGAGGCTGTTATTATTGGATCACACTTGGTACTCAAGGAATATTCAAAATTTTAACAGTTTATCTGAAAGTGAAAGTTGGTTTAGGTTTTCTGTGAAAGAAAACCAGAGCCCATGAGATACCTGACTTACTTATCTACTGATTGTGAGAGATACCTAGTTATTGTTTTATCTATTGATGAGGAGGCAGGAGAACTATGATTAATGAAGACCATTTGTATTTGCCAAGAAATTGGAGATTTCAGAGATTTACCTTCAAATATTCTATATGAATTTTATGGAAGATGTATGAAAGGTAAGAAGTAGTACCCTGTTCCAACATGCCTTAACCAGTAGCTATGCTAATTACACGTAGTCACATCAGTAGATATAGGTAATTCACCAAGAACATTACCCACATACTTATGCCTATAAATCTCTGAACACATAATTCGTTCGGATATATTTATTGCTTTATTTTATTTCCCAGTCTTTTACTTTTGTAGTAATTTCTTTTATAGTTTAATTACGGATGGTCCTTAAATTTGCGGTATTTGCTGTCTGTATGAGTGGTCAGTCATAGGATCTTGCTACTTATTCCTATTAGATGAGTTTACAGACATCTCCAGAAAAAAATGCCTATACAGGCAGAGTTCATTTCCAAGAAACTTTTATGCATATCACTTTGGAATTTAATTTCTGGGATTGCTGATGTCAGTAAAACTTGTTCTCATGAATCAGAAAGGTAAGGAACAGGAATCATGGGCAAATTACTACCACTGTTACTTTCAGAATAGCTATCCCATGCTAGCTATAAGGCATTCTAGACTATTTAACGTGGTATATTATACTCTTGTCATTGTCTCATATAACAATGACATTAAACTTGTCTAATTATATAGACTCTTAGTCTTCCATTAGTGATATTGAAGAAGCAACCAATCAGTTATATTCCTGCTTCATGCATTTAAGAGAGCGTTTTCCAAATAGAGAGAACACTTTACTTTTTTCTGAGTTTCTGACATTGCCACATCCGATAACAGTTCTCATACCTAGCAAAGCTAGGCAGCCTTTTGACCTGGAAAGCTGAGCAACGAGATGCTCTTACAGTTTTGTGAAGATGGCAAGGACTGCTGTTCATTTCTTTTCAGGTCTCCTTTTTCTGCATTACTAATGCAGTAACATTCTGGAAATTACATGGAATTTCTAGATTTTAATTAATATTTCTCAATTATTATTTGTAGTGATAACTCCGTCTCTGCTTGTCCTTTTCTTTCAAAGTTTCATGATCACTTATGGTTGAGTGCTCAAAAAAACCCTGTGATATTTTAGAAACTTACCCTTTGACCTTTTTATATATGATGGAAAAACTTTGTTTTTGCTTCTGGTTAAAATCAGGGATAGGGATCACCAAAAATAGATTTCTATATATGTCAGTCTTTAAACAACAGGAAAAAGCAAATGTTCATGCCATCATCATATATATAGTATTTTCCTATAGCTCAACTTAGTAAGACTAAAACCGACAACAGCAAAAAACCTCAACATTCAAGCTAAAAATTGGGGTTGACACTCATGAACTCATGCAATTGTACCTTTATTTCTTACTTTTCAATAGGTTGAATTAAGGACAAAATGTCAACCTGAATTTTTACCAATAAATCTATATCTCCATGGTTTTGTGGAGTCAAGTCATTAACTGAATACAATTTGTGATTTAATAGCAAGGTAATCCATAATCATTCTTTTATGTATAGCATTAAAAAAGAATGCTTTTTGCTGCCTCTAGGTTAGGGGATTGAATTACAGCCTATGGAATATGAAGGCAAAACTGTTCCAAAAAGAAGAAAAAAGGGAAAAGTTTATTCCAAAAAGGGAAAATTATTTCCATTATGCTTTAATGTTTCACCGCTGCTTGTTACATTTAATACCATTTATTTGGAAAGATCTTAAGTTCTTGGCTACCTGGATATCTCTCAGGATGATAAATTGGAAGTTGTAAAGTAGATAGCATTGTATAAATACTAAGACTTTCTCCATGAAAGCAAACATGAAAAAGTAAGGTTTTTTCCTTTTTGCAAACTAAGGATGAAACTTTGCTAAGATTCTTTAGAGGGTTAGATTAGTTTCTGCAAAAGAATAATGCAATTGTGTAGTACAAAATCATTAAGTCTGCGTCTGCTCATATGGAGCTTGACCAAAGCCAGGGGAACACTTACATAAGTAATGGATGCACAATTTATCTAATACAATAATAGATTTCATACATAGCATAATTTTTTCTTTTGTTGCAACTATTCTGCACTACAGTCACAGCTGTAGGCATTGTTGATGGGATGTGAAGTGGGGTCTCTTTCTGACCTCAGTCATGTCCTATCTCAATTACAGTTTAATAATGTACTCTACTCTCCTGAAGAACTCTGTCTGGCCCTAGGCATGTAGCCTTCTAACTATAGAAAGTTTCAAGCTATGCTTACTTGTGAGTCAGTCTACTCTGAGTAGTGCATATGCTTGAATTTATTGTGATGTAAACTACAAGAGCAGCAGGTTTAAAGAGTACTTCTCTCAGCATTGATAGCTGGTATGGATCGACCCTCATAAGACTGAAAAAATAACAAAGAATAAGAAGTTAATCATTGAATCATAAAAAAAATAAGTTTGGAAGAAACATCTGTAAACCATCTAGTTTAACTCTCTACTCAAAGCAGATCTAAACTTAAAAGTTAGCTCACAGCCTCATCTAGTCAAGTTTTGAAAATCTCCAAGGACCTTATTTCTTCCTCCCATCCTAGTTCTGTTTCCTTTTAGCTTTCATCTTGAATAGACCACAAACATGAAATGTAAGGGCTGTAAAGCTGTCTGAAATAAAGCACACAAAGAAATCACTCTTAATCCCATGAACAAAACCCCGTGAGTTTAACAGATCATTAAAATTCATAGGTATATAATGTAAAGTTAAAATTCATAGCTACATAATGTAAAATATATAAATATCATGTTTATAAATACAAAACATTTCCATCAAATTGCACATATAGGTCTGAACTGATGATGAGAAAATACAAGGGATAGCAAAAGAAACTCATCTTGTGGTAGCCACCTCATTCTGCTGTGGTTCATGAGGACTCTTGAGTCTCTAACCCAACTCTTTCAGTCGTTCCAGAATTTTAACAAATTTCTAAAAAAAACGCAGAAATAAGAATAAAATAGGGTGGTGACAGAAGTGATATTCCATACCTGACAACTGAAAGTATCCCTACCCCGTAAGGAAATTAGCACCGTTTGTGCTAATACCGGAATGCTGGATATCCAGTGCTCACAGCACTCAGGTACGATGGCAGACCCTTAATCATCTAATTCAGGGAAAGAGAATCTGTCTTCCCCATCACAGAAGGGAGTCCAGGCACCTGATTATTGACTATTCACAGGTGGGTTTCTTTCACTGTCACTTAAAGTAGCAGGGTCACTTGGTATAATAGTTCATTGCACCAAATAACATGTAGTTCGCTGTACCAAAGTAAGCTTTAAATTGTTTCTTGCCTCAGGACATGTTATGAATAGTAGTTTTTTGCTCACCTTGGTCAGTGTACATGGACCAGTCAACGTGTGTAGCATTAAGAAGATAGGGAACTTTCATATGTCCTAACAAAAATGTGTTACCTTCAATGATGTGAGGGCTGTTAGTTATTGTTCTAGAAAAATATCCAAACACGTTAATCATTGCTATATGGGTTTAAAATTGCTTGGTCCAGCTAATACTTAAGCCACAAAAAAAAAAAAAAAAAAAAAAAAAAAAAAGGAAATGCAGCTTTCTTTCAAATAGCAACACTGAGGAATATACTAAAGTGTTGAAATACATGAAAATGAAGCTGTCGTTACTGAGGATTTAAAAGTGAAAAATGACAGGAAGTAATAAAACGTGCTTTAAAAAATGTTGGAATACTATCAAATTACCAAGGCAAGGAGAGTAGTTATTCACAATTAATCAAATTAATAGGTTTTGGATTTCTAATGTTTTCTTTCTGTACGAGTCCACTGAGGTGTAAGTAGTGGTTACATATACTATAGATAAGGTTCTAAATGTGGCCAGCTGTAAAACTGAATTCATGGGAGAATAGAACCTTTTTGATAGTCTTCTTATTCTGAAAAGGAAATTAAAGTCAATATTTAGAAGTGATTAGGTAATAGATATTCAGAAAAATTTCTGGTTGAAAAAAAATGAAATGCTTCATCTTAATAGTTTGGGGTTTTTACCTGCACTATATTCTGCAGATTCCCATTTTAAATCTCTGGTGCATAAATCTTCAGTAACTCTAGTGTTTGTGGAGTGCAATTTAATTCTTGAGGCAGGCACCGTATTCTGTTCTGCTGCTCTGTGTAAGTACTGAGATACTTTTTCTCAGCAAGTATTTTGAATAAAGACAAGGGTAGAAACATGAACAAAGAAAAAGCCCCATTTTTAACTTATATAGACACCTTACACACAGTACCTTTTTTTAGATTTTTCATTGTGCAGTCTTGGTAAATAAAGCAAAAATGTAATACCTTCAGAACTGATACGTCAAGTCATTTAGGGTGTATCTTAGGTTGTTAACATCTGTGCCTTGCACTGAATTCACCTGAAAGTTTTTCTATATGGTTTTCTTTATGATTGAAAGCAGTATTCTGTGTGGATAAAAATCGTGTCTTTGATGTTTGAGATACTAATTTTTCTTCAGTTTGAGGCATGCCCCCTCCTTAACTCATGACCTGTTGCAAAACCTAAAAATATTAGTAGTCAAAAAAATTAATTGAAATATTTTAAAATGGGAACCAAAATAGAGTCCTTTACTGTGCACTGAAGATGGACTTTAGAGGAATTCAAAACCTACTTTATGCTTTTCACATCAGAAAAAAATTCCTTTCAGGAAACTTTTCCATCTTTTCTCTAAAAATGTGGGTTTGATTTGTTGATGTCAAAGGCTTGGTAGCTGGAAAGATTCAGCAGAAAGGGTTTTGCAGTTTCCATGGATCTTCTGCATAAATGCTTTTCGATTTTAAATGGCCCTCTGGGTTTGTGACTGAATACTTCTCGTAGACCAAGAAGATTTAATAATCAAAATTATATTATTTTTATTTAGTGTGTGGTTTCTTCATGTCTTAAACAAGACTGACTGTCCTCTCGCTTTGCCTGAGGATACATCTTGCTCTAGCTGTGTGATTAGATTTTAGAAACATGCACTTGAAAATAAACCCAATTACCTAAATAGATGGAAGGTAGGAGTAAATTGTGATTAGCACATAATTGTAAAACCAGAGATGCAGAAGCCTGAAACACTAACTGTTCAACTTTGGGGATGTAGCAGCTAGTCTTTAACAATATTTTGAAGATGGGGTTTTATTACCTTGTTGGTAAAATCCTCAGGAACAGCAACAATGCTTTAATACTTTGATTTTAAAATATTTAAAAGCCAATAGAGCTACCTCCACATATTATCTATACACAGATAGTTTGTCTTGAATATGGTGGGTGGGTATCGTTTAAGAATACGCATAGGATATGCTGAACAAATCTAGGTAAACAGATGAAATGTAATATTTCTCTGTAAACTTCATAAGAAAGCACTTTATAAGGACATATGACTATATTAAATATGAATCTATTAAGTATTGAAAATATGTGTGTTACACAGTGGCCAGAACATGTATTATTTTAGAGCATTTCTGAGAGTACTTTATAACAATAGCCACCCAGTCACTGTTATATGACAGAAACCAGCTGATGCATTTAGCAGTTTTGCATACAATTATGTGTGAAGCTGTAATTTTCATTTTCATTGAAGAAAGGCAATCTTTTTGGCAGAAAAGGCACATTTCATGAAGCAGCATTAAATTTTCTGAACACATTATTTTAATGGCCTTTATCAATCAAATAGGCTTTATAAGATGCTTGAAATGTTTCAGGGCCAGCAGAAGAGAAAAATGCTTTTTAGCTTGTTGGAGCTGTGCTTTCTTGCTATTGTTTTCTCTCTGTAAGTAGTAACGCCAACCTTCATCATTCAAGAATCAGTAAACTAAAGTAAAAATTGTGTTATTAATGTAAAAAAACAAGACACTTTTTTGAAAACAGTGAATTTAAGATTCCTGTTTGCTAGGTTTTGAACCACTGAAGTTTACATTTTTCACATTTTGCCTAATTATCTGTAACAGAAAAATAGAAATTTATTCTTATTTCTATTATGATATCCTTAAAGAAACTGTTTAACAATTTGTCATTGAGACTTTCCTTGTCTGATAACTTGGCTGGTCAACCTGAGATGGATAGAGATCATTAAGCTCCTGTGAGTTTCACGTGACTAGATAGGCAGGTGAATAACAAAGATAAATAACATAAGAGGAGGCTGAAATGATAGAGAGGTGGCATAAATACAGGAAAGATCTCAAGAGGACCTTGTACCTTTTTAGACACCAAGGACAATTGTAAGACAAAATCTGCAGGAAATCAGGTTTCAGTTGTTTCTGTGGCCACATAAAAGTTCAATAGAGAAAGCTGAGATTCTTTATCACCTGCCTTCCGAAACAGGGGCTTAATATTGCATCGAAAGATACAAAGCTTGCAAAAAAATGTGCAAATTAACAATGTAGTTTTTGTGGAAATTCACATCTCTGAAGTTTTTCTTGTATTTTTCTTTCTTTTAAACAATTTCAGCTCCCTCTGGCACTGTGGGCAAAGATCTTGCCCTTCATATAAGATCATTGATTTATATGAGAGAAAAAGGAAAAGAAGAGATGAATTTAGGAGAATTAACATGTCCTCCCTAGAGATATTTCCCAGGAGTTCTTGTATTCTTTTTTCATTGTTTGCACACATCTGTCTTGCATGCTTAGCTGAGCAAATCTAAGAAGCTAACTGGGTCTACTGGTAAAGTCCGTATCTTCACGAAATCAGTTGCTTGGTCATGAATATCTCCTGAATCGTTCTGTGCATGTACAGTGAAAGAATTTAACAGAAAGTAAAACTAAGAGTATTATTCTCTAGAAAATGGACAGTTTCACGTATTACCTGTGAAACTCATGCGATTTAATTTATTCAGCTCTAACTTGGCAATATAGCTCATAATAAAAATAAGGTCTCAGAATACCTCTTTTTAATACAACAAATAGATTCCATACCTAAAAACAAAAATATACCAGATAGTGAATGAGTAACTCTTGAATAAATTCTCCAAAGGTTCTCCTTCTGTGAAAGTTGAAAATAGTGTATTTTCGGGTGATTTAAAAATTACAAAACAAGGATGTGATCGGTCCTTTTGAATTTTTTTTTAAATTACTGCAGAAGCAAAAGCATTCTTGACAAAAAAAAAAGTTGCCTACAAAGCAAGTAAGTGTCAAAGTCAACAATGCATGAAACACAGGGGGATTCAGGCAGTTGTGCTGGTGATTTCCATAATAAAATACAGGATTGACATGAATTCATTTTTAAAAATACGATTTCAAAATTTAGTCATAGGAGAACATAGACAAGAATCCTCTGTCAGTGACTTTCACAGGTGATTCAAATTAAAATATATTGCCTCCTGCTCATCATTTCATTTGGTTCCTTTGGCAGGCTTAATGAAATATTACATCAAGTAAAACCAAAGAAATCCATATTTTCTATTTAAAATTCAAGGTGATTCTACTGTCATAAAACATTGATACTAATATAATGTGAATTGAGTATTAAATATGTCCAATATAAAGGTACAGCACTTATTATCACTATCTTTGCATGTTTTACTTTCATATTATTTAAAATGGCATTGTCACACATAGGCTGTTACCAGAATTTCTTGTCTTGATGAGGGTTGATAGGTTAATGGTTCTTTTCTTCCCTTTGAAAGGCAGAAGGACATCCTGATGGTAATTGACTTTCTAAAGGTGTGCTGCAATGCTTAGTGAAGCAGTTGTGTTTGATTCAGTAGGCTGGAACTGCAAAATAATTTCAGCTAACAGCTCTATGCCAGAGTAGTCAAATGCCTAGAAAAATGAGGTAGCAATGAATTGCTCCGAACAAGAGTATCAGCTGTTTTACTACCAGAAATTAACTGTGGAAATAGAATTGAAAGGCCTGTTGTGTTCCCTAGGGATAAAATGATTGTGCAAATAGGAAATACTCAAAGCATGAGTATTATTTCTCCTCAATTATTTCTCCCCAAGCATTAACATAAACAGTTTTCTCTTTATGAGCTCCATGCTCTTTATAAACTTCTTAAAATACAGATTCTTTGAGAAATACTAATATATTTTCTTTCTCATCAACATGCTGCTTAGTATTTTACTTCTTTCCTTCAGAAGTACATTCAGCATGAGTATCTCCTTACCCTGACTTATTTATTCATTAAGCCTGAGCAGGAGTGGAAGTCAATAGAGCTGAACTGCAGTGTGGAAGGCATTGTAGGAATCATTTCTCTGATTTCCAAGAGCCTCCAAGGTATTCTCCAATAAAATAGGAAAAAAAAAAGGCAAGGTCTCTCTTGCTTCCTAGATACAATGGCTCTTCAAGCTGGTCTAGCTCACCAAGAGACAATATAGTTATCTCTATATAAATGAAACTCACTTCTCTTTCTTCTGGATTTTCTCTAAACATTTTTTTGAGTTCTTGATTATTTTTATGTATATATATGCATTTTTGTTTCTCTGTCCTCTCTACTGGCTCAGTCTGTCTTGCAGGATGATCATGGTAAAGCAAACTGCAACTGTACAGCCAGCCTGCAAATTCCTTTTCATCTGCAAAATACTCAAGTAGGCGTAATGGCTACACTAGCCAGGAAAGGTTTTAACCAAGGAAGGTGGAGAGAAATAGAAGCCTCAGCACATCCTCTTGGCTTCATCCACTAGCAGGGCCCAAACTCACACTGAGGCATCGTCTGAGATAGACGGAAAGGAAGAGAAGCTCGGTATGAATATCTAGTGCAGTGGGCTCACGGGAGGGAGGCAAGAGGTTCTGAAGCCATTTGATAGGTGTGGTTTCATATCTGCTGACACTGACTAACGTTCTCCCACTTTATTGCCCAGGTTCCCATAGCATGAGTCTCTAAGAGAGAGCAGATCCAGCAAAGTAATTCAACTCCTATATCATGGCCAATTTTAGTAAAAAATTAGAGCCTAGGTTTGTCAAACGGAGGCCTGGACATCTGCAGAAGCTGAGCAAACAAATCTGCAGAGACTTTTCTTAATGGTTTTGTCATTCATGTCTCTGTGCTTTAGTCTCTGCCTCTAACTGGAGACTATATGTGTTCTCACAAGAACTTTATGAATATTAATTAACTAATGTTTGTGAAGCTCTTAATTTGCAGTAAGATCTAGAAAGAACGGATATATAACACAATGCATAACTACCTGTCCAGTGATCTTTGTTCCTTCTGGGATGAATGAGTGAAATGTCTTATGGAAAAAAAATGGACTGTGAACAGGCAGTTAAAAAGAATAACAATTTGCCATGTAAAAGTGCTAAATAGAGTTTTCATGCAACTCTTAATTCTGTTATTTACCTTTTAGAGTTTGACTCGCAATATTAAGCTTAATGTTAGTATTATTAGTAGATTGGTTTTCCTTTTCTTTTTTTAGTGTCTTCTCCATGTTTATATTCCACTTTGCAGACAAGTAAAAAGCACTTTAAAAATGGAGGCTATTTCTTTTCAGCAAGGCCATGAAGAAAAACTATCATGGTATTTGTAAATATGTTCCTAAGTCAATACTGTCTGGAATAAGATTGAAAATGACAACATTTTTTTCTCAAATGAAAAGTATATTTTCAAAATCCCATCATTTCTACAGTCTTTTTATTTTGTAAAAATTCCCAGGAAAAAGAAAACCATGAAATGATGCGATGCATGAAAAATTTGGGAAGAATTATTTGAAAATCAGGCTCATAAATTCAGCTTTCTACAGAGCAGCTACTTATCTGCCTGCCTGCCTGCCGGGTACTTGAACTGTGGCATCTGGTTAGCTCAGAAGTTAATGACCATTTTCTATATGGATTATTTTCACAAAGATGTTAAAATCAAATCCCAGCTCAAGGAAAAATAAAGGAGAAAGTCATCTTGCTGTGACTTCTCTTTTATTTTCACGTTTATTTTACAAGGGGCTAATAGATTGACATCTCTTCCTATATGAGCTGTGCCCTAGACGTAGAGCTAAATGAATCTTTTTTTGTACTGAGGAAAAGGAAAGAAATTAACGTTTCACTGGTATCTTTATATATCTAACACGTACCTTTCCAGACTTGTGCATGCAGAGAGGAATACTTTTAAATATACATACATTTTAATCAAGTAATGTCTGCAATAAAGACTATTTGAAGCTATTAAATCACTTCCTGGTACACAGCCATTCTGCCAGCCTCTGCACAAAAAAACTTAAAATCAGTCTTGCATTATGCCCACAAAGCCAAGGTCTGGTCCTTTTTGGAAAAACTCATTCCAGAGTCAAGGTTCTTAATCTGGAAACAATTTTGGGCTAGAAAATAGCCAGACACTCAAGAAAGAAATTCATCACTGGGTAGAACTCTCCTTTTACTTGCTGACTTACTGAGTAATATTTATGGAAATAAACTTAGAAGAATATACTGTATGTTAAGTTAGCAGAATGGATGCTGCCTGCAGGCTATTGCAGTCATTCTTGCTGACATTATCCTGTTTCTATCAAATTGGCTATATAGCTCCCAGTATTTTGTGGTAGGGTTTGCCTTTCATGAGGAGTTCTTGCTGAAGGGAAGCCAGAAAACAGTAAGCCGTGATGTCAACAGAGGGACATCACCCCAAGCAGTGTCTGCTGCTCTGTTGGGGATCTTCTGTGTTTGTGTCAGTCCATGTAGTAAAAGATGTTGTACTTACTGGTCTCAGGCAGCTGCAGCAGGAACTTAGGGGTTCCTTCTAATGTTCAGTGAGCATGATTCCTCCCCCCACAAATTACTGCACATCATTTGATCGGGGCTGCATAGCCTGGTTTTCAGGCCGTAGGTGTTGCCTGTGCTGCATCTAGAAGGTGCAAGTGCAGCATGCTGAGGCCTGCCAGGCTGGCTTTAATCTAATTAGCTTGGATAACAATATTAGTGAAGATGTGATAGAATGAGCTTCAGTAAATAAATGCATGCTGATGTGAAAGCCTGCTAGGAATCATCAGGAGTTCCCCGGGTGTCCGGCAACAACAATGTACAAATTTTAAAACTTCTTCCCAAGGGCTATTGAAGCAATAGCTTGGCAATTGCTTCAAAGCCCCAAATCATCCCACAGATAGTTTATAGTTTTCCCTGTAAAACAATTTTAGGATGTTACATAAATCAACTGCTTGTCAAGATCAAATTTTAGGTGAAAAAAAAGTTTTAATTTCCTCCCTGTGGTTTCCCAGTCTTTAAAGATTTGCAGGCACGGCTGTCTTGCCTACAGCCAACCTCTTTGCATTAGGTGGCTCCATCGTAACCGTCACATCTGTCAGAGCAGGGTTCTTCTGTCTTCTTACTGCTGCCTACAGAGTTTCATTGCTACAGTATATGTAGGTACTGTAGCCTGAGTATCACCATTTGCCTTCTTGAATGGTTGAGAGTAACACAAGTAGATGGAATTGGCTCTGGGTCCTGAGTCACTGCATGTTCTTTTGTGAAGAGGAGACAGCCCACTGGCTTAAGGAGAAAAATGGGAAAATTAACTCAGAAGTAGAAAAGGTAATTGGAAGACAAAAGCTGGTTACTGAGCCAAATGACAGAAACCTTTAAAACCAAAAGACAGCCACGAGAGGAAGTAGTAAACGGAAGTTAGGGAAACTGTAGGAAGAAGATCATTACTTTCAAAATAAGAAAATATACTTGAGCAGGGGGGAACGATGGTTGAAAAGCAGGTATTTCTTGATATACAAGGTTCATCCTCCCGGCACTGCTTGATTATATTATTCTGTGAATGAGCGTAATTAGGCAGGAGCATTGCCCATTACTTTTGCTTTTGTATGGCTGAAAGACACCGAAAGCTGGCTGCAGCAACAGAAGGAGCAGAACCCAGCACCTCTCCAGTTACATCTCTTACATGCAGACCACTGTCAGTGCTCTCGAAAATCTGCTCTGTCCACATGCCCAGGCAGTGCTATGTGAAATACCAGTGGATGCTGCTGTTAGGGCTGCATGGGGAGTAGCACAGGTGGCCTCCTCCACATTGGCATGCAGATAGCCATTGGCAAGGCTTAGTGAATACTGGGAGGGAACCACCCTAACCAGGGGATCCTTCAGATAAGATTATATTCTTCTTGCTCCTGCTTAAGCTCACAGAGAGGCAAATGTGTTTCCTGGGCTTGAAGGCATACTCCTGGATGCCATGATTTGCCCAGTCCCTTCATTTACAGTAATGGAGGGGTGCCGTGTGTTTAAACATAGGACAGGAATTACAAAGTGTTGTTCTGAAACAGATTTTCTGCGTGACCTTGAACACTTAATCTCTCCTTGCTTGTTTTCTCATCTGTACAACCGGGATAATAATATTTATTGACCACACAGGGGGCTGTAAGGATAAATCAATTAAAGTTATAAAGCACTTTGATTCTCTTAGGTAAAATGCTTTCTAGAAGTATGAAGCACAGCTATTTATTATCTGCATTTACTTCACTTTTTATTCAAGCCCTATCAATTCTACTTCAGCTTTTCCTTCAGAATTATTTGTTCTAATCATCTCATCTGGTTGAAAAAGAAAAAAATGAAAATACTAATGATTGCATAGCAACTAATGTTTGGAAAGACTGGTCTAAATTTCTTAAATTGAAGTGCACTTCCTCACAATTAACATGCATATAGATCTTCTTAAACAACATTTCTTCTCTTGTGTGTGGTCTTTTCTTCTTTATTTATGGTTTAAAGTATACATGAGCTTGCACAAATGGGCAAGAGTATGCACTTCCGCTCTTACAATTTAACGTCCATTTCTTTGATTATATTTTCTGTTTGTTCGGTTTTAATCCCATTCCTCTCTTGCTGACTTTTCTTCTACTTGGCAGACTTCTTTTCCCATCACCCTTCAAGGATCCCAAATCCACCAGTGAAGAATCATTTAGATACACTGTCATTTGTATTAGCTATTTTACTTTTTTTTTTTTTTTTTTTTTTTTTTTTAAATGAGACGGGGCAAGCAGTGTGCTGTGCTGGATATCAGTAGAGTGCACCTCAGGTACAATGAAACCATTTGACTTCACCTCATGTCATTTCTAGAATGTATTTTCTTTCTCTTAGCAATGAGACAGGACAGTAATTTGGCTCAATTTTGTCACATTTCTGAAGCGCTGTGTAGCCAAGTGCTTCCAGAACATCTGATGCTACCGTTGTGTTCAGCAGCCTGCTGGAAGTGTGAGATACGAAGTAAATTATCTAACACCGAAATACTGGCTTGTCTGAGACTTTAGATAAGGATATGATTTAAATGTATGTATCCAATCTGTAAAAAGTGGTGGCACTGCAAAAAATGAAATTATAGGTTGCATTGTAGGTAAATTCTATGGGGCAATCACTTCAGATGAGTTTGAAGTGCAGTTTCCTATACTTGCTTCTGTATTCCTATTTTTCTGCTCCTTACTATTTCTTAGATGAATTGGGATTAACTTTTCTATGCCTCATTGCTTACCCTAGTAATTTCCTGAATTTCATAAATGTCATTGAACATGTCTTTGTTAAAAATAATAATAAGATATTAAGCTAGCTTATTCAACACGCTCAAGTCAAAAGATATGTACAATCATTAAACTGCAGTGAATGAATGGATTTTGTAAGGAGGCAGTTTGTTCATTGGAATTTGTTGAGCTCTACAGAATAAGCCAAGTTTGAAGAAAAAATACATACTTAATGACTTTGAAGTTATAAAATCTGAAGGGCTTTTTGATGAATGTGGAGAATGATTTTCTCTGCTCTGTTTACAACTTAGACCATTAGGAGAGAGATTGACTGTAAATGTGAACATGAAATTTTCTGAGGCCTGGCCTCTAATTCTGCTTTGGAGTGAGGTGGGGAAAAGAGGTTAAGAAATTCTAACACTAATTCTGGGTTTGATTTAAATGCTGATTTATTTAATCTTACTATAACTCTATTTCTGTAAAAATCCTCCCTTGTAATGACTGTGAAATTTCCCAATAAATGTAACACATTATAGAAAACTAGTGGCCAGATTCTGGTTAGAATGTCTCCTACATGTTATCAGGTTCCTCTTAGTCCTGATGGACAGCATAATAGCAGTGGTTGGGAAGCATCTGTATCTCTGCATACGGTTTCCCACACCAGAGGAATGGCTTGAAAAGAAACTAATTTTGTCTGCTGACAGAAGAGCATTGGTTCAACCAGGAAATGAGGCAGCATGTTCAGAGAACCAGCTGAGCTCTAGGTGCAGTGGAATATTTTCCTTTTTGTCACGGACCAACATTCCTTCCAGATGTAGCCTCACATGTACCAGGGCCAGTGCTCTTCGCCTCAGAGACCGCAGCAATGGAAGCGCTGTGCCCCATGCATAATTTCGTGTTTTCCTTATATAAATGGAAAATGTAGTGGTGGTTTATTTTCCTGAACTTGGACATGGGCATGCAGGATACCGACTTCAGTGAGACATCCCCTAGGACTTTAGTGTAGCCTAATGAACATACTTTGGAATGACTGCTGCTTCCAAATAGTTCAGTGGCATTTAACTGGTTAAAGGAGTGTGAAACTATGTGCTTTCAGCCTTAGAATACAAGTCTACAGAGAGATTAGCACTTAGGTTAACACTCTTCTTGGATATTTATGAGATCTTGCTGAAGTCTTAGAGGCCCTCACATTTTAATGCATTTGCAAGGCTGGGTATTGAATGCATGAAGAAAAGTGTGGTAGATGCAAAGGGATATTTAATCCTCCTGATTTCTCCAGATCGCTCCTCTGTGCAGAGAAAAACAAAACATTCTGCCAAATGGACTGCCCCTTTTCTCTTTGCCTAAATGAACTTCGTTTCTTTTGTCATCCAGGAGTTAGGAAAATGTTTCTGTGGTTTCACTTAATTCCCCTGGGAACATCTTCAAGTTAAAGTGAATACAGCTGCTTTGTCTGAATATTTTTAATTTATAATGTTTATGTATCTAATAACTATAAAATATAAATATCTAGGTGAGTGGCATAACTTTATTTGGGATGTAGGTTCTTTTATTAGACAAGGTTTTGTCTTCATGTGACTGCAATAGTAACTACATTAACTAGAGGTGTAAGTGAAAAGATTGTTAAATGTGGATTCGTATAAATCTTAAATATTAAGCTTTCCACTGTTTGCTTCATAAAGTACAGTGTTTATTGTGACAATACTTCATTTTTTGCTTTTCTGGTTTTAGGGGCATGTCTAAAGTTTCAGCAATACTGTATACTCACAATACTTCAAGAAAGTACAATTTTTTAAAAAAGCAGTGTTCAACCACAAGGCAGGCAAGTTAAAATATCAGTTAATATCTCTCAACAGATTTTACCTGATCAGTGGCGGAGTTCCTTTCATTATATGTGGGATTACAGCAGCAACCAATATCAATAATTACGGGATTGAAGGCAATGCACCATAGTAAGTATAAACTATTATCATAAAACTTCTAAAGAAAACATGCTCTTTTTGTTATGCCGATAAATGTAACTGACTTCATAAAGGGTATAGACGTGCCATTTGGGATGACATTTATTATGAAATTTTATCAAATAATAGCTATGAAAGAGCAATGTCTTAATCTGGGGCTTGTGGCTTCACCTCTACCAATCTGACTCCATTACTGTCAATAGAATTAATTTTCATTTACAGAATTACTCTTCATTTACATCTGAATAAGTGAAAGGATATTAAAAATACCTAATGGATAGCATATTTAATGGAGCTACTAATTAATTAAATACTTTCAATTCATTATCTTGCTTGAACTGATATCCTTCAGGTGATCTAGTCAAAGCAATTTACAAATAATTATGTGAAAGAAGTATAAGTAAAAATTCCTCCCCCACCTTCTTCGCCCCCATCCCTCCCTTAAAAAACAATTCTTTTATATTTTCACCACCTGGAAATGTTCAAATCACAATGTCTTGCAATCCTGGCATAGCCCTCTAGTGTACTAGTGTATTAGTGTTCGGTACACCTCCACAAGCTGTCTGAGCATCACATTATTATTAATTCTTGGCATGAAACTTGAGCTGTCAATGAAGTATAATAAGTCTTTCCATAAAAGTGTAGTACAAAGTGAATCAGACTGCGAAGTTGAATATATTCTGTGTAAAAGATCAGGATGGCAATGACTGGCACACTAATGGATATATTAATACTCTGCCAGCACTAGTACTCTGGAGGACATCACTCTTAGTTACTGCTTTGAGCATCCATTGTAATACATTTGAAACTACTTATGTTCTGGGTAAGGAAAGTGGAAACAAAGGAAAATTATTTGCAAGTCAGCATTTGGCTCCTTAAAGGCATTTTTATAAGTAATTGAAATTTAAATTCTGGTAATAAATTAGTACATACCATGGCTACCTGTTTGGTTTGCCTAGGGCCCAACTTATATTCATGTATTTATTCAAACTTACCCAATTAGACAATCACTTATAATCAACAGTATATTAAAAGGCTTAATTATTTATGTTCATAAATGTGAGATTTTTTTATTTTATTTTGGCGGAGTTACAGAGGTTATACTTCTTTAATCATGTTAATCATAGCCAATCAATACCTGGTACTACAGCCTGTACAGAAAACAAGGCACAGGTGAGGGATGGTTATAAGAATGAGTAAAAAGACAGTTTGTAATTAAACAACAGGATAGTGAATTATATGCCTTATTCATTTTTAATAGTGTTACTACAGTAGATGTAGATGCACAAACTTGAACGTTTATTTTACGGAACTGATTTTTTAAGTAATCCACAATGAGATTCCACTTGAAATAAGAGCATCCCAAGAGACTGTTCCACTGGGGAGCATTCCATTCTGCACTTTGCATCAAATATGCAGCATTCAAATGTACTTCAAGTATGCATGTAGCTTTGTGCTCTCTGCTTATCCACTTAAATATAGGTGGTAACTTACCTATCTTTTCACATATACCTTTTGGAGAATCTTTCCATATGCATGTCTGACAGCAAATTATATACTCCTTGGACTGTCTCTTAAGTTCATTAATAAAAGTGTGTATGTTTCTGTTTAAGGTTCAGATTTTAAAAATTTATAGTAGTTATTCTGCAGTTTCTTGTGATAAATACCCAGTGGGACTGACTCTTCTCAGATGAGAGGTTCTCAGCCTGGGAGAAAAACTCGATCTGCCCTTTTTATAATAAGTTGTAGGTGATTTCTGGCTTGAAAAGAATGTGATATCAGAAGGTTCCTTGCTGTACTGCAGGGACTGCAACCAATCACACACACCTAAATGAGTACAAAGTGTCACACAGTGTCATGTCACTTTGAGAGCTGGAATGGATCATGACAGATCACCTGGTCTGTCTTTCTGACCCAGTGAGAAATTAGCTATATCCAAACCATTCCTGACAGTTATTTTTCTGAGGTGCTTTAAATGCTGCAATAAGAGATAGACCACCCTTTATTCCAACCGCTTATTATCCTAATTGTCCCAACAGGTAGGAAACTTTTTGAAAAATATAATTTAAATCTTTCTTGCTGCAGTTTAAGCCTATTACTTCTTGTCCTAATCCAACAGATAAGGAAAGTAAGTTATTCCTCTTTCCAGAAATCCATGCAATATTTAAGAGTATAAGAACCTCTTAACAGCTGTACTGGCTTATACCACCAGCTCAGTTCCCTGTGTGTAACCATGGCTAAAAGCAGATCATAGAGAAGAATAAAAATGAGGCAAATATTCCTTCTTCCCCTGACCCAAGTTCTTCCAGTTTCCATCTGGGATTTCTTCACCCAGAAGTGTTTTCTTCCCCCATGTTTATTTGATTAAATCATTCGTCCTCAGGATGGTCCTGTTAGAGTGCTACTAAATTATGCAGATGACTGAGGCTTATTCAACTCATACTGGCCTGTGAACTACTTTAATCTGCTCTAAACAAGTTATCATTATGTTATTTAAAGCCTAGTAAATAATAATCTGTGCTCCAATGATATTATGCTACCAGTGTATCACAAAGAGGCCATCAACTTCCTTAATTTTTCTGAGGACATTCCAATTGATGTAAACTAATTCCCAGCAATTTCAGAAACAGTGCCGAATTCAGAAATGGCATACATCTTTTGGGTCCACTCACTGCAGAGAGCAGTGGCTGTTCGACTGGAAGACTTTTCTCAGCCTCTCTTATTACTCAGGCTGTTCTCTACTTCGGCAATAAGAAAATTCTGTAAGAACAATCTTCAGGTTTAATCTGAAATCTCTACATTTCAATTGCTCACACAGATTGTATAAACTATGCCTCATTTGCTTTTTAATCAAAGTATTAGCACTGTCATTTTTAATAGTAGAAAAAGGTGTTGACATAAATGGCACTGCAATGCTATATTCTAAACTGACCTACATTTCTTGGAAATTTTCAGCTTTAATATCCTGTAAATTATACGAGTAATTTTATTCTATTAAAAACTATGGAAGTGATGTCTCAGCTTAATTGATATTAAAGGCACACATTCCTCTTCTCCACAACAAACATACCTGACATTCTGAGACACTGTTGGGTCATACAAGTTAGTCAGAAAGCCCAGTTTCACATCACTCCATTGTCCATCACATCTAATGTGGGCTATAAAATGTTCTTGACTCTCATTTTTTGTTGTTTCTAGTTGCTGGATGGCGTGGGAGCCTAGTCTTGGTGCTTTCTATGGGCCAGTAGCATTCATTGTGCTCATCACCTGTGTTTACTTTCTTTGCACGTACGTGCAACTGAAGCGCCATCCTGAACGCAAGTATGAGCTAAAGGAAAAGACAGAAGATCCACAGAGAATGCCAAGTACTGAGGTGGGCCATGGTCATATTACAGACTCTGTGTCCGTTCCCCAGGCAAGCTGCTCCATGATTACTTCTTCCTTATTGGAAAATGAGCATTCATTTAAGGCTCAGCTTCGAGCCGCAGCATTCACTTTGTTCCTGTTTACAGCCACTTGGACCTTTGGAGCACTTGCAGTATCTCAAGGTCATTTCTTGGATATGATATTTAGCTGTCTTTATGGAGCCTTCTGTGTGACCTTGGGGCTATTCATCCTGATCCATCACTGTGCAAAGCGAGATGATGTATGGCATTGCTGGTGGTCCTGTTGCCCATCTAGAAGAAACACCTATTCTGTCCAAGTTAATGTGCGTCCAAAGGTTAATGCCAATGGTGACACTCAAGTTCATGCACCTTGTCTTCAAGAATCACCATGTCCCAACAAATCAGCTGTGTTTAATCATCCAGCGGCTAGCCATTGCAAACTTACCAACCTACAAGCGGTTCAAAATCACGTTAACTGCCTTTCACCTGTGACACCATGTTGTGCAAAAATGCACTGTGATCAGCTACTTGATGACGAAGCTCACATTCATGTCCACAACGAGGGAACCTTCAGACCCAACATGCACATTCATAGATGTCTGAAAAGCAGAACTAAGCCACGCTATTTCAGTCGGCACAGGTCTGCAGGTGAAAGAGAATACGCCTATCACATTCCTTCAAGCATTGATGGCAGCATCCACAGCTCACATACAGACAGTCCCCACAGTACGCATGATAGCCAGTCAGGTCACAGACGGGCCTGCTGCTCAAAAAGTGATCCATATCCTACTGTCAACCAGCCCGAAAGTAGCGACGCAAGTACTGTAATATATAGTTGTGCTAAAATGCCAGAAAGTGACACTGTGCATCATCCAGCTCATTTTGAAATGCACCCACGGACACAGTCTTTGCCATTTAATACGACCAATCACAACGGAATTCTCAAGGGAAATGTGCATGAAGCCATGATATACAGCTCAGATAGTACAGGAAATATCAAAACTGGCCCTTGGAAGAATGAAACTACTGTGTAGTTCATGGGCCATCATAATGTGGTTTTTTTCTCCTAAATCATCATTCTCTTTGTTTTTATTCCAAACTAAGTAAGATGACGTGTTTGTGTAGCTCATCAGTAAATTGTACAGCGTTTCCATCTTTATTTCCATTTTCTTAATAAGAGTCTAAAACAGAGAGAGAGAGAGAGAGTTTTAAAGTGAAGTTATTTTTAAAAGAAAGCTATAAAATTATTCTGAAAGGTAATTAGAAAATGAAGTCTGGACAATTGAGTATGAGAGGCAATATCCTTTTGTTACACAGAAACAACATTTCTTTAGAAATACATAATTTTCATTCATTGTTTTCACTTTTGTTCTGTAGTAACTTCAGACACTTTTTATAAACATATCAGCATCTTAAACTTCTACTTATTTATTTTTGTAGCAAAATATTATTACTGTGCCATGGATTTTAATCAGAAGTGATTATGGTAGAAATGATAAACAGGATTTTATAAAATTCCAGCTTTTTAGATCTACAAAAGTGATACTGCCTCTAAAGATCTTCTGTAGCATATGGCCTGTAAAGTCGTGTAATGTACAGTCTCTGTTCTGTCCTTTTTCTTGTTGGAGAGAAGTGCTAGGTAATGTCTGTTACATCTATGGTGCTGTATTGGTTGTATTTTGCATGACATATGTCAGGATATACCATTTGCTGTTTTCTAGTGTTACATGTGTTAAAAAAAGAACAAAAAAAAAGTGTTGTACAAGGCTGTGAAAAACTCTATTGATATTAATCTAGAGCATTATAAATCTACAGGAAAAAAAAATCACTCTGCACTAGTTTAAGTGGCACAATCCTTTGTATAAGGTTATATGATAGCTTTGATAAGGGTCCACTCTAAAGTCTTTACAGAGCATGCACTACTCATTGTATGTGACACTGTGCGGTGTAATAGCAATTGTCTCAACAAGTTTTACACTTCTTTGTAAAGTATGCCTTTCAAACAAATCTGCAAGCTGTTTCACGACAACCTTTCCACATCTGTTAAGGTACAGCATTTATCATTAACTCTTTGAGGACTACATTTATTTTCGTAAAGTAGCTTATTCTAGTTCAGAGACACTGTATATATGATATTGTCTATTTAGTTACATGATCAATGTAGTCCAGAGTTGCTAGGAAAAAGAAGGTTCAGTCAATTTTCCAAAACCACACCTTCTTAGACTCCATCTATTAATTTTACCATTTGCTTTCTGAAAACCCATTTCCTCCCCTAGCAAATTTCAGATTGTCTTCATCCTTTAATGCAAATTTGACCTTCAGAGAAGTTCTTTATGTTCATAATTTCTGCTGAATTGTAGGGCATTCCAGGGTCAGTACCATTCTCTATTAACAAGGCTCTTGGCAAGACGTTTTTTCATGTTTCCGTGAACATCTGGACACAAAGCATCAACTCATAGTACAGAACTGCATCATAATTTTCCCTATATGAAATAAAACCGCTTTTTCAAATAGGAAGGGTGCAGAATAATAATGGGTTGCAGATAGTGAATGGGAGCATAGAGCTGTGAGAAGAATGTCTACAGTGGAAAGTTAGCAGTGCATCCATAAATAAGAGCAAAAGCACAATTCTGTATGGCCACATGAGAAAGTTTGCTGTCACGTCTTAACACAGGCTTATGTAACTGCTACATCGCTGCAGAGAGGAAATAGAAAATTCCCTTGAGATCATCAGTCTGCAATTCTCTGTGTATATGTTGCAGAAATCTTCACATGCTTCAGCCCATTATTTTTCTGTTCTTAGCAGTTTATTGGTCTCTTTTTTTATATATATATGTAGGAATGCATTTCCTAATAGTGTACATAAAGATGACAATTATAATTGTTAGAATGTTATAAAAACATGTAAGTCAGATGAATGTGTTCTGCAGTGTTGCAGGTGGGAATTAGTACTCAAAGGGTTAATGCTCAGTATCTGAGTGCAAGAAATTTTGTTTTTCTGTATTTTTGTAAATTTGAAATATATATTGTAAACTCCAGCAGTGCAATGTATCCATCTCAGATTGTGTATTTTTAAAAGGTGAGCAAGAAGAATGCACTAGGGGGTTGTCAAGTTTTAAGCCAATATACAGTAGTTTCACAACTAATACAAAAAACAGAAAGAAACGCCTGAGCTTTATTATGTATATGCTGTATATGCTTGAACTGTCTCTAAACTAAAATACAGTATTTTTCTTTGTTTGCATAATGAAATATTTTCTGTTTAATAGTTATTTTCTTTTAGTATTACTTTTACTCATTCCACATAGACAGTGAGCCCTAAACAAGCATAGACATAATGTGAAATACCACTTCTCTGTGTCTCAGCACTATGTATATGTATATTCTGTAATAGCAAAATCCTAGGAGGTCTCTAGACCATTATGCAAAATATTCCACACACACAGCCAAGTGAAATACTCACTCTGCAAGAATCCACTCAGTGAGCTTCTTTATTCAGCTTGTGTTTTAATCACCTCTGTTACTTTGTCTGAGAGGCCAGTTCCATCTTCATAATGGCTTACAAAGAAGTAAATAGGTGCTGCTTTCCACAGAATATCTTGTGTGATAAAACTCTCTGGAATTTAAACATAAAATATTAAAACACTTTTCTTATTGTGTTAAAAATTAATTTAGTGAATATTTCTGGGCTAATTTGGAAGAGATGTGTTATGCAATAATCTGTTTGCATATTATTTTTTCAGAAAACATACAGTATAACTACAGAGTAGAAGAACATGATATTAAATAAATATAAAAATGTTTTGTAACATCAGATTTGACCAAAATGCTTTTTGTGCTTTTGACTTTTTTTTCCTTAAGATAAATGAGATAATTTCAATGCTTTGGGAGTCTGGCTTTGTTTTATTTTGGGGGTTTGGTCAGTTATAGTCAGTGAACCGTTACTACTTTACCTGATTTTCTTTCCTATAAAAATAAAGTCAATGAAATAACTGGAGTATAAGAGATATATTGTCCTAGTAAATTCCTCACAGACATACATGTGTAACATTTCAAAGTCAGCATTAGTTTTGGTGATTCATTGATGACATAAAAATGACTGAACAGACTTTTACTGTTCACTTTCTGTCTGAGATGAAGCAAGAGAAATTTCATCCAAAAAAAGATAATTTTTGGAGAATGATGCAATCAACAGAAATCTGAAGGGTTGTTATTACAGTACTACCAGGATGAAAATATGCTCTGATGCTATAGTGTTCCTCTCTGCATACAGAAATTCCAGTTTTCATGACCAAATTTCAGGTCATGAAAGTTACTCCATTTTAAGTCACATAGAGTGTTTACAAGAAGAATTCCTACCCAGCCTCATATAAAGAGGTTTGGTGTGAAAATAAAGCATGCGGTTTTGCACGTTATGGCTGATCATCTGTGCTGATCCCAAGAAGTCTGCTGGTTGAGTCTGCACTAATATGACTGAGCAGTTGCTGTCAGTGGCCATAAACACATGTTCTCCTTCACCACACAGCTGCCTGCCAGCTACCCTGTGGGCACCCTATCCAGATGTTCACCCATCAAGGGAGACTTCACTGGCTGTAAAGATTATTGCTGTCTAAACCAAAAGCAAAGTCTGTGCTTAAAGCAAAGTCAAGGCTGCCTTTGATAGGCAACACAGGCAACTGGGCAGCCTCCACTTGAACACTAAGGGCTGAAGGCAGATAAAACTCATGGAAGTCACTTCAAGCAGCGTAACTCCTCTCTTCAGTGCTCTGCCAAAAGTACCTGCCTACAAGGTCTGCTGCCTACAGACATCTGCCAAATCCAGGCAGAATTAGTCAGCTTACCTAAAATTCCTGGTTAGCTGAAATGAGAGTGAAACAGCACAACAGAGTTAATGATCATAAAAGCCCAAGTTGGAGGAAACCTTTCTGGATGCTCTGTCACAAAGCTGCTGCAGGTTCATCATGTGCAGGGACATGGGTCTAAGTATCCTGGATGGCCTGATGACCTGGAATTGCCCTTGTGCAGACACTATTAAAGGCTTACAAAGCTGACTGTGGCTCCACAAATTCGGAGGTAGATTCTGCTGTGAATTATACATCTTTTTACAATGAAGAGATTATCTGACAGAGAAGGCTTGTACATTTGACTATTTGGGAAAAAGAAAGCTGTCATTGGGATCAGGCCAGTGACCTTTTTAACAAAGACTCTTTCTTTGCACAGAAACAGAAAAAAAGAAGGTGGTTATGGTTTTTTGTAAAGGAGACCACCTATACTCTTACTGATTTTTTTGTTGCCTATGACGAAAAACCGTCAGGCTGATGAAGACATTAGCGGCTTCCTTATGAGAGTATAAATTCAAATTCCTGTACCAGCATCCTCCAGTTCAGAAAGAAGCTGTAGGAGGCAGCTAGATCAATCAGGATCCATCAGCTGGCTGGCTGACTTCAGTCAAGCCATTTCAGTAGTCACCTGGTGCTCTAGGCAGCTTTTGCTTGCTTACTTAACTCCACAGAGCAGGGAGCTTTTGGTTTGGCTGTGCCCAGCTGACACTTTTTTTAATTAGCAATTGAATTGCTAAGAAGAAAATTTATTCTACAAATTACCTTGACTATATAAATAATGGCTTTTTGTTCCCTGTTACTAGGTCTGTAAAGGGGCAAGTGAATCCTGACCAGTCTATTACCTGAGGGTTTTTTGGAAGCCAAACAAGCAATCAGTGAATTTGGGAGAGCATTAGAGAGCTCACTTCTCTGCAAGGAGGGTTGAAATTTGGTTTGCAAGGTCTAGAGCAGTCCGAATTCAGACAAATATCCTGCCTTATGGTTATGCAGCTGGCTTTGCTGAGAGGTAAGGAGTTTTTTGTAAAAATGGTGTCTGTATACCCCGTAGGTACCACTGTCTCTTTACATTTTGATCTGTTTGAATTCTGTAGTGCCTTGCAGTCTGAACAATAAAATGACCAACTGTTTCCACCAGTCTGTCACTCTGCTCCAGCTGTTCCCCTGCATTTGCAGCACACTGTGGAGTAAGATTGTCCAGCATAGTCAGTATTTTCACTCATTCCTGTATTTGTATCCCAGATACTCAAAAACACCTGAGGAAAGCAGCAGGAGGAGCTTATTTTGAGGTTAGGGGGAAACTCAGGGAGAAGAGAAAGCAGTAAAGCACATTATTTGTATTCTTCTTACAGTGCTTCCTTTTGTTAGCCCATTTGTTACTAGGCTGTAAGCAGTTACAGTCATTTTTTTCTTAACTCTTTCCATTGTAAGATCTTGTTCTCTACTAATTAGAATATAGCTGAAAGTTCACCATTTAGCTTGATTTATGCCCTCTGCAGTTACTGCCCTCACATGGATGATTTTAAAGAGTTCAGCTAAAACAGCTGCAATGTTTTCAGCAAAGAGGCTTAAGGAGTTTTGTCTGCAATAGCACCTTTCAGTGAGATTTTTTTTTTAATAGTTCTGTCTTTCAAGGCCCATTATTTGAAAATTTTGGGAAGTATGGCTATTACAAGAAGAGATAAGGGCACTTTCTGCTGTTTCTAGAAAGTGAGCAGTCCAGTACAGATGACAATTTTAGCCACCAAAAATATCCCAATATACTACTGTGAAAAATCTCCCTTCTTAGGATGTGTATGCCTTGGCTGAGGCTACGCTTACTGATCAGGTGCTGCTGCAAGCCGTAGGGACTCTAAAGGACCTGCCCTATAAATTATTTACTTCAGCTGCCCTCAACTAGGAGTAGGATGGAAAGCAGGGGGGCTTGAGTCTCATGTTCTCTGCCAGGCTCTCCAGCTTGTCTGCCCCTCATAGACACCACAATGGGATGGAGGAGGGAATGGTCTGATTTGTATGAGGAGAGACAAATGCTAGGTCAGAGGAAACTGAAGAGACTGAGCTTCTAGGAGTGGATCGAGTTGAATTGAGCAGCCTGACCAGAAGGAGAGAGGCTGGTATGAGTATGAAGCTGCAGGAGTCAGGAGGACTGATTTAAAGCTGGAAGGGAAAGGAGGGTCATGAAATTGAGAAGAGGGACTTGGAGGCTGGGAAGAAACTAGGACCAAATTGGTAGTGGGGGAGAGGGGGAGTAGGGTGAAACAATTATGTCCGTGGGTGCTTCCAGGTTGGGTGTGTAAGCCAAGCTTTGTGATTCCTCTGCACTCAGTAAATATCTGGAAACCTGCTAGCAAAATGGTTATTTGCTTATAAGGTTGGTCCTCGTAGAAAATTACAGGGTATTAGTGCTGTCAGTAAGTGTCAGAAATCTGTGTAATGAATCACAAATGCTCAAAGCTGTTGATTAACCAGATATTTCATGTGCCACATGATAGAATTTCTGTATTTTTAATGTCCTTTTCAAAATCCAGAAACTATCAAGAAAAAGAAAAATTATTTCAAACAGTATTAGTGAAGCTCAAAATCAAACACACCAGCTGAGGAACTGTTAGAATTAAGGTTGCCTTTGGAACTTCCATTCACAGCTTCGGTCTGTCTTTTGATGTTTTTTAACTATTTTGGTGCATACTGTTTTTTAACATCTTGGCTTTGGTGCTGTGCATTTAGTATTCTTTAATTGCGTGGGTTTGTGTACATCTAGAGTTAAGCCAGTCATTTCACGGAAAGTTTTCTTTTCCATGTTTTTTTCTGGAACTTTTAAAGAAAGCCTTCTCAGAAGAATATTGAGGTTGAAGCCTTCTGATAACACAGACCCTGCCTTGCTACCCTTCCCTGTGCAGAGTGCTAGAAAGGAAGAAGAGGCTTGAAAGATTTTCCTCTGAGATTCCCCTTATTCTTTTCCAAAGTATTTAAATAACTGTATAATCATTCCAAATGTTGTCATCACTATGAGGACATAGAAGCATTAGAAGAAGGAGCAGACTGAAGCTAGGAAGTCCCTGCCCTGGCTCTGTGCATCTGTATCACAGACTGTAGGAAGCCTGTGCCTTAACCGTGACGATTCATGTTGATATATGGGCTGCCTGTAAATCCCATCTTCCCTGCAGTGGACCCTTCCACTGTGGAAAGCTTCCTATGGGGAAGATACCTGGTGCTGCTGAGAAGGGCATCACATACGCAGCCACTCCAACCTGCAGGATGTGCCAGCTTTGGCCGATGAGGGATGGACATAGTTTTGTCGCTGGCACTGCACGATGGCCTCCTCAAGCCAACAGCTGGCGAACCTTACCCATCGGGAGAGTGCCAATACAGATGTGAGGTTTAGCCTCTGCCACTTTACAAAGGTCATTCTGCTGTGAGTTCCAGGAAGGTCCCTTCCCTTCAAAAACTCCCACTTCATTGCTGACTCTGAGACCCCTGCCCAAGCCAGAAGCTGGAAAGACCCACTCCCCCTTGACAAGATGGCGTGAGAAGGTGAAATCAGCACGGAGAGCTAGTTCCTCTCCATCTTGTGTAAAACCTATTGAAACTATCCCTGCATTCATATATATGAGAACAAAGCAGGGAGGATAAAGTTAAATGACCAGCTAATCTTTTCTGAGATAGTAAGTGGAATAGTTTAAGTGCTGCAAAAAACAAAACAAACCCCCAGTCACTCTGAGTCAGTACAGAAGCCTTAATTCTAGCATTATAACGAGTTGTATTCTACCTGACAGCACAGCGCAAGCAACGTGACATACAGTCAAGGGCTATAGTACATTGAAAGTAACTACATTTCACCCCCAATGCTTTTCCCCTGGGTAAAAACAATCTGTACACAGTTGTACCGTGGAAACATTTTCTGCATCCTTTGATACGCTGGTGGACGGTTTTAGACTAAGAATCCATTTAGTGTGGACATGCACTTAAAATGGTTTTATAACATGGACGTGAAGAGAGGGAAGGTTACTTTTCCTGTTGTTTTTTTTCTTTTCTTTTCATTACACAAAGCGCCGATCATCAGTATTACACTGAGATGTTATTTTTCTTCAGTATGTAGCTAACACAGAGCCAGACAGCTGCAGAGCAGAGCACTGCACCAATAGCAAAAAGTAACCATGGAAAATGGAAAAAAAAAAAATCCTCTTACTCTTAGCAGTTCAGAACTTTACCTGTATGGGAACGATTCCAGATCACACAAGCTGCTTCATTAGCCCATTCATCCTCTCAGTGTGTTATTAAGGTTCAACCTGCTTAACAAAACTAGGGAGATCAGAATATGCCAATCAAATTTGGAATGACTTGAACAGTCTCTGGTATAAGTGGCTTACATAGTTCATTGTAGATTGATGTGGGGAAACTGCTGATAGAGACAAAATGTACAGGCTAGGATTTCAAAGGCCCCGGAGCTCTAGGATGAAAAATCTTTAGCACAAGTCCTTTTACTTAGACAAAGAATAAAATATCTTATGTAGGATATAAGGAGGTTTGAATTTAAATCAGTGAAATGATGAAAGAGACTGACAAAGAGGCATTTTGAACAGCTCAGCACAGACTTTCTTTCCTTGTGTATCCACTGCTGGATGCAAGGAAGGGTTTAATTCATGCAGTCTTTAGTCAAGTTTTTTCACTTTAAGGCAATAAGCTGTAGAGTTGAAATTACAGGCAGGAACCTTTCCATCAGCTTCCGTGGGTCCTAAGTTGAAGGCACAGTGAACAGAAAAGGCACGGCATATGGTTTAGAACCTAATCTGAGAACTGACAAACTGCAAACCTCATTAAATGGTGGCTTTCCGTCGTAGCATGAGGTCACACATCCTGCTGCACATGCATAGTGGGAAGGATCTGGAGGAAAAACAGGTGGAAATGAAAGAGAAGTGGGGTGTAAAGAGGAGAAAGGCATTGTGATGGATAATCGAATGAGCACAAGTGCCTACTGAAATGGTGTAAGCACAAAAGTGACCACAAGCCTTGGATGAGTAAAGGAATGTATTGAGCAGGACTGCACAGGTGAGTATGTTCCTATCATGATGTTCATTCAGAGAGGATGCCAAAAGATTGGATAATTTTTGGACAGAAGCCTCAAAGACATGCTGAAAACTTGAAATACACTTCAAGCTAAAGGCATATAATGTGTACAGGTTGTGGAGAAAGAAAGGGGGGGAAAAAGTTAAGTGATTTTCTCACTGTCCGCAGAAACTACCATACAGAAGGTTCTTTAATCTAGCAGCAAAGGTATGAAAAGATCCAGTGATTAGGAGCTGAAAGCTGAAAAATAAGACTTGCCCTTTAATCTGCAAGAGTAATTAACTTGATAACAATTCCTTAGTGATATCGTAAGTTGAATTTTTTAACTCAAGAGAGTGTGTGTCTCAGCAATATTTTTCACTTCAAACACAAATTTTTGACCTTGGTGCTATAGGAACTACAGGGTAACATTTTACAGGCATTTTACATTATATTTGATGTTCAGTAGACAGCCTCAGAAAAATCCTCCTTTTGGACAGGTATCGTAGAGGTGAGGTAGAAGAGAAAGGACAGTGTCCCAACCTGTCTATGGAGAGCCTAGGAAATTGTGTTGTACTCCCAACACCCTTGGCTTTGGTCTTTGTGGCACTGCTCAGTTTAAGTGCCATTTTAGTGTTTATGATTCCAGGTTCTTTTTAAACTGTATATTTGGACAGAAAATCTTTATATTGTGCAACATAATAAAGTTCTTAGTTACTGCTTTAGATTAAAATCTCCCTTAACCTCTGACTAAAGCCACAATGGTGCTTGCTTAACTAAATGTTGTCCGTATGTCTTGTAATGGTCCACATTAAATCAAATTCTTCCTTATCTCCTCACTAGCACCTAATGGCCACACTTAATCTGCATTAAGGATTGGATGTTTCTACTCAAACCCCTTACTTGCAAAGTTCCCAGGGTGTTGCCTATACTAGAATACATTCTTTATAATCCTCTATTTTACTTGGTGTAAATCACCTGAAATTTATAACCAGTATGTTTACTTGATCTTGATGTAAAATGATTGAGCCTTTAGTCTGCTGGGAACAAAGGTATATCAACCATGTGTTAGAATCCTATCACACTGCACAGAGACTGGCATTTTCTAGGTAGAGATAGCCCTGGTTTTGCACCTACTGATTGTACATTGTCTGAGCATTTGTACCCACGCACATCAAGCTGTGATGAACAGGATAAAACTGTTCCTAGGTTGTATTGGGAGATCTTCCTGTTTTGGTCTCTTTCCAGCCTTACACACAATGGTTCTTCTCATATCCTCTTCTTTTTCGTTTTCTGACTTTGGTTTCTGCACTGAGCAGTCACATTGCTGTTACTCTGCTCACAGTTTCAGGTCCTTCTGGAAAGGCAGCACAGGTTCAGTGCTGACCTCAGCTTACCTGACAGCCCCTGGCCTTGTGCTGAGAGGGTAGTGTCATGGCTGTCATCTGAAATGCTCTTTGCTGTCTTTTTATCTCTCCTCCTGGAAGTGGATTTATCCAGGGAGATAATTAAGCTGCAGTCCCCCCACCCTCCCCATCTTTTCTGCCTGCTGCAGCCTGCTGAGTCCTGTGACAGAATCACTTGTGTCCTTTCTCAGGTACGTTGTGTAACTTCAGTGCCAGGCATTCATGGTGTCCTCTTCTTTATTCTTCCTTTCTGAAAATGCTCCTGCTGGGCAGCACATAGCTCTTATGGGGTTTCTGTATCATTTGTTGTGAAACACCCCCATACGGGCAGGGTCGTGCTGATTATAGACCTGTGGCAAAGTGATTGGAATGATTTCTGCTCTTTCTCACAGGATTTTTTTTTTCTTTTTTTTGCCTAGAAACTAATTGTTTATGAATACGGAAACAAGAGCACCACAGCCAATTTGGGAATGTCCTCTGCTGGCATTCCCCAGAAGCACCAGTGTGGTGCAAATCTACCAGGAAGTATAATTTCTCTTTTAAGGCGCTTGCCCGAGTTCTTCATTTTCCACTTCTGTATTGCCCCTAAAGCTTCTTGCTGCTTCTTGGGTTTTATACTCCCTCTCACACTTCGCTCCGTGCAGCTCAGACAGTATCCAGATGGTCTCGTCCTGGAGTGAGCCCTTTCTGGAAGGAGTCTCGCTGTTGTCACTCACCAGCGGATGAAGCTGGCGTGAAAAGATGGTGCAAAGCAGCAAAGTCATTTTACCTTTCACTGCCACGTAGGAGTTATGTCGCTCTAAACTATGTGTGTGTACACGTGTGTACATATGTATGTAATTTGTTTGTGTGCGGGTATATACGCACTCGGACACACACATACAAATGAACTGTGGGGAGTATTAGGTAAAAACTTAGTGCTTGCTACTGCCTCCCTCTGCTTTGAGCAAGCAGCCCCTGTTTTCAGAATATGTCTCCTAATCTGAAGTATTACCAGTATTTGCAGTACTTCCTACTGGTTTTAAATGGAACCTACAATTTTCTGAGTGTTACAGGTATTCCAACTCTGCATAAAAGGAATGAACCATTTAAAACCTCAAAAGCTTTTTCAGTGGCCGTAATTGCTCTTTCACTGGCACTGTAAGTATCTTCCCAGAGGTATGGGAAGCTGCTACTTGTAAGTTAGTCTGGGAGAAGCATGAGATTCCTGATAATGATTTTTTTTACACAATTTTGCACAGGCCAGACAAAATTAGACCTTTTCTATATTTCTGACATGCATTAGCAACTTTAAATCGCTTCAAAAAAATTCCTCTTCCATGGAAATGTCTTGATTTATAAGCAAAGGTTACTACTGTGCAGTATTTCTAGAGAACTGAAGCCACATGGTTCAAATTCAAATAATTTCAGATGCATGCAGTTTGCAAATGGAAATTCCCCCATAAACCATATAAGATATTGATGAGTATCTCCAGTTAAGAGTTAAATGAGTCAGACTGCTGTCTATATCCTCATAACAATTAGAAGCAGAAATAATTAATAATTTAATTTAATTATAACCACTCTTTTGACTGTGGCTGGTGTAGAAGATTGTAAATATGAAACACTTGCATAATTATTATTCTGAAGATCATTCAGGACAAGTAAAAGACTGAAAAAGATGTTAAACCTCTTAAAGGACTTATTTTAATTATTTTAAAGTCATACATTAATTAAGGTGTTTACTTATTAATCCCTGGAAATTTAATTCTGTACTCAGAGTAAGTGCTGTAATTTTCTTGAGTAAGTGCTGCGTTTCTCATACATAAGAGAGGTTGAATTGCTCAACCTTAACTTTAGAACTGTAATAACTTGAGGGATGCTGACAATTAACTCACTCAACAACTTCTTTATGCCTCTAGCAAGTTTTGTGGCTCTAACATCTCTCTCTTTAGAAATCTTGTTGGCCCAGTTTATGTGGGTCATTTACCAGTCATTGTCTGCTGCTTCATTTCTTGCTGGCCCTAATTTATTCATCTGGAATTAAAGCAGAATGTAGACAGAACTGATTCTGTGACTGCAGTTGCATGCCAGCTATCACAACAATCTGAAGCTGAAGCACTTTGATATTTGCAGCCCCTATGGAGAATCTCCTTCTCACGGACAGAAGGGATTGGGGTGCCTGCTGCTCTTACTGCTTTCTGTCCCTCCTCGTGCTGGCCCTTTGAATGGAGGAAGTAAACGTCACAGACCTTACATCCATAGCTCTTCTTGAAATCTCTTTGTGGGTCAGAGTTTTAGTTATCCTGGTTTTATGCTCGTGAAAAACATTTCAAAACCCTAGAAGTCAGGCTACAGCCTCATGATTTTCTTCTTCACCTCTTGTGCGCACCATATTCCCCTTCTCACCCTTCTCTTTTAGGTGACCTACACTGAGCGCTTCATCCTCAAGCAGGGAACGAACACTAGTGGTTATTTTAAAATAAGGTATTTGATCCAAATATTTTTTTTTCAAGAAAAGTAATGTCTTGCGGTACATGGAACATTGTAAGCAGATCTTTTTAAAAGGCATGAAAGAAATTAGGTTTAGATTAAGACAGTGAATACTGCTATAGTATTCCTGAGCTTTTTCAGGCTTTTCAATCCTTGCAGGTCCTTTATAGCCGAAGTCTGTACATTGCCTTCTGTGCTGCAGTGCCCAGGGAAAAATGACAGTCCCGCCTCTTAAGCAGAAATGCAGCAATCTCACTGCAGATGACAAAATACAAAGCCACAGTTCTGCAACAGCAAGCTGTGGAGCTGCCTGGAAGGTACAGGCTTGGGAAAATGAAAGGTGCTTTCCAGATCCAGTTTTGAGTGTGCTTTGCTTTGCTTTCCTGCCCCCCTTGCTGGGTGTGCAGACAGTGAGAGCTATCACTGCACCAGCTGGAGCAAATGTAAACTTCACATGGGAAGTAAAATATCGGGTAAAAGAACATGAATCATTTTACTTTTGTGCTGTAGCATAAGTGTTATCATTCACTCTTTGTCACTGCTCCATCTTACAGACAAAACCCTGTGGTTTAGTTGTAAGCAAGTAGTGCGGGAATCAGCAGCTGAAGTCATGTTAAATGTTGTCACCTAAGGAGACGGTATCTTCTCCCACACCAAGATACCTGTGGGTCATTTGAAGTTTCTCCTCAGAGCACTTTTATGTGTCGGTGGGGTGACTCTGGCCTTGGCGGTTGCCCCTTCCCAGCAGGCAGATGTTACAGTTATGATCATAACGGTCAAGAGAGTGATGGTTCCCCTCCAGCAGCTGCAGAGACTGGTGGATGTGCCCAGTTTGTTGTGGCCCTTCAGTGCCAGTGACATGTAAGAAGATCTGGGCAGATGTTAGCAGTGAAAACAATTTGCCTACATTTGATTGACCTTTCTGTTTATTCTGCTTGCCATTAAAGCCTTCTAGAAAAACCTGGGCAAACATTTCAGTGCCGAGTCTGTTCAAGCTATTCTAAATTTCCTAAGCATACATAGGTCATTGATTAGAAGTTAATAGCTCTGTTGTCTCCAGCACCTTTTCAGGCCATCTCGAAGAAGGAGCAGTCTTGTGTTTGTGAAATTCAGGTGCCAAATAAAGGATTAAAGCTTCAGGCTTGATTGCGGCTGTTAGAGCTCTTTCAAAGGCAGTAAGTCATCGGCCTAAGGTAATTTACCTTTTCAGGCTGCTGGAAGCAGGCTACATAGAAATTCTCTAAATGCCCATCTGAAATGGCTCTTCTTAGCTACAGAGCGCATTTATTGCACCTGCGATTATTGGAGTAATTGAGAAGGTCTATTTTTCCCACATTAGACCAAAAATGAAACATTTATTTTGACACATTGGGCTACCGCCATCTGTGCCCCAGCATCAAAACATTTTTTTTTAATGTTCTATTTCAGCTGTTCCAGTTGGCCTCAAAAGAGCTTAAAATCTGGCAAAAATAGCACCAATGTTTAACTGTGCACAGAAGGTATTATTTATATGTCAGTAGCACATTGTTCACTTACTAGGTCTTTAACAGCTGTATATAATAACATGATCTTCTACACATGCTAGTTTTCATAGAATATGTCACACAGCTCTGAAGTACAAAGCTGAGGGTCAGCAAATCATTTTGTATTTTTCTTATGTATACAAGGATGACACACAGGCCACTGCGTGGAATCTCAGCATAAGCCAGATACTATATTATTTCATCAAAAGTAATAATGCACATTCCTGGCATTTGTAGAAAAAATGATGTCTGTTAATCTGAGTCTATTCTTCAGATACTGGGTGAACAGTTCCATTTAAATCTCTTTGTATAGAGATATACGGTATGTAATATCCCCACAGGCAAGAACTAGGATTTGGCTCTCGGATGACCTAATTTTGAGAGAGACAATAAGATCACTGAATTGAGGTGGAGCTGATATCAGTGCCCAAGGCCACCCCTAAGCTTCATCCCAATCTATGTGATGGAAGGTCACCTTACTTCAGTATCTGTAAGCTGTAAAACAAACAAAAATATCAGCAGTGCAAAAGGACGTACAGAAACATCTATTTTAAATAGAGGCCAGTTCTTTATTGCGAAGTTCTTTGGAATACATTAATTCTAATTTTTAATTTAGTATAAAAGAGTACTGGACACAAGGTGTTTTTCTAACCTCTAATTGTAATACTTAGTAAATAAAAACACAGCAACCCTTTTAGCTGACTGTTAGAAGAATATGTGAGAAATCATGTGAGAAGTAATAACAAGATTTAATATGACACCCCAAATACCTAACTTTTTAATGTCTCAGATACTGATAAACCTTCAAATTCATAAACAGTAGATTCCAGATGCTGCCTGGTACGACTTTTTTCCATAAAACTAAGGATGAACATCAGTCTGTAGACACATTGTTTGGAAGTTACGGGGTGGGGTCAGGAGGATATGTCTTCAGGCAGATTTTGAGGCAAAAGGCATGAATCAGTGTCCCAGAAAAATCATGAAAGCTTATGCCCTGTTGTTGATGCTGAAATGAAAACATTACAGAAATAAATGTCTTTTGATTCAAGATCACCTCATTCTGCTGGCACAGTAGCCTGAGGGGGGGAAATAGATTTGTAGCTCTTTTTGAGTTGCCCAGCTATGTATCCTTCCATAAACTACCGCCCTGTAAAAGCCAGCAAGGATCTGGTGTCCCTCTCCTCACTGGCCAATGCTCAAGCCTCTCATTTCAGTTTAAAAATATTTATTCAAGGAAAAAGGTAGACTTTGTTGAAGCTGACGAAAAAAGGAAAATTCTCTGATTTTTTTAATGTATGTGAAGTAGTCTAAATAAGAAATTAATACTACAAAATTGAATTAATATGATTCAGTGGAGAGTGGTGGGCCAAAATAGCAGCACTAAGAATCAAAGGATGGTCTGTTCAGCTGGAAGCTGAAAGCCATAACTGGCTGTGTCCTTAAAAAAAGACTTGCAAGCTCCAGTTTTCAAATGCGGTCTTTAGTTAAACCTTATTCCCCTCCCTATTGTTATTTCTCATCATATTTACAACACGCATGTATATCCCTACACAGAACATATCATGACACTTTTATTTTTCCCACATCTCAGTATTGTTCAGGCATCCTGGAGTTAACAGAAGTGAGCAAAGGAGTCTATTTTTGAGACTGTCTGAGAGTTCACTTTGATTATTCATAGATGAATCAGCATATCGTCATCTCTGTAGGTCTAGACGTAAGAAAGGTATAATACCCAACCCCATGCAAGTCACGACTGCAGTGAAAGCCCTTTATCTGAGCAGTATGAAAGAACATTCATTCAGGAATTGGATGCAGGCTCAGAGGCAGCCAAGCAAGAGCAGCTCGGCTAAAGCTCTGGGGAAGAAAAGAAAATGCTGGCCTGAAATATTGTGAAATATAAATAACAAGACCAGTTTTGGTTGCATAAGCATATGCTGAATGACATGTGAAAGAATAATAGCCCATAAAAGAAAGAAGTCTCTCTTTCCCCAAAGGTAAAGTCATTCCTGGCAGTTTAAGACCTTTCTTGCCCTTTGCAGCCCTGCTGTACCTGCAAACACCATCTTCACTGACAAATTTTCTTCGCATCAGTGTCATCAGGAAAAGGTGCATGGGCGTCTAGCTGTATTTAGTCAGAAGCTCCCATATTTCCTTTTTTCAGTAAACCTCATCTGATGTTATAAATGTAAGAGCTAAAAACTCACTAGGGATTGTAGGGCAATGCAAATTTTATAGAAGAGATCAGGTATTATCTAAAACTCACTTGTTAACAATTCTTTCAGGTCCTGCAGGATGGCTGGTGCACATGGAAAGAGATTTCCACAGAAAGCTGCAGACTTTGCAAGCCCATCCTTCAGTATTTTTCAGTGGAAAACAATGTTTGAGCCACTCCAGCAGTAATGGGATTCCCTGCAGTGTTGCCTAACCTACCGTCTTTGGTCAGATTAACATCTCACAGGGGCAGAATTTTCTTCAGTGAAAACAATAGTGTTTCAATGACATGGGTGAAATGCAAGGTACTGGGATAACATGTGGAGAAAAAGCTTATATTATTTTAAAATAAATTTTGTAAGTAGGAGACTGCAATATTGCTCCAACCTTGAAAAGATGGCTATAGTACATGTTACAAGATGTGAAGGCACATGGACAGTGTTAATGAAGGTCAGGGGAAGACTGTAACTGTTATAACAGACTATAAAGTGCAAGTCAAACCACCTGCTGGGCTCACCAAAGGCCATGGTGCAGTATGAGCCCCACTGGCTTCTTACTTTGTGCAAAGTCTTCAGGTGCCTTGTGTGACATCTCTGTCACATCTGAGTAGATTAAGCTGAGCACATCTGAGCATATTAAGCTGTATATGCAATTTATGAAGGGTGTTCTGGATTTAAACTGAAAATTCATTGCACCTTGTCTACGATAATAATGTTAAAACAGTTGGTGGCCCGATAATGCAATGTGGGCAGATGCAGCTTGTCCATCCAAAGAAGACCAGCGTGATATTCAATCTGGGCCACATCGGTATAAGACACCTGAAATATATAACCAGAGACATATATTAGTGAATAAATGATAGTTGGCATGGATATTTTTTAAGTTTTCATGAAAACAGAGAGAGATGAGAGGATATCTGGAGAGGGACCAATTACAAATAACCCTGCACACGCATGCATAATTAACAGGATTCAAGAAGCAGTAATGATCGTTCTTTTAACACAGCGTAAGTCTGCCTAGAGAGGTGAACACATCAAAAAGACTCAGCATGAAATTTAAAAAGAAACCTTTGACTAGTTTGGCTTTGGGGAGCTTGTCAGTTTATTAACATTACTTTAACCTAATTTTAATTTTGCTTAATGTGATTTCTTTTTCCATGAAGGTCTTTGAAAAAATGTTGTTTATGCAAATAAACTACATGGAAAATTGGTTTTTTAACTAAATGACAACTGACAGACTAGACTGTAATAGCCAATTGGGAACTTCTAAAGCATGATTTGTTTACTCAGTAGTACAAATTGCATAGCTCTGATTATTAAGGACAGTAAATATCTTAATAGTGGCTATTTTAATTAACAGAGTCGTATGGCTGGATCACAGTCTCCACTAAGACTGTTTTGTGTTGCTCCAGTGGCAGCAAAAATAGCCTTAATCCTTATTTCAGTAGTCACCCTATTTAATAGTTCAGAGGAGCTGGCATAAGGAAGGTCAGATTTGTCCCATACATTTCCTACTAAAACAATGTTTCTTGCTTGACTGTTTGCAAAAAAGTAAATCCTACCATTTTTATCCTCACTGTCGGCTATGACTTCTCTATTTGCCTTTCATCTGACTCCAGAGTTCTTTTTTTCTGCCTGGGATGTAAGTCCTTTAAGAAATACCTCTTCAAAATCTTAGATTCTACTCCAGTGTCAGATCTTTGGATTTCTTTAGAATTTATTTCTTCATTTGAATTTCAAGGTATTTTTGTCACAGAGTTCTACAGAATAAATGAAAAATAAAAAAACGCCAAACAACTTTATAGCCAATGCAACATCTGTAAGTAATAGAACAGCTTTCTCATATCTTCAGGTGTAGAACTATGGATGCTAGATAGGGAAAAAGCTCTTTCACATGTTGCCACTCTCCTGCCAGTGCAAGATTTTGCCTACTGGCAACAATTTCAAATAGTACATTGCGATGAAAGTATGAAGCATCATGGGCCTGGTATTCCCAGAGAAGCCTTTATTAATTGATCAGTATTTAATTGTTGTGTTAAGGAAAATTGGGGAAACACCTGAGTCTCTGCTGTACCTAAAATCAAAGCCAGTGCTCTGTCAAACCTGCATCATCCTAAAACCACAGCTCCTATACAGCATGAAGGGGAACGTTCTAGAGACCATGGAAACCCTTGGCATGTTGAATTGCCTGCAGAGGGAGAGGAGGAAGCCACCAGCTCTTCTCATATGAGTTATCTCGTATCCCTTTTGAAATGACCAGCTTTGAATTTCAGTGTTTTCTTTTTGTCTTCCTTCCTTTGGGTCCTTTCACACCTATAGCCCTCCATATGGGAAAGGACTGGCTATTTGCTTTCTAGTCAGTTTTACTTCCCCCCAGCTGTTCAGTACAGCACAGGCAGCGGCACAGGTCAGGGAAGACTCTGCAAGGAGTCACTGGAGGAATCTGAAGGAGAAAAAGCTGGTGGCAGCAGTAGTCAGGTGAGTGATGCCAGGAATGAAATATCTCTAATCTAGCTAGGAAATTATATGGGACTGCTGAGAAGCAATAGAAATACTAGCATAAGTATTAAAATGATCTGGACAACAGAAGAGAGGAAACTGAGTTATGGTGCAAGTTGTCAAGCCAAATATAATTAGGGTAACCCAGCCAAGGTAGAATAATAACAATAGGGTACAACATAAATATGAAGAGTACACATTGTTCAGGCAAGCCAGAAATAAAAGGCAGACCATTATATATTTATAATGTGCTGAGCTAAAAAAAAAAAAAAAAAAAAAGATAACATGATAAAATGGATAAGTTTGAGTAAAAACCAATTTAAGGAAGGATCATAAAAAGCTTTGGATAATGTTGGATGTCTGCTTCAGCCCCCTAGAGTTTAATTTGTACTGGATAAAGATCTCCGTAATGTTATTAGAAAGAGAAATATTAGCATTAGGGAAGATTTACTGACTTTATGGGAGATTTTGACCTTCCAGAAACAGGCTTGAGAACAAATATTATTAGTAATGGCAGAATGTAGGAATATCTAGCCATGGTAAGTAAAAGAACTTTTCACTGAACAAAGGAGGCATAACAAAGCCATGCATTTAGGAAGGAAAGCAATAGTTATGCATTTGGGGTTAAACTTTTGAAAACTTGACAGTCACAGTGTATCTGTGAGTCACTTGTGTAATAGGGAAGAGAAAAAATAAAAACTGCTCAGACATACCAGGCTAGCTAAAAAAAAATCAGGCACTAGTTAAAATTTATCTGCAACACAATAAACAGTTCTGGTTATCTGTATTAAAAAAAAAAAAAAAAAGGTCTTCCAATAACCAATTTGATGCTCTTTTATTATTTGAGCTGAGTACAGATGGACAATATGTAACATTTGAAGACAGAATAAAGTTTGATAAAAAATTATCTTGCTTGTTTGGAGAAAATAAATCAAGGCTGGAGGGCGTAGTAATACAAGGGAAAGAAAAGACTTATTGAAGCATAAATGATAACATTGGCATAAAACCAACTGGACCTATGCTAGTACAAGTGAAGGATAAAAGATCCTTAATCACTAGAAGATTTAATTTCTCGGACACACAAGGCAAATGCAAAGAGCACAGTGAAGATGTAAAACTGTGATTTGATAATTGACATGGTCACTTCAGGTGACCCTGGCATCCAGGAGAGATGAGGCGATTTTGATTCTTGGCACTGATCAACAATTGAGATATTTTATCCTGAAATTTTGCATACTTTACAGAAAACAGTGGCTTCCAAATCGGACATGAGGTGGTTTCATTTCATTATTCCCTGATGTTACATACCTTGTCAGTAATTTGGATTGCACCACAATATATGTTTCAATAAAACTGAGTCTTGACACAAGGTTATATATATATTTGAATATAGAAAGAAGAAAAATGTAAAATGAGAAATAATTATTTGATTAAAAATAGAATTTTCCAAGTTAAATGGTCTTTTATTTATATGATGTTACTATGGAGATACAATATGTTATTAAGGGCAAAGAAAGGTTAGATAGATGCATACTCTTGTAGTCATATAGTGAAAGGGAGTTAAAATGGATGCACTTATTGCTATATTACTTCTGAGGAAATAATTGTAAAAAAAAGATATTATTTAATTGCTATTATTTCCCTTTGAAGATCTGTAAGTGGGAGATGAACAGATGTGATTGTTGCTGGTTTTAGTGCCTCTGTCTGCAGATCCAAGTGGACATCTCTGTCTGAAAGCTGAGCTAGTGTGGCCCGATTATGTGGCAATCTGCAAAAAAATCAGAAGTGAAATGACCAAACATATAAGTGGATGCCCAAGATTTCAAACATCCAGTGCAGGATCCTTGAAGTTTCATAAAGGCATCCTGGGGCTTGTTACATAAACAATGCCATACAAAAAATAACAACCCACTATAGTATACAACAAGGTATATAAACCTATTGCACTTTTAGGTTACAGTAAACCTTAATGACCTGTCTGTTGGAGATTTCCTTGCACAACTTTTTATGTTGCAGATTTACAATGTAATGGACTGGAGTACCTCTGCTATTCAAGACTCTTAAGGTAATGCTAGAGATGGGGAAAACAACCTGAGCAACAGAATAGCCAGGCAGATCTTTCCCAGTACTCAGCTGGCTATGCTTTACCTAATGTAAATTCTTTGTTATATAAGGCAAACTAATTCACTGTGTCTGCACTGAAAACAATCTCACGTTATTAGTGCCAGGTGTTCCCTGTGCAGTGCTCAGGACTGCTGACCTTGCACAGCGTGCTGTGGCCCCAGGACCTTCTTAGTACTTCTAGCCACCACCTTACTGTCGAAATTAGGGCTAAATCCATCTGGGCATTCTCAGCATCACCTTGCAGAAGTGAAGCATTCAGACACATTAGGAAGGCTTCAAAAATTAGTGAGTTGGTGACTAGAGAGAAGCTATAACCCATCAAGAGCCACCTGAAAACTGTCAGTTAGAGCTGCCATCCCCAGCTGAACCTATTTTGCTTCATACTATGGGACTGTTTTCTGTTAATGCATTAAGTGGAGTCAGGACATGTGACCTTAAGGTGATACCCCTATAGCTTATAAGAACCTGGTTATGCGTTGCAACTTTGGGAACCTATGTCCTTATTCTGTCATTCACTAAGAATTTATTTGCTAAAAAAATTAATCCAGGCTTTTCTTGTAGCAAACAAAAAGGTATGTCTGAGCTAAGTTGCCTCAGATGAATTGTAAAATAATAGCTTAATATGCACATGCATCTGTTTTGTGGAAACTACAGGGGAGAGGAAAATTATGTGAGTATTTTAAAGGTACTTTAGTAATGATGAGCTCAATTGTATTTTGTTATGCAAACTTAAAGGTACAAAGAGTAAGACACAATAATGGATGGAACTTGTTTTTCTCTTTTTGTCCTTTCCCTTTCCTTTCTTGTTTTATGTCTACTTTAATAGGCTGCTGTTACGAGAGAGATTCTTTTTTTGTGTGTTGCCCCTGACATGCAGGTTTATTTGTATTTATTTGTCTCCTGGAGCTGAATTTAGAACTGCAGAAGCAGTTCTGGCAGAATCTCTCCTTATGGTTGGTTTAAACTACCTAGACCAATGTAGTAATGCTGTGGTTTACAGGAGTGATGCAAAGAGACAATTGACCTTTATTTTCTGCTTTCAGATACCCTGCCTGTTCCAGGATTGCAAAAGCCCATGGTCCTGTTATATGTCAGAGGTCAGAATTTACTGACACTTGTAGTAACTGCTATAAAGAACAAAGTGCTAAGTTAAGCAATGTGATCAGTAGGTATGGAAAAATACAATCTATATGGTTTGTGATAGTGAAGGATGAATATTGGCTTGTTTTGTGCCTTGAGTTAATCCAGCCAAGATTTCTTCAGTCTGTCACCAATGCAGTGTCTTGTCGACTGTGCTGTCTGTCTTGCAGGCACAGAAATATCATTTATGCTTTCATCCTTCTTGTTTTCCTGGCAACATGGGGCTGGGGGGCGGGCAGGGCCAAAGCTGTTAATATTAAAGACAAAAGTGCTGCAACACTTAACAAGGGCAAAACTAGGCATCCTAGAACCACAGAATCATAGAATGATTTGGGTTGGAAAGGACATTTAAAGGTCATCTAGTCCAACCCCCCTGCAATGAGCAGGGACATCTTGAGCTAGATCAGGTTGCCCAAAGCCCCATCCAACCTGACCTTTAATATTTCCAGGGATGGGGCATTTACCACCCTTATGGGTGACCTGTTCCAGTGTTTCACCATCCTCATTGTAAAAAATTTCTTCCTTATGTCTAGTCTGAATCTACCTTCTTTTAGTTTAAAACCATTACTCCTTGTCCTATTATAACATGCCCTGCTAAAATTTTGTCACCATCTTTCTTCTAAGTCCCCTTTAAACATTGAAAGGCTGCAATAAGGTGTCCCTGGAGCCCTCCCTTCTCCAGGCTGAACAACCCCAGCTCCCCCAGCCTTTCTTCACAGGAGAGGTGTTCCCGCCCTCTGATCATTTTTGTGACCCTCCTTTGGACCTGCTCCAACAGGTCCATGTCTTCCCTGTGCTGAGGGCTCCAGAGGTGGATGCGGTACTCCAGGTGGGGTCTCGCCAGAACAGAGCAGAGGGACAGAATCACCTCCCTCAACCTGCTGGCCACATTTCTTTTGACGTAGCCCAGAATATGGTTGGCCTTCTGGGCTGCAAGTGCACATTGTCAGCTGATGTCCAGCTTTTCATCCACCAGCAAACCCAAGTCCTTCTCAGCAGGTCTGCTCTCAATCCCTTCATCCCCCAGCCTGTATTGGTAATGGGGGCTGCCTTGACCCAGGTCCAGGACCCTACACTTCACCTTGTTAAACCTCATGAGGTTCACACAGGCCTGCTTCTTGAGCTTGTTCAGGTCCCTCTGGGTGGCATCCCATCCCTCAGGCATGTCAGCTGCACCACTTGGTGTCATCTGCAGCTTGCTGAGAGTGCACTCAATCCCACTTTCTATCATGGATGAAGATATTAAGCGCTACTGGTCCCAATATAGACCCCTAGGGACACCACTCATCACTGATCTCCATCTGGACATTGAGCTGTTGGCCACTACCCTCTGTATCTAACCACCCAATCAATTCCTCATCCACCCAACAGTCCACCCATCAAATCCATATCTCTCCAATTAAGAGAGAAGGTTGTTGTGGGGGACCATGTCAAAGACCTTACAGAAGTCCACATAGATGACGTCTGTAGCTCTTCCCTTATCTACTGCCATCATAGAAGGCCACTAGGCTGGTCAGGCAGGACTTGCCCATGGTGAAGCCACGCTGGCTGTTTTGAATCACCCCACTGTTCTTCCATGTGCATTAGCATAACTTCTAGGAGGATCTGTTCCATGATCTTCCCAGGCACAGAGGTGAGTCCAACAGGTTGACAGTTCGCAGGGTCCTCATTTCTACCCTTTTTAAAAATGGGTGCAATGTTTCCCTTTTTCTTATCTATATAAAGTGTAATGTAGCTGCCCTGTAATGTACAGCATAGTTAAACCTATAGATTTGGAATACTAGGCCACTAAAGGCCAATTAGTCTGTTGTGAGATGCTGAAAGGTCACATTGATGGCAATACAAAAGCAGCGTGAAATTTGAACAAGAGGTTCCAGCACACTGACTTTTTGGAGTTTGCTGGCAAGGACAAGTATAGCAACCAGAAGGTTGGGTCATTCAGACAGTTACTTGAATTTCATGAACTTTACTGCACTGCAAGAAACTCCATTGTACACAGGGAAAATCTCGTTCCTAAGTGCTATCAAGTTTGGGTGGGTTTTTTTTACACCTGATCTTGATAGATGCCAGCATGGAGGCAGACTGCACAAATTTGATTTGAATGACAGAATTGCTGTAACTGTGAAAATTGGGGTTCTCTCCAACTTTGTTGCATTTTGTTACTGGTTTAAGAAATTTTCCAACAACAATAGTAGAGAGCTCTTTACTATATCCTTTCCCTTGTCTTTCCCCAGCGCACATTAATAGTCCTGACAGTTGTCAGCATACCTTTCTTTGTCAGTGCCGGCAGGTGAGAGGAGAACACAGAAATGTGTTTACTTCACCATAACAAAAGCTTGTGATGATCATAACTTTAATGCCTCTGAACTGTAAGTCATTCCCCCCAAAATGTCAAACAATATGATGAACAGGGAGACAAACAACTTGGTCATTATTCAAGACAAAGAAAGGATATTTCTCCTTCAAAATAAAAGAAACAAAACCATCACCACTTCCCAGCTCCCCCCTGCCCCCCCCCCCCAAAAAAAAAAAAAAAAAATTAGCTACAAACATTGTTATTATAACTAAACCTTCTCAAAGGACTCCCTTTTTTCACAGGATTTCTTTTCACAATATAAAATTTAAAACACAATAGATGTTTTTCCAACAAATACTGTGGTCAAATGAAACATGGAAAACATTTCATTTCTGTTGTTATAAATGAGTGGGGAAAATCACCTTATATTGAGAGGCAAATCTTCACTGTAATTTTTTCAATGGCAAAAAGGTTGTCTTACAACTATAGGTTGAAAGCTATGACAGGAAAATTAGCTTTTGGGAACATGAAAGTTCTCTTGTGCTAGACGAAGTTAACACATAACTAACCCCCAGGTATACTGATGGCTTCATATTTTCAAAAATCTTAGGAAGGCCCAAAATTAGGCATATATGGCTATATATAAAGTTTATAGTTGTATATTAAAAAAAATCTGATGAGAAAAACTGTGCCAAATATCTCTGAAAATTCAGCACTCTGACTACCTTTTATTACATGAAGCTCTAATTTATTTTATGAACAAGGTAAGAAGCAACTTATCGCACTCATGAGAGAATGAAATGTTGGGATTGCTAAATTATCCGTTCCTGAAACCAAGCGCTTATAATTCATATGGAGTTTGAGGGCCAGAAGCGTCCATCTCACTGACTGATACTTCAAAGCCCAATGATAATTTCTAATGAAAGTATATCCTCCAGAAAGCAAACTGCTGCTTTTCAGCATTACTTGTTTCAGTGGTTAATGTAAAACCTGTGCTGTCTTTACAATGTGAATTTTGCCTTCCATTTCCAGTATTTTTGATCCCTAATAAGACTGTTGTTAGTGAGCAGTTCCCCTTTTTAGAGGTAAACATACTAAAAATCAAACTTTTAATTTACTTTTGGGTAAGCTAAGCAAATTTCTTTTGATAAGTTATTTCATACAGTTCTGCTATCATTATTGTGATTCTGGTTTTGCAGTTTCTTAGCATATTTTTTATACTGGGCACCAGGGCTGTACAGTAGTTTGTGTCTCTTGTATTATTGTTACTGGATCAAAAAAGACCGCACTCACATGCTTCTATTCACTAATTAACTTGTATTTGTAGGGTCAGTTTCAGCCAATTTTCAAGACAATTTTAAGCAGAACAGCACTGGCTTCCACCCACCCCACCCCCCACCTTGTGAAAGCTATGTAAGTTGAGCAACAGTTCTGAAATAAGAAATTACATGGTCATGATATGTCCACCCTGCATATGTCCACAGAATGAATTGCACAGTCTATTACCTCAGGCAGAGCAAATTGCCAGCTTGTCTAGAGAGATTTCATTTGCCTCCTACTGGCTTGGCAGAGCAACCTAATATCTGCCTGTAACTGAGCATGTAGATGTGAGCTAAACGTGTCCTGGGACCCCTGCAGAACTCTGATCGCTCATTTATGCTACCGATACAGGCATTAGTAGCCAGAAGTTTGGAAGAGCACTGCTGGCATCATGTCCAGACCGAAATATGAGACTGTGCCTGTTTTGCATGTGCAAGTATAAAATATACCTTGCACAAGTGAATCTTACAAGTCAGTACCTACAGATCTCACCAGCCACGTGCTGGTAAGCTTGGCTTTGTGGGTGCGAACAGGAATGTGTGCAACAGCCTGGATTGTTTTAAAATCTGCATAGCTTACAGGCTGCTTATTGTTGTTTTCAAATTTAAGCATGACCTGGACGGTATTTGGTGGGCTAATCCTTTTTATCACTACTTTTATGATATTCAAACACAAAATAAGACATTCACTTTTTCCAAGTTATAACTTGGGATTTAATTTGGTCTTTGTTGTATCTTGTCAACATAATCCCTTTATAACATTTTTCCCCCCCAGAAGAAATCAGGCATGGATACATTATAATCTATTTTTAAAGTCCTTCTCAAGAAAATGTTATAATCTATCATTTTATCTTGTATCTGAGATATTGTATTTTTGAGTTCAGGAACTTTTATATAAAATAATGCAGTGTTACAGTCCATTAGTTGCTCACTTCAGTTTGACCCAGCTTTAACTGAATTGAACATTGTGCTAATGGGATAGATTGGAAATGGCCTTCAGTAGAATGAATGATTTGATGTTCTCTGCTAATTTGCTATAGGACAATGACCACATTAAGGAGATGTATTTTTTCTGGCTTAGAAAAGACTTCAGGCTATGTGCTAATGGGAGAAAACAAAAAACAAAACAAACAAAAAAAAAACACCAACAAAAAAGAAGGAACTGACTGACTCCTATGCCTGTTTGATATCCCTGGTCCAAATATGTCTCTGTGTCCTTTACAAGTACAAAGATTACTTAATGTGCTGATTTACAGTACATATATGTCTCGCATCTTTCATTTGTCCAACCTGTTGCTCTCATTATAGCAGAATCTGCAGCTTGGTTTTCATTTCAAGCTACTGTTTGTAGAACTGAGTTTCAATTCTTCCCTCTAATCACCTGAAGTGTCTTACCTCTCTGGCTCTGTAGCAGTCAACAGAAAGAATTCTGCCTTGCTAGAAGGAAGGATCAAACATGCCCTTTTCTTCCTTTTTCACCAGCAGTTAGATTAGAACAAAATGCCCCTGATTAAAACACCAGTCGTTCCCCATCAGTAATGAAGTTGTACCACCACCAAAAATAGCTAGCAACAGGAGAAAATCTAGCATGGACAGTGTTCATCTATAACAAGAGAATTCCCAGCGGGTTTCTAGGACAGCTTCTCCAAAGCAGACATCCAGCAGTGCACTCCCATACAGTGAAGGCTTTCAGCAAGGTCCTTCCCAGACAGATTTCACCAGCAAGCTACACACAGGGCACCCTCAAAGAGACTACTTCTTTGGAGGCTGGGAAGGAGGGCTACGAAAGGGTGAGACATGGTTGTCCTGAATATACCTCCAGTGTATTTAAAGACGTCGCTTTAATGAGTGCTGAAAGAGTATCTTATGTGTTAAAACATACAAGATTTCTGGTGGGAGTTGTTCACAGCCCAGGACATTATATCCAACAAAACCTGGCATGGGGTTGGAAGGTATCAGAAGATGCTGTGAAGAGGGTATTTTAAAATCTCTGTTGTTAACTAGTCCATATTTGATCATCAATTTGACCATTTAAAATTACATTTTCTGCGTGTGAATCATGAAATGCTTTTTAGGTCAAGCTAATCAGCACAGTTAAAACCACCTTCTTGCTGTTCTACAGGGTCTCGTTAACCCACACAGAAGAGGAAACCTGCCACTTCTCACTGTTTCATTTAATTTCCAATAATAAGCAGCCTATTTTAAGTTATTACTAGGAGAAAAAAAAACAAAACCGAACCAAACAAAACAAAATGAAACATTAGATTTATAATAGTCAATGAGACATTTCTATTTATTTATTTATTGTGATACACAAAACCAGCCTTTTCTCCAGGACTGACCAATACAGGAGGAGTCAGAATACCACCATTTACCATATTTTGGACCTCAACATTCCCTTGTGCCTAAGCTGGGACACACAATAGACAGGCAGTGTGTAATGTTGACTTTTCCTTCATTTTCGGGTGAAATCTGTAGCATGTACTTTCACTGGCAAACCTGGCTTTTAGAAAGGAAAGAGCCTGTGTTTTATGAAGCAGTTGGAGCATTTAAAGGACTAATCTCTGCTAATTATAGCTGTTTAAATGTTGAGTATCTAAATCAAGCTTATCACCTACAGAGAGACAACCGCTGACCTTATAGGCAAAAGACAATCACTTTAAATCAAAAATCCATCCCTTCCTGAGATAGGCAGGAATAATCGCCTTCCCTGAGAGCCTTGTTCTTTCCACTGACTATACAGACAACCTAGCAAGTGGGTCATACCATATCCCTAACTTCCAGAAGGCCAAAGTGGATGAGATGAATCCTACCTTTAGCCAGGAAGTGCCTACCTGGGGTCTGTGCCTGCTTGCCAGATGCTCTGAGAGCTGTCTATTCAAAAGACATTTCCCCACCTATTCACTCGTTTATTGACAACTCACAATTTTGGAGTCATAACTGGGCCCATCAAAAATGGGTATCTGGGACCTCATGTTCACTTCTTATCAACGTCTCATTTTAATATTAAATAAATAAATATGCAAGCTGCTCCTTTTTTTTTCAGCCTGTGTTCACGAAAAGCTCATCTGCAAGTTTGACTTGGGCTGAACGGGTAATTCAAAGCATACACGTCTGCAGCTTCGAAGGGGATTGTTTTGGTTCCATTCATGGGTGAGAAGAGTATCTAAACGCATTCACTGTGGCTGCCTGTAATGCTCTTATGCATATGCATTGCTATAGTTGTGTATTGTTGCATGGACCCTTTGCATTAAGTCTGAATCATCTTGTGCTCACTGTTTAAGTTATTGTAAAAACATTTTCTCATTTGATAATTTTTTCCTGTGTTATCAACTTAAACCTTAATGGCAAGCAAAAAAATTTTCTCTTCCATCGTCTTATAAATGCATAGCAATACATAAACAACAGCATGTTTGAAGTCTGTGATCTTCCATAGTTGTTCAGTATTTTTGCCAAAGCACATGGAGCCACCGACCATCTGGAGCCCAATGAGCTCTCTGGTGCTGAATTCCAGTTTCTCCCCAAGTTTGCTCAAGTCAGGTCATCATTATAAAATCCTGTTAATTTTTCTTTCCTTTTTCTTCTTAATTATAGATTAACACATTCTTGGAGCTAAAATAAATAGTAGTGTCCCAAACTGAAGTTCTCTTCCCTATTGCTCCTGTATGTTCCCACAGTTGTGATACAAAAGACAGGTATGACAGACATACAGGAACAAGTGGTTCTTCTCCATGGTCTTGTGGAAGTTCCTCTGAGGAAAGTTCATAATTAGCACAGGAGGGTAAATGGTGGGAGGCAGAGCAGAGCTGGACAGTCGGGAGGTCTCCAGAATCACCCCTCTTTATGCCTAAGTGGTAACTGTGCTGTTTGTCTTTCTGAGTTCTGATTAAGGAAGTTCCTGGAGTAGGTGCATCCCAGTTCCAAAGGCAGCTGGGCTGCTTTGATCTCTTCTGAAAGGCATGAGAAATTTATGGGGAGTCAGGAGCATGGACTGTTTCTCTATACTGAGGGCAAATCCCTGCACTCTCGGCATCTTCTTTAGCAAAAGGATACTGCCGACTGGTGTGCATGCCTGGATCAAGGCCCAGCCTCAGACAGCAGTTTAGCATAAAGTATTTTAACCTTGATCAAGAAGCAGCAGTTAGACCAGGAGAAGACTTCTGAGGTAATCTAGCTCCTTCCTGCTGCTGACGTACAGCTGCTCTCTGTGAGGAGCCATCCAGACACACGTTCAGTGTCTGGCTGAACAGAAAACCCCAGGGAATGCTTACACAGACTTTGAATGCTGAACTTTGTCCAGAGGAGCCTCTTTTCAAGTAGGTGAAAATTAATGGAGATTAAAATGTCATACAGGAGTGGAAATGCTTCCTGGGTCTGTCACCGTCGTACAGTGAGGCCCTGAACAAGCTTGTCTGTCCCCATGTGTTTGGAAAGATGAGTGGCGGTACAAGAGGCGAGGGTGACCTCAGAGTGAAGCCAGAAAAAGGTAAGTGTTTAATATTCTTGCAGTCTCTTTAGCAAAATATCTTTTCCCGAGACTGTTCTAAAGTGAACTGAGAATAGCATGCTTAATAAAAAGAATGTTATTTTATGAAAAATATTTCTGTGATTGGTTTGTCCACGGGGTTTTTTTCCAGTTTGTTTTTCTGTCAAAAATCTTGGCTGGGTTGGAGACAAGGTGGCTGCCTTTGCCTCATCCTGACTGCCCTCAGCCCTCTTTGAGTTGGGAGACCCCTGGAAGCACAGCAGAGCCTGGGGCGAGGCACTGTGACCCTTACAGAATGAACTCTGGGGCTGGCACAGGCTTACATGTTATTATAGGATTCAGATCATTGTAAATATTGTTATTAGAAAATTCAGGAATTATTTTTACAAGCATGCTTCACATGGCTATGTGATGGGAAAAGATTTGGGCCTCTGGAGAGCAAGTTGAAAAGACAAGTAGGTCTTCATGTGCCAAACTTTCATGCCCCTTAGGAATGAAAACGGGTTAAGTCTAATGTGTGAGGGTTAAATAAACTGGGTTTACCCTTCTGCAAAGGCTAGCTCAAGGTTCATGCATAAGTCATACTTACACTCTATTTTAAGGTTTTAGTTGAGACTTAAATGACTTCCCAGCTTTAAGCTGAATTTTCCCCTTAGAGAAGCAATCTATATGCAAAGAGTAAATCAGAGAAACATTAATTTCTTTGGTACACAGCTTCAGCAAGAAACAGGGGGTTTCATGCTTTATGACTTGAACCACCTAGAAAGCAATGAAAAAAGCTCAGTGTATCATTGAGATGCTGTCTCTGCTTCTAAGGATGAAGGTAACGCTCTGTGACACTAATGTATCCTTGCACCATCTGCTTTTTCAGTCAATAACACTCAAAGCTGTTCCTTTCCGAATTCATTCATTTTAAATGTTTAAATTTTCTGTGGAAAGTATATAGATCACGTAATTCTTTCTATATGTGTTTTCATTTATATTGTATTTATATATTTTAAAATTAAAGAGGCCAAAACTGTATATTAACAAGAGAGAACTTAGTTGTGCAAAGGTCTTAAGGTAAACTTTTCTGTTTTATAAGCTATTACAGATACAGAGAGATACAAAACCTTGGCGGGGGGAGTTTATATTACTCAGTAAGTTTTTCTGTAGCATTTAAAAGAGATCCAAAAGAGGGAAATCAAGTGCTCAATGTTTCTTTTCCAATACATTTCATAATGAAGTAAAAACTCAGGATGAGCTGACAAACATAATCAAGAGTTTCATGATTTTTTAGGTCTGAGAAGTTGACATGTAAACTGTAACCTAGCACTGAATAGAGCTATTCAAACACACAACTGTGGGCGTCAGCTCAAATCACATCCAAAGTCATCTGGGGAAAGAGGAGGAGCACTGAAGAGTTATTCAAGGAGATGTTAACTTCTCAGTTGCAAAACTTGAACGCCCTCATATTGAATGTTACCTGCCAATTCTTCTTTGAAACTAAAACATCCACTAAGTCCTTATTTATGTAGTAATATAACCTGTAGTACTAGGGGCCAGACACAGTAATGTTTTCTTTGTCTGCCCCTGCCTGAAGACAGGTGTGGTCTTTTCTCACAAATCTGAATCTATTTCCTTATCAAAGCTTTTGTCACCATCAGTTTATGTTACTGGAAGTTCCTCCATTTGCCGATACAAACACAGAAACCAGTAAGGCTATGGAAGAATTTGGAAGTCCTCCACAAGGGCAATTTTATGCTGGCAGACTATTAAGATATATATATTGTGAAAATTAACTTTTGTAGATGCTCCCAATATTTTGATCAAGCATGTATTTATTAACCTATATTATTAATATTAATTATTTATGCGTAAAGCTAACTGTGCCAAAGCAACAGTGAGCCTAAGGAAGTCTTCTGTGCGCAAATTTTAACGTATCACAGGAAATGCATTTGTGTGGAAAAAATTGAAAGAGACACCAGAGGAGCTACTGTGTAATGTGAACAGACAGAGCAAAAGGGCTACATGACAATCCAGGGAGAGAAAGAGAACTGTCAGATAAAATATAAAGGTGGAGCAATCACAGCGCTCCGGGCTGTGTTTAACTCCGTTGCTGCCACGCCAGGGCAAGTTCCAAGGCTTAGCATAAAGTTCACATTCACCTTCCTGCAGGTACCAAATTGCTACAACCTAGGTAATTATTACTAGAGGCAGGGCTCCTCACCAGACTTTTCTAACATATGCAATATAGTCATACACAAGCAAAGGATTAGAGCAGAGAAAGGGCAGGGAAAACTCAAGGATATGTATTTTGCCTGGGTATCAACCAGTTTTTTCAGAAGACAGATTAAGAACTCATTGGAAAAGAATGTTAGAAATTGCTCTCTCTTTCTGTGTTGGCCAGTGCTCACAAGCTGTATTCAAAGGTCTTGTTGAGATGCACCCATGCAGAGAGCAAGCTAGTAAAAAATATATCCTTTCTTGTTCTAATGTGTAGCTGATACCCTGGCAGATCTTTCCCAACTATGATGTGAACTGGCAAGTGGGTTGCCAAGGGTGAGATGAAAGACTCTGACAGAGACTCCAGAGTATGATAATAGTATTCCAATCCCAGCCATGCTTATGCTGTTATTTATTATTTGTTACATGCCTGGGGTATGCCTGACACATTGCAAGACAAAAGGAAAGATACTTCTCTCATGCCTTAATGCATTTTGCTGTGAAACATGCAGCTGTGCCTTTTGTGAAAGCAGGGAGGCAACCTTCTTTATTTCAGTGAGGCATAAACCCTTCAGAAGCAAGAAATAATACCTAGAATTCTAATAACTCAAGCAATGCTACCTGCAACTTCTGTCAGTTACTTAAAGAACTGAATAAATTATTTCCATGGGACCATTTTTCATTGAAAGCTGGGGGGGGGTTATTGATTTTTTTATATTTTTTTTTCCCCCACCAGAAAGACCACTTTCACACAAGGACCATCAGTGAGTGCTCCTCTCAAGTTTACCCTCACACCTCTGGAAACACCTTTGTATGCCATTTCTGACCTACAGAGACACAACTAATGTCTGAAGATGCATTGTATAACTCTCTTCTCTCTGACATGTCCTAACAATACAGAACCTGTAAAATCCTGATTTTCTGATTTTTAGCAGGGCCTCCCTTGAAGGAAACTGGGAGTTCTACTTATTAAGTAGAATTCTTAATAATTAACAAAGGTGGACCAGATGGATCAAATTCTAAAATAAGGCCATTTTATGACTCTAATTCTGCTAACGATACCTAGAAAGGGAACACTTCATGTCTTCAAGGATCTGCATGCCTTGAATTACAGGACTTTATAGTCCTCTTCTTTATCGTCCTTCTGGAATGACAAAGATTATGCCTCAAAAGCTGAAATTTTTCAATGTATTTGCTATTAGACCTTTGAACTAATGCAGAAATAGGCCTCTGGTAAATCACACCTTCCCCAAGTGATTTGCATTCTCACTGGAATTGTTCCCAAGGGCTGAAAAAAACACGCACGTGACACACTCATTCTCTATCAGATCAGAAATGGACAAATCAAGTTCAGTCTTTGAATTTTTATAGAACTTAGATGGGGGGTAGCATGTATAACCTAGTCCATTTAAATCCTATTATAAAGAGATGTATTTATAACTTTGTGTATGAATAGATTATTTATATCTTTTTATTCCCAGAAATTGGGTAATCATATGAATCTAAATGGACAACTGCTACATGCATAATATAAATTGGCTAAAGTCAAGGTCAAGGGTGATAAGGGACATATTCTAATAGAATAATTTTGTTCTTTTCCACCTCCTTGACTTTTTTTTCCCCCCAGTTTCAGGATGGAAAAACCTGATCCTTTAGCTTCACCAGATGGACTGAGAAGATTGTCATAGTTTCCATAGGGAGTGAAGATTTCTCTAAGGCAGTCTGGATGTTAACGCAATGAAAACAGTTTTCCATCATGCTGACCAAAGCTTTAGGTAAGTGTTGCCCAATTCAGAGCTGAGATTTCATAAGGTTTGTGGTCAAGTCAGTGGTTCTTTATTTCTGCCTGGAGATGGTCACTTGCTTACATGGTTTAAGTTAATGGCAATGATATGAAAGATTTTTTTTTAAGTTTACATATTAATCATAACACAGTGATAAAAGTGTTAAATTATTTTTTAGAATAGGTGCAGATAAATCTGCCTCCCTTGCAGGACTTTACCTCAGCATTAGAAGACAGACAGAAAGAAACAAAGAGCTAGGTTAGTGGAGGGCTGTCACACATGATGGCCAGGCAGCTGGTGCATGGGATATGAGAAGTAGGCTTGTTTAGACTGCAGGAGAAAAGGCATAGCAGAAAAAACCCAGTAGCCTTCCAATAGCTAGGATGTTACCAAGACATAGACAGGCTCTTTACAGTAAGAAAATGAGAGGCAATGGCTACAAACTTAAATGGGAGATTCTGAATAGATATTAGGTAAAAAAAGTTCTTTATGAGGATAATTAATCATTGGACCACAGTTGAGGGAGCCTCTGGAGTCTCCATCCTTGGAAGATTTCAAGATACCATGGAACAAAGCCCTGGGAAACTTGGTCTGAATTCAATGCTGACCCTAATTCGAGCAGCACGTTGCAACAGCTACCTTGTGAAGGTGCTTCCAACCTGAATTATCCTAAAATTCTGTGAGGTTATAAACCATTCAGAGGCCCCCTTCCTCTCTTTAAAATTTACACAACACCTGTTTATCATTGCAACAATAGGACAAAAAAATCTAGCAACTTTTATTCACAAATCTAATTTGAGTTTAATAAAATACAATGTTAATGACATACGGAAATATTTTAATGGTGACTTAATTTTACTCAACTCTGTGCAACTAGACATCTTTTTTTTCCTACTGCATTTGTACTGTGTCTTGCACAACAGAATCTGGACACATGCTGGTGGCTTTTACATAAACCAGCACAAGTAATGTCATAGTATTTCATGGCAAGTTTTACCTGTGAACATGAGGTTTGCCTACAGTTTTGTTTGAACAGTAGATTTGTGAACAGGCACAGATAAATATGAAAAGAAGCAAAGAGAAAACACAAAAGAGTCCAAAATAAAATAGAAAATGTTCATATAGCATGACTTTCAAGAAAACTGAGGAGAAAGAACCTTTGGTGTTGTCAGAAAGCACCTTGGAATTTAAAGGGGAGAATACCAAATTTTGCCTTGTGTCATTTAATTACTATCCTGCTCCAGAAAACTTGACTCTCTGACTGTTCCTAATAAATAAACATGACAGCACCAACGGCGCAATGTGACCAATGTTTCCTAACCAAATTTATATGAAAGTGCCACATAAAGACTAACTGGGTCATGAGGAAAATTTGTTAAAAAAATACTAATTTCTAGTTTTGCAGAACTTTTAATGCTGACTATTTTTTTGTAAAGACAATTATAAATTTATTCCTCAGCATCTTACTTGGAGGCAGGCAGATCAATGTTACATATTTATAGCAAAGCCACAACTGAGAATATCGTTATATTTCCCAATCCTGTTATAACACGCTAATAGTTGGGATCTTTCAAAGAAAACTTAATTAAATAGTTCCCTAGATGTGCTAAGTTAAGCACTGAAACAACTAGCGTGACATAAACCTTTTAACAACCTTTATAAATGCATTTTTCCCCTAGATTTTCATGCACCTGTGTCTTGCTTGTACTCAGAATCATCCAATTAAGCTCCAGGAAATGCAGAGCAGAGCCATGCATTCTGGGTTCGGAACGTACAGATGGCTGAACTTAGAGATTTGATGAGGATTGAGTGGCAGTTTGCTTATTATCCCAGGTTTCAGCTGTGGTGGGCAGGTAAATGCTAGCGGGAAAAAAAGGATGGGAGCTTCAGGGTGCTCATGCACAACAAAACTCAGGTCAAGCAATACACTCATGCACCTTTAACACACAAATTCTATTCAATCGTTTTATTATTGCAGTGGTTGATATTACTTAATTATGTCTTGATAATATTTCATCCTTGGCATACATGGCACTTCGTCCACAACTTAATGCAACCCCTCTTATGTATTTGGAGAACAGACAGAGCTTGATCAAAGTGGGGGCTGTGTTACCACAGGGCAGGGGCCAGGGAGGAGATGCTGTGTGGAATAGTGTCCTCTGCTGCATGCATCGGGATAATGCACTGGCACTGGGCTACCCTCGGAAGAAGAGGTTGGAGCTGAAAAGCTCCTTCCCTTTAAATGAAGATAGTAAGCTGCAGCTTTTCTGCTCAGGTTTGGTTGCTGGGTGCTATCCAGGACTTCTGCTTCATCAGGAGTGAAATGTTAAACTTTTTCCTCTTGGAAGGAATTAATTGTGAAAGGTTTTTCTTGCAAATTCTGTTGTATTGTCCTGCAGCTCCTCACTTGTGATGTGCTCAATAATAGCAAAACCAGATTTAAAGGTAACATTTTACCTGTTACTGGGAAAACGATTCATCTTAAGAAGTAAAAAGGTTGACAAAACCTTGTGCCTTGACAGCAGCTTGGTCCATTACAGAAGTATGTGACAGTTATTGATATTGTTGCTCCATAGAGATGGAAACAGTTAATACACAGCGGATAGTGTTCTTTGATGGAAACACTACTGTATTCATTTCACTCTTTAAAACACCTGAACAGTATCAAGAAGCTAAACTCTGTCTTCAGGTAATCCATTGGGTATCCAAGGAGGCTGGTAGCCCTAATTTTCTGATTAATAACTTGACTTAGTTTCATTGACCACAGTACGGCTACACAATCCATGACAGCAGAGGATAAGACCCATTGCAATTAATTAGTCAGATGTTAATGAAAGCAGTGTTTCAATACTGTTGGCCACTGGCCATGATAAATAGAAATTGATATATAATACAGCACTTTATGATATAACTCAACCAAAGGGCATTTCTCCTGTCCTATAATGTTCAGTTTCCTTCCCAGATAAACAGACCTGTAGGGATGAACAGTCATGTGATGGTTTAGTGATGCACAATAAAATGAGAGTTACTTTTTGAATGTTACTCTAAATTAAATGTAATGTTCTTTTGCCTTTTGTACCTTTCAGAGTGCTGTAGGAATGATGAGTAGGCATTCATGATCCCTTTCCACAAACTGGAACAAAGAGGGATAGTTGTTGACATAATCTTAAATTAGAGAAGTGTCGTCTCTGTCAAACTCTCTGCAGTTTGCCTAGGTCTCTTCCTACTCTGGATAAATTCATAGCTTTAAGAAGATAGGTTTGAGTGCATGACATAAATTTTAGAAATTAATCTAGGTTTGCTTTTTAAAAAAGTAGGGTATTGATAGTCCACTACAGACGTTGGCATGAAACAGCTGACAAGCACTTTGACCTTACGCAGTTATAATACGCCATGTCTTCTTGTTGTATCCTTCTAGATTTTCTCCAGTTACGCTGATGTTATGTTAGAGCATTCCTCTGTTGTAAGAAAATAATTTGGCTGATATGACAGAATTTATTTTCTGAGTTCGGTTAGTCACTGTCTGGACCACTTTCTTGACAACCATAAGAATGGAGTATTCTTCTCTTCAACTTGCCTGCTACTATTTCCCTTGCACAAAGCAAATTATAATTAAGTTATACTTAGAGGAATGGATTTATAGGTGGAATTCCCCAGTGCCTAATAGATAACCGAAGCCATATGAGTCCATAGATCTGAGAAAAAATACTCTGGGAAGTATATGTTATGAATATGCAATATGATGACTCAATGATTTAGTGTGGATAGAGGCAGACCACGTGCCACAAATGCTTGTGATCACAGTCATGTTATTTAATAGCCTTCATACTGCTCTTAAAAGACTGAGGCAAAAAGCGAATTTCATCTCCAGTTCTTTAGAGATTTTGATGCAACAAAATTGAGTGGAATGCATTCCCTGTGACACATCATTCCTGCTCTGTAATAGTAAACTATTACATTGGAAAAACTTTTAGAAAAACACATTTTGAAAAAGAACTGTTCCGGTCAGCTTTTCTGTACAGGCAAACCCATCTGATGAGAACATTGCCTTAAAGTAACATTCAGACTTAGATAGGAAGCCATTTCCTTGCTGCTGATCAGGCAACATTTTGCATAAAAACTTGTGTATACCTTTTTATGGCAGGTGAATTTGAAGGAGAACCTTTTAAAAAATAAGAATTTTACTATTAATCCTTTCATTTTCTGGCCAAAACTGAATGCAGTGGATATAAGCTTTGATAGTAACACTCAAAAGAACAAGAGAGAAATACTAGTCTACACGTGTATTAAGGTTTGTGTGACAATTTGTCACTAGATGAATTATAGTTTTGTAAAGAATAAAATACATTTTTCATAACCTGCAAGATGCTTGGAGATTTTTAGCAGAAAATTTATCACTATATCATGTAGCAGCCGATACAAGAGAGCACAGCCTGTCAAATGAAGCAAGACAGGGCTCCATTATGTCAGACATCTAAAGTCTCTGCTCTATCTGACATAGTGAAGAAAATGGTTGGACTTTTCTGATTGACCTTTTTCTCACTGAAGTTGTAAGACTTTTTTTATTTATAAAAGGAATATCTGATTAAATTCATGGAAAGCAACCAACCTATTATTTAATAATCCACATGAGTGGATAATATTATTGATGGATAATATGCAATTTGTTGGAATATAGCAAGGAAACTCATGCATGTTTTTCCACTTATATATACAATTCACTGAGTAAATTAGTTTTCTTTATTTTTCTTGCTATTTTCCTGTTAGAAGAACAAATAGAAATTAAAAGACATAACATGAGGTATAGGTATTTTCTGTAGAGTTAGATTTCTGTTTTCTAGATGTTGAAAAACTGATGTAATTATGTAAAACTGATAACAAATACGTTGGGAGATGACTATGAAACAAGATGGCATACTGATGGATTCAGAACAGCTTCTTCAAAACAGAAATATGATAAATAGTGTCTCCAAAACCTAACTATAGAATACCTTAGAGATTTCTGAAATCAGTTCGCAAATAAAGAAAAATTCATCTATCTCACCATTTTTGTAAGAAGAAAGAGTTTATAGCATACTCCCATTAGATTCTGTAGGGAATCTTGGACATAACAAGTCTTAGGAAAACTTTTGTTTTTCAAATCAATACAAAACTAGTTTCCTTATCTCTGTTTTGGGGCTGCAAGATCATGTTAGTGCTAATTTTTGTTGAACATTTGTTCAAAAGGTGTTTATGCTATTGCTTTCTGTATCTTACACTATTGTTCTCTGCTTAGTAGCTCTTTTGTTATTTCTATTAAAATAGAAACAAAAAAAGTTACTTTAATACAATCGCATAATTCTACCTTGTCTTTGCCATTTCTATGCTGTACCAAGTTTCACTGGACCATAAATTTGCAACCTCATTTGTCTATTTGGTTTTCAAGATGCTAAAGCATCTCTAAGTCACTTTTCATGGCACATTTTTCCCTTATTTGCAGTAGCAGTTTTTATGCCTATTGTGGCATAAGCTCTGGCAGTGACATACAGCTTTATAAGGGCATCCAGTCCCTACCAACTTGCAAAGTCTGATGAATATTTTCATATTGACTTGGTAAGAGAGTCACAACCTTTGTGAATTGCCTGAGGGCACAAAGCAATTCAAACCAAGAGTCTTTTAGATAACTCATCTTTCCAGACTCCTGTGCCGTTTGCTACTTAACAAGGTTCTTTTTGCAATCACAGTAAAATGCTGATTTCTAAAAGTGGGGAAGAATCATTGCATATGCTGTGTCCTTATAGTCTTACTGGAGCATACGCTATTGACCAATAGCAGAGGCAGGATAACTAACTGAACTAACTGGATCTCTGGTTTGACCCAGCACATCAATTTTCATATTTAGGTAAAAGAGCTTACATTCCTCCTCAGGTAGATAGAGGTAAAATATTACTTGATTAACATGCATTTATTTGATATATGGAGGACTTGCTTTTCACCCAGTTCTGAAGACAGCCGGCAAGACCTTGTTGAGCTGTGTGAACCACCACCTCAGACATCCCTAACAAATGTCTGTGTGAAAAGCAGGGCAGAAGACGAAGGGAGGGTAAGGGAGGAGGTCAGTAATACTTTTTGGAACTTGCAAGAGCAAGCTACAAAAGCTCTCTCAGTGCCAGTCCTGCATGTCTTCTGTCATACTCTGGAGCAACACAAGTGTAATGTAGATTAGACTGGCAATGTGGAAACAATTCAGCCAGTGATGCAAAAGGAACAGAAAACAATTCTCCTCTTTCTGATCATCTTCTGTCAAGCTAGAGAGAGTAAAAAGCAAATTATCTCTACTTCCATTATTAAAATATGGTTCCCAATATTCAAAGGGAAGTAATCTATGGAATAAGAAGGCACTGTTAAGACATACGCTGTGCAGGGTGGCACAATGCCTTATGTAAGCCTAATAGAAATGCAGCATGGCAAAGGTTTTGTTGAAAACCAAGAAAATTTTAATGCAGACTTTTTTTCAGCTGTTCTTTTCACACACTGCCTGTTGCAACTGTGTGCTACACCACCACAAAATTACTGTTATTAATACTATAGGCCTATTTTACATGCAGAAGTAGACTCAGCAGGATGGATCATTATTAAATTGTAGAAAACATTAAAATAAACTCTGGGAATTGAGGGCACTAATCTGGATAAACAGTTTTTAAACCATGAGGCAAGGTTAAAGATAATGTAACATTGGAAAGTAGGGTACCTAAATTGGACTTGGGAGAAGAAAGTGACTTGCCCTTTAGTTCATTAAAAAAAAAAACAAAACAAACTATGATAAAACAGTCAGTCACTGAGCCTGTTATCGAAATATTGTCACAAGCTGCTTTTCCGCTCTTTTTTTTTCATGCTGATTGAGCCCCAAACAAAAAACGTGTAATCAAAAATTTGATACCAGTCCAGTTTTATTTTGGCTTTCTGATTCTTGCAGGGAAGTAGGTGAGAGAACATCCCGTTTTCCTATCATCTGACTGCAAATCTTTAAGACAAGGAGGTATATATTTGCAGTGCCATCAAACTGATAGTATGATACACACCCCAGTATGTACTTACAGCCAGTGTTGCTGGTGGACCTGGCATTCTGACCTGTTGACCATCTTCCCTTACCCTGATGTAATGTGACTCATATGGAAGAGGCAAGATGCACAGCATTCTTCCTCTGGGCTCCCAACAGCTTCTGTTCCCAGATAGCCAGGATTCAGGCACAGCTTGACCTCACACAGCCTCATAGGTGGCCTCTGGCAACAATAAGATGTGTTGTGCCACGTCATGAGAACACTCTGGTTGCTCCAGAGCAACTGACCACTCACATTTAAAGTGTTCATAGTCACTAGAGTCATGATCGTTTCTTATCAGACTTGGTAAACCCCGTGTGTGGGCAAAGAGATTATACCAATGTCATCATCTGAGTGAACAAATATGGAATTCCACTGAACTGAGAAATAGGCTCTGTATTTTTATTGGAATAAAGGATGATGGACATCAAAGCAGAGGCATCTAAGAGGCAGATACACGTCAAAGCAGAAGCCTCTAATAAAAGAGAATAGCACACTATGCTCATGTTCATGGTAGTTCTTTCTTTGTGAAGGACCCACACTATTATTCTCAGGGTTAGAACGTGCTTTCCCAACCAGAACTTACAGGGAATTTCTCTCCTTCAATGCCACTGCCCATTTTTATTTTATGATTACTCAAAACACATGATTAGGCCCTAGGCAGAAGGAGGGAAGGGAGCAAAGAGAGAGACTGAATACTGGTCAGATCAGGAAACATGCAGAGCAAGTTTGTTGAGTGAACATTTATTTCACACCAGTCTTGCTGATGTTGACCAGGAGCAATGACACAGCCTCTGTCCCAGGACAGCCAGTGCCTGTTCCCCTAGCTGCAGCTGGAGGGTTGACTCGCAAGGAGCTTTGTTAGCAGGATGGCACTAAGGGCAGGTATTAGAAATTCTGTCAGGTTACAAATACTGCTTTCTCAGATAATGAGAAAAATACTGGTGAGAGATCTTCACAGATACTTCTTACCTATATCCTCACCTTCTCCCCTCCTTCAACTACAGAAGCAAGGTTCATTTCTCCTTAATGAATTGCATAGTGGGTTTTGAAATCTGCAGGTGGAAGGCACAGTGGTGTTATTATTACTTACTGTTATAAAAGACAACACAAGGATTGCCCATCAATGAATCTGTCTCTCAGAGTTAGGTTTGAAATTTGCAGTCCTCGGCTATGTGGGTAGGTTAAAGGAATAACTTATGTTATTTATAATGTACAAAGCAATAAATGGCTACCAAGGATGATTAATAGCCAAAGTGAGGCTCAGACATTTCATCGATCTCAAAAGCCATTTATTGCAAGTATATGAAAGCAATAGAGATTATTGCTATTATACAACAAACCATAAAATCAGAAAGGAGAAAAATGCATCTTTTTCTTTTTGCAGGTGCTGAGAGAGTGTTCTGCACTTTCTCTCTGTGCTGGATATTCCATTGGAAACACGCGCTGGAGGCACAAGTGGGATCAATAACATCACAGACGCAGCTTTAAATACCGATTAAATGATCAAGGACAGAAACTGTTTGAAAATAAGCTGAAAATTGTTTACAGAAGCAGCTGGTGCAGAACAGAAGTGACCAGACTAGACAATGAGGGGTTTGTGTGCAGATATGTTTGAATTTTTCTGGCTGAAATTCTGTGCTTGTTATATAACCTCTCTTGATTAATTGAGCCCCAGTGCCAGGTTGTCGGCTGCAGCTGAGGTACACCTGGCACAGCCAAGGGGAACTGGCACACCAGACTGCTGCTAGCCTTTACTTTGTTCTGCCCCAAGCCTAGGACAGAACAAGCTGTCTGAATACTTGATGTGCTGGATGTTCCTGTCTTGGCTCTGTAGCACCTGAAGGCTCTCTCCTTCGTACCAAGCAAAATGTCCTGTCGTTTGGCTTTGTACTGGTCAGAGCAGTCCCAAGGAGTTTCTGGCACTTCAGGAGGAGATTCCCGGAGGCCAAGACCTCTGGTCATGCCCAGGCAGCCTTTTGCACAAGGCAGGAATAAAAGCTATTCCACTGGTCCTATGCTACCCTGATAACAACTTATGTCTGGGGAATTCAGAAGGCACCAAGTGCATTAGAACAACTGGAAGCTGTTACATTGAATATGTAAAGGAATCTGGTCTTGTATTTTTAGATCCCAAGAAGACGCTTTATGGGGGTATTCAGAGAGAAGTCAAGATAGGAAGAGTTTCCCCCTTATTCCATGCAGTAGTAAGGAATGGCCAGGATCAAGAGAATCTAATTAGAGAAGCTTGTGTGCAAGTAATTTTTCTTTGTTTGTTTTAACTGTTTTTCCTGGCTGTGCTCCTACAAATAAGTGTTTTATTTCAACAAGCTGAATTGAAATAATTTACCTATTTTTGTGAGGCAGACTAAAATTGGGATATATTGCCTCTGAGATACAAGTAGCTGACTCTTCCCTGCCTCTTGAACAGAGACCAAAACTTTCATGAAATCAGCATAATCCTGTGCAATACTGGATGGAGGCATTGGCATTACCTAGTACTCTTTCTGCTCCTCCATGTGTGCTATGAGAGTTTCTTTATGGGACATTTGTGTATCTAACTGCTTGCTACATGCAATTTCCTCTTTTTCTTTTCCTCAGTATAAATCAACTGTCTTTACTAAGAATAAAAATCTAATAACAAGTTATAGATCCAGATGAATCAATATCTCTAACAGTTTGGAAGAGAGTTTTGCCCTGTTGATTCGTTTGGATTATCAAATTCCAGAGACATATAATGCAGTTCATGGATTTTTATGGTGCCCAAGATGGCTTTGGCTTCATCCAGGAGGTAACTGACGATGCCTAATTAATGACAAATGTTTCAAACACATACTTGCTCTAACTACTATAGACTTTGAGCTGAACTCCGCAATTTATCTTTTTTCCTGGCTCATTAAACACTATTTTGGGCTCCACTAACATATAGCTAATGATCATGTCTTTAGGAGTCTTTGCAAATCAGTCACCTCTGCCACTGAATTAGTTCTACAAAAGACAGGGAAATCTAAAAATCTACAGTCCTGTAAACCAGACTGCAGCTCAGTTCTTCAGGGCCTGTGTCATGTAAAGGCTGAGGGGCTATTTTCTCCCATCTGATAAGCATTTTTGGTAAGAGTTTCTCTCCTCCTGCTAACCTGCATGTGCAATGTACAAGATTCGGTCTCAACTATTTTTTCTGTTTGCTTTTATAAATTTTATGGCTAGATTCTGGGTATTGGCTGCTTCTCCTCAGAGGAGCATTTCCAGTATAAAAGAGTCCCCAGTGACACAATACATAGATATTACTAATGCATCCATCAGCAAATTATCTAGGCAGCAATTACAATGTTGAGACTCGGGTAGTGCACATAACTGATTTTTTTCAGTGCAGTAGCTGAACTGAGAAGTTAGAAAAGAGTCTTGATTTAGGGTGAGTGGAAATAGAATTGCTGGGTTTTTTTCTCAGAATGCAAAAAGGACACTCAGCTGTGTGTGGCACCAGTGTTCAAACTCAATCACCTGTGTGTGGCACCAGGGTTCAAACTCAAAGCCTGCCTGCATAAAGGACTACTTCCACGTGCCAGCAGTGCACCTTACTTACAGCATCTTCAAGCTACCACAGCAGGGGTATGTGCCTTTACCTCTATGGTTGTGACTGTCATGTGAAAAATAAAAACCTCTCTGGAACTGTTTTGGAAATTAAATCTGCATTTTTAATAGCTTCAGTATAGCTCCCACTGTGTTTTTCAACAAACATTTTCTGATACTCTGTATGAGATATGCCTCAGTTTTTATGTAAAAAAGCTCACTCTTCACCTCTTGTGAGGTCAAGTGACTTTAGTGGATGATCTGTACCTTTGAAAGTTCTTTCAACTATCTTTGTTACTGATTGAAGGGCTTGGCAGAAAGATTGAGTTCAGCATTGTGATCTGAAATTGATTGTGATCAGACTCGTTCTAATCAGCTCTGGCACAAAGTAACATAACATAGGGCCCTCTGCCAAGAACAGCCTGATCTCAGCTCCTGAGAGTTTCACAGAGGAGTACTGCAGCCCTTGGGCTTCCACGGAGAGCAGTGGTTTTCCTAGGGTAAGAATGGAGAACAGGCTGCTGAACTAGCAATGTTTTTATTTTGGAGGGCCTGTAAGGAATATGGAGAACGGCACATGGTATGCTCCCAGGAGATTTGGGTTGGTTTATCTTGTGCAGGTGGAATTTCTGAATCCCTTTCCAATTCAATGTCAGGAAGAAAGAACTGCAGTGACCCAAGCATGAAACACAGTAGCTAAATCCTTACTGGAGACAAATAGCAACAATAAATCAAAAAGATGAAATTGTAAATATTGTATATTACCTCTGTTGCTAGTAGACTGTGTCATCTATATTCTAGTTTGTATTTATGTTTTATTGAGAAAGATTCCCAGGATAACCATGGCCACATCTCTGGGGAAAGGAATAGAACAGCAAAGAAGCTCATGGATTTCTTATCAGCAGTTGGGGACACCAGGTGATTGTTTTGGAAACATTAGGTCTTCAGGATGGCCTTCTTGAAGTTAACAAAGTTATGGTTTATGGTGCCTCACTTTACCATGTGAAAGAAGTAGTGTCCACCTTGCAATACAAGTTTATTGTGGGAATACCTGGGATGTACTGACACAAGATATACTGAGATAAAGGAAGTCATATAACACTCCAGAGTGATAACAATAGAAAGAATTCCATTGTCAGTCTCTCTCTATGTATACATGTGTGAATACACATGCATATATTTCTGGATAAATACTGCCTATGACAAACCTAATAATCTAATTGAAGTATTGAGACTATGACTCAGAAATTCTCAAATACCAGACTTAGCACTGGATTAATTTTAGACTTGTATCTCCTCTAGTCCTAATTTTCCAGTGGTGAAAAGAAAGCCATGTGTTTGCATATTGGATCATTACTAGGTTATTTTCCTATTTGTATACAAATAAGGACAATTCCAGTTTTTGCTCTTGCATCTCAATGAGTTCCCTTGAAAGGAAATTATGCCATGACAGTTTTGCAACTGGGGCCAAATTATATCTTTACTTCTCCTGTCTCTCCCTGCATTTCATCTGGTACAGAAAGGTAATATCCAACTGCAGCGGCACAGGATATTTAAAGAATGATAAAGAAAGTGGAGATGCAAAAATGTAAAGCCCATTACCCTGAAGTAGCTTCTGATGGGAGCTATCTATGCCTGGAGTGCCACCTAGTAGAGTTCATGTAGAAAGAACACAGGAACTGGAGATGCAGTTGCAGTTCAGATGAAAATGTATTAGGTGATTGAAAGATGTCCTGAGGAGAAGAGTGAAGATTCCTTTAATATTCTTTCCTATGATGACAAATGAAACTAGTATTCAAAGAAGATGCAATGAAATTAAAGTCTTTAGACAGTGCACATGTGAGATTATGAAGATGGAAAAAAGGGGCAAGCCTCCATAAAGAAATACACTGAGGGGGTAGATAGAAGAGGACTCTATTGAAAAGATCAGATCTCCTAAGGACCTGAGGAAGTTATGAAATTAAGGTTTATTAGCATTATAAAGACAACAAAGGTGTAGTGTAGTAGAAAGGCAGTCATGGCCAGAGCACAGGTCTAAGAAAATGCACTGTTTGGAAAAGATGAAACCAAAGTCAAAGGCAACAGAACAGATGTGCACATAGTACGGTAATCTGTAAAGAAATAGGAAGTGAGATTAAAAGATAAAAGACAATTTTAGGGCAAAAGGGAATGAGTATAAGTAAAGGCTGGAAATCAGAAGATTCTTAATATGTAGGAACAGATGGAGTTTGGTATTTCTATGAAAAGAATCATGTGACAGGTGCCTATAATGACTGAAGACTCTGCTTGATTCTGAAGTTCACTTTTCTACCATTCAACCCCACAAAAAGGAAATACCCGTGTATGGTTTTCCCCATACAGTAATCAGTCTATGTATATAATTTTCTGGTACTCTTCAGAAATACAAAAACTAACACATCCCTATTGCCTTTGTAAGATTCTGAAGTACTTGGAATACAAATTAACCTGCCACTTTAGGCAAGCAGATTTATGCTCATACACAATTTGTAGCAGCAATGGGACTGGTTTAAAAATTGCGCTATCTTTACCTTTGAATTCTTTCAGGTTTTTCAGTAGCAGTAACACATAATTTCCTTTTTATTACAATGCTATCTCACTGCTGCCACAAAGGCGGCAGCAGTCGGCAACTGGCAGAAAGCTTTTCTCTGGGTTGAAATATATATAACTGCTAAAGGAAGAACAGTAGTTTCATAGACTGCAAAAGTATTAAAGCCAGTGACATTAAAGCGATCTCTGATTAACAAAACCCAAACAATTGAAAAGGATATAAGTCATATACACACAAAACCCAATTCTTTATACTGCAATCCTTCAGTTCCCTCAGTTTCACCCAAACTAAATTAAAATGAGAACCTTCAGGCAAACTGCCGTTAAACGAAAACTCTTAAAAGGAGAATGTACAATCTAATTATAGTGTAACAAATGTGTACCTTTCATCTACAAGGCTGGGACTCCTAAATTTTAATAGTCAATTATGATTATATAATCTATTAAAACGAATAACCAAAGTGCTATAATGAAAAGGAAAAACCCACAAAAGAACATGAAAGACATCTCCAGTGGCACAAAGTGGCATAACAGTAATGCTCTATACAATTTCCTTTTTCCTGTAGCTTGTATTTAGATTCTGGTACAGTGACAAAGGTACCGGTGGTCATTCCCTGAATTCCCGTGAATGTATTCTCTGTGGCTAGTGCCCACTGAATTATTTTTGACAATATCCCATTAATTCAGATATCTGGAAATAAAAGGCATGAGGCTCATAACTAAATCAGTAAACTATGGTTAAGAGGAGTACTTATTTTAAGTTTGCAGGTCGTTATTATATTACTTCCAAAAATCTCATGAGAGTCTACCAGTTCCTTCATTCCTTCATTGTTTCTTTCTTTTCTTTCTTTTCTTTCTTTACTTTCTATTCTTTCTAGTCTTTCTTTTAGTTTTCTTTTTCTTTCTTTGCTTTCTTTGCTTTCTTTGCTTTCTTTTCATTTCTTTCTTTTCTTTCCTTTCTTTTCATTTCTTTCTTTTCTTTCATTCATTCTTTCAGTTTCCAAACTTCTCTTTCACAATTTTTAATTACATAATGAAAATTGTGTCATTATAGAAAAAGTACTGTGAAGTGCTAAAGTATGATTGAAGTTATAGAATAATTTATATTCTGTGAGTGAGCAACTAGACCAGGACCTTTCAAACTGAAAAGATAAAACTAGGGGTGGTATGACAACTATATAGTACAGGGGTCCTCAAACTTTTTAACCAGGGGGCCAGCGCACAGATGAAGTGGCAGGAAGCCATCTGCGGCTGCTTGGTTTCCTGCCCCAGCCCCTGGCGGGAGGGTTCTGTAAATAGCAGGGGCTGGATTAAGGGCTCTGGGGGGCCGTATCCAGCCCGCGGGCCGTAGTTTGAGGACCCCTGCTATAGTATCATAAATGATATAAAGATGATAAATAGGGAATCTATCCGCCGCCTTTTCAAATACAAGAAATTAGGGGTCTCAAACGAAACAAAGAATTTACTTTATGCAATGTGCGCGTCAGCTGAAGAATTTTGTAATAGGATATGGTAGATAGTAAAACTATTCAGACTCAAACAGTGAATGAACAAATTCATTAAAGAAAAATATTCCAGTGTCTCTTAAAGCAGTAGACACTACCACTGCCTTAGGGAATATCTGAACTGTGACTCTTTGGAGGTTGGTGAGACTGTACTGAAGAGCATAGTATATAACTACCTTGTTTCTACACTCTTCTCTAGACAACTGCTGTCAGGGATGGAAGTCAAGTCAGCTACTTAGCTGCAAACACTGCTTAAGTGGAAATTACAAACTGCCCTAACTCTACTGCACAGATACTCACATATCCATCAAAACTTCTTTCAAAAAAATGCCTAACAATACTCTACAAAGACTCTTGAGCATTTTAACCTTCTTAAGCAATATTGTGGAAAAGAAAGAATGGGAAATATGACTGCAGACAAACTGACAGCTTCATCTACATTTGGGTTTTTCTCTAATGTTGAACTGTGTAGCACTGCATGTCCCCCAACCATTCCCACAGGCCATGATTAATTGCAGATATCAGTAAAAATTAATATTCTACTGTAAGAATTGCTACATGAACGTATCAAACACGTTGCCTTTTCTGACAGTTGTCTCAACTGTGAGATCGATGAGGAAAGCAAAACAACAGAATTACTAATAAGAGCTGGGGCTTAGTATTGCCATTTTTCTGGAAAAAACAAACCATATGAGTTCCAGTGATCATTCTGTCCTGCATATCAAGGGACCTGTGATAAGGCTAAGTCCACTACAAGTTTTCATTTACAGAGGAATCAGTTTTGTTTTCCACTTTGTACATATTCCACTTGGAGCAAGTAAGTTAACCAGAGCAACTGGGAGGTAGGTCTCAAGTATCTCTAACTGCTTGGATACAGTCATTTAGCCACTTATTATGACAAAATCTACCCACATCTAGATTCAAGGTCCAACTCATGCAGGGTAGGTGTCTGAACCTGAGTCTGCTAGCTTTACAGGGAAATGTCCTATCACTCAATGACTAATTGCTTTTAGTAAGGGAATTTCTCTTATTCAACAAAAAATACTGATCCTTTCAAAACTAGCATGTGAATTTCCATGCAGCATCCATAGGTTTGATTTAAACTATGACTTTTCAGATTTTTTTGTGAATGCTCAAGTAGTGATTGCAACAGAGTGCTCATCTAAGATGTATTTATGGATAAGTGTAGATCTTGGGCCCAATTTACACAGCCTAGAAATTTTTCTCTTCTCTTCTTCTTTGCAATGCAGTTGAGTCCAGCACACAAGGGTCCATAATTCAGGGTTCTTCTTGGGTAGGTCATGCTGACTGAGGAAAACAGCTTGCCAAATATGTTTTAAGAAACATTTTACAATAATACTATTATTGGAGTCATGTAGGGCTTTATTTTCAGAAACACCAGGCACTCGCTGTTTCCCATGTTTTAATATTTGTTCACAATTGAAAGCCTGAGTTACCAAACTATAAGTACATATACATTTTGTTCACATCAATTTAGCTCAAAATTGTTAGTAAGAAGACAGTATGTATATGAAAGACTACAATCTGCCTGGGTTTGGTTTTATTCTCAGTAGCATGCCATAACTGTGGAATGTATCCAATTATTGTTTAATTGGGACAAATCTTACAACTGCTGCAGGATGACTTTTATGGGGCCGTTAATCAAAGTATCTTTGCTGGCTTCACAGTGTTTGTTAATGTATGTTTTAACAGAGTATTAATCTTTTCCAAAGAGTACTATGTACAAAAAAAGAATATAAAACTCTTCCTTTGCTTGGTGTACTGTGCACAGATTAATTCATTAACATACTGCATTTTGACATAGAATTATAAGAATACAGGAAAGCAGAATAATGAAAACGGCACTATTATTTTCCAAGCACCTGTAGTTGTGGAATTTAATTACAGGAGGAAAGAGTCTGTTCTCTCCATCTGCCATGCTGGTTACAACAGAGACGTAAGATTTTGATGTTGCTGCACGCATGCTTAAAGCCAGATCAGGAGACACCCGCTCAGGGGTTGACACATACTTGTTACCTGCCCACTCCCAAGTGCCAGTTCCCCATCCCAGGCAGAAAGCGAGCAGCTACGGCCTGCTCACACAACGCGGCCTGCTCACGCTATGTGGCCTGCTCACATGACACAGCCTGCTCATGCAATGCAGCCTGCTCGCCTGATGCGGCCTGCTGACACAACACCGTTTGCAGTTTCTGATGGGGTTTGCTTGAAACAAAAAGGCATGCCTGCACCGGCGGTGCCTATGAAGGAATCCTTCATCTTGAACCTTCAACCTCAGAGGGAGTCTTAGTAAGTTGTTTTAGGCACCCTAAGCCCTCTGGATAGCAAAAACTGGGGTAGGATTAATGGAAAGAAAGCCAGTAATACCAGATTGGTTTTGTTTGTGCTTGTTACTGTTTCAACTGCATCAGGAGTTACAGCCATTACCAGGGGTCCTCAAACTTTTTAACCAGGGGGCCAGCGCGTGGATGGAGTGGCAGGCAGTCATCTGCGGCTGCTTGGTTTTCCCCCCCCAACCCCCGGCGGCGGAGGGTGTTTGTCTGTAAATACCGGGGGCCGGATGGAGCACCCTGGGGGGCCGTATCCAGCCCGCGGGCCGTAGTTTGAGGACCCCTGGCCATGACCATGCCAATGTTGGGTCACCAAATGTTAAATGCTGTGGTTTATGCAGTACATGCAGCAATTCAGCGAGCCGGTGCTGATAAAACACAGCTGTGCACACGGGTGGGCAGGGCTGGGGTTTGCGATCCCCAGGGGCGCCCCACACAGCTGGGGAGCACTGCCCGGCAGGAGCAGCTCCCCAGCCCTACCGACCCACGGCGGTGGCAGCCAGGTGTGAAAGACTGCGCCGGTGAGGCCCACCATCACTACAGCAGGTGTGTTGTCTCAACATTGCTATGGCAGGAAACTCATGCCATCACCACAGTGAATACCGTGTTAAGGCAGGAAGATAACACCACTGCCACCGCAGAGATTTATCTATACCTTGTTAAAGGAGGAAACTGACTGACGCCATGGAGCAACGGGGGAGGCTGATCCTGCAAAACTTAACCAAACCCCTGTGCATGTGCCCAGACTTGGGGTCAGGGGGATCAAGGTGCCTGGAGGCCCCTAAGGAGTGTTGGACACATACACCATCACTGGGTGGGGGGGTGTGGTTGAGCAGAACAGCTTGTAACAGCTCTATAAAAAACGGAACCAACTAACATGGGACAGAACGTTTCCCCACCGGACTTGAAAACTAATTGGACTGTCGGGACACCACAGCTCCGGGCTGGTAGCTATCGCTGTGAACTCTTTCCTTTCTTTCATTCTTTCTTTTATTCCTTATTCCCTCTTTATCTCTCGCTCTCTCTCCCTTTGCATTCGCAGATTTATTGTTGGGCAAATAAAGTTCCTTGGCTCTTGACTCCGTTTTGAGTCTTAATTCTGTTCCCGAGAATAAAAACAGAACCACGCTCCGGTCTCAGACTGGCGTGTGACACCAGGACAGCGCAACCGGGCCGGGGGCCGACCCCGGCTCCCGCGGGGCCCCAGCAGCCGCCACTGCCACTGCGACGTGCGCGCCTCTCGGGGCCCACCGCCACGCAACCGCCTCCTTGCCGCGAGTCCACCGTGGGCGCGGGGGACACGCCGGGATTCGGCGACGCCCCGGGCGGCGGCCAGGCGAGGCGAGGCGGGCGGCGGGGGCGGGCGCCGCCGCAGGAGGGCGGGCGCCGCCGCAGTGAGGCCGCGCCGCGCGGGCGAGGCGGCGGCGGGCCGCGTTGCCATGGCAGCGCTGCCCCAGCCGAGGGCCTGAGCGGGCGGCGGCGGGCCGCCGGGGGAGGCAGGGGGCGTCCCGCGGCCGGGCTCCGCCGGGAGGCGAAGGGGTTAAAGCGGGGCGGGCGAGCGGACCCGGCGCCGCAGGGGTCGCCGTCGGGGGCAGCCTACAGGCGGGTGTGGGGATGCGCTGCGGCGGGGGCGGCGGGCCGTGCTCCGGGCGCGTAGGGAGGCAGTGGAGGTGAAGCCTCTGCTCCCCCGGCGGGCGGAATGGAGGCTGTCGGCGCCGCAGAGGACGTGTTCTATGAGGAGGAGGACGAGGTGAACTGCTACGACTTTGAGCCTCTGCCGACGCTGCTGGAGGACGAGGTGAGTGCGGCAGGTGCGGGGACGGAGCCGCTGCCGCCCCTGCGCTCACCTGTGGCGAGGCGGCCTCGGGGACGGCCTGCGGGCCCCGGCGTCTCCGTCCCTCTGCGGCGCCGCGGGGCAGCGCGCCGGGGCCCGGGGGCGGCCGAGCCTCCCCCCGCCGGGAGTGGCCGGGCCGCGGCCGCAGCACCGTGCGCTCCGTGCGTGAACCTCGGCTTCCTCGCTTCGTCCTGCCCGGCGATCCGAAGCTACCAAGCGGGACTTGGCCGGTCCCCGTGCACCTTCTCCACACAACAGCAAAGTCATGGTCCTCGCGTCTGGTGTGTCTCCTGACTCTGGCCGTAGCCCAGGGTGGGTGCTGCAGTCGGGGCGGCAGTGTCCTGTCCCACCTGGTACAGGGAAATTTACTACATGGGCAAAAGTGTTTCCAGTAGCTGCCAACCAGAGTTTTGTACAGCCGTGTCTTGCTGCCCAGTGTAAAAAGGCCTTTGTCACTGGCAAAAAATAACCCCCCCAAACTGGTACATCTGTTTGTTCAGTTATGCCAAATAACCTGTAGCTAAAAGCAGTTCTGTTGTCACATTTGTCTGGATTTGTACATGGTTTTGCACTGGCTTTTTACTGCTTTTGCTCATCTTCCGTTGTATCTTCCCATGTAAAGTGTGTTCCTTACACCCTAGTGAATGTTGAGGCAAAATGTTTTGGGGTTTTTTTTCTTTTTTTAAGTAAAATTTTTGGTGAACCATATGTGAGCCACTTGTTCTCCAAACCAGACCTTGCAAACTTTTTTATTTGCTGTGTCAAGAACCCAGTTTGAATCAGGATTTAAAAGTGAGTTTGAAAAATTAAAAGGCCCAGCTTCCATAAGTCATCTGATGGCTCAGCAGTTTGGCTCATCCTCCCACCATCTGTAGGGTTCAGTGTAGTAGGCCCTCTCAGTCTGGCCCACACAAAACATAGAAGGAAGGTGGTAGTGACCTCCTTTTTACATGTTAGCTTAAATATTTGGAGTATTTCTTCAGGGTGGGAGAAGGTTGAGGCTCAGTTTTTCTGCGTGAGGAAGACCTGAGTCCATTTTTGTTACCTATTCAATATGTACTTTGACTATGGATTCCCACCAGTCCCTACTATTTAGTTATTCCAGGCACGTGAATATTTTCAGTATTCTTATTGAGAGAATGAGCATGACCTATCACCTGCCGATTAGAGAAGTTAATAAAAAAAGGGTTGCTTTGAAGAATACTCGGTGAGCTTACCCAGGTAACCTGGTGTTTCTTATCAAACAAGGTAAATTTAATGAATGGTGTTTGCTACATTTTCTGTGATTCTGGAATAGATTGTCTTGAAGATTGTGTGAATTATCTTGGCAAAAAGACTTAGGTGCCAGAAAGCTGTGAATGCTGATGGACCTGACTGTCAGCTGCTTAGTCATTTAGTGGAACCTGTGCTTCCTGTCACTACCTAGTATAAGGAATAAGGTTGGTGTCTTATGTATGTGGTTTACAGAAGCAAATATGTGAAGCGAGAAGCTGTCTGAGATGAAGAGTAGGAAATGCTGAGGGTGAGGCAGTATTTCACTTGCCTTTCTTTACTAGGACTTTCTTCATCTCACACTCCTTAATTTCAAATTTTTTAAGAAGTTGTCTGTGGCAAATTAATTTGTTTTCTCTTCTTACTCTCTCTTCCTCTGCATAATTATATGCTGCTGAACTGTTTCATACTTTCTGAAGAAAATATAAGAGAAAATTGAGAATGACAATGAATAATTAATACATGACTGTCTGACCACTTTTCATAGTTATTAAGCAGTAATTGCTTTTACAAGTGTCTTTTCTCTCTTGTCTCATTGTCAGTAAAGGCATCAGCATCTCTGTTACGTAAGACACTTGAGTTTCCCTGTAATTCCAGCAAACCAACTTTCAGTGGTCTGAAGTACTGAAGTCAGAGCTTGCTGGAAGCTTTAGTTTACCAGAAATTCCTGTGGTATAATCTTGAAAGTATTTTGTTTTTCTTTTTCCTCTCCAGAGTGGAAACTTTGTTTCTCTATTGCTTTGGGGATGTAAACTAGTCAATTGCATCTCTCCCTGTTTTCAGTGCTTCGCTCTCTACAAAGGCCTGCCTTTGCCACAACAGTAGCTTTAGTAACTAAGGTCAAGATAGTGTGGTCGTTTGAGAAATACATGGTTTCTGTAAAGCAAGTAGCAAACATCACATCCTGGAGTATTGGAAAGAGGAAGGCTTGCTGTATGGTTGTGGTGGTGGGGTGGTGGTTTTGTTTTGGTTTTTATCTTCACCTAGCCGTCCATCGCTGATGGAAGCCACTGGACATTCATATGCCTTTTCTTTTTTTTCCTTTTCCTTTTGTGTTTTATTGTTTGGTTTTTTCCCCTGTATTACCTAACTTTCCTATCCCCTAGAAGGAAGATAAGCTTATCTGACATGAAATCATCATTCATCATATTTGTTTAGTCCCCAAATAACCAGAAGACAAAGACGGGTTTGTAGGTTTGAACTGCAGATACTGCTATTGATGAATAACACCCGCTGCAGCGCTCAATCCCAAAGCTTGACTCAAATGAAAATCTATCAAGTCCTCATTATGACTGGAATTTGATATCGAGACTGTCTTAAAGGTTGAAGATTTTATTTATTTCTCATCTCTAAATTGAGCCTTTCTTGTTCATATACACAGAGGAAACTGTCATAGTTTTGCATCTTGATTAGTGAAACATTATCTTTTTTTTTCTTTCTTTCTTTCTTCTCAGTTTTGGCAAATGCCATCATGTTACCTAGCTGGATGATCCTAGGAGAGTTAAAAATAATTACTGGTTCATTGCTTTGACCATATAACTTCTGGGGTTTTTCGTTTTTTTTTTTTTTTTTTTTTTTTTTTATTGGCCATAGAATAAGCAGTTTGTCTTTCCTTTCCAAGGATGATCTCATCCTACCTATCAGTTTGGTCAGCTTCAAAGCCTAATCGTTTGTGGTCCAGCTCTGTATCATGTGTTTATGTTTTCAGATACAGGAACCTCTCTGCTGCCCTTCACGCTTGGAAAAAGTTCCCTATAAAGATGTGCAAAACGTCCTCATTCACACTCAAAATTGGATGGTAGCATTACACATAGGGTGCTGAGCACAGACCAGAGAAAATTACGGTTTTTTGGGTTTTTTGGTCTCATATCTGAACTGTAAGGGCTTTTGCTGTTCATTATTATGTAGGACTGAACTCAATGAGACCAGGGTCCTTGATTAGCTTTAAAAGGCACTGTAGTAATGCTGACATTAGTAAACCAATCAATCTCTAGGCTGATGAAAACTAGAATAATACAAGTTAAGCTTCCCAAATAATGTGTGCTTTATTTCCTACCTGATGGGGTGTTTTTTTTCTTGTATTTATTAAACATACTTTAGACTAAAAGCAAAAGAATTTTGGACTAAGGGTTGGTCCTTATTTGAAGGTTATTGTAAATGCAATACTTAATTCTCTGATAAACGTTACCAAACTCGTAACCCTTCTGTATATGGTAATCCAAATATCATTGATTGCTCTCCAGTACTAAGGTACATAAAGAAGGTTAGAACTCTATTTTCCAAGGGTTTAAAAGTTTAAAACACTCAGTTTTCTGAGCTGTAAGATACCTCACGTTCTGTTTTGCTGATGATTACATGTTTTTCTCTATACTCTAAACAATATGCAACTACATCTTCAAGGTACATTTAATATCATTCAGAAGTATAGTCCTTAGTCTTAATTACTACATATAAATGAGAAAATATTATGTGTAATTAATAGCAGTAAAGCTTTGATGCAAAGTAACTTCTATAGATACCTCCATTTTTGTTAACTTATGTTTTCTTAGAGGGAATTGATCTTTTGATTGTAGGGTTTTTGTCATTCCTTTAAGTTCATGAAAACTTCTGTAGCTGTGGGTAATGTATTCATTTTGTATTCTAAAAAATGTACATAGAAAGGCTAGCTGCTTTGGGCTAAGATTGTTTCTGAATATTTTTTTTAATATTTTTTTTTAACTGGACTGTTCATAGCCTTACCGCGATAACAGGGCCAAAGGAAGTTGACTTACAGTTCAGGATGGTAACTTAGAAATGAAGTCCATGTTCTATTTTGATCACCAAGAGCTCTGGGTGTAATGGGAAAGCCTAGGATAACCAAAGTGTTTGTTTTTTAAGTCGAAGTATAAGAACACTTTTTGTATGGCTGGTTTGGCTTCTGAGTGTTTATTAAATGCTCTACACCACTAAACTTCACAACAGCATCATTCTTAAGACAGGCTAATTTAAAGGGTACTTTTTTCCAGATCACAGATGGTAGGGAAAACTGCTGTGAAGAGAATTTTTAAGTAGTTTATCCAAAGGCACCTGGGAGAGCTTAAGGGAGACATGGGTTAAACAAGTTATTTTAACTTAATCTGTCTGCTTTTACCTCCAAATGGTCTGTTTCCCTAACTTTGATGCAGTGTTTATGTAACTTACATAGTTCCAATAATAAGTCTTTTTTTGATGTTAACATACTGTGATACCTTTGTTCAGGTTAACTGTGCTTCTTAAGAGACTCTGTGTTAAGAGCAGTCATGCACTTAATGTTTCTTGGGGTGTTAATCAGCGTCCTAGAAAGTCTGAGAACTTGCTGGAAAAATTACTAGTAACCAATTGTGTCAAACGTAATCTGTGATACACACAGTAGTGTCATGAAATCCAGGGTAATTTATTAATTCATATCTTGGCAGGAGAATGTGTCCCTCGCTGATATTTTGTCGCTGCGGGATAGCTGTCTTACTGAGCAAGATATCTGGGCAGTTTGCCTGGAGTGTTGCCATTCTCTGAAGAGTATTGCCCATTCTACAATCTTCCAGACACTCTGTATCACTCCTGACACTTTGGCTTTTAACACCAATGGCAATGTATGCTTCATGGAACAGCTCAGTGGTAAGTATTTGTGTTTCCAGGCCATTTGTTTTAGAACTATGGAAACTCATAGTGAGAGACTGTAGTAAAGCATTATATTCTGCTCTTAACAGTTGTAACTAAAATAAAGAGAAAATAAAAACTTGTTTAGCAGTAGGTGAGTATAGGGCTGTATGAAATTACATGCTCAGTTTGTGATTGATGAACAAAGGCTTTTATGAGTTTGCTTAGAAGATTCTTCCTAGTTGTTGTAAGACTTTTCTAGGAGAATGTAATCCAGAGGAATGTAATACATCTCCATCTTGAACACTGTAGATTATGTACTTGTGTATCTGTGTGCACAAGTCTCTATGTAAAGCACCTTCTTGTTCTCTGCCAATTCTTCTCATTTTGTGGATAAGTTCTATTTCTAGAGAAATCTGCCATTCAATGTATCTTGATGACTGTAGCCATAGAGAATGGAGCAATCCAAGTGCATATTCACTGTTAGAAAGGAAAGCTCTCTTGAATAAGGGATTTTTTTTCAGTCATGACTTTTAGACTCAGCAAGTGTGGTGACTGACTAAGAAATGAATTTTAATATGCTAAAAACCAGTTTGTAGTAGCATGTAAGATCTTCAGGTATTGTAGCAGATGAATGGGAGGAAGTTTAACTTAAAAACCTACTTCTGATTTCAGCACAGACAAAAAAGCATGTTACTGTTGCTGTTCCCTTTTCATGTGACCCATCTCAAGATGATGGGTCTTCAGCCTTATTTAGGGATATTACAAAATAAAAAACTCCAGCTCTTATTCTATAGTCCTTTTAAAATTATGTCAGCCCGTAACTAGAAGAACATTCTAGTCCTTATACATACTTCTCAGGTTTTTGTTATGTTTTCTTTAACCTAATTTCTTTTTAAAGCTGTCAGAAGAAGTGTTTATTCTTTTACTCAAAATCTAGATCACATTATTTAAAAAAAAAAAATGGGGTAAAGTAACTTTGCAACAAATTAATATTTCTTGGCTTCCTTAGAATTAAAGGTTGTATTTCAAATAAGCGTGTAACATCATAAAATACAATTAATAAAGATGAAAATATATCTTGATTGTTGTGCTATTTGTTTTGTGCTTAAATTCCTCAAATACATTTGAGTCTACTTTTATCTCCATGTTAATAGGCTAATGCAGAATCAATTTCCTTTGTTTTAAGGAGCTTGTCATAACTTGAAATTAAAAAAGAAAAAAGCTGGCTTTGTATTCATAAGGTTATATGAAAGACTTGTTGAAGAGAATAAATCTAGTGGATGAAAAATGCCCCTTAACTAAGATCTTTGCTTGCAGCTGGGGAAGAAAAAAAATCAATTTCTTCTTAAATGTTTTAGTCTAATTGAACAGCTGGCAAGCAATTGTTCCAGGAATTTGCCATACTCAAGCCCTTGAAATGTGGTATAACAAATTCCCATGCAAAGCAAAAGTCATGTTAGTCTCTGAGTAAAAGACTTTTCATTAGCTCTTCTTAAAGTTCTGTTTTCCCTAGGAATGCAAAAAGCTGTGTATATATTCTATTTCCCCCATTCCACTATGTCTTTGACTCTTTCTCTTCCCCTTTCCCTCAGATCTTGTTGCTATTTGGTTAAAATATAGTTGGTTGGATAGGCACTTGGGGAGTTTGTCCTTTTCGCTTTTCTGTAGTTGCCTATGGATTTATTCTTCCAGGAAAAAATTATAACCTCTGGATTTGCTTGCCAGTGAGAGAAAATGAACAGCCTGTCGCCTCTGCTTTAGCAGCCAGTTCTGTTTCCTGCAGATTCTGTGGTGCTCAAGTGACAAACATTCAATAGGATGTTCTGCCAAGGGCTCAAATATCTTCTTGTCTCTTCAGATCAGACAAACTTTCATTGTAAACATTATATTAAAAGAATACAGTGAGTTTTTTACCAGTGATAAAAATCGTATGCTTATACAGCCTTTTATGTGTTCTATGGAAAGAAAGGGAAAAGGTAGTGGGCAGGTGAAAACAAGGAGCAGTCACCTGTGGGGTGAGGAGATGGGGACAAAACCTCTTGTCTATTGGTTCCCTTCCCCTTCTGCCCTCCCCAAATATCAGGAGAATGTTGGGGGAGGAATACAGAATTAGTTGCATATCCCTCTCTTTCAGTGGGAATGTAGAATCAAGAACATGGTAAGGAACTGTAAATCAGTTAGTAGCATCTGGATAGTCAGGCATGCCAGGTAACTGCAATATATGAATATGTAAAAAAAAAAAAAAAAAAAGAGGCCTCTCTACCATATAACTGGTTTTAGCATCTTCACAATAAAAGAGCTTTGCATTTCTCTTCTAAAATAGAGGCACAAAAGTTCTATTAGAGCTAAAGCTATGATTAGTATGCTATGCCTGTGAGCATACTTCTGGTTTTTTTCCTCTGTGTTGAGAAGGAAAGCTTATAGTCTTTGCTTGTAAATTATCTCAATCATCCATTGGCTTCACAGAAGGATAGACTAGGTGAGTTGAATATGTGCTTGAAGGGTAGGGGTTTAGTCAACATTTTTCTTTTTTTTTTTTTTTATCCCCTAGTGTTCTTTGGTGGGTTCATGTGATGTCAGTGCAGTGTGGTATTACATGCATGCTTAGATACAGCAGCAACGTTGGTCTCTCTTAAGAGGTTCCTTTCTTCCTTCCACCTTTTCACTCAGAAGTGGCTGCTGCAGTAGCTCAGTTCTCTGCCAAGCAGCGCATGGGTGGGGAATGTGCTTCCTCAACTCTTTTAATTAAAATAAACTAAACAGGAACATCATGGTTCTAGGCTGGTCTGTGGATGAAGAGGGAATTATCTGTTCAGGTTAGTTTTGCTGCTTGAACCCTTATCACCCAGGCCTGCAGTGGAAAACAGTGAATGGAAATGTCCTATTAATCAAATCAAACCGGTAAGCCACACCAGCTTGGGTGATAACTTGGTCCAAACATAAACATCTGAAGGCAATAAGTGGTTGGGCGTGGTAAATGTATTGCTTTGGGGGTGTTTTGTTTCTTGCAGAAAGTTTGAAAATAGTGCTTTATTTTACTTACAGTACTAGAAACATAGGTAACAAGTTCTTAGTACATCAGATATGAGTACCGAAATACTGCTGTAAACATAGTTTCTTTTGTATCAGATGTGAGTGTATCATAAAACTTGTATCATCAAAAAGGTTTGTTTTTTAAACAGGTAAGACCACTAATTTCCAATCTGACATGTTTCTTTTTGCTTTCAAAGATGATCCAGAGGGTGCCTTTGTTCCACCAGAATTTGATATCACTGGTAACACTTTTGAGGCAAGTTCATAAATTTATCTGTAAAATATGTGTGTGTGTGTGTGTGTGTGTGTTTAATCATTTTAGTACTTCTGGCAGTACCAAACGCTCAGCATTCTCAATGTATAATTTTAGCACATTTAAAGATTGTGAATAGTAAATTGTGCTGTTTAGATATGGTTTTTTGGAAATAAAAAGTAATCTTAAAACGCTATATTAATTTTCTGTATAAACATTTGCTCGCTAACTGTTAAAATTGAGAATCTATTTTAGCTGAATCATGTGTTGCCCTAAACCACAGCTGGGCTATATTATGTTCACTGGTATCCTTCACTGGTTACATTTGCTTGTTTGGGGACTAGCAGTGAACTTTTATGACTAAATATAAAATTTGTTTGCTATCCTCCTCAATAAAATAATTCATGGAAGGGTAATCAGCAATTTTATCTTTGATTTAATGAAGAAACAAATTACTATCTGTTGCTTTGCAATGCACAAATGCTCTACATTGTTAAATTAAATTAGATTTAAATTGTTCATACTAATTCATTAACCTCCCAAGTCAACAATCTCATTGCATGCTGCAGGAGTGCATGCTTGCTTAGTATCCTTTTTTCTAATACAGTATTTTTTCTGGGATGTACTCTTAGATAATTCAAATGCTTTAATTAACAACGTGTTCAAGTTGTAAAAAATATATATATATATATATAAAATCTGTTTCTTTATAGTTCAATACAAATACCTTTTATTTCTTTTAGTTAGAGCCTTCATAGTCATGTTTATAGTTCTCTATGTTTCCTCAGGGGAGTGGTGGGAAAAGATAAGTGAACCTTGGAAGCATGTAGTACTATAAGATAAAAATTATAAGTAGTATAGAATATGAAGTAGCATAGTCTTTGAAAGTTAGAGATGCAACATTTCTCTCTGTTGCTATGCTTTGTTAATGTAGTTATATAGGCCAGCAGAGTTTTAGTGATTTTTGTGCTTGCTCCCCCACCCCCCCAAGGTTTTTGGGGAGCCTTTGGGGATGGGGCATTTAGCAGGTGACCGCTATTGCATGTGAACTTGGTAACTGTACTAGTCTTTGTATTCAGATGTGGTTAAGGAAAGCAAGTCCCAAAGTCACCCAAAGGTAACTTTTTTTGTTACTTTTTTTCTTGTACTTCTGAAGCTGGACTAAAGACCTAAGGCAGAAACACAAGATTTGTGGAATTATTTGTTCCTCTGGCAAACTTGCATTTCCCCCCAACCCTTTCTTCTCCTCTAAGGGTTGCTGAACTTTTATGGGTATAGCAAATAGATAGGCTGAAAGAGGTTTGAAGACCAAGGGGATGGGACAAGGTTAAGTGGGGATTTGGGAAGACTGTGGGAATACTAAGTGACCTGCAATTTTAGTTCTATCTGGTACATAAGGCTATTGTATCCTCCTTGGGTAAAATTAGTCTGTGTACAAGTTTATTATCTAACTCTTCAGCAGCACTTACAAGCCTGTTAAGCCCCAGTGAATCCCCATACCAAGCACAGGACAATTACACAATTGGTGAAAGCTGAGTTGGGAGTGGCTCTGAACATTGACCTTCTTGCACTTTTTTTGTGAAGGTCAATGAAGATACATGAAGGTACACATTTGTGTGGAAGAAAGTCAACATGCTCTGCCTTGTTTGTTGTGGGGTAAAGGCTGGGTGCACTGATTTCTTCCCATTGCTCCTATTTCTGTAGCAAGTTGGGAGCCTCTCAAAGCAGGGAGAGCTGTGCTAGAGCAGTGTCCTGTTGCCTCAGCTGTTTCTTGTTGACCATCCTAGGGCGATGAACAGGACTGAAAAGCTAGGACTTTCCCCTTCACTGAGGCAGAGCTGTATTGTTTTAGTCTGGGATTTGTGTGCGTTTTCTCAGACAGCTATGGACTATGAGTATTCATGAAGCTTTCAAAGCTCTACCTCTTACTGCTTGTAGAGTGGTTGAATTTTAAGTACTTTAGGACCAGATCAAATTCTGCCAGAGATTCCACGCTGACCTCTGCTTGTTTTTGCAGTTTCTAAGACCTACGATGGGTTAATCCTTATGTACTTGTTACAAGGGTTTTGTAATATTGTAATTTTTCCAAGCTAGCTGTTTCCTTCTTGATGCTAATACTTCAAGTTCTTCTCTTTTCCAAAGGCATTGATAGTTTTGTCAATCCTCTCACCCCTAGCTGTAACCTCCTACTATGGAATAGCAGAATAGCACTGGTTTATATAAATCTCTCTGAGGAAACCCTGGGTCCTTGCACTTTCTCAGTATTATAAGATTCTTTGTACTATACCAGTAAGTCACCCTTTTTACAGGGGTGTCAAATGTTTTGTGTTACTGCTTGCTCCTTCCTTGGTAATGACCTTACTCAGTTGTTCTTTGTTGAAGGAGTGTTTTTGCAGCTGCTTAGTATGTTTTCTCGAGAACAATGGAAAGTAGTGTTTGTATTGAAGCTGCCCAATTTCAGTATAAAGAAAAAAATTAGGTTTTGGAACTACTAATTATGTTCAGGATGTTCTTTGATAGCTTTTACTCCAGTGTCAAAGCTCAGCTTTAAAATACTTATGTCAGCCAAAGGTTTCACTTGATTTGAGGGTGACCTATTTTGTGGCTTCTAAAATGGAAGCACACAATGAGGTTTGTATAGCTACTGGATGATTTCTTCCTCTTCAAACTCCTTTTTTTAAAAAACCCTTAAATAAAGCTACAGTTATTTCAACAAGAGATGTTTTGTTTCCTGCTTGGTGAATTACTGATCCAGACCTCTAATGGCATTGTGACTCCAGTCTAATTAGTTACTAAACTTAGCTGGCAAGCACAAGCACACAAGGGTAATAGACACAGGAAACAAATTGAAATGCATTACTGTCCTGGTGTCTGAAACAACACTATTAAAAAATTTCAGCTTCTGGTTGGAATTTCAAATAGCAAGAGATATAAAGCTTTGTCCAAATGACAATGCACAGGACTGAAAAGTGATTTTGTGTGTTTTGTTTTACACTTGTGCCTTGTTTCCTGACCTGCTCTCCATTTGTAAAGTGGGAATAATAACACCAACTTAAGTTATTGTTGAGAGTAGGAGGGTTAAAAACTAACCCTTCAGGGAGTTGTCAGCTTTAGTGTCAGGTGTAGAATAGACTTTTTACAAAGAAAAACGTTAAGAAGGAACTAGCTGTGAAAGAGCTTCTGGTGCCAGCAGTGAAGTGTGGCTGAGCTTTCCGATTGCTGACTACCTTAGTACTGCCACTGTTCCAACCTGTGGTGCTGGTGGAAGGATTGCAGTTTCTGAGGGCCTCAAGAGACCTTGAAATGACTGTTGCTAAGCAGTTGGAGCAGTATTTAATAGCACAGTTCTGTTATGTCCTCCTCTTGCTAGTGTAAGCATTGTCACAGTGCAAAGGCAGAAAAGGCAACCCAGCAGGTATCGTTGGTCTCTAGGACAGCGCTGGGCTAAAATAATCTCCTGGGTAGTATCTGTTCATGTGCATTTTTTTCCTCTTAACTTTTCTGTCTGCTTACAGGCTTCTGTTACTGTTGTGCACTAGCAAATGTACTGTTAAGGACAGGTGCTTTAAAGAGGAAGTGGGAAACAGGAGAGAAACCTTAGAGTTATGATCCATACTGTAACTCCAGAGAAAAGGTGCATTTCTATATGCTTGCTCTCATTTCCGCTTTTATTCTTAATGCATATGCAGTTATGTGATGTGGCTATGCTCATTAAAGCTTTCTGATGACTGAAGCTTGTTACTTCCCTGCATTGATAGAAAGATCTCACTTTCTGCTTCTCCTCTAAGCTGGGAGGTGTATTTGCCATAGCACGTACTGACCACGATTTGTTCTCATTGAGTCTGGAGCTAGAAGTCAGTTACAAACATCTTAAGTATAAAGACTAGCCTCTAATTTTGTAATGTTTTACTCATAATGTTTTGCTCTAGAAAAACCTTAACAGACGGAGATGCAAAAATATAGATTTGAGGCTGCTTTTAAAATTTGCCTACTTAACTATATACTAAACTTATCAAATAACTCATCTTTAGTATAAACTAATACTGAGTCGTGATTCCCTCTAAATAGGAAAAGCATGAACATTTTCCTAATGAAAATGGTTCCCATTTCATTTTTTTGCCCTGGGCAGGACAGTGCTAGACTTGAGAAATGTGACAATGGGAGGCCCAACAGAAATAGTTAAATATTGGTGAGTTCATTAGTAGCCTTATTTCTATCACTACAATACAAGTTTGCCTCAAGTTAAAAACATTGGCTGTCTCAAACCGGTTTCAAACAGCTATTTGTCTGCATCACAAAACTGCCATTGAGTCTGACACAGAGGTTCATTGATGTAGAACCCTACATTTTTAAGATATGAGCTTTCACTAAGATGAAGGACCAATGTCTGCCATGTGTGAACTTGCATTTATAATCTTTTAATAATGTGGCTATTCAGTTTTGCTTGTTCTAGTGAACCTCTGTAACAGAAATAAGTGAATTTTCAGTCTTGTCTGCCTTTTTTTTTTTTTTCATATCTAAAGCAGACTGGATAATGCCTCTGTTTAATGACTGCTTCCATTATTTAGAGATGATAAAACGTATTAGTTCAGAAACCTCAGTTATGCAGCAGGATTAAAACCTTTCAGAAGTAAAAGAATTGAAGAAGTGATAGAGTTGAATATTACCTTGAAGAGAAGGAAGAAATACAGGACAGAGAATGGGAAGAAAGCGAAGTTCACATTTGTGTTTTCTCATCTAGAACTTGTTTTTGCTTTTTGCTATCACAGCAGGAGTGGGGCATGCTGATCTCTCACCTGGGAGAGAATCAGAACCAGAAAAGGCTGAACACTGCCTGCCTCTCTGCTAGAACGTGATGGCTGTCAACTTGCAGTTCTCAATGGGTTATAGTTGATTTATATTATTAAAAAAAATAAATTCCAAGTATTTTAACAAGCTTAAAAATAAACAATTCTATGGCAAGTGGCACAACTAGTGCAAATAGAAAAGGTAAGCTAAACTGTATTACTTTTTTTTTTTTTTTAAACTAAGTAAGACTCATATGGCTTATTGCCGTGAAATGTGACAAGGCAGTTGGACTGATACATACCATATACATAAAAATATTTTATATGAATACAAATGCATGAGTTGAAGTGCCAAATGAAGCCTACTGTTCTAGGGAATAAAGAAAGGTTCAGGGTGTATCTGTGTTAGTCCTGCTGAAGAAAACTGAGCTAACAGTTTGGTGCTGCAGTGTTTCTCAATAGCTTATTATTACTAAGCTAGTGCTCAGGTCTCAGCTGTTGGTCCTTCTCTGAATATGAAAGCCTTCATCTTTTTCCCAAATCAAAACAGCAGAAGGTATAAAGGAAGTCTTGCCTTTGTCACTTCCCTGGTCTTTTAAAGGAGTACCTTTGAATGCTGTGAGATTATCTTTACTGTTCTGTTCTTTCTTTAGCACTCGGTGGAGGAGGAAAAAAGAAAACTTTTTAGATGTTCTCCTAGAGGGGTTTTTGGTTTTGTGTTTATCTGATGAGGGAAATAAGTCTTTTGAAACACCTAGTGCCTTTTTTCTTGAGTTCTGTTTCCCTTAGTTTCATATAGTCTCCTCTTGAGACTAATTCTGTCTAACAGCAGCAAGGCTTGTCATCAGCAAATGGTAACTTACTTCCTCCTGTAGTCTAAACCATTCTATCTTCTGAGTGTTATTTAAAGCTGTCTTTTCCTCCAGTGACAGAAATAAATTACTTTCATTTGGTTACCTATGCCTCTACTGTGCTATAGAAAAAGAAATGGAATCCTCCTGCTCTGGCTCTTACATCATCGGCCCAATTGAAGTTCGATTCAAGAACTTAGTACTGAGCAAATACCACCCTTTGGTTGCTTTACACAAAGAACTAACCAAAGGAAGAATGAGAACAATGGGACTTTTTTTTACAGCAGTATTTTTTTTTTCCATGTATAGAGTAAAGTTTATAATTTGATTACCTCAAAAACCTACTGCTTGTTGCTTAGTTCTGAAGTTGGGCTTGCAAAGTTGTCATATTAGTCTTTCCTAGTGGGCTTTTTGAGCTGATATTTTTCAGTTTTACCTCTAAATTGAAACAACTTTTCACAGTGTGACTTATAATTTTATCAGGAATAGTCTGTCTCTTAAGCAGAAGAATGTCCTCAGAAGAGAAATGATTGTACAGGTAACCTGCTTAATGAAAATACGTAGTATTTTAGGTTTCCTCCTTACTCGACTATTAGATTCCTATAAGAAGACATTATTAAAGCTTAGATATATATTTTCCTTAAGACTGAGGAAGATTATCCTCTGATGTATAAAAGCATTTTTCAGATCATCTTATTTGAGGAATTTGGGTTTGTGAGGGGAAGATTGGAAGTGAAAAGAGGATTTAGTATTCTGCCTTAAACCAGTTGGTTCTTGTGGCAGTTAAGTTTACCCTTTTAGAAGGCTGAGGAGCTCTGTTGAATAAATTTGCAGATAGTTCCCATCATGAGTAAAAATCTATGGAAAAGAGGACAGATTTGTTTTCTCCTATTATGCTTGTGCAGTAGTGTCATAAAACTCTAGGCCTCTTAATGTTAAAGATGCACAAATATTTTAGAGGAGTTGTTTATCTCCAGCCTCTTTGACATAAACTCTTCTGATGAGTACTGATAAATTCTCAGCTATGGATGAAGCTGTTTTCCATAGTCCTGGCAGAATTATCTGTCAGTTTCTGGTGCTCCACATTTAAACTCATTTCTTTAGTGGACCCATCATCATACTAGTCTTACTGGCAGAATTAATTTTCTATTGCACTCCTCTGCTCCTTAGAATGTTTGAAAAGGCTTTTGAAATGCAAGACTGAACCCTTAAAGGCAACATGGACACTCCAGCAAAATTAATCATTGTCATTACTTGATTTATTTGCTTTCATTAATTTTATGTCTATTTTACAGGGATATTCAGGTCACTAAAAGACCCATGATCACTGCTAGACTGGATCTGGAGACTTTATACTCCCTGGAGCAATGACAAACTATTCATTTTTACCATTTGCATGAACTGATGATAATAGAGCTGTTTCACCAGTATATGAGAACATTCATAAATACCATCTTTTTAAAAAAGTTCAGGAACTGATTAACTTAAAGTAGACAGCAGAATGGATGACTTCTCTCCAGATAACTCTATGACCATCTAATTCATAGTGAAAACTGAACTGGTCTTAAAACTTTATCTTATTAGGTTGCATGAGATTTATTCAACAGAGCCTTCAAGATTATGGCAAAATGGTTGTCACTCGCATGTCATTCTCGTTCATTACAGCATTTAAAAAAAATCTTAAAGAACAATTGAGAGCATGCTTTTGAAGCTAATGATCTTGTCTCCTGGGAAATGCATTGCAAGTGATTTAGGCTTGTTTAGGTGACCATTGGAGTGGGTTTTGTATAAACCTGTGAATACATATGTACTCGTGGATTCTTAAACTTCTAAGCTCTTCACCAAGTTTAAAAAAGAAAACAAACACTCGCCCTCCCCACCCCCCAAAAAAAAACCAACCAAACAACAAAAACCCCCAAACAAACAAACTTCTCCTTTCTCTCAATTGTAATGGCAACAGATATTACCTTTTTACTCAGGAATGCTGATTTAGTCAGGTTTTGATGAAGCACATGGACGGAATATGTATGTTATACTTCCCTTGTAACATTTGTTTATGGGCTATACAGTTCAAGTCCTATCGCATTATAGATGAGTTCTATGCCTGAATAGAGAAGAAGCAAGGTTTACTTCTGCAGAAATAATTTCACTATGAAACAATCAAACAAAAAAATCCTGAATGAAAACCAGCCCCCAGCACCCCACCTCACCCCCAAAAAAACCACCAATCCTTTCTGTTTACCCTTCTCTGTTTACATTCCTGATATATGCAATGAGAGCTACCTACTCATTTGCTATTTCAGTTGCCTACAGCTGTTCTGTGAAAATCGGTGTTTTGAATGTGGTCTTAACAAGGTATTTCAGAAGTGACTGGCCAGCTTTTTACATCTGCAGTTGATCAAAGATTCTTACATATGCTTCTCCTTGCAGAAAAAAAATAGATAAATCTTCAGAGATTATTACTCAAAGAAGAGTGAACTGCTTACTGTACAGCAACAAATATTTTAAATATTAGTGCCCTGATGTCATTGATTGATGGCACGGTAAAGGAACTGGGATGCTATTCAAGTTTATTGGCCCATAGTGTTCTGAACAGAAGTGTGGCACTTTGGTATTTTAGCTCCAAAATGTGGACTTAACATCCCCCAAAACAGGATTGCGCACATGCATTGTTCGGCTCAGAGTGACAGACTTGACCAGTAGGCACCTTTTGTTAGGTTTAAGATAAAAAGAATATACTTTTTAAAAACAAATAACTTCAGTAACTACAAATAATATTTGCCATACAGTGAAATAAATATTATGTTTATGCAGTTCAGAGAAAGACAGAGCTAGTCTGCTCAGCGTGCAATGTAACTGTTTCCTAGGCTTCCTTGTTTCTGTGCCTACAGGGAATAAATTGTGTTAGTTTAATTAAATGATAAATGAATTACCTGTGGCAGGTAACTTAAAAGTAAGGAGGTTAATGGCTGATAAATCATAAGAGTTTTGACACATGGAATTCAGTTTCAAAGTTTTTTTAAAAAAAACTAACATTGTTCAAGAAGCCTTAAAGATAAATGCGTGTAACTGTTGCTATCTAACCTCTGAGGTCTCCAGCATTTTTATTGCAGTGTTCTTCTTTACCTGTCATAATTAGACTTACACAGTTCTGCAGGAGAGGTGTCAGTTAGTGTGCTATTCATCTCTGTGTTGGGGTACTGATCTTTGTGATTAAGGGAGCCTGAAAATGGGATGGAAGCATGAGAAACCTACTCTTCATTTGTGTCCTCACCCTGCAAACACAAGTAATGGCATGCACATTGCATGGTTTCAATTTGGTCGAGCTTCTGTCAATGTAATCTTTGTGTGACTTCTTAAAGGGAAATGAATGTTTGCAAAGGTGGCTGCCAGTGGCTCAAGATATATCTGTCTTCACTCCAATAGTTAAGGTAATAGCTTCTAGAAACTATATTGAGGTCCAGTTGAAAAGTCTGCATTTTCTGACTTGCCCCACCCCGGGTGTAGCTCTGGGTAGACAATGCTGCTTTTCAGATTAATTACTGTTATAGATGCTGGCAATTTAGTCTATGGACAGCAGTCACCTGTTTACACAGCCACATGGAAAGCCAAAACATATTGCTGTTAAAATAAGGTGTTTGCAGGTAGCATGGAGATTGCTGTAAACCTATTGTATGATCATTTTTTTAAAAAAAAACAAATATGTATCTCCTATTGAAGACCTCACCAAAAAAAAAAAAAAAAACCTGCAAAAAAAAACCCCACCAAAACTGAAAAGCCTAAGGAGATGATTGAAAGCAAGCCAAAAAGTATGCAAAAAGATTACAAATTCTAAGAAACTAGCAGGTTTTTTTCCAAATCTACCAAAACACAGAGATGTTGCCCGAAGTCTGCAGTGATTGCAGATGAACAAGATATAGAAGAGTTTTTCAAGAAAGCCATAGCAGAAAAACAGTTTAATTTTTTTAACCCATTTTCATCTTGTAGGACCTTCAGGAGGTTCTTACATTGCAACTCTTCTTTATGGCGAATTATCAAAAACTTGGCTCAAGTAAGAGTCTCAGAACAGACTAGTGACCAAGTTGATGAAATTAACAGTAAAATAAATTTCCAGGACCAGATGGTGAAACAGCATTCATAAAAGAAGCAATTACTTCGAGTAATGTTCTTTAGTCTGGAAGAGAATGCCCTGAGGGAGAAGCTCTGCTAGAAATCTGCAGTATGCCATGGCAGCAGCCAGAGCGAGGTCTTGCCAGCCCTCATAAATGCAGAAGTAGGTGGCAGCAACAGAGAGATGAACATAGGAGGACTCAAACAAGAAGAAATATCTCTTTGTTATGCAGTTAGCTGTGGAAATTCTTGCTGCATAACACAAATGCAAAAAGGTTTCATGTAGATAAAGCTTAGACAAACTCATGGAGATGAAACGGTTGTCATGAGCTATTACAGACAAGAAGCCTGCAATTATAAAACAGTGACATTAGAGTGACATACTAGGTAGTGTTCCTCAGTTCAAACTGAATGATATAAATATAGGTCACAAGAAACCAAAACATAGCAAAATCTAGGGACCAGACAAGATTCAGTTGCTCTTTCCAAGTGCATTTAGATTTTGCTTGGTTCATTTCTTCTTATGTCGTTGTAGTATTGCTTTTTAGATTATTGTATCTGTGAGGTCTTGCTTGGGTTTTGCAATGTAAACTGATCACCTGACATTCACCTGAGAACATATCAAAACATGAAAGCCTTCACTTGGTAGGTAAATTAAAAGGTACTTTGAGGGTTAAAATACCTGCAGACTTCAGATGTGAGTGGATTATTTCAGAAAATTTGACCTGTAGCTCCATTTTTGTGCCTATTTTTTTACAAGTCTTTTGGAGAAGAATTGGGGAGGTAGCAACTGTAGTCAGAAGGGACAAACTGCAAGTATAGCTTGGGTTGAAAATGTTTTTCCAGCATTTGCTACCAATCCAAGCAAGTATGTATGTTTTATGAATAGTCTACGGTGGTTTAGCACTTTTAGCACATTCTGCAGACTAATTATCTACACATCCAAAGTGCCAAATGAATGAAAAGCTAATATTTAATACAGCACCTTCCAGTAATTATAGTTATGCAGAAAGGCATTCCTTTGTAATGAAGGGAAGTATTAAAAATAATAGGCCTATTTCCCTTTCATTTTGTGGCTGAAAAACATTACTGTCTGACTCTTTTGCATTAAAATAGTGCGTTTTAGAGTAAGTACATTGAAAAAAGTCATAGGTAAATATTAAATGTGTTCTCCCAATAGCTATTTTCTCAAGCATTAAGTTGAATTTGTTTATAAAACTTTGAGTTTTATAAAAACACAGAAGCTTTCATTTAGGGAACCTTTAAATGCTTTGAATTGTGGAAGGGTGAAAACATCTACATATGTGCAGCAATCTCAATAAAAAAAGAAAAAAATGCAAGGTAAAATAAGGGTCAAATATGAATGTCAAAACCAAGAATTGTCATTTAGTCAGAAATAATTTACAGGAAGTATTAATTCTATTATGGTCTGTCTTTTTCAGTTCTGCTGAAGACCTACGTTTCTGAACTTTGTGAAATCTCAATACAAAATGTAAATGGTCACTGTTCATAATAGCAACATGCTAAATGCTTATGCAGTCGCTATTCAAAAGCTCTTTTGTCAGCTTTTTTTCTGTAGTGTTTGTCTGCAAGTTTGAGTTCCTATAGAAGCTTAGTTCTTTAGCCTTGCCAAGCAGTAATACAACAGAGCCTCTGTCACGCTCTCTGTGTAGGCTTGGAGCTTTTACTTCCGCTCCTGATCTTTTGATTTGCAGATTTTAGAACTAGAGCAGATCATTACTGTCCTCTGATTTCACTTCCTATAGGGTTAAGTAGTCATAAAATGGCATGCAGCAAGGCAAGTAACTTTTGATTGGAACTGACAGAAGCCTTTTTGAATATATTTCACTCATGATATTAAGTTTTAACATAATGGCAGAAGCTGTCCTCTCCCTTGGTAAGTATTTCCAGTACTTAGCCTGAATGTTTTAAAAATATGTAGTATTGTCAACTGTTGAGTTCTTATCTGTTTGGGGTTTTTTGTTTGGTTGTTGTTTTTTTTTCTTTATGACTCTTGTTATGCCTTTGTCATGGAAACCACTTTTAGTATTAGAAGTTACCTTGATTTTAAGCTACTTTCGTGATTATGGCCTTCAGATTTTTCTCTGAAACACATGAGCCTCTCTAGCTTGCTGCTGAAAGAAAGACTTTCAGGACCTCGAATCATACTTGCGACTTTTCTCAAACATCTTTTCTTGTGTTGCCATTTTGATCATGAAAGAGTACATTATTTCCATGATGGCTTTCCCAATGATGCAATTACGCTTACCTATGATTCTTGTTACGTTTGCTAACTGTGGGCTAAGAGTAGGTGTATTCTCTAAGACCAAATCTGGAGATCCGGTTTCCTGATGTGACTTCCTCTCTTCCCCCTTATCCTTTTTAAAGGTGATACTGCAGTGCAGTCTTGCCAGCACAGTCTGTGTATTCTTTGTAACAATGTACATTTAGTCTTTAACTTATAAGTCTCTTTGGGAATTGTGAAGAGGGTGGTTGTGAGGTTTTTTTGGAATCTTTCTTGAAATGCGTGTTATTTATCAGCTATTAATATTACTCTCCTTTAATGCAAAAGGTCCTATAATTAAAAAAATATTCTCCTTAGCAAGATTTAAAACAGGTGGGGACTTGGTTTGTTTTTGGTTTTTTTTCAGAAATTAAGGGGAAAAAGCCCTCTTAATTCTTTTAAGAAAAATACCTACCTACCAATGCAGTACCAGTTTTTGCTTATCTTCCGGGAGAAGAAAACTTGTTTGCTGCCCTTTCCTATTTCTTACTCTCCTTGTAGCATACCACAAAACCGTTAGCTTAATTGCGAGGATTTTTTTCATTGAGACCAATCCCTTCTAGTGAGCATTAGGAATTTTGTACTTATGAATTTGCTTTATTTGTTGTGTTTATCATCTTTCTCTCCTTTCCCAGAAAGTGAAATTTGCTTCCTAAGCTGAAACTGTGGGAAGTGGATTCGATGCATAAACTTGGGGAATGCCCCACCTTGTGGATGACCACAAACTCGCTTTCTCATTGCTCTAGTTCAGACAAGACTTAAGGTTACATTGGATTACCTTAAATATTAACGATATTTACTGCCAGCTAAGGAAATTAAGTAGCTGGATTTTTTTTTCCTTTTTCTTGTGGGTGTGGTGATGGTGGTGTTTGAGGAACTGGAAGAGAGAAAAAGTAAAAAGGGGATTTACCTTAGAGAAATATCAAGTTGGAAAAGATGTTGAAGTTCCCAATAAATGTTTTAACATAGAATTAAGTACAAGCCATCCATGGTGATTGAAATGGCCATCTTCAAAACTAGCTTTCCTGGATGTCAAAGGAAAGGAAGAATCTCAACAGAACAGTCTTCTGTGTGGGCAAAAAAAAATCTTTCTTTATTCGGTATGAGACTGGCCTTAAACAAGAAAAGGTGCCATGAACAACTTTACAACAGAACAGCAATATTGGAGGGAGTGGAAGCCTGCCTGCTGGCATCTCGGACACTTGTGATTTTAAAGGTGGGCTAGGGGATATGAGTTATACCCTGCTATGAACAGAAATTGTTAATTGAAAAAAGTGGGTTGAAGTAACATGTTGCTCTGCTCTTCTTGTTCCTATATCCTATAATGTCCACATCCATCCTCATATGGATGAAGAAATTTGTCAAAAGGCAAAGTTTTTGTTCCCTCAAAGCTGAGTTCCTCACAATTCTGTCCCACTTTTGGAGCCGAGTTGTATACAATGAGTTTATGTTCAAATATGCTTTCTTATTTTTCTGTATTATAAGAAATGCTTTATTTCTTATAAATTTCTTACTGAGAGAAGACTAGATAAACTCTTGTTTATTCTTACGCATTGTGTATTTGGAATGGATATTGCATTCTATAAATCAAATTGGGTGCTGAGGAATCACATGCTTTTTTTGGAGCGACTTAAATTTACAGGCTATGTCTAAATGATAAAGTAGCCTTGAAAGGAGATGCTTGTAGACACACATAAAATACCACTTTTGAACTGAACGAAAAGAATAGGAGGCAGGAACTAGAATCTTTTCCATCCATATTCTAGTTCATGGACTTTCCCTGAAGTATTCTGTTTGCTAAATGACAAACAGGCAAAAGGAAACGTGTGAAGTAGGTTGACAATTTGAGGTTAAACTGGTTTTAATTCTTACTTCATGGCTACAGCCTGTCTCTTGATGTGGGTTGTTGGGGACATGCCAAGTGTTACAACACTATCTGTTTCTGGAGGCTGAATCTTCGTAGTTTTTTCTCTCCCCCTCACCCTGCCCCAAAAGCGAGTAGATTAATTATTATTTTTCTTCCTGCTGCCGCCTTTAACCTTAGCATTTCTATAAATAGAGCACTATACTGAATAAATAAAAGTGCAAGATTTGCTGATAGAGTACAAGTGTTGCTTACTTTCACCATGTGATGTAAAAGCACATAAGCAATATATTATCTCTGAAGTATCATCCGTGAAGCTTGGTGTCAGTTACATAGTAAATGCTAGAGTCTAAAAGCAAATTTTCTTAATAAAGCCATTTTTCTACCTATTCCTATGTTAGCAGTGGTATAGGGAGGCTGAAATTAGTTATGCTGTTCAGAAGTACCTTGTGAATTCAAAGGTGTCCCCACACTATGTGGCATTATTTCATCTAGTATTCTGATATTGCTTGGTCTGTGTAGTATATGTCCCTAAGTTGTACGTTATGATTTTTTCCTCCAGTTCTTTAAAGAGTGATTAATTTATTTCTCTAAAGGTCATTTTGTGGAACAGAGGAGATGTCACTTGTTAGAGATCATATCATATACATGGAATAACTTATTAATATCAAGTATATTAAACTACAACAGTACAATATTCTACCAAAAATATTTAAATAGAGCTGTATTATGATTTTTTCTGTATTTCCTTGTTTTAACTCTATGTTCAGTTTTCTGTTATGCTGTCCATTGAGAAATGCAAAATTATATAGGTTTACTGAAAGTATTTAACATCAAAGGAGTGAGTTCTACAATCTACACTTCCTCTTTGCTGTGCAAAAGCTTATGAAAGTCTGTAGGAAAAAAAAATTCAAACCATCTTCATAAATTCTTGCTTGTTGGGGAAGGTATTTCAGTTACATTTCTTCTGAACTGAAATATACTGAAGTTTAGATTTTTTTGTTTGTTTGTTTTTTTGCAAGCAGTTGCCTTTTCAGGCCTCCAGTCTTGGGCAGCCTTAAAAAGGTGTTAGTTTATACCTACTTAGTTTTATAGCAAGTTAACTTCAGCAGACCATCATCCTCTAAACACTTATTAATAGGAGTTGTACTTCCTTTGAGTAGCTGTTAGTCCAGGGTGAGTTCCTTTTCTGTAGCTGAAATAGCCTGGGCAAAAATAGTGGAAACTTGGGGGGTATGACGAAATAACTGTGTTCCCCTTATCTTGTTAGTGGGTTATTTGCTCAGGCTTCATAGTATTCATATCCTTTTGCCAATGCAGTTTGGTTTATCTTACATTAAAAAAAAAAAATAAATCATGCCAGTCTATCAACAGTGTGGTTTAGTAAGGCTACTGCTGCTGAGTGGGTTATAGTAGCTTAATGGTGTGAAGGGTGGGGGAAGTAACCCTTACTCTTGGAACAGATGAACAGCATTCATTTTTATGCTAAATCAAAACAAAAATTGTAACGACTCCTGTCTGAGTTCCTCTGAGAGTCTCAAAAGAAAAACAAAGTCTTCAGTTACCGCTTCTGCTCGATGGTGAAGTTGTATGGTAGTGAAGAAACTAAGACTAAGATTACTGCTTTGCAGAGATGTTGTTCTTTTCTTTTTAGATCAGATGACATATTTGGTTTTTTGACCTTTGTCCTAATCTTGATGTACGCCATGGATAAATCAAGGCCGTAGATCCAGCAGTCAGCACTACTTTATACTTTCTTGGTTTGGGGGAGCACGGAGGCCAGAGGAGAAGTGGAACTGTCCAAGGCGCGCACACACACACAGAGCTCCCCAATGAGGTGGTGTCGCACTCCCCTTCATGGAGGTGTCCTGCCTCACTAGAAAGTAAATATACGCATACCTGCATATATAAATTACAAGTTACCTCCCCTTCATACAATTTAGAGAGAATAATAGACCTCAATCAGAAAATTGGGGGTGGGGGCAAAGGAGGAAATTACTTTTGACCTTAGAGTCAGCCGTCTTGCTAGGGTGAAAAATAGCCAAGCAAATGCATGAGTACAACCAGATTTAATGTACAAATCTGGTCATTATTTTATTTCTGTATGTGTTTGTAAACCTGAGATGGCAGCGCTCAGAACACTTGAATTTCTGGCTGTACTGCATCACCATTGAAATGTTTACACAAACTTGCACTTATAGTCTTCATTATAAGTTTTACTGAATTGTGTTCTCTGAATGGAACATAAAGAAAATACAGGCCATCATGGATAAATTACCATTACTACTAAAGCAGAACTGGAAAGGTCTTTTATTTAAGAAACAGAAAACTTCTAAAATTTAGAGGTAGCTCTGCTGCATGACAAATCTAATGCATTAGCACTAGATTTAAGAAAGTTGTTGGCTTACCATCTTTAGTGGAGCTCATCACAAGGTTGGGGGCTTTAAGAGAAGCAGAGATGTCCAACATGGAATATTTCTTAAAATGCTTTTATAAGTGTCTTCAGAGACAAGTGATATTATGCTGTATTGTTTCTGCTAGCTTTCTTTATGCTTGATAGCACTTACAAAATACTTCTATATATGAATTTTTTGTCAAACTAATTATTTTTTCCCCTGATAATCGCCCAGCATGCTTCTAACTTAAATATGACTCACACACATGCAAGGAGCTGAGTTTTATATTCAACTGTAGCTGACGAACAATTGTAATACTGATTATCGCTGAGGCAGAAGAAAGGTTCTAGCTGTTTTTTTCTTTTTGTTTGCAACAAGCATATCTTCCAAAGCAGGACTGAGGCCAGTTTTGTTCCTCCTGTTTAAATTAAACCACCTTTACAGTAAACTATTACTTTGTAAAATAAAAATAAAAACAATGAAAGCTGTAATCCTTGTGAACTCAGACCTTTTTTGGCAGGACAGAAAAAATTGGTAACATATTTAATGCCTTTTTTTAAACTTCATCCAGGCACACATCTATTCTTTAGGTGCAACATTGAAAGCAGCAATAGAATATATAGTAGAACCTGAAACAGAATCAGAATTTGGGCAAGATCTGCATACTCTACTGGAACAAATGCAAGAAGAGAACACTGAAAATAGGCCAGATATTGAGGTAAATGAGCCCTACATAATTCTTTTTGTTAAAAAAAGGTGACAAAAATATTTCTATATGTGTACTCATTAATAGAGAGATGGTCTTTATATGTAGTATGCTCAGATCTTTGCTGAGTTTTTCCCAGACTGAGCAGAAATTCTTCTTTCTTCCTACTCTAATGGAGATACAGCCTGAAAAGGATGTAATGTTTTACAGTTATTTGATTTTTAAGAAGGTTGGGTGAATACACTTGCGGATCTAAATTTTCTTATTAACTTTTTTCCCATTTAATATTTAGTTTACAGAGAGAGTAAGTCATTAGAAGTAAGAGCACAGGCATTATGCTGCAAACTTTGCATGGTGCCTCAAATGGTGTTTGGATTGCATTTAAGAAGGGGATGGAGGGAGCCACGCCCTAGGAAACCTCTAGTCTTTGAATGTTCAAAGCATTACTACTAACTTGTTTTTCTGTAAATATATAAATGTTTAGTAGTATTGATTAGATATCTTGACTCGTTTTGTATTTTATTCCATTTAGCCTCTTATTTTACCATCAGTTTTTAGAAAGTATTTGAAGATATATATATATATTATTTTTCAAGATGATGTTTTCAAAGGATTTATATTGTAAATATAGGTTACCTAACACAGTGTTACTTGACATTAATGAGTGAAAGTTTAGATTTAATGCATTGTTTTTGCAGACTTTCGGACTGTAGCCACAAAATAACAGTGGAAATTTCTTGGGTGGAAAGGGGTGAGGGGAGTTATACGGAGGGATACCCATAGACTTTTCTAGGCATGACTATACTCCAGCACAGCTGGATAGCTGTCTCACTTTCTCCTGTCCTTCCTCAATCTGATATGTGAGCCAACAGAGCCAAGTTCTTCCTTTCACTTACAACAGCAGAAGACTAGTTGAGCAGGTTAATGGGGAAGAACAGCTCCTCAGAGCTGTGAGGTCTCATCAGTGTTTATCTAGGAATAGTTACTGAGGAAACAGTGGGATGCATTTGGAAAGGCAGATCTTTTCTACTCCCTGCCCAAAGTGACAGGTTTTTAAATGTGTGAATATCTGTAGTTAATTGTGTGCACAACCAGTGCTAATGCCATCAAATAATGCTTATGCTACAGACTGAGATAAGTTACACTGTTTGTTGTGATCTGATAATGATTGCTTTCTCTAGTTGGGAAGTGTTTTCTAGATATTTGTATTTTGCCATTTTTAAATAACTCAGGATTTACTTTTAATGTAATTTCAGTAATAAAAACATTCATCATCCTGCCGCTGTCACTCAATTCAAGTGAATCACTGGCTGTTTAAAAAAATTATTCCCACTCTAGCTTTTTACATTTCCAGTATGTTATTCATAAAGTATAACATTTAAGATTATTAATTTTTATCAGTTGTTCTTAGTGTTCTAACTGTAGGCTAGAACTTGAATTGTATAAATTCAGATGTACTGTGTGAGTTAACATGATTCACTTTAGTCAAAATGCACAAATTATTATTAAATAAGTATCTAACACTAATTTTCTCTAGAGCATTTTGTCATTATGTGAAGAAAAACTGAAGATTGCTTCATCAAGTAACATTTGTCGAAGCCTGTCTGCTGTTGGAAGAAGGGTTCTTTCAATTGAATCATTTGGTGCTTCTCAAGGTAACCTTAAAATGTATTTAGTCTAGAACTTTAGATTGTCTGACCTATCTAATGATTTTTAAAATACTATGTGTACTTTACTGTTATAGGCTCCTTTCTACATATCAGAAAGTCATTATTAAATATTTGTGGATTCAGGGTGGGGAGCAGGGGACATACAACTCTCAGTAAACATAATTATTATATTTTGTGTCTTTTACGATTAAAAGTGACTAGTCCAGAAATAATTGTGTGTAACATGCTGAAGATACATAACAGCAGTGGCAGAAAAAGCAATATAAAGATTTACTAGAGAAGATTGAGAGGTTTAAATACACATTTAATATAAGCATCTGTTTTTGCATCTAGATGTATGTGATAACATGTGGAAGGGAAGAATGTGTCAGAGAAGTTTGGGATCTAAATTACATTCCAGTGAGAAAAACAACATAGCAGGTGATTCGTCTGCAGTGGAAGATATGACAGCTACCTGTCATAAGGACTCTTCAATAGTTACTATGGTGACTGGCAGAGAAAGTGGTTTGAAGGAAATGCAAATTGATCTGGATAATGAGAAAACTCAACGTTCTCAACTTGCAACTCAAGCTAAAAAGAGCAAAGAAGACGACAAACATACAGTTTATGCTGACAATTTTGCTAGTGTTGCTTTGGATATAAAGTCATGTGTTACTGACCTGGAGAGAGATGGCATTTTTAAGAAAGGTTCTTTGAGAAAAATTAAAACCTTTCCAAAGTTACCACTTGAACCTGCCGATACAAATAACTTTTTTACTTCTGTAACCAACAGTGGAGCACTAGCTAGGAAAAATCACTTGCTAACACAAGAGTCACTACCTCTAGACAATAATAATGAGGTTGCTTTTTCAAAGGGAAATCTTAATTCACTTGCTATTAATAGTCCACCAAAAGTAGAACCAAAGAATCACCAGGTTAATGATCTTCATTTAGAAGTTCCATGTGTGTGCACACAGGTGTCTGGCTTGAATCTAGAAGAACACATGTCACTTATTAATGGTAAAAAGATAGGGTTTGCTTCATCTGATCACAAAGAAGACTGTTCTGATGCTACCTCTGAAATGCCAAATACAGCTGGTGTGCTAAAAGGCCCAAATCAATCAATTGCTGGAGCAAAAATGCTAGACAATTACATGGCGTTGGAAGACTCTTCTGAAACACTTCAAGGGTCAAATGAAAATTCCTTACCACATTTTAACAAGATGGCATCAGTGTTAACGACAAAACCCAGTGGGAACAGATATGGATCAAACCTAATTAGGTCTCCAGAATTAAGCAACGGTGTGATGAGTGCAAACAATAATGAAGATAATCTTTGTGAAGGCAGAGGGTCAGAAATCAAAAGTAATGAGCAGGTAGTAAAAATAAAGTCTTCATTATATAGTTGCTGTAGTCACTTATGTGGAGATGAAATGACTTAAATACTGTGCAATTTCTTCCCCCTTTGTCCCCTTTTAGCATCCTGGAAAACTGAATTTTGCTAGTCTGCACACTTTAGGAGTTAATATTGGAAACTTGGTGATCCTCTTTTCCTCTCTAAAAGTAAAGTGCTACAGTGAAATTTATGCTATTGCAAAATCAATTTTAATTTTATTTTTTTTTACAAATGGAGTATACTCACTAGTGTGTTAGAGCAGCATACTTAATAGCTGATTACATTTGTAAAAGGACATTACCAAAGCATATGTAGATTTTTAACTCTATGTTACCGCGCATAAAGTTCACTACCTTGCAGTGGACCTCCCAGGTGCTTATGAAAGTTGCAGAGTTCCTGACTGTAAACCTGACCTCACTGAAATCAATGGCAATAGCCCATCTGCTTCAGGAGTAAAAAGACTCCACTTTTTTTTTAAAAAAAAAACTACATGTGCATTTAAGTTTTTGAAAATTGTACATATGCTGTATCTGTTCTGTGTTCTTAAAATACTGCCTCTGTGTTTGTTATGTATATTTCATGATAGAATTCAAATATGTGCACAATATGATGGATATGTTGTCTCAAGCATTTCATCTTTATAAATAGCCAAATAAGAAGAGGGAGAGCTGGTAATTAGTTTACTAGAATTTGTTGATAGATAGTCGTAGTGTGGTCTCTTCTCTGCTCAAATTACATTTTCTCTGGGTGGACAAGTTTGGTCTTTGACTAGATGGTGCTGTCTTGTGCCATGATCAAAGAGATGTAAACAATCCATGTGATAGGAGAGCTGCTAGCTAAAATTGCAGGATGGTTGATGCTTTACCAGCCTTGCTCTGACTTGATAAAAATGAGCAGCACAAACTTCACATTTCATTTCCAGAAATTATGCTTAGGTGAAGATGTGTGGGTTTTTTCTTACTTGTCTACTGACTCTACAGCCTTATTCTCCTTGCCTGATAGCCGGTCTTCCAGCCATCCCATGCAGTGGCACCTAGGGTTATTTTCAGTCTGTGTCCATCTCTCTTTTCACCTTGCCTGAACACCTCTACTGGAGTAGTAACCTAGGACTGTCAAGTGTGTAAAGAGCCTTTGATTCATCATAGCTAAAAAAAATAATGCATCATTGAAGATTGTTGTAACTGCTTTTTTCCCTTTCCTGCCTCTTCTAATCTCAATAACATGTGCACTTACTAAATTCTTAGCGTGGGAGGATAGTAAGTACGGATAAGTACCACATGGCATGGTTTTGCTGTCTGAGGGAATTAGTCATTGTATGCATATTGAATCCTTTATTTAGATTTTTAAATCCTGCAGGTGCATTTTTCAGACTCTGGGAAAAGTTCCATTTACTGTAGACATCCTTTTTTTACCCCTTTTTTTGTGTTTTCTCCCCTACCACCCCCGCCTTTTCAGCTCTGGACTATGCAACCTTATATATTCAGAAGAGAGTGCAAATATTCATAATCATCCTGAAGTCTTCTGCTTTTGCGATGTCATTTGTTACTCTGGATTTACATGAACATGCTTCATTTGGTAGAAGTGCTTGTATTTCTAGCAAGGATCATAGCAATTTCAGTCACTGACTTCTTGGGAGAAAGCTTGTTAGTATACAGAAATCTAGATAAGTCTTAGTATTCAAGCAACAAACAACTGTGTGTCACCTTAATGTGCAAATCTTTTTTTCTGAGTGGAACGCTTTTTTTCTTGCTAAACAGTATAAACCTAGGAATTCATTTGCATGTTTATTTGTAATGGTGAAGATGGCTAAAACTGTCAGACTACTGCAGCTGGTTTGCTAGTTTTAGGGAGTTTGGTTTTTTGGTTGGGTTTGTTTTGTTTTGTTTTGTTTCATTCCAAGAAATAAAGGTACCACACTTAAGTCACTTGCCTTGAGGTAGAAATGGGCTTACTTAAGCCTCAGTCTTACAGTGCTGTGGTGAATAAGCAGCCATCACTTAACATAAACTTAATGGTAGGAGTTCTTTAAGGAGGACAAGATCTGTTGAAGTAAGATCTATACACTGCCCTTACTGGATTACCAGGACACCAGTTTAAGGCTGAGTACATGAAGATACTTTCAAAAAAATAATATTCCTCAGAATTATAGTTTCCCAAATTTCTGGCATGATTTAAAAACTAACAAATGTCTTGTTTGCTTTTCCTGCAGCAGCACTTGAGATTGGCACACAGAAACATAAACCAAAATACGTTTTCAGGTTATTTTGCCATTCTTCTGAAATCCTATTTTTCTTCAAATATTTCGTCATCAATTTAAATAATGTGTTCTTCCAGCTGTTCTGTGAACAGAATTTCATTCTTCCACATAAGTAGGCTGTTAGTAGAAGTGAGGTTATCCTGCTCCCACTGACTTCACAGGGCAATCACACTGAATTAGAGAACGTAACTATTATTCCAGTTACCCTAATAAGCAGTGTCATAATACATGTAATCGAAATTGAAGACAGCAGGGTGGGTTGTCTATGAAACTGGAGGTTTATAGCTGCATTTTTCAGTAGAAGAAAGGTTAGACAAGACTCATGGTCTAGATTCTTTTCTTCGTAATAAATTCCAGCAAATATTCAGGTTCTGACACAGAAATATTATCATTTTTAGGGAAATCCTAACTTGGACTTAAAAAAACCCCAAACAAACAAACAACAAAAAACTACCTAGAAAAAACCTTTGATAATGTAACTGCTGTAGGGAGGAAAAATCCCATCTAAATATATCAACATCTGTGAGTAAGACCTGGGTTTCTGAAATGGCTGTCTGTTCCCTGAAATGCTGAGCTTCTGGCCTGGTAATATTTGTTTACTGAAGGACAGTCATTCATTTTCAGTAGTCATTGAACTGTACAGCAGACTCTTTTATAAGTCTTCTTAGAGAAGCAGCAGGGGTGGAGGGGTGAGTAATGTTTTCAGCTTCTTTTTCTTCTTTTGGAAAACAGATTTTATTCCTCAGGCTTCTGATGCATGGCAGTTTCTGCCTCTCTTACCTCCTGAGAATTGTAGAAATAAAGCCACACTGTGCTATCCCTGTGTCAAAAAGTTATAACTGATGCATCTCCTTCAAGTTCCCTTTCCTTTCTTTGTGCCAGAATTTCACCAAATACCTAAAAATGTTTGGGGTTGTTTTGTTGTTTTTTTAAGAAGGTAAGATTTGAGTGTGAGAGTTTGTTTACTGCAGACATAAAAAGTGTGAAGCCCTAACTGATGTGAATTCTGTCTTCTGGGCTAAATAGAAAACACCTCAGAAGACTTTCATTGCTGCTCTTTCATTAGTTTTCTATAACAGATAAGCATGATTGCAACAAACAGAGCTTTTACCATAGTATCTCTAGCATCTCCTTAACTATTTCTTGTTCTTTAGAGAAAGTGCAATACCTGTCCCATCCGGTTGAAGATCAACCTTGTCTACTCTGGAGAACAGACAGTTTTTCTTGCCTGTCAATACTTCTCCAGTGGACAATATTTTTCTAATACTCCAACACAGCTGCTTCTTAATGTTGTGTGCTTTACTGCTAGTAAGCATTACTAAAAATACTTGCTTGCTTTTGTCTGGCTACTGCAATGTATCTTGTGAGGGTTTCCCTAATAATTTTTATAGTTTTGCATGCCATAAATAAATATTTTTCACTTCAAGTTTGAGTGGGGATCTTTTATTTCTCTAACCAATTTCATTCCAATCAGGTGTGCCTCATCTCTAATGCTTTTAAATGTTTCTCTGATTCAAATGCTATGCCTTTACATGGGAAGGGTTAATGGGAACCTGGCATATATACATTTGTTTTCTGTTGGTCATTCATATCCAGTCAAGCATGAGAGCAGTGAAAGGCCATGTAGCTAGAGAATGACACTTGAACACTGGGGAAACAACACTTGAAGGAAAGAAAAGTTGTCAATTCCCAGAATTATACTTAAGAAAAGAGTAATGAAAATCTTGCTTGTTATGTCTGTTTAAAATAACGCCAGCATTATGTTCATAAAATATAGCATGTTGGCATAGTCTGCATGCTTTATTGAAAGTTTTGGTTTTACAATTCTGGTACCAACAATGAAATAAAAGACCTGTTAAATGATCTTTGCAGCACTGAACAAAAAAAAAATCACTTTTTCATCAAGTGACGTTTAAAATGCAATATTTTTTACATAAACCAAAATGTCACTAGTAGGTAGCTGTAGGCAATAATAACTCATGGCTTTTTCCTATTTTTCTGTCAAAATTTGTGCTGTGAAAAACAGTTTCTTATTTTAAAAACTGGGTTACATAATTTCTGTGATGAAAAGGTCTGTTACAGAGCATGAAGAAAGAATTTCAGGAAGAGGCACTGCATTATAATTTTGTTTGCTCTTTGGTGCAACTTCACTGGTGATTATATATTAATAAATGTGTTCTATCGGTACTAAAATAATGCTTTAAATGAAGTGGACTTGAGGCCTTACATATGCTGAACAGTTGTCCTGAGCTTGCTTTGCTAAAATGTTTGAATAGATAGTTAGGAAACAACGCATGCTACAGGTGGTTTGATTAAAAATTTTTAATCATATGTTTTCCAGCACTTCAGGTATTTATTCTTTTTCTTGGCAGTTGGGTGGAGTTTTTGAAGTTGTAGTAAATTGTAATAGCCACAAATCAGAGACTTGCATGTTAAAATACAACCAAACCTGAGACAGATGCTTAAATAAGGGATTTTTACATTTAAATGTTTACCAATACACAAACAGGTTCAGTGGAATTTAAATATACATGGCATTAAATGCTTTTGAGATATTTAATGTTAAATACCTTAAAGGTGAAATATGAGGTGCATTGCATTAAATACTGTTTATTTAAGATTTGAGGCATAAATAAACATTGCCTCATAATCTTAGGTTGAGAAGTTTCCTTTGGAAACTATTTCAAGCAGACTGCATCTTTTTTTTTCATCACAGATTTAAATGTGTGATGAAACAGGTCGTACATACCCTGACTATATTAGGTAACTTTTACAAGGTCTTAGAAGGAGAAATCCCCAGCAGATCTCAACCCTCAGTCTTCAGATGAAGTCTTCCAGAATTCTCTCTTTCTGGTGTAGGAAGGTGAGCATTTGGAATAATTAGGACACTAAAAGAATAACCTCGTCAGGTTTTTTTTTATTTTTTCCAGGTATAATAATAATGGGGTTTTATGGTTGAAGTGGGGAGAGACTTGAATTATAGTAAGAGACAATAGCACTGTGGTTATTTATTAGTATCACAGGAGAACAACTAACATATGAATACTAGCTAGCAATATCAGTATTTGGAGTTCAGTCGTTCCCTAGGATGCTTGCCAGAGGGAAATAACGAAGGTGTACATCTAAAAGAATTTCACCAACCTGTAACCAGACTGCATCCTTTCTTTTCCTGACTCAGGTTAATTTGACCATCCTGTGGATGGCGGAGATACTCACTTCTGCTAGATTTGCTTTTCCTACATCATTTTTTCTTCTGAAACAGAATTTTTCTGATGCCTTTTCATCCTCTATTTTGTTACCTGTCATTGACACTTTCTTCTTTCTTATCATAAACTTTTGCTGCTGCTCTTAGGGTTTATTCTTACTTTCCTGCTGTGCTTAGATTTCTTTCTGTCATTTCTTTCTTCCTCTAGAGACCTCGGTTATCCCAGAAGTGATGAGAGATAGCTTTCAGCTTTCTGATGTACAGCTAACTTCACTCTCCAGTTTAGTGAGAGATTCTTCTTCCCCTTGCTGGCCATTCACCATCTCCTGAAGTGAGAGATGGTTTGTATGTGCAATACAGGAGGTCCATCTTCCTCTGCTGCAGCTTTTAGAGCCTCTAGGGACATAAACTCCAAGAGGGTTTCTCTTACAGAGAAACACATGGCAGTGGTATGTACTTACTACAAAAAATATTCTCAAATCCCAACACCTTCTTAATGTTCTGGTTAGTGTGTGGAAATTCGCTTTTGATTTCTCTCCACTTGCGCCAGCTGTGCAGGGTGAATTTGAAGATTTGGCTGCTGCTTTCATTGTAAAGTGGCCGTGAGCAAAGGCATTTGAGGCACGTGAGAACCAGAGTGCTACGGCAGGGGAACGCAGCACTGATCAGGGATAGTGATCATTCAACAGTACGAAGCTCTATCTTTAACGTTCTCTAGATTAATTCATTCTTTTGACTATCTGTCCTTTTCCTTCCTGGTACGTGATTGATGTCTTTTTATCAGACAGTTTAAGAGCTTACTTTTTTTAGATAGAATGAAGGAACACATTGATGAAAGAATTCTGCACTCCAGGCTGCTGGTGATAGCAAAATTTGAGAATGAAGCTTAACCTTATTACCTGGCTCAAATCTGTCTATGCTGAATTAAATATATTTTTTTATTATTTGCCACAATGGAGGATAGGACTATAAAAGCACCAAATTCATTTTTATGTGTGTTGGAGGTAGACAGAATATAAAACAGTAAGTAAATCAAAAGTTTTGTTTGCTGGCATATCTTGTTAAAAATATATAGTTCATCTGGTTCACCTTCAAGGAATATTTAAGCAGTACAAGCCCAAAGTATTATACGTCTTCAGAAGGTCTTCTGGTAAAAATTAAATTAACAAAGTTTCAGCTACGCAAATTATTGTGGTTTTTTTCCTCCTCCCCATAGATCACAGGGAAGCTATTTCTGTTTGTTGATCTTGATGAAAGTTAATGCAATAGTCTGTTCATTACATTTTTTATGATAGTGCCTCACTGAAGGGTGTTTCAGAGCCAGGATCATGAAAAATTGACTGCAGTAAATGACAGTGCAGAAACTGATCTGTCAAATGTAATGACATACTACCATTGCATGTGAGAGAGACCCTTAATCTACTCTAGATTTTACAAACATTGATTAGGATGTAAAAACAACAGAATAGTTCAGAGATTTTAATTTTTGTTTCTGTTTCCTATGCTTCAGTTTTGTTTTGTAAGTTTTTTTCAAGAGTTAATCCTGAATTGCTTCTGGTAGTTCTTTCCCCCAACATGGCCTAAAGTTGACGTATAGAGATAGTTTATCATCTTAGGGCTGTATATGCAACAGAAAATGTGCTGTGCTGTTTTTTAAAATAGTTGGATGGCTCTGCTCTAACCCAGAGGTTTCTGCCTACAGTGAATTTTTTACTGTTTCTTTGGCAGATGAGTGTAAGAGTGATAAGCTCTTCCATTAGCACAGCTTAATCGGGAAGGTGTCTGTACAGTCCTATCAATGTCAAGTTCTTATATTCACCAAAAGAAAAAAAATCACAAAATGTAAAGCACGGATGCTCTGAAAAGCAGTACAATATCTTTGTCACGTTAAGGTATTATGCCAGGTATCCAAATCTAAATTGATAGCCAGAAAAATAAATGCTGTTACTACAAATTGAGCAGCCAGTGATTAAAAATAAAACAAAGTACTTGGACTTCAAATAAACCTGTCATTAATTCTGTCAGTATTGTTAACGTCTTTCACAGAAGAACAAGAAAAGTTGATGAAATCTTTAAGGTAAGACTTCTAACACAACTGTCAGGGTAAATCAGCATTTGAATGTGGGAATTTTTTTTTGTTGGTGGTGATTATTTGCATTTTTATGTTTTTAAGTTTAGGTGGTGTTCCTATAATTATGTGTCAACTTTGACTTTCTAAAGGAGTCTTTCTTTAGTATGATAAGAAAGAGCTTCCAAACAGCTCACTTCTCTTGAAACACTTCTATTCTTGCTGAAATCTCACTTGAATTACACTTTTGTTATGCAATTAAGAAACTACTGGGTCATCTATACAGCTAGCTAACTGCAGGATGCTCTTTCCATAAGTATTATTAATTACTTGCAAGTGCAATAAATATCTTGATGCTTTTTAGGTGACTGCATTGTATATTAGGATTTACTTTTTCATTGCATCAGTAAACGTTTTTAGTTTGTGATAATTTTTAATAACTTTCTGCATCCTCACTCTTTTTTTCAGTGGATCTCCCTAAAGCTCCTGTTGTCCTGGTATGATAAACCTCTGACAGACTATGAACTCTGGGCATTATGTCATGAGTGTTTATGTGCTCTGCAGACTTGCATAGATTATCCAGGTATAGTCTTAATTATCTTAATATATTTGCTTAGTTATTTATGTTCACTGTATTGATGATTTTTTTCTCTTTACTTTGTTGATGCAACTTTCATTGTGTACATAAAAATAATAGGCAGTATTTCTAACTTCACTTTTAAATTGAGACTTAGAATTTTTACTCAATTTGGAATTTTCTTCCACATAGAAGAAAATAATTTTTTCTCTTTATTCTGAGTTTTGTTGACTTTTGTGGAGGAAATAAATCTTAATGACTAAAAGCAATGAAAAAAATTTGTGTTTGGACGTTTTGGGAATGGAGAAACTACTGTGACTTTTAAGAAAAAGGCTTGGGAGTTGTATCTTAAAAGCAGGAAAAAATAAGTTTTATGCATACACAAACATAAAACTTCCTCTTTTGCCTGGATTTCTTTGTGAGAAATGATTCCTGAAGTGTTTTTGACAATACAGGGCTTTGTCAGTTTAAAGCATACAAGGTCTTGTCATGACATTACTCCGTCCATGTTCCCTATGCTTCAGTCTATAGAAGAATTTCCAGAAGTCAACTTCTGAGAAACAGGGAACTGTCCTTTAACAGAATTTGAGTATGTTGCATGTGACTTGGGAGAAGACCATCCTAAATTTCTGTAGGAAGTCTGAATGTTGGTTTAGCTTATAGTAATAATAAATCTGTAGCTGTCCTGATAAACAGCAGAGATTCCCACCCCCCTGCCTTTCCTCCTCCTTCTTTTAAAAAGCCTGCTTTTGAGGGTTTGGACAGGGATGAGTTTGAAGTCTGTAACTGAATATAAACACTTGGATAGTAAGGTACAGAAAACTTACTGCATCTCTTTGGTTTTCAGCTTCAGTTATTTTATCTTTCATGATACAAAACTGTTAAAAAGGAGATTGGCCATAAGTGGAGATTTCTGAGTGCTTCAAGCAATGTTACCCTTAAAACTAAGTATTTGATAACACCTTGCAACAGAAAGATTATTTCAGCCTCATAGCATGTTTCTAATGTTTGTGAAGGTTTCAAATAGCTGCACATAATGGCCCAGATTCTCATTTAATATGCTTAGCCAGCTTCTGTTACCATACTTACATACACCCAGAATGTAGAAGTCTTCAAAATACTAAAGACTGAGTTGTGATGTGAACCTTATGTAGCCTGTAAAAGTGAACACAATAATACAAACCACTAAATGGAAGGCACCTTACTTAAAATTCTGAGAAATAAAGCTACCTTGAAGTTGAATATTGTTTCCAGATCTAGAATATTTCTGCCAGAGAATTCACTACCTGTTATGAGAGTAATTGTGCATTGTCAAATGACAGTGGTGTTATTACTTCTGTGCCCACATGTACATAAAGTTCTATCAGCATTCCTTTTGAATAATATTAACTTATTAAAGGTGAAGCTGATGTCACATGAAGTGTTTGTTAAAACATCCTTTGTCTTAATACTGGTAGAGTAGGGTTGGTAGCTGATCAGTTATAGTTAAATATATGAAGCGTGGAACAAGCTGGATTATTTATGATTTATTCATTTAGACAACCTTTTCCTCCAAATCCTTCCTTGATTATACTTCTTTCATTAGTCTATGCAGGAATTATCTGGGTAAGAAAACATACCCCAAGGCTAGCTTCTACATGTATTTTTTAATTCAGTCCTGCTACAGAAGTCGTTTGTACTCTCCATTGAGATTTATTTCCTCTCCTCTTATCAGAGGATGTTGCTTACATGTTGCTCATGGGCACTTTAGAGAAGCCAGGTGAGAATTCTCATGTTGTATTGTACTCGTTGAGACCTGGTTTGCCTGAACTGTGTTGCAGATTCAGGGCCGGAGGCATTAACTCTTGAGAAGCAAAGAGCAAGCATGAAATATTCTCAGGAGAGCTGCCTCTGCAGAAATCACTAGTAAAGTTGCCCGTTCAGAAAAGCTTTGCTTTTCAAGATATATGCTTCAGGTCCAGCTTAGGTATTATCGAAGGTAGTAGGCAAGCCTTTATTTACATCAAGCATAGTGAACAATTTAATGGCTTTAGATGTGTTTTGTACAGGTAACTACAAAAGTGAAAGGATTATTTCCTTCAATTATTTTTTTTCTCTTAGACCTCTTCAATTTATTATTTAATAGTATATTAATATTTGTTTTACTCTTAGACCTCTTTAACTTTTTATTTAATAAATAACAGATTTAATGTTTTCACCTCTTATTTATGTTGATGTAAGAATCTATTCTCCTAGTACTCTCTTTAATAAGAGAACAGTGTATTTGACGGTAGTCTGCAAAGGCAGGACTACATTGCTAGCCAGGTGGCTTGCTATATTGAAACACGTTAAGTTACAGTGTGCTTTGAAGACACCAGATAGACACAGTCTCACCACAAGATTTCCATCATTGAATTTATATAGCATGATTTCATGACCTTAGTGTTAAATTCCTGAAGACCTCAGATGATTTAAAATAGTTTTAGAAGTCATTTATTTCTTTCCTAACTATGGGAAATTTCAGGGCCTTGCAAACACCAGTCTATGTAACATTTCTTCAGTGGGAGAGTGTGTGTGATCATAACTCTTTGGGCAAGACTGGACTCTGACTCCGTACCCTATCCCACCCAGAGAAGTTCTGGGTGTGACCACATCTTGGCTGTCCTCAGATAATGACCCTGTATTTTGGTGGAGTTGGAGGAGGGAAGAGCAGAGAGATTAAACACTTGAGATTAATTGACTGTCTTTCATTGGTACCTTGCGAGAAGAGTACATCTAACTGGTGGGGGATTTCTGGTTTGTTCCTTTCTTGGCCTTCCTTTTCAATGCTCGGTATAAAGAGAATAAACTTCTGGTATTCTAAGCCATTGTATTTATTGTGATCCCATTTTATTTTACTTTCTTGTCTTTGTCTTGCAGGAATTACTTTGGGTGATGATGCACCTACTGTTTCTTTATTGGGTGGTGTCTGTTCTATCAATAGTGTTACTTAAAGTATCATTTATCGTAGGGTAATTGCTGACATTGCAAATGATTTTTTAAATTATTTGATTAATTTTTATTACTGTTGAATAGTTACAAGAACAGATATTTATTATGCCTTGCCCTTTTGTGGCTTGTTTTGCAGTGGTGTTATGTTTGGACTCAGTGCTGATTGACGGCCATGGAAGTATCCTCTTTGCTGCTCCGAAAGCTGAAGGTAAACTAATTCCTTGCATGTTCTGCTTTTACTTCTTTTGAGAGGGAGTGGAAAAGAAAGCAAACATCTTACCTTTTGTTTCTGGTTTCTTTTCTCATTTAGAATCTTGTGATGTATTTTATTTAGCTCCTGAAATTGAAGAAGATGATGTAGATACTGAGAAGGTAATGTGGTAGGTTATGTAGGTTGCTATGCATTTTCTCACAGGGCAGTTGTATCCCTCTGCTGCTTGAAGAAGAAAGCTAAACTATTCTAAGATTCTGATAATATTTCTCATTTCTGCCAGTATTTATTGGTTATCTGTGGTTTTTTTATATACTGATGTCCCATAAAATTAGCTGCTTCTGAAAAACTATTTTGCCTTCCAAAATTGTTGGAGTAGCTGCCAAAAACCTGTTATTTGGTAGTTTTCCTTAAGGCTTAATGATTTTCAGTTTGTTAGCAGTAAGACAGACTTTGAAGTCATGTTTTCATTTAGAAGATTGGATAAAAATACCACTATCAGCATATTTTTACTATGAGAATGTTATGAATTATGTCTCTTATCCATATGGTTTTTTTAAAGCTTTTTGCTATGGACATAAGCTATAAGGAGCTGTCAGACCAAAGATCATAAAAATGTTAATGAACAGCAGTGTCTCCACTGCAACTGCATCTGAATTGCAAACGACCACAATGGTCATAAGAGTAAGGAAAAAGAATTTATGGTACCTTTCTATTAAATAACAAGAAAGGAGGCTAGCTAATATGTATCTTGTGCCCCGTGAGTTCTTTAAAATCAGACACAGTAGTCAATCAGGAAAAAAAAAAAAAATTAAATCTACTAAAGACAGAGTTTGACTTTCTGTAATATTATCTGTAATATAAAAAATATTTCTATATCTTCTTCTTTAAAACTGCTTTTTCTTCTTACACTGCTTTGATCCAACATGCAGGTTTTTCAAAGGCATCAGAAGCTCAAACTGACCCTGAAATATGATACAGCAGTTCACCAGAGAGGAGAAGTTAATAATCCTGAAGTCTTTATGCTTTATTCTTTTGCTTTAGAAAATCTGAAGTAATTTGTTGTTGTTGTTGTTTTTCTACAACATTATGTATAGAATAAGGTGACCGTTTTTTTTGGCTTTTTCCTGATATTTGTATAACTTTCTGGTTGTTATGAGCATTTAATTGGAATAATGGTATGGGAACCAAGACTGTGTAGTGCCAGTCCCAATAACTGTACTACCTCAGTAAAAGTTTTTTGAAGGACATGCTGGATTGGATGGCAAGTTTTTCCTAAGTAAATCCCATTGACCTCTTGGAATTCTGAACCTAAGGGGAAGAAAATTGTTTTGGTGGAGCTGCTTTCTCCTATTTCAAATATTTTTGTACCGATTAGTAGCTTTAGTTCAACAGTTCAAATGGTTCACAGGTTATTCTCTTTCTAGTGAACTTTGTTTTTACATTGTGTTCTTTGTGGTTCACTTTGCTCAAAACAGTGCTAGAAAACGTTGTTTTGTGAGACTGCATCATTTGGTACTGTGCTTAGGTTTCTGTCCCTTGAGCCTTTTTCAGAGGAGATGTGTGTGAAGAAGCACGGTACTTCAACATTGTCAAAACTGCATTTGCAGTACATGCTAACATATGTAAACTAAGCATTAAGTAGGCTAAATCTAGCTCTGTCTGAAAATTGTAAATCTTCAAATAAAACAAGAAAGCTTGTGAAGATCAAGTGCTTTTCAAGGTCCCTCATCATGGCAACTTCAATTGGTTGAGCTGCAGGTAGCACAATAATTGCTAAAATAAATATACAGTACCTCATTCTTCAGATAGGTGTAATCTTCTCTGTAAAATATGACTCGTACTTGCTAGTTTGCAATTACTGTGTGCCATTTACTTGCTGAATTAGCATGACCTTTTTTAAGCAAATTGAGTCTGGCCAGGTTTTATGGTAGAATTATAAGGATTACAGCAATCTTAAGTTTTTACATGAGAAAGGAATTTGTCAAAATGGTTCCAAAACCACTCTCTTCCTGAATAATTTTCCTAGACAAAGGATAAGACAAATTATGTCTGTTGCTCCAACAGTAGAAAATTAGCTACTATTATTTGCCCTGCACACATAACAGCTAGTTTTTGAAATGGGCTGGGTTTTCCATCAGCATCTTCAAAAGCCAGATGTGATCTGTACTTTGGAAGCTCCAGTCATTTTTTTTCTTGGTTTTTTTTTTTTTTTTTTTTACAGGGAATGAGGGAAATTTTGGGATAATTTGCTGGAATTGGTTTTGAAGTGGAAGCTTTTTTTGGGTCTGTTTACATCTTTCCTGTCTCTTAAATTATATTGATAGGTCTGCATTTATGGTGTTGCTGCAGTTCTGTGGATGGCTGCAAAATACAGTGTTCCACCAAGTCACAAACTAGCATTGCCAAGAAAATTAAAAAAACTTCTTCTGGATATGGCAAGGAAAAACCCTGAAGAAAGACCTTCTCTAGCTGATGCAATTAAGGTTACTAGATTTAAGTAATTTTATGTGAAATCTAGTTGTGTCTGAAGTCTCATTTTAGTGATTTAAATATCAAAATATTAATTTAATTTTGGTAATAGACTGATATCTAATTAAATCATAACCAGTGACTTTGGGTTTTTTTTTAAAGTTACCTCCCTAGGGACACAGAGGGGGGTGTTTTTAATTTATATTGAAATTGTCAATAAAGGTACTCAGAACAGGTTCATAAGACTTCCTAAACTTAGAACACTTCTAATTGACTGTTTATCTTGACATTGTCCTTGTCCAAGAATACCTCACTTGATTGAATACTTACTGACTGAAAATTATAATTATTTTTTGTTGTTGTTGTTGTAGACATGCAATCATTATTTACTTGAACAAGGCATAAACAGCAAAAATATTTTGGCATTACTGAATAAATCTGTCCTTAAGGTAAGAGTGCCACCTTTTTTTAATTCTCTACATTTTTTCAATTAATTCTGTAAATTGTATTCCAGTGAGATTTTTGTCCCCTGCAAAACTAGGTAGATCTGTTCTCTTATTATTGTTATTTATTTATTTATTTTCAAGTAGCCCTTAAGTATTGCTTTTTTCTAGTTCTTGCTGTTGGAGTGGTCACTCCCCAGATTTTGGTGCCCAGACTCCCCAGTCTGTATGGGTGAAGAACCAGTGACTTTAATTGCTACATCTCTTTCATTTACCACCCCTCTTACCAGAACAGAAGACATTAATATGTAATTGTGTTCTGTTTATATTTCAAATACATGTTCTGATTCGAAACAGAGGGTTATCAACATTTCCAAGCAGTTCTACCAGTCCTTAGAGTTTAGTTTGTCATTTGTTGTAATTCTCCACTTTGGCATGACCAGGTTGTTGCTTTGCGACATTCTAGGTTTATGTGGGGGTTGCATAGTTATTTTTGAGTCATAAGCTGAGCAGAATTTAAAAAAATAAAATGCTAATAAATTCAGTTTGGACTTCAATTTTTATTGTTAGGCTGTTGAGGAAGAAGTAATCTTATCTCAAGATCATGTTGCTTTTGAATTTAAAAATGAAAGACATGAAATGGACCCTTCAGAGTCAAGTCTGGGTAAGCAGTCAGATTCTGGCTTGTTAACTTTTTCTCTAGATCAGTTCTCCATGTAAGATTTTCTCTGTCAGCTACACAATTTTTGTTTTCTATCTAAATTGATTATTTACCTTGCATTTATATTTTACATATTGTTCATCTTTCTAACTATGGGGTTTTTTCTAGGATTTGTGCCTATTACCAGTGAAAGTAAACTTGTAGCAGTTAAAGGACCAGTACCACACCAGATTTCTCTAAATTGTGAGACTGCTACATTACCTGTTGCATTCACCTCTCCTGCAACTCACTTCAAGCCTATTATTCTGCAACAAAATGCAAATACAACAAAGTTAGTATATCCTAAAGCAGAACAAGTTGAACTTGGGACTTCATTGTTAAATCTACTGATATTGTCCTAAAAAAAAATCTTTGTTCCATTTCAGAGAGGTTCACATACCAGTTTCTGAGCAATTCAAGAAAGAGACAAGAAAAGAAAAACACGTGGACCACAGCAAGTCCAGATATATAGGAGACTCTAAAAGCTATGGTACTGAGGTAACAGATGTTCTTGAAACTGCACCTGAAATACCTGAGTGTGCTTTACAAGTTCGAGGCCACTCATCCCAGATACCTTCAGAAGAGCAAAAGTCAGGCAACGCATTTACTCCTGTAGTTACATTACCATCATCATCTGATTCCTCACATATTCTACAGGGGAAAAGTATTTTATCTGAAGTTCCTTCCAGCTCCTTAGCTTGTTCTACATCTCCTAATTTTCTTCATATAAATAACATTATTCTCAAACAGGACTCTGAGAAAAGAGTTTTGACATTTGTACCAGTACATTTGGCTGTATCAGAGCAAATACCAAATAAACCTCTTCGTTCAAGAATTGCTTATGATTGCTATCATAGTTTGCCACTGCTACTTTCAAGTACTATTGCAAGTTATAAAATGAGCACACAAACAGAAAATGATGCCTCCCTTTGCAAAGTGCAAAACTATGAGACTACTAATACGCAGAACAAGTTTGATAAAAGTAACCCAGTTATTCAAACTGACTGCCAAGCAACTGAGCGTGCTACCAGTGTAGACAGTATTTTCACTGAACAAGAACACATACCATGTACTGATTCAGTGAATCAAGACAATTCTCATCTCTTTGATGCTGAAGTCCTGCCCCAGCAGAACAGAACAAGTGATGCTTTACTACAGGAAGTGGTTCATCTTATACAGGAGGAGTTTGCATTTGATGGCTATCTAGAGAATGGAGTTGAAGTTTTTGATATGGGTATGTACATTTTCTTCTGTATATTAATTGTTGTTGATGTATAAGAATATTATTATTAATGTCTTTTTTCTCTCTTTTTTAATTTATTTTTTTTTAAATAAGGTAACTTCATTTTAAACTTAAGGGAAATTAAGTTTGATATGTTCTCTAATATAATCTGTGAAAAGTTTTGTGACCTCTACTGGGATGAAAAATTACTGGAGAATCTCTATCAGGTAGTAAATGGAGAAAGACCTTCACACCCACGGTAGGTGTCTTTCAGCTTTTTCCTTCTTACAGTTCAACTTAATGTTTTTTCTCCCTACTTCTTAGAAGCAGGACAGGATATACTGCTTCTCTTCAGGTATCCTTACTTGTTTCCTGCAAACTGTTAATTTCTCAGTCTATTAGATACTTCATGTCTTTCCCCATAGCAAATAGTGCTTAATGGCTTAACAGAAAAATTATTTTCTGCTAAATTTGTCCATAAGCCTTCTTAGGGTAGCTGAAGAATGGAAACCTAATTCTGATCGATATTTTTGATGGTTTTCAGCCATTGATGGAGAGCTTCATAATCTTGTTAGAAAATGAAATATACTGTTCTTACTGTTGTTTGCTTATTCTGTTTGAGTTTAGTTCTTTGTACATCCTTTTGTTCTATTCCCACCTAAGAACAAGGAAATTAATTTAGCTTTCCTAGAAGTGTTTTACTTAAGTGGTTTAGTTTGACTCAGTGTTCTTCCTGACAGTCTTTTGTAAGTAGTCTGTTAAGTGAGAAAACACCAGCTTAATTTCTCGTTTTTACTATTTCATCTTCAATGACATATCTATCTGAAAAACAGTAAAAACTTCTTGTTTTATTGAGCCTCCAAATGTAGCATACTTACAAAAGCATCTTGCTAAGGGCTACTGTAAACAGTAACCAGTTTATATGTGGAAGTTATGTATGTTGGTTTTTTTGTCTGTCATGGTCTGGAGCTACAAATTGGAAGTTTTGAGAAAGAAGTTTGGTAGATACGGTCTAGAAAAACTTCAGTGTTAAAAGATGTATAATCCCTACAACAAGTTTCAGAGGGAATAGACTACGACCTCAGATATCAGACCCTGACATGCTGGCCTATTTCCTATTTGGGTTAGGATTTTTAAGAAGCCATTGAAAATTGGTTGGAGGTTGGGCTCTTAATTCCCCAGATCTGAATGTTATGGTAGGAGAAACCTGAGCTGTTGCAGCTGAATTACTGACATATATGAAGAGGTCATCTTCTGTATGAACTTTTGTTACAAAGTAAAGTTTTTGAGGGTGAGAGGGAAAAGGAAGTCATCATTTATTATCCGGTATGAAAATACAGGTCTAGCTTTTAGATCACACTCAAGAGCTGCCTCAGAATATCTCTGAGGCACTGCTCACTTAACATGCTTCAGACAAAGAATATAGCAGGTTTTGTTACCTTGTTTGACTTAAAATTATGATTATTCTTATTAGGGATGACTTAGGGTCAGACTGTTATCCAGAGGTTGAATGCTGAGTGAAAAAAATCATTACAGTAATTTGCAGTCTAGGTTGTGCCTTGAATTATGCCTTCTGTTTATATGTGTTCTGATACTTCTGTTGGAATTTTGCCAAATGCTGTGTAAGGAAAATGTCTGTATCTTCCTCAGTGTGCTTTAATATCCATTTGAACATTTTTTTCTTGTAAAATAACAACTGAAGCTGAACATGCAAACTTCAGGCAGTAGGTAAATGCTATGAAGTCCTTCACATACATGATAGTCTTTTGTAAGATCTCATTTTACTTATGTAAATACAAAAGTATATGAAATATTAATTCTTCCTAATCTCCTTGTATTTTCAGCATAACTGAGGCAGATGATTCGAAGTGTGGGAATGTATTCCAAGATCTAAAGAAACCTGATAGCTTTTTGGCAAGCAGAGATCAGACAGAGGGTGAGAGGGGACTTCATGTTTCTAGATCTTTGTGTGTGCTAGAAATCTATCAATGACACAATTTTTAAGAGATTAGCACTTTGAGTGTGCTTTCAGGAAAACACCTTAGCATTTATGAACATTATCAGTGAATCTGAACATTATCAATGCCTTACACACCTGCTGTCTTTGATATGAAGCTTACAGATGACCAAATGTCATTGAGCATGATGCTGGCTTCATTTACTTTTATTTACACAGATGTGTTTTGAAAAACCGCTACATGTGGTTGTCTTGTGTTCATTCAGTGGATGTTCTAGTGGCATGCTTTAAAGTAGGGAGAGGGAAGGGGGACAGTCATACTGAGTCAGCGCCACACAACACAGCAAGCTTAGCTAGGCAGAGAGGAGAGCTTTAGAAAATGCTTATGACCCTGTAGGTGTTACTGAAGAAGTTGAGGATTGATTGAAAGATGGCTGTGCAGCAGGTCAGGTCATTCTTTGTTCACTCGTCAGAATTAAAAGAAAACTAGGCAGTAAAATAAATAGAATGCATTCAAATAAAAAATGGTATTGTCAATAAAATTATTTCCAAATTCTGGGAAAGGGAATTGTACAAAAATCTAGAAACTTAGTTTGTTTTAGATTTAAATGGGCGCTTTTAACTATTCATCAAAAAGGTTTTCACAAACAGGTAAAAAAGAAGTCTTTATGTCTCTCCTAGGAATCTTCTACTTCCCAGTTCTGCCCACGGAAGTGCCTTTGCAAAGAGAGATAGCAAAATGAGCAGTGGGTCAAATGATTTGTTCATCAAGATACTTTTTTGCCTTTTGATCACAAACTTGGTTACAGGACACTATTTCACGGCAGTCGTTGAGGTTATATTAGTGTGTCATTTAGTTATACTTCTTCAGTGTGGGTTTTGCATTTGTGACTGAGAGTTTACAAAACAGTCCATCTTTCACTATCTGAACTCAAAACTGAGCTGGGGCTGGTAAATCCTATTATTATAATTAATACCCTTTATAGGCTTGGTGTATTCATGGCTAGCTTGTATTTGCTTGCTGTTTTATCAGTATTTAATATTTTTTTTCAAGATAGTTCAGCCAAGTTTCAACATTTAAACTTGTTTACCCCTCTGTTTTGAGCAGTTAAATTGTGTGTTCTTTACAGAATGGCTTATACCCCTACATTGTTAACTTTTATGGCAAAACATAAATTTGTACGTTTGCACTTGGCTTCTGTCATTCTATGTTACAATTTTCTATTTTGGCTCAGAATGATTGCAAATGTAGAAACAGACTTTCCCATGGAGTATGTGATTTTTTTGCACCAATTATTTAGGTCTGTTTGACTCCAAGGTGGTATATCTAAGCCCTGGAGGTTTGCTGAAGTGAAAAGGGAGACTTCTGGCAGGCGTAAAAGCTCCTGTCAGCATCATACCAACCTTTGACTGTTGCTTCAGTCCCTTAAGGTCGGTAGTAGCTGTTATGACTGCAAAGAAGTACCATCACAGCTCAAGGGAGTTAGTCCTGTAGGAGTAGAAAGTTTAATAACTATGTCCCCTTTGGCTGTATCAAGTATTCTTGCCCTCTATGTATGGCATAAAAGCTTTAAGACTTACAGATGGAAAAAACCTTCAAGAGCTAAGCTTTTTACTGATGCATGCACAGGTCTGACATATTTAAATCTTGTTTTAATGCTTCTGTACTATGCTTTGTTTAAATGCTTGTTGCATATGCACAGGGAATATTTTGTAATTTTAAGAATTGTATTGTTCCACTATTGCTTAATAGTTGTGAAATTACTTTATCATTTTACAATGTCTAGTTAAAAAAAAGGCCAGAAATTAACAAAATAACAAATAAACAGAATCAAAATTAACACTTAACACGACTGTTAGAGCACACAGTCTAACTGTGTTTTATATGTGTAGTGTTTAAGTTCAGCAACGCATGCATCGCAGCACATGACCATTATTTCTTTCCCTCCTGTACACCCTCATCAGGAGAAGGGGAAGCAACTATTGATGTGAAGGCTGAGCCTATGATAAGTACATCATTAGCTGAAATGGATTTTGATGAGTCACCTTCAAATAATATCAAAAAAGAACTGAGGCTGCAGAATACCATCCCCATAGAGAAAGAGCAACAATGTTTACAAAGCAACGGCTGTTGTATTGATCCGGGCTTTGTAGAAGGAAATACAGAGCCAGAGGAAGAGAACATGATAGCTGGAAACGGCTACCTTGTGTCGCCCAAGCTACCTGACTTTGATGGCTGTAGTCCTGGTTGGAGCAGTGCATTTTATGGAGCTGAATGTTTTGATTCAGAAGTTCATAGTTACATGAAAAACCTTGGAAAGCAGAAATCAAGTGAGTCACAAAATATAGATGCTAAAAAAGTGGTGAGTACATTGATTTAAAATCATTAAGATACCTCTTTACTTGCTGGTTAAAAGTACGATAATATTTGTTGCATCATAGTGCGTTGAAGCCCTCTTCCTTTAAATACCGACTCTTGTTTTAAAATCCTCAAGACTTGCAACGTCTTATCAATAAACCAGGGTAAGGGTAGTAGTCCAAAATAAAGAGCACTGACCTACAACCAATAGTCACTGACCTACAACCCATCTTCTCTTCCTCAAGTTGACTGGAAAAGTATTGTCTGCCCTATACACCAACACCATGGTGGTAATATTACAGAAAAGAGCCAAGAATGACTATGGTGTGTATTGCAGACACTCAAGAGGTCTTCCCTGTCATGTGCTCTGAGCCCTTTTCCTTGGTCACAGTGAATTCCCTGACAGCTTCTTACCATTTGCCAGCAGAACGGGCAGTTGTTGGCTCACATCTTCTCTTGGAGATGGCTAATCATGGTAATGAGTGCTGCGTTGTGCTTTTTAAGCAGGTTGTGGGGCATCGAGGAGCATGGGTAGGGGAATGGGTTGTTTTAGATTAGCAAGGTTTTTACATTCCCTTAAAGATCATATTGAACACATTAATTTTTACAGTTGTGCACATATCTATAGCAAGCTTCAGTTTGCAAATATTTTTGTAAATACTTCAAGACAGTAGAACGGAACATCTGAGAACACAATCTAGACTTCTTTCTTTCCAGATAGCCAGTTCAAATCTCAGTGGTTCTATTGACTTTTGGTTTTTTTAGCACTGTGACCTCACTTCAGTTTTCGGTAAAAAAAACCTATTTTTCTGTTATTAGGCAAGTTAAAGTAGTTAAAGCCTGAATCACTGAGGATGTTCTACTTCCTCACACCCACCCTCCTTAATGTTCAGGTGTAAGTCTGTAGGAGAAAATAGCATGAGTAACTACTGGTTTGTGTAAAAATAAATAAATAAGTTTTCAGGACTGTCACTCTCAAAAATTCCCATCTACTCAAAAATTCGTATTTCTAATCCTATAGGGCTTTTTAATCCTGTGTAAGCATTCCAGCTAGAGAAAAATAGGCTTTCATATAATCTACCTTATTTGAAGCAGTAATTCTTGACTGAAGAGCAGATTTTCATGAGTAAGGAGTGTTCATAAGCATCTAAATAGTTTTTTCTGTTTCAACAGTCAATCGTCTTTGTTTTGAAATTTTACAGACTACTCAGCAATTTAGTTTGATTCAGAAGTTCTTGGCAATTGTTTTTGCTATTTAACAGGCATACAACAAAAATGAAGCCAGATTTATGGTGCTTACAGTCTGCTTTGCAATTTGCTTATGAAATTAATGCATACTATTATACATCCCTACTGTATGTGTAAGAACTTGGCTAACCAACAGCCATATAGGAGGTGGGGGGAAAATAATCATGAGGTGTCTCTGTAGAAAATTATACTGTGCTCATGTCCAGTGCGTTTCACTGGAGGAAGATTACCATTGATACAAAGTGCAATTTTTTCAGTTTGCAATTAGTAAACAATTCAGAGAGCGAGAGAATGCACATTCTGATGGCTGAAAAAGATGCCTACTACTCTGAGGATAAGCGGCTAATCTTCCCAGTGTCATCTAAAATTAGTGTGAAGTCTTAATAGCTGGACAAAAACTAGACTCAAATCTTATTCGGTCTTGGTAAGGCAGATCTGGACTGCATATGAGGCCAGGTGGACAAACAAGAATAAAATAATTATTTGCAGACAATAGAAGCTTGGTATCTTATATAAGTAGTCTCCCTAATTTGTGAGATCCCTTTGTGGCCAAGGTACAAGGAATACAATTATAAACTGCCATCTTCAATTATGAAGTCAAATTCAGCTTATATTCCACCATTTTCTTCAGAGGAGAAGTTTAACAGAAGATTAAATACTTTTGTGCAGTGTATAAATACTTTGAATGCATTGCATCACAAAAAAGCGTGTATCTGCAGATACGTATATTCTCTGTTGTACTGTTTATATAAAAAAGTCTTGGTATACTAGAATATTCAGGTATATGACCTTTAAAATATTTTAATAATATTGTATTAAATGTTCTCTTTTTTTTAATTAAAATTACTTTTTAGGTGTCTTTGTTTCTACAAATTCAACAGAAGATACTTTAAAATATCAGTTAGTTTTTGGTCTTGTGACTATTTTTATTTCTTTCACTACCATAGCTTCAACAACTTTAATCTTTCTGCTGGTGTTACTACAACATTGACTTTCTGTAAAACCCAGCTTCTTACAAATGTGTTTAAAATAAACACTTACAGAATCATAATGCTCTAATTGCAGTAATCTTGAACATTTAACCTGAGCAAAGAAAACCTTCCTAATATTCTGCTGTTTTTCCAAACTCCGTCAGTCATGGCGATTTCTGAAATAAACTATTAGCAATATTGTTGAAAGGAGATGAACTGTTGCAAGTTTCAACCGGTCAATATATAAGAAAGACAGGGGGAAAAATATGAAACTGAAATTTATTTTTCTGTTGTAGCAGTCAGGAGACTTTGCTGTAAAACAATCAGTTATCAACATGTAGGTGACAAGCAGCTCTACCCAGCTTCTGTCTGCTGTCCCTTTGCTGCCTGATTCATCAAACCAAACACTACAAATCAACTGTGAAAGTGTATAGCACGATTTTAATCTCTATACCAGCAGCTGACAAAGACCAGTTCATATCTCATTTTGAATAATACGGATGTTTCTGGTACCATTGATAGGGGTAGGATTTAACGCTTGTTAAGTCCTTGTGTACTGTTGTACTTGGATGTAGCCAACAGTTGTATTTGTACAGCAGTTTTTTCAGCTAGTTTTATCTGATAATATGAGCATTTATATGGTATGCTTGGAGTACACATTATGTAGAAAATAAATGTAGTCGTTAACATTTAAGAAATGCCAGTGATTAATACTGTTAACGTGTAAGCAATGAATAAGAGCTGGGCAAATTTCAAGGGAATGATGCACTGTCTGAACCAAAATACTAAGAAAATAAAATACTCCGTGTGAAAATTAACATGAGTTTTCTGCCAAAGTAGAAGTTAAAAAAAGTTAATTATTCTAGTCACCAACTTCTCACTGTAAACTTTAGTGGAGAAAATGCATGTCCCATGTCCAATCCGGGAGGACTATGAAGTCCAAAAGAAAGCTTGGAAGCGGCTGTTTTGAGCAGGAAGGTAGTTTGAGTTGCTGGAGGAAAGTTCTGCCTCTCTTGCAAGCTAGAGCTGTTTGTCTCCAGCCTATCCTTCCTTGTTTAAATAATATGTTACCCAGTTTTATTTCAGAAACCAGTTCCCTGATTAACTGTAGTCTGGCTTTCATTATCTGCAAAGGATTATAATCAACCTACTTTTTGCCCCGGATCTCTGACAGATTTTTGAAATCCAGCAATAAAGCTGAGCTGATTCACAGCTTTGCGATGAAGTGTGCTAAAGCAGTGTTTAGGAGTTGCTATTTCAAAGAGTGAATGTTTAAAGGTAGACCTTTGAGCTTGACTACATTTGTCCTGATTTAATGGCACTATCCTTTCATAAGGATAGGTCTGCTCAGTTGGTTCAAATCTGCAACTGGAAGTGAGTTCTGAATGAGAGTCAAACCACACAATAAATCACAGCTTTGGAGACACATACGTGTCATTAATACACTTATCTCTCCCATTAAAATAGTCGTATGTTTCAAAGGTTTCTTTATTCACTTTCTAAAACTAAATGCAATTAAATTTATGTAGTTTTTTAAATTTTGTATACCTGTAAGTAAGTTTGAGAACATGCAGGTTCTGAGAAACTGAGTGCCAGAACAGATATATATTTATGACATAATTAAATATTCTGCCATAAAAAATAATTAACATTTCTATTTTTTCATGGAAACCTATTAGATATTGTCTGCACTTTAGATAGGTTGTGATTTAATAAGATGCAAAAAGTAAAACATGATGAACAGTATTAACAATGGCATTAATCAAGCTATTATGATTTTTACAAATGGTAATATGTACTCTTATGTTTGGAAGGAATGTAAAATAGCTAGCATAAAAAAATAAAATATTTATGGATCAAGGTGACACTCAAATGTCGTAACAGTAATTATTGCTTTACTGTGTAGGTTCTTATTGGATAGCTCATTGCGGTTCTTAAGGTCAGTAAAGGTTAATCTGTATTTAGGAAAGTTAGTCCTTAGGCAAGCAAGTCTATGTCCCCTGCCTGGCATCACCTCTAGTCCAGGAGCTGCTGGTTCTGCAGCCTCATACAGAGTACATCCAGGCAAACCAAACCAAGCCCTTGCAGCAGAGTAAGAAAGGGAGGGTAGCCACCAGGCCTGCCATTTCTGCAGGGGGGTGTCCAAGTCTGCCCTCACAGTGGGAAGAGCTTTTTTTTTTTTTTTCTCTGTTTTCTGTAGCCTGGTAGGCTGGCTTCAGTTCTCTTGAAGCCCCAAGCCTTCGTAGCCTTTGCCCTTTTCCTTTTTGCCTGCACTAGGTTTCAGTTATTCCCCAGGATGTTGTAAGCTACTTGCAAGAGTTTCCACCAGACTTCAGTGTGCCCAAGCTGTGACTAGGATGTTTCTAGCAAAGGTTTTGTGTGTTCTGGCCACAGTTCTCCCTTTCCCATTTCTTTTCTCTTTTCCTTTCCCTCCTGCCAATATTCTGCATCCTTTGGTGAAGCCATCCTTCAGCATGTACAAAACTTACACTTCAAGGACAGGCTGGAATTTGCAACTTTCCCAAGTAACCAAAGTCACTCTATCATTACGTTGTTCCCTAGACTGAGGGATGTTCTGTAGAAAAGTGTCCTGACAAATTAAATGTACTTCAGAGGGAGCAGAACAATTGAACGTATACCTTCATCAAATTTGTTTCTATTCTAGACCTGCCTAAAATGGAAGATGTTGTGGAATAGACTAGGAATTCGCTGCTGAGTTAACTGTTACTCACCTGAAGTTATTTAAGGGAGAAACTACTTCTGTCAGTCAGATTCCAAATGTCAGAAAATGGCCACTCTGATTCCCTTTCAGTGTTCATAGTCTCTTAATCAACTTGGTTTCACTTTGATTGAGGAAACAAACCCAAACCTTTAAGTAAAAGCAAGCAAGTTTCCAATTTAGCATCTGGATAATAGCTTTTCTGTGCTTTCACTGTTCTCTATGTGATGCCTATGTAGTGGTAAGTCTTTAAAAAATCCACAGGGCTTTTGTGAACCTTGCTGCTAATGAACTACGTTGTTAAACCTTTTGAGCTTCTCTGAAAAACAGTGACAGGTTTTTCTCAAACTCAAATTAATTTCTAGTAAGTCCATCCCATTAAAGCTAACCTATTTACCAATCTGTTGTTTGATACAGTAGCTCTGAGCTATGTGTTTTCTGATCACTCTGCTTGTGGGAGTTCTGTCTGCTACATTCAGTGAACTCACTCCATTTAATATGCTGTTTCATGTAACTGGGTCACTGGCAGTCAGCTTAGGACCCAAGTGCGAAAGCCACCACTTTTCTAAAACACAACACACGCTGTTTCGTAATAAATCAGAAGCTGAACCCAAAGTGGATGGCCCGTTTCATTGGTTGGTAAAATAATGAAACCTTTGATATGCAAGCAATTATCAAGTGTTTACATCAAATGTGATACTATTGCACAAAGCCTGATATACTTTCATTCCTTTCCACTGCTTAAGTTCTATAATTCTGTATAAATTTAGTTTATTTTTTCAATTATGTAAAATGCATAAATATAACATATGTAAGCTGAACCTCCAAATTTATGTATCCTTTATTATACAGCAGCCATCCTGTCTGCGTTCTGACCTGTTTGTATAATACAATGTAATTATACTTGTTTGGAAACCATTGCTTTCTGTCAAACTTTCAGTCCTTGCTGCAAGTATAGGTCAGCTGCTTAACAGAGCATTTCTGGGGTCTGCAGTGATTTCAGAACCCATCACTTTTAATTCTGGATGCCTCCTGAATGAAACTTTTAAAAAATGCTCTTGAAAACAACCTGATAAGTGCAATTATAACTAAAGGCATATTTATATAAATTAATTCAGATGAACTTCAGTGTGGTCTCATCATACACAAATCAGCTCCAGTTCTTAAGCTGTAAAACTGTGGTGTGACTAATGCTTTACTGGGGACAGTTGATGTCTTGCTGTAACTTGCCTGTAAGTACAGGTGCGAAGGTAGTTTTTTCTCATTAATATCATATTCTTGTCTGTTTAGATGGGGTTTTTTCCTACAAAATAATTCTCTTTTCAGTTTCTTACTAGAACCTTATATTTACCATTCTGATCACAATCCTTTTTCCCGTTAGGAACTAGAACAGTTGCTAATGATGGAGACAAAAAATTACAGAAAGACCATAAAGTTTTACCAGAAACTATTGCAGAAAGAAAGGAGAAACAAAGGTAAGATTACAGCAACTTGCCAGGAATAAAGTGGGTGCATAGTACTTTCAAGGATTTTTTTTTCCTATAAATCAGAATCATTGATCTTCTTATGCTGTGTGTGTTAAATCTAAAGGTCCTGAAACTAAATCTGTGTTGCCCAAATTGAGGGGACAGCTACAGGAGATGAAATCAAAAGTGCAGTTTCTTGAACTGGTGAAGAAATACATGCAGGTAAGTCAGACTTTATTTTGCTTGTATTTCATTTGTCATTTCGTCACTGCATCAGTATAGTTGGCTGCTGAAGTCGGTATACGAAATGTGAAATGTTTTGTGTCAAAGTGCCAAATTAAGTAGGATCTAAAAGAATAATTAAAATAAATGTAATTGCTGCTAGTATTGTTTAAAAAGGAAAAAAAGCCATTGTATGAAATGTGATTTGGCTTTAAGTTGACTTGATTTTGTGTGGATTTTCCTGTTTATTTTTCTATTTTTTCATGGCTTTGCATCTTTGAGCAGATCATGTATGCAGAGCAGTGGGGTGTGGAATCCTGTGTGCTGCCTACAGTCATTCACCGTGGGAGAGCTGACACTGTGGATGTGGCACAATCGGATGAGTCATCGTTGCTTCTTTACTATAACACTGAGAAACACCAATGTAATAATCAAGGTGGAATAAGAGTTCTGCAGGCTGGTACTCCACTTGGTTTAATGGTTTATTTATATTCTAGGTATAGTATATTTTGCACATCCTTAACTGGGAATGGGTTGAGGCATAGTTGCTAGTTCAGGAATAAATAGTCTCCACGATAAATCCTAGTTACTCAACATTGCATAAATTCTTCTCCCTTATATCAAGTTTAATGTTATTTCTATGAACACCTATTTACAGAAACAGGCATGGAAATGGCAGAAGACAGTCTCATAAAAAATAAGCCAGACTTCTAAGTTTGAATTTGATTAAAATTTGAAGTATTTATTAATAAATCAAAACCTAATAACTTTAAACTTTTCTATCCTTTACTTATTTGAGGGTTTGCTCTGATAGTTGCCATGGAATCAAGGCTTTATGTTACTGCCAGCAGTATAACAATTCTTCAGAACATGTAATTTGACAATTTTTATTACCAAGGTCTGGATGTGAAAATGTATAGGTTCTGTTTTACACATTACTGCCCCAGTATTTGGGACTGATAAAGATGCAGGCTTATCTCAGTGCTTAAAATGGGGACAAAGATGTCCTTTAACCTTCAGCTAGGGTGAGGGCAGCGTTGTTTTAAGGTACCTGAACCATAATAGTATGAAGGATGGAAACAGCCCAGAAGAATCCATCGGATTTGTGCCACTGTAGAGGCAGCGACTTTCTCCCGGCTACTTCTCCCAGCTCATGCTGACTCTGAGACCCAGTTACTTATCCTGAGTGCTGATTTTCCTGGCAGTTAATATTTTGCACAAACTGAAGAGATTATTTTGCAATCAGAGCTTTTCATTCATCAAATACAGACTTTCATGGTTAGACGTAAGCTGTCAGCAAGACAGGACAATTAACCTCTGTTAAGACCTTGAATCTGTGTGCATGTGTGTGTGTACAAAAAAATAAAATGCACTCATTTTTAATGTGTGTATAATAAGTATATTCTGTTGTTAAAGCAGCTACTGCTGTAGTTAGAGCTACAGGAAATACTTTCTTGCTTAAAGTATCTACTTTTTATGCTGTTATTATAATACAAACTTTTAAAACAACAAGTGAGATGATAGAAAAAGAAAATTAAGCATGTTCTCCATACTATTTAGAATGTAACTTTTGATAATACTAGAAATGTCAGAGTAGTTCTTCACAAAATTCTTAAAAGTAGAGAATTTTTTTTAAAACAAATTATGCTTTCAGGGATAGCAAACACAATGTATAATGTAGAAAAAATAAAAGAAAAAGGAGTCAAGGTTTTAAGTAGGGCTTGAGAATTTAAAATCCCTATTAATTCTTCATCTTTTTGCTGTTGCTGTACTCTAATGCAGGAAGAAATTGTGTTCTTGCTTGTCTGAAGTCTTTTTTATGCTTCACAGAAATGCATTTTTAGAAGGTTATGTACAACAGTTTCTCTACACATTTCGCTATTTCTGCACACAAGAAGAATTTTTGCAGTTTCTTCTTGATAGAATCAGCAGCACTTTATCCAGGTACAGTAATTTCCTGTGAAAAGCGTTATCAAAGCACAACTGAATTTCCCCCCAATGGCAAATAGCTGTTTCTGAAAACTACTTAAATTGAATTTTGTTGTTTGTTTTTGTAAGACTCTCTTGACAAGTTAAAGTAGAGCAAGTACTATATTTGACAATGTGGTTACTTACTTCTTTCTTCTGAATTCTGAGTCTTACCAGTTGTTCAGTGATGGGTTGTAAGTACAACCACAGCTTTGTTTCCATACAACCATGGATTTTGCTGCCATGAAACATAAGAACTTAAGATAGTGCAATCACACTAAATAATGCTTGTGATTTTTTCAACACTTATTTTTAATTTGGAAATGGATATCAATTTTAGTGAAATATGTACCTTTTTCTTCTCACCAGTACAAGCCTGGGTCCTTCCACATCACTTACCAAAATACGTAACCGCAGTTTCTACATCCTGCAGGCTTGGATTGAAGACTGCTACAGTGTAGACTTTGCAACAAATACTGATCTTTTGTGTACCCTAAAAGAATTTATTTCTTCCAAGGTAAGCCAGAATAATGCCATTTTTGACACCTGTCTTCAATATGTCTGGTTTTGGACAGACAGGAATCTTACAACTATTTTGTGTCTTGCTTATAATTTATAGGAGATTGAGTTCAATATTATGTTAGCCTGTTTTGTATTTACAGGTTGCTCCATTAAATGGCTATGGTGAGCGCTTGTTGTCATTGCTTGAGGATGCTTCTGCCAGGAAAAGTGGCAGTGCTCACCACTGCTCCAGCATGGAGAATTGTGAAGAGGAAGGTGAGGAGGGCAGAAAAACGTTACATTTCCTATGTAAAAAGCTCTCAGAAGACATCTGCAGAAAGGTATGTCTTTTTTTCAGATTCGGTATATGGAGCACACACATTTCTATATATTATTTTCTGACAAAAACTAAAGTGTCCAGCTTAAGGTCCAGACACCTATTTAGTAAAAATTATCTACCTTCATTTTAAATTTTCTTTTGAAAATATCTAAGGCCTAAAAAGTTCTATAACTGTGGAAATCATCTTAAGCCTTAGTTGTGCCCTGTCAGCTGTTTCAGTAACAATAGATCAGATAATCAAAATTTTGAGAGGAGTTGAACTCTTCATCCTAGATACTAGCATGTGACTCATAGTTACCAGGAGACCTTTTCCCCCTTGTCAAACACTAATGCTTTCTATTAGGCATATGTCTTTGTAAAACTATAAATGTAGGAAACCAGCAGGAAGGTGAGATGTTTCCTGCTAGAACTTCAAAGCTTATAGAAAAAACTTGTCTGAACTTTTGTCTGTGTTTTATGTACTGTACTGGTGAAAAGTAACCATAGAAGCCAGAACATATACTGTAGGCTTTTCCTGAAAAAACATCTCTCTACAGAGTAACCAAAATGACACGTGGAAGTCAAATGCGTTGATAATGTAAGAGCTGAATTTAGAATCAGCCTCCTGATAAAGGTGCAGAATTCCATGGGTTGTACTCAGGATTCAGCCAATAAAGGGCGAGCAGAATAGAGAAATATGATCTTTTTTTTATTGTTACTGCATCATAATTATACTGGAAGATAGAAGGGGAAAAAATGGAAGACCAAGTATTTCTTTAGAAAGGAATATTTGATTCTAAGCAAAAAAAAGTACAAGAAATAGAAGTAAATTGTGTAATGTAGGACTTCAGAATATAAACCATTTTATGGCAGCAAGCTTGAATACACGGAAGTTTGTTTTAAATACTGATTGTTGATTGAGTTCTGGCAACCTCCTGCTCAAACTCATCAATTGTGCATATGATATTAGCTTAAAATAGCAACGTTGACTAAACCAATTAATGTTTGGCCTAACCTTGAAGATTAACTGAACAGGTTTGCATCCACAAAGGTGTTTCTCTAACAAAACATTCCAGAAAATTACATCAAGAGGAGGCATCGTGTTTGCTTTAGAGAATTCTTATTTTCTACAGAACTTTAACTGGAAACTTTCCAAAAGTGTGGGACCAATTGCACAATACCAGAGAGAACGACTGTGTGCTAGTTCATCAGTTTTGCCAAAGCCATGCTATAACAGTTTTACAGAAGAATTCCCAGTCTCCTTTGCTAAAGCAGATGAAGTGGGACCATATCTCCTAATCGAATACAGTGCACAGCAGCTTTGTTGTCAGCTGACATTACTGCAACAGGTACAAAGGTCTAGGTTTACTTGCAAGTACAAATAATATCTTCTTAATTTATACTCAGCCTCCTTTCTCCACCATTTCCCAACCCTGTTTCAAGTTTATTTCATACTGTTTCATAAGACTTTGAATTAAAATAATCCATTTTTCTCTTGAAATCTCTACAGTAGAATTTGGAATGACTAATTCTGTCCTCAGGCTGTGATCCCTCTAATAAATTTGCTGAAGAGAGGGGAGTGGGGGAACCCTCTGTCATTTGTATCCCCGAGCATTTTAGAAGAACTACTAGATCTAACAACAGATATATCTTACTCTTTTGTTTAGGAAGTATTTCATAAATGCCATCCTGTCCACTTTCTAAATTCAAGAGCACTTGGTGTTAAAGACAAATGTGTTGCTGTCCAAAAGTAAGTTTCTTATTTTAACTGCCCTTCTATTTTGTTGACGCACAATAACTTCCTGTGTTACACCTTTAATACATCCAAAAAGAGAAATGCATTTTAAATACTTAATATCTGTTTGACAGACTAGATAATCCATTTATATATTTTTTTTCTAATTTCAGGAAATTTTATGCATTTGTATGTAGATGTACCTATGCACATGTTTGCACATACCTATGCATGTAATGGTTTCTGAAACAGTCTCCTTGGTCATGCATATGTATATGTATATAAAATCTCAATGACCGTTACAGTGTCACAGACCAGCTAAGGTTGGAAGAGACCTCTCAAGACTACGTAGTCCAAACCCCCTGCCTTAAGCAAGGTCAGCTAGAGCTGCTTGCCTGGGACCACGTGCAGTTGGGTTCTGAATGTGGATGGGGACTCCGCAGCCTCACCACGCAACATCCACTTTGTACTGTTAGGTAGACGAAGTATCGGTATTTACAGACATGTAAGAATTTCCCCATAGTTATTAGAGCAGTTATCAACCTATTTAAAATACTTTCTCAATGGTAATTAATGTTTTCATCCAACCACATGGACCTAATTATATTTGATTATGGTCTACTTCTTACATACTCAGTGGATTCAGCTGTCCTCTAATTAGTACTTGTTAATTGCGCTACCTGTAGATTTTTCTGTCTAAGGATAGGGAATGAACATCTCAGCAGTTCGTCTTTTACAGATTGTTAAATGGCAGTGGCTAAATCAGCTGGTATATTCTAATTTTGGGGTTCAGGCATGGAAACAAACTGTGGTGCCACTAGGTATTGGGCTCAGCCTCTTATGTGGCTGCAGTTTTTAATGAGTTTAAATTTCTGGCTGTTATTTTGTTTCAGATTGGATGGCTTGTTGTATTCAGTAACAAATGGTGAAGGTGTCTTTATGTACAGAAACATATACTGTATATGCTTATCTTGTAATCACATGTAATTATCTTGTAATTATAAGGAAGAAAAAGTAACATAGCTCAGTGGTTATAGTATATAACAGATTATAAAATCAAGACTGCAAGCACTGTGATATTATTTTAAATGGTTAGAAGTCAGCGTCTTCACAAACAAAATTTTCTTTGAAAATCCAAAGTCAGCATGAATTATTTTTGCCTTTTATTCCCCGTCTTCTCCACAGAGCTGCTTCTGCTGAGACAGTTTCACTGAAAGTCTGTAATCTGTTTCTGTCAAAGTGTATACAAGACCAGTACCTTCTACAATTATTAAGAAATGCAGACAGTGTCAGCACCTGGGTTGCTGCTGAAATAGTAATGTGTCATACGTCTAAGGTTGGTCATTGTTTTATTGTATTATTAATGATGAAAAAGTTATTTGTTTTTTATTGTATATGAGTTGCTGTGTATCAAAGCTGCAAGAAATATTCTGAAATACACCTGTGAGTGGGCAGTTAACAATTTGGTTTGTTGTCACAAGGAGGGTCTTGGATATTTTGTTAGTAGCAGGTGTCAAAACCTAATAGAATGTAAGACATGGGTTGCCTGAGGAGAATAGATGTCAGACTTGAACAAGGACATCTTGGTGATAGAAAAGAGAAAGTTTTGTGTTGGAGGGAAGAGTTACTACAGTCAACAATTTTGATAGCAAATTAAAAATGAAAATGCATCTCTTCTTCTTCCTTATAATTTAATTTTATTATGTAGATTTATGCAGATTTACTATGTATATTTAGCATATATATTTATATATATATGCTAGATCTTAATTATTTTTTTTCAGCTGCAGGTGAGCTTGTTATCAAAATTTCTTCTTATAGCAAAATGCTGCTATGAACAAAGAAATTTCGCTACTGCAATGCAAATCCTAACAGGCTTGGAAAACCTTATTGTACGACAATTACCAGTAAGTTTGGGATTGTTCTGTAACTGTTTTGCTTGATATACTCTTTTTCCAATATGGATACTAATGTGAAAAACAAAATTATATTCTGTTTTATTGTAAGGCGTGGAAAATTTTACCTGCAAAAGTAGCTGATATAATGGAGGAACTCAAGGCTGTTGAGGTATAGTATAAAGTCTTTCATGTAAAAATATTTCTTTGGGGTTCGAAAAGATGCACAACCTGCTTAAATGGATGCCTCTGCAGGGTGAAAGCCATAATTATTAGTTTGTATTATGAATGAGATTTTACTTTGACTTAAGCCTTTTGACTCTAAATCTTAGAGTTTACATTAATTTTCATCTCAAAAGTGTATCCTGCATGACTGAAAATCAACAAAGACATTTCAAAGCATGCTAGGACAGTAGATACACTTTTTCTGATTATTTATGCAGGAGCTTTGTGGCTGTGATCTGTTTTGAAAAGTCTTACATATTTATTTTATCGCCATTGTTTTTGTATTGATCTATACAATTTTGAATTGTAGAGTGAAGGTCTGAAGTGTGATTTTGGCTGTTATTTAGAACAACTAAAATTATGTATAAAGTACCTTTATTTGTGTACTTTAAAGTGTTTGACAGCAGATTAATTCATAGTCTTGTCTTCAATGCCGAAAGCTAAAACGAATGACAAATAAATATGTAGTGCTGAATACATGAAGTGGAGAACTTCCTGTAAAACCTGTCCCGATACTTAATGTGAGATTTATCTGTGTGGGTTTTTAAATTAGGTGTTTTTAAAAAGTGACAGCTTGTGCTTGATGGAAGGAGAAAGATTCAAAACACTTCCAACAATTCCTTCAGCCCATGTTTTGGCTATGCATGTCCAACAACTTGAAACTGGAGGATTCACAATGACAAATGGAGCTCACAAGTGGACTAAACTTAGGTGATTATTTTAATTATTTACATATTCACCTAATTTTTAAAAATATATTATTGTCTAATGGGGTGATGAGAGCTGATGCAACATTTCACAGTTGGCAGTTTAAATAGTTTCAGTCATTTTGACATCTAATTAAAGGGACATATACTATAGAAGGGAATACTCAATGCTTTTGAATTTCCTGTAAAATTTGGGTTTGGGGCTTTAGTTTTTTGGGCATATTTTTTTGTGGGCTTTTTTATCTGCAAAACAAACTAATCTTTTTCTTTTTCTTTTTTTTTACCACATTCTCTTTCAAGAAATATTGCAAAAGTTGTGAGCCAAGTTCATGCATTTCAAGAGAATCCTTATACATATACACCAGATTTCAGGCTGCAGACTTACCTCAGACAAAGAATAACTCGATTTAAAGATGCAGACATTTCTGCATTGGCAGCTGACAACTGTGCCAATTTCCACCAGATACCAGCAGAAAAACATTCTCGAAAAATTCAAGACACGCTGCGCAGAATGAAGGCAACATTTCAGTAGTTATTTACCTTTCATCTGTTCTATTCCAAGCGTAGATTGTAAAATTGGATTAAGTTGACTTCATCTCCTGGACCAATTCCCAAGCAAATACTTCACTGAAATGACTTAAAATACTATCTCAAGTTGAAATGTTCATATTTCTTATCTTGGAGTTATAAAATGCTGACTAAAGAAATTTTAATCCTTGGCAACTGGATGACAGATCAAAAGAATAAAAATAAAGATAAAAGTAAAGAGAGAGTATAGATGAAAAGGATGATTAATTTTCTCACTGTTCCTTAGCATAAAAATATAATTAGCCCACAAACAAATATCTAAAAAATACTGTGGCAATAAGTTAAAATTACAGCTTCTGTTGCACAGTTGGCCTAGGAGAGTTCAGAATATAGTTCATTAAATGTTGAATATATTTTTGTATAAACATATTACGCTTGTATCCTGTCACCGTGTGCATATAATTCAGGGACACAGGTCCTCTGCTATCTTTTGACTGTTGGTGTGTCTGGCTTTTTATGTTGTGTATCATAAAAACTATACTTGGCTTGAATAATTGGCCATTTTTTTCTTCAAGCATACTATGGAGAGGAATGCAGTGCTGCAACTTTTTTTTTTTGTTTGGATTTAATGTCATTGAACTAACCTGTTTTCAAACAAAAGCAAGATCTGAATCTAAATATTATCAATTTGTTACTCTGCTTCTGCCCTCATGGCCTTGTGAAAATGGTAAATGTGAAATTGCTTTTTTGGGGATTGGGGGGTTTTTTGTCTGTATTGGGCACAAGAATCACTTTGCTAATTTGAGTACATACGTGTGTGTGCACATTTGATTATGGCTTTTGCTCCTGAGATTGCTTTTGTAGATTGCAGTGCTCCAGCAGCATTAAATAGAAGATAACTGTGTGAAATTTGGATCTGCAACTTGTAAAGCTTTGGTGCTAACCTGTTCATAGAGCTTGTACTTACAGGACCTTCTAAATGGCAATGAAATGTGATGCTGTTGCTTCACGTGAGGTTTGTTGAGCTACCCAGGTTTATGCAAGGCCAAAATGTTAAGGCTACAAATTAGTTACAAATACAAGTGTTTCTACCAGAGGGAGCAATGGTAGTATTGGAAGAGAAGTGGGGAAGGGCAAGAAATAGCTAAAATGAGCTCTGTCCTGAAAGTGAAATCCTAGAACTATGTTTAAAAAATGAAAATATTTTGAGAGATATGAAGAGCAGATGTGAACTAACTGTCTTGGCATGTTTTAGTGATGGAGAAGGATGATATAAGAAATGGGAAAGTGCACATCTCTGGTATTTTGGAAATTGTACTATTGAACTTGACAGAAATGCATGTGCACATGTTAAATTGTAGCTTTTTCAATGTTTAAGAGGAAAGCTTCTCCTTTTCTCAATAACAGCAATATATACATCGCAGGCCACCTGCTTCTCATCTTTCTCAGTAAAAACAAGGTATGTCCACACTTTCCATTAAATACCTCAGTTACTTTGTCATATTAATATATTAATATTAACTTTTGTGCCCTTACTAGTTTAAACACTGGAGAACTCTGTTCTCAACAGGGTTTTCTTGCATTTGTTCTACTTTTAAGGTGATATATTTTGTTTTTTCACATATGTAGGTTTAGCATGTCATTAATTGTAGTATTTTGACTTACCCTTAACGAAGTAAAATGTGTTGTGTTGCTCTTTCTTTAAAACTTGACAAATGTGAAAACATTTAATCTTTACCTCCTATCTTTATATAATACAGTGAAGAATGTTAATGATGACCTTATCTTCAGACATACATTTCACATATTTGATCTATGTTTTTATTAGTAATTTGCTTTTCTCAATTAAAAATCACCATTCACTTAAGCCTTGCCTTTGAAAGACAGTAAAATTTTAAGTAGCATAAGCTTTACTAATGTAAAGAACTCCACAAAACTTGCTAATGACATGATCTTAATAAATTCACTTTTTATAGTTGCCAGACTGTTCAAAATGCTTTTGTGAGTTTACACATCATTTATATGTTCCACTTGTGATAATTAGCTCATACATTTCTTAGTTTTTATCATGATTAAAAGCAACTACTACATCTAGAAAATACTGTGTTTATGACAATAACTGGTGCTATAGAAGAATTTAAATATCATATCATATGTTCTGTATAATGCTTCAGTGTATCAGACCTTAAATTGTATAAATTTGTATTGAGTTATGATACTACTTTGGGTTATTTTCATCGATCAGATATTTGTATTTGTATTTAGACACCACCCCAGAGCAACAACAAAAAATGTAAATACCTATTGAGGAAAAAAAAATCACTCTTTTACAAGGAAACTGGTTTGGGTTTGTTTGTGAGCACCAATGTATGCACATCTTATGTGACACAGATTTCAGAATAAAGTTACCTCTAGCATATAACTGTACTGCTTATTTATGACTAACAAGCAGGAAGGGTTGGGCTAAAGTTTTCTCTCTCTGTGGGAAGTGTCCTTTTAAATGGAAACACAGGACAAAGCATGTTGTACTAGTTGTATCTAGTCAGTAAAATGTTATTGGCATCAGTAATTATATTGCATAAATGAGCAACTTTGCAGTCTGGCCTCATGTTTCCATTCCAATGCCAAATTAGAATATTTTGAAAAAAAATTTAGTATGTTCTTTAAGCCAGAATTGCCACCAGCTGTCCTAGTTCTTCTTCATTTTTTTCCACACTTCCCTCATCTTGGTTTTATGTTGTTTATTTTTCAAACAGTGACCCATGGAGTTTCTGATATGAAGTCTGCTCCTTGGGAGCATTTGCACTGTGTGTTGGTGCTCTTTCTGTGTCCCTTTGCAGGTGTCTGTTTCCAGGATCCCTGGGGTTTTCAGGCCTCCTGCTAGAGAGCTGGGACCTGTCCTAATTACACTGACTGCATTCAAAAGCAGGTTTCCAGCCCCAGCATCTTCAGAAGCCTGCCAGGAAACGGGAATGAATTTAATTGGATCCTATGAACTATTCCATAGAAGCCTGAACCAAGAAGCTGGAAGATATTTCTTGAATCAACACTGATTCATGATTCTGACAATTTTCTTTCCTTGGACATTTTTCAACCACTTTAAAACTTGCTTTTAAGGTTTTCTGCTTTCTTCCTTTACGTGTTGGGCTGGTTTCATAAGCATTGCTGATACTCTTAAATTCTGTGAGTGCTGTATGTGATCTGCAAAGGATTGAAATTTCAGGAAATCTGTTTCTAAATAACAATAAACTACAGTTTGGAGGGAGGAAAGTTAACAGTTTTTCAGTGTTAAACATATGGTTGATTGTTTCAATCTTTGATATTACGATGAGGGAAAGAGTGCAAATAAATTCTTTTTTTTTCTTCATACTTGCTTAAATACAATCCAAAACATACCCTCATTTAAATTACATGTTGTGTTCTGTTCAGAGTTTTTCCTTTTTTTGTTCCCTCCAGCCCAAAAAAATCTTCTTTCTCAAAAACATGCTTTATAAATAATAATTTTAAAATATGTGTTGGCCTTTAGAAGGAGTCCCAAACTGTACTGGAAATGCATGTTTGAACAGCATTTGAAAACTCAAGCCACAAAAATCAAGCTTGAGTGGTCACGTTTGAGATTTGCCTTACAGGTATTCTTCACCTATAAAGATTTTTTGCCTTCATTTAGTTATTATAAATGTACGAAATTTTCAGATAGTCATTTCAACTGCTCACAGTAAATTTGCATTATAAAAGTTTTTTCCAAGAGATCTTGTAATTATTTTAAGTACCAATAAATTACTAATTTGTGGTGGAAGATGCTATTAGGGGTTTTTATGTGATTTCATACTCTGAAAACTCTCTAAAATACATGTGAGAATGAACAATTCCACCTTTCCAATCTCTATTTTAAAATTCCTGCAGCAAAAAGGACATTTTTATGTGGTAGGTTTTAACCTGTCAATGAGTGACAACAACCCCTGTAGACTAGAAACTTGGATTTGCAGAATCTTCTCTCCCGTTGCAGAGAGAAGCTCTTTAGTTTCTTCTATTGCAGTGTTTGAAGAAGTCTATTATGTGAAGGGTCTTTGTGAACAACCTGCAAGTATGCCAGGACAGCTTCAGCCTGGCGTTATTTTAGTGTGCTTCCTGTTCAGTGACGTTTCGGTGTCTCATTTCAGTTCCACTGAAGTGGAACTGTTCAGTTCCACTTTTGGTGCGAGTGGAATTGACAGTTACCATATTACATCAGGCCACTGTGGTACTCTAGTCTTTGCATCATTATGTTTATTCATTTTTGGTCTAATGTAAAGGATGCTTTTGTAATTTGCCTAAAAGGCAGGGGTTTAATTACTGTATTGTAAATCTGTCCTCTGTCTTAGCTGTAAGATTATTTCATTTAATTCTTCATTCTAATGCTAAGGTTGGTCTCGTTCTGATGCAGCGTTATGTAGATTAAATGCATACTGGATTTAGACTCTAAAATAGATACTGTGTTTTAAACCAGTAGAACTCAATTTTCATAATGAAATTAAGAGCTTAGAGTACTGGACAATTTAAGTTGCCATTTTCAGAGAGACATAATTTGGAAAGCTTGACTGGGCGTGGGTGAGCCTGAACATCAGAGTCAAAATTAAAATCTCTGCAAATAGATGCTTATTTGTGCTCATATCTCATAAAGCTCATAAAAAGTTAATAGTAGTAAATTACTTAAGTAAGTAGCAGATACTCAATACTTCTTTTGCAAACAAGCTAGTGGAAGAGAGGTAGGAAAAATAGATTGCATTTAGCAGTTTACCTTTGTGTGGATAACCACTGAGTGGCTGACAGTGGCTTGTTATTTGGCATTACTTCATGCCTTCATTACCATGCTCTGATTTGTGTGGGGCTCTGCAGGCATGCTGAAGAAGAGGAGTAAAATTGTCTTGACAACGTGAGAATATGACACACGATGAAATAAGGTACGTTACGCAGATGTGTGCAAAGTTCCAGGATAATCAGCTGCACAAACATAGACTATGATTACTGTTTTTTTGTGGAAAAGGGAGGATAAAGAATAAAGTCACACATAAGCAATGTCTTGATATCCCCTCAAGGTATCTCCTAATTCTCTGTTTCTTGGTGCAGGAAGTGAAAGGGAAAAGGGCTTAAAGATAAAAGGCCAAAAAAGAACAGATGACTCCTGAGATGGGTATGTAAATCCACTGACATTAGCAAAGTAACTTTTTGCCATGAAGGTAAACTGCAGGACAAAGATCGGATAAAGTTATTGAAGGCCATTGTTGAGAATACAAAAATCTCCCAAATTAGTTTACTTAAATAAAAGATAATTGATGAAAAGACTGAAACTTAGAGAAAGATGTGAGGATCTGCAATAGGTCACCAAACACATAAGATGAGATAGCTGATAAAATTACTGAGTATCGTCAGGCTGAATACAAAATTGCACGGATGATGTATTTTGAAATGTCATTAATAGTCCTTTATTTTGTGTTTGTCCAGACCAAGGGACATGTTGCAGTACACTCTGCTTCACATCCCACATCACCTGCTTATCCCTCCGGTGACAGCCAGGATGTGCTTTGGTCTGAGACTGGCATGGGGAGAGTTCAGCTGTAGCTGTGGGTGTCTGAGCTGGTGCTGGGAGCGTGGGGAGGAACAGGAGAAAGCCAGACCTGTAATGCACGAATGCAGGTATTGGAGGGAACAAACATGAGGAAGGAAGGCAAGACAAGAGGAAAGAGTGGTAAAATAAAAAAAAAATAGTTGGCTTAGAATCCAAAGACAGGCCTACATGTCTTTTTCTGTATTTAAATTAAAAGGTCTAGGTGCCACAGCACGGGGTCTGTAACTGATCATCAGCCAGAAAGAGAGTGGAAAGACTTCATTTGTACAAACAGGTTACTATTTAAGGTTTTACTGTGACTAATAAACTATTTGAAAATCTGAAGGTGGAAAGCAGTCAAGAATAAAAGTTACCATGAGGCAGCAAAGTTTATGATTCAAAGGAAAGAAAGGGATGAAAGAAGCGGAGTAACAACAGTGGGCCTCAAAAAAGCAACCTGCAATAAACTCAAGGAATTAGTACATGAAGACCTGCGGAAGGAATTCTAAGGCAAAGAGAAGTTCAGGAGACCTAAAAGTTTCTGAAAGAGGTTTCTAAAACAGGCCATATTTTTCAAGTATAACAACAATCTCTCCTCTTGCAAAAGAAAGAAAAGTGATAGAGCAGTGTGGCTGCATTAGAGGTGCATTGATGACCTGAAAAAAAATCAGAAAAGAATACTGAAAAACAGTGGGAACAAGTAGGCTGCATGGGCAAGAACAAATGTAAAAGAACAGCACAGAAGGTTAGGAACCAAACCAGACAGAAAAAATGCTATTGCCTGCCAGCAAGGGAAAAGCAAAACAATAAAAATGGATCATTAAAAAATTTTCTGTTATGTAATAAGAGTTATCTGCTTACCAGGAGAGGTGAATAAATACCCGATGGTGCAAAAGCCTGAAGTGCTTGCTGTTTCACTCCCTACACTCTAAATGATTGTCCTCTTAGAATAATCATATTTTTGATTGAGGAAGAATGAGTGAGTTCCCAGAGAACCAGAAAATAAGATTACTTATTAAACGTAGGCAAAAACACAGGAATAAGTGGAAAGGTGAGGTAAAGAGGGAATCTGCCTTGGGGGATCAGCCCAATGAACTTTGATAGAGTAATAGAAGTTACTGAAAATACTGTCTAAAAATCTTCAAGCATAGAGATTAATTTAAAAGGCTAAATAAGCATTTCTCCATAAAGTAATTTTTAAACAACCTAGTGATCTCCTTTGTCAGGGTAACTGTCCCAATAGATGATAAAATAGTATGTTATATGTTAAAGTCAATAAACCCCTTGACAACAGATCCACCTGACCTGATTATATATTAGGTTGCTAAGATCCAGATGATAGTACTGTGAGGTGCATACACAACTAGTTAATATACAATTTCAAACACAATTACCAGTGTTTGTTAAATAGCGAAGGTAAGTTGAGTGAAATGTAGTAAGGGTAGGACTATGTGTATGCTATGAGCAAAAAGCAGGTGCAGATCCCTCAGGCACAAGGCACAACACTCAGTAAGTGAAAGCTTTGGATTTATCAAAAGCATAGCATTGCAGTGGAGCCCTGCTTGGGAGTAAAGCTCCAGGGAAAGCACTGCAGGGGTGAGTAATAAAACCTGCACTGATTAACATATTATACATATGCAATGCCCTGTTTTGCTCATTAGTGAACCAATGTAGTGCAGGTGCTGTTGTCCAAGCACTGAGATCTGCAGCTGGCCTTCACAGGGGTGCCCACGCAGATGTGGGGGAAGGCGAAACATCCTGGCTTACCATAGCAATGAGATAAATGTGCTTGGGACTCTACATACTCGAATGGGAAGAAACAAACTTTCCCAGGTTGCAGCAACAAGATAAGACATGCTTGGGACTCTACTTACTCTCATGAAGGAGGCAAGCTGTCCTGGGTTACCATAACAAACCCATCTCAAGCTCTACACTGTATTATTGCAGGTGGTGCCTCGGTCCCGTTGTGTCTGGGATTTTCACTAGTGAAATACAGGGTGGGATGGAAAGCACGCTTACACGACATACAAGATCAGAACTCACAATAACTGTGATGATGATTTAAGTTTAAGCTCTAAGTCTTATATTTCTGAAGGATAAATATGAAATTAAAAATAACTGCAGAACTTCAAAAGAAATATTTGGAAACATAATGGATCACAAACCAAATTTGAATCAATGTGTACAGTTTTCAAAAAGAAAAAAGAAAGGATTGGGGGAAGACCTGAGATGTGCTATAAGAAAGCCATATATGACAGAAGGTAATTATTTTGCTCTGTTTGGCACAAGTGAAGCATCAGCAGGAATACTTTACGATTTAGTACTGCACTTAAGATACACACATGAAAGAGAATAGAGGACTATAACAAAAACATATTTAGAAAACATAAACAGAGGAAGACTGGCAGAATTGGGCTTATGTAGACAAGACGAAGCAGGACTGGGTGTGTGAAATGTTGCTGTGAAAAGCTGTAGTAGCTACAGAGTGAGTTTTCTCCATGCTCTGTGAAGCAATGTCAAGCAGTATTAGTTTTGAAGCAAGGGTGTTTCGGTTTTCACATTGGAAAGCTTCATGTGGAGCACTGGAATAGGTTATTCACCTGTAACACCTGTGGGATCCTCTTTTGTGTAGATCTGTAAGAACAGATCAGATCAAACTGTCCTAAGTGCCTAGTCCCACTTGAGAAGAGAGAGGGACTTGGCAGTGATCTTCAGTCCCTCTGTGTTCTCAGTAGATTGCACCCAAATTCAAATACTTACCTGCAATCAGGGAATGCTATTAATTTTGTTATTAATTTTGTTGTATTCCAGTCACTTTAATTTTCAAGGGTTTATTTACATTTTTCCACTGGTACATAGCAAAAGAGTAAGTGTTGTTAGGGTGTGTGTTACTAGAACTTACATAAAACATATTATAGGGGGATATTGAATTTCCATTAGATACATATGTTAACGTAGTAGAAAAGTGACTTCATTCTAAAAGCAGCAGAGTGGTAAAAGCCTGCCATGGGCACTCATGTGTTGGGGACAGGTGAGGGCGAGTGGAAAGCAAGCCTTGCCAGTTGTCTTAGCTACCAAGAACTGAGTCACATCCTTGGAGGTATTTAAAATGCGTGTAGATGTGGCACCTAGGGGCATGGTTAGCGGTGGGCTTGGCAGTGCTATCTTAACGGTTGGGCTCGATAGTCTTAAAGGTATTTTCCAACCTAAATGATTCTATATCACTGCCTCAGCTAAACAAACTTTTCCCCTTCCTTTGTGCAGCAGTTTCCTCTCTGTGAAGCCTTACTATAACCAGGAGATGGCACAAGAGACCCTTGCAGCCCTTTACCGGCCGAACAGCGAGCAAAGGTACCGAAAAACAACCGCCCTTCCAGGTGTCTGCCTAAAATTAGAAACAAGAAAATACGAAATGGCGGAGATTTCTTTATATTCCATTTTTAAAACGAACATATATTTACGTTCAGCTGCTCCCTTTAATCTTTTAGAGAAATGTGTGCACACACCACTTCATAATTTTAAATCTTAATTACCTTCTATCGATGCGTAATGCACTTATTTGTGTAAAACCTGTTAAAGGAAGTACACTGCATTGCTTGGAGGAGAAATTTAGATATTGCATTACTTGTTACAGGGGCAGTGTTAATTCTTGTCCTCACCCTCTATAGCACTTTTTCCTTATCAGTAAACCGAGAGGGGATGTTGGGACATGTCTGTGCTCCCTGGGTTTGGATACAGACAGTATAATTTGTGCTCTGTTTCCACAGTTCTGCATCCTGCCAAAGTTATTCACTTCCTCAGCTAATACTAACATTTACAAGACACTCGATGGAAGTGACAAAGAAGATAGGAAGAAAGAAAATAGGAAGAAACAGTGTATAGTGAGGAATACAGAAGAGGGGAAGAAGTGACTGGAAACATGACATGGAGAAGAGCCTTGAAGTCAGAAAAAAAGGTAACATTTATTTCCACTTGCTTTGAACAGACTGGCTTTGGAGCAATACAAAGATCTGATTTACATTAGATGTAAGTTAAGGGGTGGAAGAGTCAGTAAAACATTTTCACTGCTGGGACTAACACATTTCAAAGCAGCATTGTATAGTATAGACCAGTGTGGGCCACAGAGGGTAATCAATGACCCAGGACTGCCAGCTGTGATAGCTCATGGTCCTTCTGACTCATCATGTTCAAATGCAAACTCTAAAATCAAGGAACAAAATGATTCATTCTTTAAAAGCTGAAAGTGAAAAGTTACTTTCAAGAAAGACAAATGCTTTAGTCATAGTATAGCTAAATTTCTTTAGAATGTATTTGTGAGAAGCCAAAAGTAGAAAAAATGGAACATTTCTGGTTTAATGCATTCTTAGTTTTATATTTAATAGGTTGTTGAATGTAACTTTAGAAATAACCATCATGAAAAAATTTATCCTTCAGCAAAGACTAACAAAGAAAAAGGCCTTGATCTAAAAGGTAAGGTAAGCCTCTCTGTTAGGTTTTGAAAATATTTCAGGGTGTCTAAGTGTGACATTTTGTGGTCTTGATCAGACTGTTAGTCCAAGTGATATGAACAATTACTAAAATCAGTGAGATTTATGTGAATTTGCATATGCACATTATTCTCTGTAGGTGCATCTCTCATATTCCTAGATAAAACATATGTTTAACACAACCCAGATCCTAAAGCATATTTGTGTACCTAACAATGGAAAATAAAAACATTTCTAAAGCCCATGTTCACGCTGCTTCCTTTCAACTAACCGTTTTAAAAATCTAATTACCAGTGCAGGCAGAATTAAACCAACTGCAGGCTGAGGGGTTTTGTTTGAAAATGTCCAGAAATATCTTTCTCAATGACAGTATGACAGCAATGAGTGCTGAAGAAGGATTTACATGCCTAAAAACTTGGCTGGTTTTCCAGCTATAATAGTTTGTCTAATAACAACAACAACAAAAAAAAAAGAAACTGCTGGTGAACCTTGCTTCTGTAACAACAGCCGGTACATGTTTTAAATGTGGTCCTGATTCATATCAACTTTGATTTCTTTTGTTAATAAGCTTAAATTGGGTAAGGAACTGTTAAAAACATAACACATGGGGGTTTTTTGTTAATATTTACAGCATCTCTCTGCAGAATATATATATTTTTAAAACATTTAACTGATTCTGCTTAGCTGCTGGTAACAGCCTTATGATAAGAAGTCATGGGAGCTTTTGGCATTTTGTGTGCCATGTTGATTTAGATCAGTTCCAAGCATGATGAGACATTTAATTTTCATCTATACATTGTCACTCTGGTATCCAGGCCCTCCTGGTATTTCTGCACATATGGTCTTTTCATTCCTCATGGAAAAGTAGCTCTTGTTCTGTCTAAGAGGAAAGATTGTAATAATTGATAATACAGAGATTGATTAGAGGCCATTTGTAATGTTTTTAAGTCCTAAAGAGTAATCTCTCAGAAATTAAAATGGTTGGATAGACATGCCAGGGCAGAGACCATATAAATTGTATAGCAGATGCCAGCAGCCCTTGCTTCGCTGGACAGACCTTCACAGGAAACCTACATATCCACAGATGAACGTGCATCCTTCTGTGTGTCACAAGCTGCCTTTTTTATTCTTTGAATTGCATCACCACCTAGCTACTCCCAAGGACCATGTGTTCACTCTAGTCTCACAGGACCTTCACTGTTACAAGAAATGGTCACCTGCTGTTACAAAACGACAGTCCTCTCCTTTGGCCTTGTGTAACCCCACTACAGCAAGGCAAGTGGTAGCAGTTTTCTCCAATACCTGTGGGGAAGCCAAGGTACTTGGCAGCCCTCAGCTGCTCTCCCTCCAGTTCCTTCAAAGCTTCGGTAGGAAGGGGATCTCTCAGAGCACAGCCCTGCCCCTTTGCAGGGCTCTGAGCTGGCTTACTGGGGTGGAGCTGGCCTTTGGGCTGGAAAATGTGAAGCATCTCTCGATTCTCAAAGGCTGGGCTGTTATCCCAAAATATATCTGTTATCGACTGCTTAGTAGGCATCCGAGCAGGACTAGCTAGTTCTGAAGAACCTCCTCAGCCTGAGACCAGTGGTGTGTGTATACATCTATGCAGAGCTGCTTTGCATATAAAGGTAACATAAAGTTACCTTGATGCTATCCTACCTGTCCCAGCCAGACATCTATAAAACCACTCACCGGCCTCTTTGAATGCAGCTGCTGCTCACAAGAAATACAGAGGTCAGGGTCAAGTGACAAATTTTGATTCATTTTAATTCCCCTGCATGCTAAAATGTTCCCTTCTGCATCACCTCCTGCAGCGAATGAAGAGACGGGACATAGCTTGATGCAAGCAAGTTGTCGGTTTATTAGTGATTTTCTTACAATTATATACGTTTCTACCTTCTACATATTACACGCTGATTGGTTAAATCTTAAGTGTAAAAAACACTGATTGGTTGATATTTAAGGCACACCGTTAGAACAATAGGAACTTATTAGTTTACCTTGACATAGCAACAATTTCTATTCCAAAATTAGGGGGTTTCTTTCTATGCAGCTTTCTTGATTAACAAAGTTACATATCGGCGCTCTCCGTTCCCTTATCTGGCTACTTGTTTCTCTGTCCGTCTGGTTGCCTCCTCAACTGTAACGGCTCAGGGGTCTGCAGTTAGCTTGTTCCTTTGTTCCCAGGGCTTGTGCCCTACAAGTTCTAACAAGTCTCTATTCATCAGGCTGTCAGTACTTGGACTCTTGTCCTTGAGGCCTTGTCCTACATATCCCCCTTCCTGTTGCACAAAAAGAACCCCTGAAATCGAATGAGTTATTAATTTTTGTAAGCATTGTAAAAGACAAGGTATAAGTAATAGAACAAACAAAAAAGCAACTAAAGCATATATAATCATCTTCACTAAACTTCTTAACTATCCTGAAATGCCCCAACCACTAAACAGTTTATCTAACCAATTCCAAGTATCACTTTGTTGAAGATGAGAAACTCCATCCTTCAGTCTTTGGATGCTAGCATGAATTGATTCCGAATGATCTGAAAGGTTCATGCAACACATCCTTTCAAACTCTTCACAACCATGACCTTGTGCCAGAAGCAAAAAATCTATTGCAGCTCTATTTTGTAATGTCGCATGGCGAACACTATCAACATCTAATAAAAGACCAGACAGGGAACTGCTTGTGGCATTAGTTTGTTTGGCAAGCCAACAGCCAAGCTTATCTAATGTTGCTAGAGCCTTTCCTGCAGCAGCTCCAGGCAACAGAAGAGATGCAATAAAGCGTTGGCCAAAGGACCAAAATTGCATGTTATCATCACAATCGGAGGCAAATGCATGAACGTCACGCTTTGTCCTTCGAGAGTAGTGATGTTGTAAAATCATAAATGTGTTAGGAGTCAGGACAGAAAGTCACCCTAAGCTACACAGACCTCCTTTTATATGAGAAGGAATGACAGGCCATGCTCGATCACCACAAATAAAAAATACTCCAGCAGGTAGTGAGAGTGGAGTATTGCTAGATTTAGACAAGTTGTTAGCAGTCTAATTACACCAGATACTTGCATTTCTAAAAACAGGATGAATAGGGGAAACGTCTCATGCCCTAGATTGATTCTTTCCCGTGTAGTTAAATTTTATGCAAAAATCCATTTTTACTGAACCAAGGAGTTCAATTTCCTGCGGTTCCAGAGTAGCCAGTGGGAGATGGGGTATCCATACATCCCAATTGTCTGTCACATTTTTTGATACGTTTTTGGGTGGAAAAAGACTTTGAAGGTCCCTAGGTATAGGCCATTCATCTAATGGTAAGCCCACAAGACATGTGGAAAAAGGCTGATCCAGAGTGGCCATAGCAAGACACAGAGTATCCTGTCCAGTCAAGTTCGCCAATGTGACCCAAACATTTACCTTTGGTAGAAAAGGGGGATAAGAGCTACCTTCAATAGGCCAAGGTCCAGGTATGAACATCATTATCCATATTACTGACAACGCTTGTTTCTCTTTTTCTTTTTCCATTGTCATTTTACAACCAGCCATTCTTCTGGTCGTACTGTCCATGACCGAGGCACTGCAATTGATTGTCCACACTCTAATCCTACAATAATGTTCTTGTTAATAATATAAATTCTGCTTGCTAATACAATATATTGAAACAACAACTGTGCAATAGCCCGTACTTCTAGGCTTTCAATCAATGATAAAAAATTTGCAAAAACTAAGTTTGGCAAAATCTCAGAACCTTACCCTATAACTCCCTCTAATTCCAAAAGAGGTTTTCCCATAAAACGTTCAGCCCACTGTATATGATTAAACCTTAATATTTGATTATTATACTCAGAACACATCCAATGACCCCATCTGTCCCTTAGTCTTACAACTCACCAGCGATCGTGATCACAGAGTTCACAATGAATCTTGATCCACAGTCGATAAGATGTTCCATGTTCATAGCAACATAACTGTAGAAATCGAGACACTGTCCAATCTGGTTCATTCGATGTAAGGGAAGATAATATCTGCTAGTGGTGCCGTCAGTGTGTTGGGGATCTGGTCTGGTCCAAACGTATTACCTTTGTTAAGTGGTTTAATCCAGGGCAATATTGTCTGTTCCAAGCACTGTAAAAAGTGAAATATAGATGCTATATCCTGAATTTGGTTACCTGACATTAATGCAAAACAGAAATCATCACTCAGTTTTTATTTCATTCAGTAGGGTCAGTGTTGGTATCAGTTGTCTGTGGTAAAGGTTCACGGAAAGGTCGTACATTCTTTGCTGGGATCTATCTGGGTCCTTTTTCTGTGGAGACACAAGCATAACCTTTTCCCCATGTAACAAGAGGATATGGTCCCATAATTTTACCTGTTTCTGGATCTCAAACCAATACTGGGGCTTTAACCCGTGCCTCGAAGGAGGTATTTGCAGTAAAATGTCAAACTATTGGTGGGTTATTATCTATTAAAGAACAATTTAAAAAATTAAAAACATACAATGCTTTCTGTAACCATTCCTCCGGAATAGCCATTCCCATTCCCCCTTTTTGTTGTTCTAATAGACGTTTTAAAGACTGATGAGACCGTTCAATGAGAGATTGACCGGTGGGGGAATGAGGAATGCCAGTAATATGAGTTATACCCCATAGGGCAAAAAAGTTTTTTATAGTTGTTGAAACATAAGCTGGACTATTATCTGTCTTTATCTTTGAGGGAATACCCAAAGTAGCAAAAGCACACATTAAATGTCTACGAACATCTCGTGCCTTTTGTCCTGTGTGACAAGAGGCAAACAAGGCACCTGAAAATGTATCAATGGAAGAGTGGATATATTTAAGGTTACCAAATTCAGAATAATGTGTGACATCTGTTTGCCATAATTGTAGGCTTTGTAATCCTCTAGGGTTAACTCCTGCAGCAATTGATGGGAAAGAATGTTTTTGGCAATCAGGACAGACAGCAATAATATTTGACGCTTGTTGAGAAGTAAGGTCAAACTGTCGTTTAAGAGCTCTAGCATTTTGATGGAAGAAAGAGTGACTCAGTTTAGCTTGTGCAATGTGGTCTGGCAATACTTGAACATCAATAGATCAGCTCGTCAATTGCCTTCTGCAAGAAAACCAGGTAATGAGGTGTGAGATCTAATATGCATAACAAAATAAGGTGCAGATCGAGAGTCCAAAAGGAAAATAAGTTCCTGTAACAGGGTAAAAAGTTGTGAATGTGAAACATTCCGCAGCACAGAAGCTTTGGCTTGTGTAACAATACCTGCAACATAAGCGGAATCAGTAACAAGGTTGAGTGGTACGTTCCATTTTTGGAAAACACGAACAACTGCATTCAGTTCTACTATTTGAGGTGAACCGGAGACTGTCTCTATGTCTGAGTCCCATCGTCTCCGTTGATCATCCCACCGCAGAAGAACAGATTTACGTGATTTGCCCGATCCACCTGTAAACACTGTAAGTGCCTGTAAGGGTTGTTCGCTTCTTTTGGGTTTTAACATCAGACGAAAGTCAATGTTAAACAGTTTGTGTGAAGGTGGATGGGAAGTTATTTGACCCGTATAGTCAGCAAGTGCCATAACAAAGGTGTCTGATTGCTGATAAAGCCATTGTAAGTATACTGTTGTTATTGGTAGACAAATACAGACAAAATCCTTCCCTGATAAGGTTAACAGGCGTGATCTAGCTTTAACAATCAGAGAGGCAAACATTTCATGTTGTGTCAAAATAGTTTTTGTAGACTGGTTAGGTAAAAAGATCCATTCAATAATTAACAAGGGGTCTGAGTTCTGAAGGTCCCATTGAAATATCAGGGCATGAGGCTGTCGAGCAGGGTTTGAAATGATCAAGTAAAAAGGTAGTTCAGGAGCCCATCGGTGGGCCTGTCAAGAAGCAATAGCTGAGGCAACCTTTTGTAAACATGTATCTGCTTCAGAGTTAAGATTACGTGGAGAACAAAGATTAGTGTCCCCTTTTAGTAGTTCAAACAGAGGACCCAGGTCTGTATTAGAAATTCCCAATAGTGGTCTAACCCAATTTATTGTTCCCAGTAATTTTTGTGCATCATGCAGGTTTTTACATTGGTATTGATCTGCAATGGTTGAGGAACAATAGTTTGTGCTCTTATTCGCCAGCCCAGATATTTCCAAGGGGGAAACTTCTGGACCTTTTCTGGTGCTATAGAGAGACCTGCCAAATTCACAGCATCTGTGACAAGGGCTACAGCTTTCTCCATGACTTCGTGATGTTGTGCTGCCACTAAAAGGTCATCCATATAATGATACAATAACACAGTAGGCATAGAATTTCGGACAGGACTGAGTATTTTTGCAACATACCATTGACACATTGTAGGGCTATTTTTCATACCTTGTGGCAGTACAACTCACTGATATCTCTGCAACGGAGCTTGCATGTTGATGCTTGGAATTGAAAAGGCAAATTTCGGGGCATCATCTGGATGTAAAGGGATACTGAAAAAACAATCTTTAAGATCTATGACAGTTAGATGCCAATGTTGAGGGATCATAGTCGGGGACGGAAGCCCAGGTTGGAGGGCTCCCATATCTTCCATAGCATCATTAATTTTTCTGAGATCATGGAGCAAGCGCCACTTGCCAGTTTTTGGTTTTTTTTTAATAACAAAAACTGGTGAATTCCATGGGCTAGTAGAAGGTACAATGTGTTGTTGGGACAGTTGTTCTGAGACTAAGTTTTGAAGTACGTGAAATTTTTCCAAAGGAAGGGGCCATTGATCCACCCAAATAGGAGCATCAGTTTTCCAGGTTATTTTTAGGGTGTCACACACTTCAATGGCCCTATCTAAAAATGTGTTTGGATAGACATTCCCCATTGTGACAATACATCACGTCCCCACAAAACCGTAGGGACTGGTAGCACAAAAGGTTTAACAGAAGACACATGTCCCTCTGGTCCTTGAATTCGAATTAGTTCCAAACTCTGACGACTGTTACCGGTCCCCCCTATCCCAGCCAGTGTCTGAGAGACATTAGTCAGTGGCCACTGCGGAGGCCATTTGACTTGAGAAATTACTGTGACATCAGCTCCAGTGTCAATGATTCCATTTAGTGTTATTTGTTGGTCATTGTAAACAAGGGTACACTGATACATAGGTCGCTGTGGAGAAATAGATTGTACCCACAAAATGTGAAGTAACCCTGTGGATCCAAAACCTCCTCTCCTCTGCGGAGGATGATCAGTGATAAGAGAGCTTACCCTTGCCAGAATCAGAATCAATTGCGCTATTCAACTACCCTGAGGTATCGTACAAGGTGGAAATGGAGTCCATGCCATGATTTTGATTTCGTCCACACTGTCAGAGTCAATAACACCTGGTAAAACAAAGAGACCAGACAATGTTGTGGAAGATCTACCAATTAACAGAGCTTGTGTATCGGGGGGTAATGGTCCTTTGACATTTGTTGATAATAAATGAACCGAGGAATCGAGCAGTGTTACTCTGTGTGAGGTTGCCAGGTCCAATCTGGCGCTGCCTGAGGTTGCTGGACAGGGACTTGAGGTGTCGGTGCTTCTCTCCGAGGTTGTTGAAATGTTTGCTGTGGCGCTTGTGTCTGCGCGCGTCGCTGCCCCGCGCTCCGCGGTTGGTTTCCCTGTATCGGTTGTCCCTGGAAGTCATACTTAGATCGACATTGATTAGCATAATGACTCCCTTTCTGACATTTCGGACAAACTCCAGGACCAGGAGGTTGTTGTCTATTCCCTGCAGCCCGAGCAAGACAATTTCTCTTTAAATGACCAGGCTTACCACAACCATAGCAATTCCCCACACCACGCATCGCTGCAAAAGCAGCAGCCATAGCTTCAAACTTATGGTCAACCGTACCGATTCGGTTACATGCTTTCACCATTTCCACCAAAGTGGGGTTTGGTTTGGGAAGAGACTTCAATAACCTTTTACAATCAACATTAGCATTTTCAACAGCTAGTTTTGTTAACAATATATCCCGAGCTTCCACATTATCTACTTGACGTTCCAAAGCCTGTTTTAGTCTATCAATAAACTGCATATAAGGTTCTCGAGACTCCTGAATGATGTTAGTAAAAGCTTTTTGCGGCTTTTGTACGTCAGGAACCTGGAAAAAAGCCTTTTTCGCCTCTTCTTTAATTGCCTCGAGAGCCGCACGGGGGCAGTGTTGAGCCTGCGCTACCGGATCAGCATGTGCACCGGTGCCCGTAAGATGCTCTATTGTCAGTGCAGCTGATGCAGCATCATTATGATTGACATACGTGAGCAGGAGTGCTTGCAGTCCCCCTCTCCAATGCGACTCCCATAACGTGTACTGAGTCGGGGTCAGTAGCAATCGTGCTAAAGATTTCAAATCATGAGGAGTCATGACGTAAGTATCAAACACAGAAGATAACAGACTTATAAAATAGGGAGAAGAAATACCATGTTCCATAACCGTGCGGTGCAGTTCTTTAACAACCGAAAAAGAAAGAGCCTCCCATCGTGCTCCCCCTGCCTGACCCTGAGAATACAAGACCGGAGCAACTATAGTTTTAGCCATTTCTAAATCCCCCTCCTTTAAGGCTTGTTTCTTTATTTTTGCCCACACATCACGCAGATCAGGAGGGTATAAATCAGGTTCTTGTTCAGGGTCTACCGGTCCCGGGTCAAAGGGGTCTTCTTCTGGCGGATACTCCACTGCATTAACACCCAGGGGTTTAGAGCACTGTGATTTAGAGGCTGATAAGGAAAGGGCTATAGGAGCTTGCAACTCCTCCTCCTCTCCTTCCTCTGTCTTTTCTTTTTGTGCTTTCATAGTCTCAAAAATAACTCTCCACGAAGAGAGCAGACGGTGGGACTCAGTATTGCCTTTTGTCGCAGAATCCCACAATTTCACCCCTGTATCGTCCCAAAGTTCCCACGTGAAAATTGTAGTTGCGGTCACTGCAGGCATATTTACTTGCACCCACTTAAGCATTGCTTTAAGGTCATGCCCAGAAATACTTTTCTTATGTTTGTTAAGGAGACCTTTCATAAGCTCATATACGTCTCTTTCTGGGGATGAAACCTGATTCCCCATTACGGATTTCCCACAGCTCACCTCTCAACTCCGGAGGGATTTCTGGCCGGCCGGCTCCTGCTTCCTTTCAGAGGATCATTCAAAGTTCTGTGGGATTCGCTGCATGTCGCTCAGTTAGGCGATTTGAGAGTCCCTCCACGTCAGATCCTTCACCGTATCACGTCGGGGTCACCAATTTGCCGCGAATGAAGAGACGGGACACAGCTTGATGCAAGCAAGTTGTCGGTTTATTAGTGATTTTCTTACAATTATATATGTTTCTACCTTCTACATATTACACGCTGATTGGTTAAATCTTAAGCGTAAAAAACACTGATTGGTTGATATTTAAGGCACACCGTTAGAACAATAAGAACTTATTAGTTTACCTTGACATAGCAACAATTTCTATTCCAAAATTAGGGGGTTTCTTTCTACGCGGCTTTCTTGATTAACAAAGTTACATATCAGCGCTCTCTGTTCCCTTATCTGGCTACTTGTTTCTCTGTCTGTCTGGTTGCCTCCTCAACTGTAACGGCTCAGGGGTCTGCAGTTAGCTTGTTCCTTTGTTCCCAGGGCTTGTGCCCTACAAGTTCTAACAAGTCTCTATTCATCAGGCTGTCAGTACTTGGACTCTTGTCCTTGAGGCCTTGTCCTACAATCTCCCACAGAATGGCCTGGCCTGGCATTATGATCCTCAGTCTCCTTTGGTCTTCAGGAAGCTGATGGTCCTTTCCAAAGAGGTCAACTGTGTGTTGTACAAACTCTGCAAAAAGTATTATTATCTTCAGTAACTGAATCGCCAGACTGCTGCTAGTGGCAGTCATGTTTGGGTGTCTAAGCTCTGTCTCTACACCCTTGTAGCAGCAGAGTGAAAGGTTCTATCTGTTCCTACTCTACTCTCTGACAAATTCCTGAAGACTTTAGCATAAGCAGGTTTTCATCCCATTGGCAGTATCATTTGATTTTAAACATGTTTTCTCTGAATCAGAATTTAGCAGGAGGTTTTCAAACAAACACATAATGAATAATAGATAGATAGAAGGCAGCTTAAGAATTTTAGATAAAATTAAACTAGCAGCTGTTAAATATTGTAGCAGTCATTACATCCAGAAGTCATCTGCCATCTATCCAGGATACTTACACATTTTATGTATAATGGAAATGAGAACTGGTTTAACCTTGTCACAACGTGATCAGTTTGTGTCTCTGATGGCTCAGCATTTGACACCATCTTTCAGCTGTGACATTTGCCTCAATACAATGCAATTAATAAACCAGCAGTGTATAAAGATGTAATTTGCAGCTCAGATGGTAAAAAGTCTTAAAATCTGTAAAGAAACTATGTGACAGATGTATCAGTGGATGCTAAATCCCGAGATTTTCCATTTTTCGGAGCACTGTCATATGTCACGTATTCTTTTTATCCTATCCAACAGCTTGCCAAGTGCCTTTATTCACTGATATAACATAAAGCTAGAAAAAATAACATTATAGACTGTTTTGTTTGTTTATTCAAAAAATATTTGTATATAGATATAAATGTTATATATAAGTAGGTAGGATATAGGTATATTGTTTATATGTATATAAAATATTATGTAGGGACTAAGAATGAAAATAATTCTGGGCACAAGTGACATATTTATCTCCTTGGGATGGGATGGGATCTTGCCCCATCTGTGATGCAGATTGCTGTTAAAGTAATCGGAGAGATTTATATTGAGAGGGAAGCTTGCAGGAAAGTTACACTTCCTTTTTCTGATGTTCGTGGGTATTTAGTCCTTGAGAATGGCATTCTGCCTGACCGCAGAGGAGGCTCTGCAGGGTTCTGCTGTCAGGGAACTGCACCACTGGTGTTCCCAGTACTGACTGGAGAGGCTGCTGCCAGGCCACATTGAAGTACAGCTGACTCAAGGGACTTGGCGTTCAGTAACCCAGTTAACACAGCAGGATCCTGTATGTCGCCTCCTCTCCATCTCCTGCCTGCTTGACCTGCTCTGTGAAATATGTTGCTGCCAGAACTGGCTAATGTTCAGAAGTTCGGTTATTTTGAAATATTTCCTCAGGTTTGTGGTGAGGCTAGTCTCAGCATTTACCTAATGAAAAAAATAGTTAAGAACCTGTGCTTGGAATATTTGTGGTGGGGTAAAGGGGGTGGGCTGGGGTTATAAAATAGAGGAAATTTAAAGCCAATTTTGTGCCATTTGGTCAAGTAAACTTTCTAAATTTTCCATTGTTATTCAGAAAATGCTTGGGAAGGATAAATGGATGAGGTTTCAAGTAATTAAATATCGAACACTTTCACACACTTTTCAGACAGTGAAAAAAACCCCAAATGTATATGTGCTGCAGGGCTTTGATCATGCTAGAGATGTCTGTGGACTTCTTTAGGTAGGTAACAGATGTACAGGGGGCATTAATGCTTGAACAATTGTTTAGACATTTTTACATTGGTTCGCTTAGTTTTTTCCAGGAAGCTTGTTTACGCTTAGTTTTTTCCAGGAAGCTTTAGCAGGCTCAGGCTGCTGCTGCAGTGCATGCTGCAGTGTTGATCCTTACCTACAAGGGGCAGGAACAAAGGGCTCCAGGAGGGCTCTGGTCATGCCTAGCTGTGGTCATAGATGGGTTATTAGCCACCTTTAAATAAAGGTGACAATAGCGTTTGTATTTTTGTTGGGTACAGACAATTAAAATACTGAACAGTAGCATCACTGGTAGAGCAGAGGACTGGGACTATGCCATGAGAATGAACAACCAAGCAGATACAGAGCTTAGAAGGGGCTTACAAGTCAAACCCGAAGGCGGTTCAATGAAACAATTTCCTAGTAAGCAGAAAATGGAAGGTTTTTGTGATGGATGGATATAGCAACCATATTTTGAGCAGACAGAAAGTTGAAATGTTTGGTTTAGGAAAAGATAAATGAAGAGTTTTTGAACAGAACTTTTTTACTGGATTAATATAAAGAAAATATATATATAAGATTAAAATTGAATACATTGAAAGATTTAAACTAAGTAGGAGGGCTTCAGTCTTCAAGCTTCTGCCTCACTGACAGTGTAAGAAATAGAAGCATGGTTACATTAGCTGTCATCACAGAGAGTGAATACTGAGAAATCCAGCAGGAGTGAGAATAACAGAGCAAGTCACGGGATAAATGGACAGCAGAGCACTGGGCTCATGTGGAGGTGGTAGAGGTGGGTGTAAAGCAGAAGGCAAGAACAAGGACAGACAAATCAGACACACAGTCGTGATTTCCGGAGGCAGACTGATACCAAGCAGGGGTGTGATGGGAGTTATCAGAGGTGCAGCAGTCCCACTCTGTTCTTGCACAGGAGGGGAGGATGGAAAGGGGAGGGAATCCACGGTTACCCTGCAGTGAAAAGCTTTCCATAAAGCACCAGGAACCTTTTGTCAATATACTACAGAGGCACTGCTGCAGCAGCCCAGTGTTCCTGGTGCACACAAAACCCAGAGGTGGATGGGGACACTTTTGAAAGACATGCATAAGGTAATATAAGGAAACACAGGGAGAGTGAGCACAGAAACCTGTGTGACCTGCACAGCTGCGAGAGGTCTGGAAGGGAAGATAGGAATTCTGTAACCTCAACAGAATGTTCGTTCTAAGGCAATAGTTGTCTTTTTCCGACTCTTCAGTCCAGAAAACGTATTTCATATAAGTAGCCAGAAGCCAGTCGATTTGTACAACCCAGCAGCCTTGGCCTTTACTTTTTACTGTTTCACAACCTTCTCCCCCACCCCCCTCACCCCGCACCTGGTGCTCATGACGTGATGTCGCATCCCCAGGAGAGTACAACGAGTGAGTTTATCCACTTGCCTTCCTCCGGCTGTCCCGGGAATACAGCTCAGCCCAGAGAGGAGCGGGCTTGAGAAGATCCCTTTAGACAGTGGACCTTCTGCTTGAAAAGGAATGAAAAAGCCAACTCTGAGGAGAGTGGGATGGGGAGCAGCAACGCGCCCCCCCGGGGGTGCATTCCCCAGCGCCGTTTGAGGCCGCTCAGCTCTATAAACGCCATTTGCATCGGGCTGGGATGTAACAAGAGCTGTAAATCACTGACGGCGGAGCGAGCTCCTCCAGGGGCAGACACGGCGGAGCCGAGCCTCCGTGAGCTGTGGCAATGTGTGAACGGTATCTTTTGTTAGGGGGGAGGACTGATGGCAATTAGATGATACTTATCTGGCCCTTTGATGTGTATTTACACATACAACGTTTTCCTCCGGGGCTTGCGGTATAAAGGAGGAGCCGTGCTCCCCGACACCCTCCTTCCCGGCATCTCCGAAGCAAGGCAGGATGACCAAAGCCCCTTTCTCTGTGGAGTGGTTGTCCCAGAGCAGCCAGGCCCTCAAGAGCCCCGCCGAGGGCTCCCCGCACCGAGCATCCCCTGCAGGCCACCGGCCCGGCTCCGGCTCCAGCCCCGGCTTGAGCGAGCGGGACGAGGAGCAGCCCGCCGGGCCGCGGGCCGGGAGGGGCGACAGGAGCGGGGAGCACTTGTCGACCCCCCCCGCTGCAGGTAACCGGGGGCCCGCGGCCGTCGGGACACCCTGCGAGGAGGAGGAGGAGGAGGAGGAGGAGGGCGGAGGCGAGGGCGCGTGTCCCCCGCCACCCTCAGGGCGCCGGTAGACGCACCTGGGCGGTGGCTGCTCGGAGGCGAAGGAGGCGGGCGGGCACCCCCGAGGTTCCCGGCCCCTGGGTGACCCTTCTCTCCCCTTCCCCAGGAGCAGGCGGGCGGCCGTGGGGAGCGGGGCAGTCCCCGCCGGAGGGGGGTCCCGAGTGCTCGAGCCCCGAGGACCCCGGCGGCCGCGGCGGGCGGCGGCTGCGCACGGCCTTCAGCGCCGAGCAGATCAGCACCCTGGAGAGCTCCTTCCAGCGGCAGCAGTACCTGGGGGCCGCCGAGCGCCGCAAGCTGGCGGGCAGGATGCGGCTCTCGGAGGTGCAGGTGAGCGGCGGCGGCGGCGGGGCCCGGGCGCGGGCTGCGGGCTGCGGGCCGCTGTAACCTCCGCTCTTCCCCCCCCAGATCAAGACGTGGTTTCAGAACCGCCGGATGAAGCTCAAGCGGCAGCTGCAGGAGCTGAGGACGGAGCCGTTCTGCAGCCCCCCCCTCCCTTACGGACCTCAGGGCGGTGTTGTGCCCTTGCCGCTCACCTACGTGGCCCGGCCGCCGCCTCTGCCCCGGCAAGGGGCCGCCGCTACGGGCTTCGCCTTGGCGGCGCTGCCGGCGCCCAGCCTGGACCTCAGCAGCGCCTGCAGGGCGCAGCCTGTGGGCTTCTGGGCGGCACCCTGCTTCGTGGGGTACAGGGACCCCAGAGCTTTCTTGCTGGGTGTCTGACCCTCCGATTCGGACTGTGACTCGGGAGGATTTGCACTACTGACGGCTATCTGGGCTGCCCTCGTCCCTAACTGCCCGGCAGAGTCATGATGCAGCACTGAGCAAAATATTTTGCAGAGGCGCACGGGACAATCTGAATCGTGGACTTCAGGCCCCTGCGTTTATAGGCAACTGTGCAAAATAGAAACATGGCGGGGCAAACGCTAATATAAACGGCATCTTTTAATAAATCTAAAGTTTTTCCAGCTTTCATGTGAATTCCTTCCACAAGGATTGCAGAGCTGTTTATCCTGCCCTAACAGGGAGAGCTCCTCTTCCTTGAAGGAAGCGTGGACTTCTTATTCTCTAGATCTGTTCCGGCCCCCTACAGTTTGCTGAGGGCGAGTACAAAAAAGCGTGAATTTCCCCCGTCCTCTAAAGCAGGTATGCAACCGCCTTCAGCTACTTCCTAGGTGGCATTTTCTCTGATGGGACTGTGCTTTTAACCAAATATATGAATACGCCTGTTACTAATACTTAATACCGGGCTTGCTATAGTAGTGGAACGAATGATTTCTGTCGGAGCCCTTCAAATAACATATAGAACGTGATTTTAAGATGTAAAAAGTGACGTTCTAAATAAATATGTATATATATCTTCATGCTTTCATGTGCGGTCTCAGTAGATTAGTAAAGACCTCTTGCCTAAACAGATCTTGGAAAGGATCTACCCTTGAAATTTCTTATCAGCAAAGTAGTATCTTGGCATCTCACATCCATCTAATAGGGTATGAGGGTGGTGATCAAGAGCAATGTGACATTCCAAAGCTGGTTTTCCTAAGTTGCGGTCAAGTGTGTAAACCATTGTGCTATGCACTTTTTTAATTTGAATAATGCTTTAGAAAACTTAAGATCAAAATGGCCTAATTTCAGGCTAGAGAAAGGGCTCTGAGAAATGATCCTTAACTGATGTAAGTTGCCATAAAGCTTTCAAAGTCAATTGTCAACTAACATGAAAAGAGCAATAAAAAGTTCTTTCACTTTAGAGAAGATTTCCGGCACACTTGCAATCTGGGCTCATAGAATGAATGGTCCGAGGGTTCTCTGTCAGTCATCCTTGAACACACCTATTTTTGTTTGTAGCTGGGGGGGCTAAACCTGCCACTTGAGTACACTTGCCCGGTAAAAAGCAACATTACATGTCTCTGAAGGCCTTTGATTTTCTGAGTAGCTGTCACATTTAGAAGTCTCCTTAATTATTTTGTAATCCATGCTGTATTTTTCTAGTCTTTTGAGATACTACTATTTGCTTCCAATTGTACAATTAATGTGGCTTTAATGCAAAAGTTTCAGAAAACTAAGGTCTCAGGTGCTATCAATCTTGCTGAGACCTTTTCAGGAACATGATGCAGTTTGGGATTAAGGACGTTTGTTGACACAAGATAAAAATTCCCATTGCATGGAGGCTTGTTTCTCAAAGTCAGGTCTTAGTAAACAGCTATATTGATTCGAAGGAAAAAAAAGTCTGCAATTCTCTCTGACTCTTTCCAGAGTTATTAAGGAACTGGGATGTTTCCAGAAAGCTCTGTAATGGTTAATGTTTTCTTTACTGCGAACAGCGACATTTTTTAAAATAGAAAAATAGTCAAGGCCCCTAAGTACACAATATACATTACAAAAGAAATTATAAGATGTCTTAAGCGTGAGACTCAATTTGACTATCCCGTTTTCAAGGGGTCAGTGGTTGATCGGTTTGTAGTCTTGTGTGGCCGCAGAGGAGACCCCCACCTCTCCCCCGTACAGAAAGAACAGCAGCAGCCTTTCGCCCTGTTCGAAGACAGAGCCGGCGGCACAGGGGCTGGGGGGGGGGGGGGGGGGGGGGGGGGGGCAGCACCCTCCAAGGGCACCGGGGCTGCCCGCAGCGCTGCAGGAGCGCCCCAGCCCCCGACCAAATGTGGGGAGGGTGAAGCGGAGAGGTGGGGGGCGAGCACCGCCACAGCTGGGCCCGGGGGAGGTGAGAGGGAGATGAAAGGGCTGGGGAGGAGAGGAGGAGAACAAAGTGCTCCCGCCCGCGGAGGGTGACTGCTTCCGTCGGGACAGGGTTTGGGCGGCGGCGGAGCACACCCCCCCACGCACCCCCAGGAGTAACAGAGGAGAGCACCTTATCGGGGTCTCCAAGTGTTCCGGGTGGGCTGAGCCCTGCCCGGGTGGCTGTCCCGGCCTTTCCCGGCCGCCGGGCCGGGCTGACCCGGGCGATGGGAGGGCCCCCAGACTGCACCCTTCGCACCCCCGGTGTCCCTGGAGGTTCCCTCCTGGAGCGGTTCCACCGGTTTCGAGCAAGCCGGAGGCGAGCGGGGCTGCCGGGACAACTTGTAGTGTTGCAATCAGTCACGATGTAAGCCCACAGGGTGTGGGGACCAGACTGGGACAAGCAGAGCTGCGGGGCCGAGCGGCACCGGCCACAGGGAAACTGCGGAGGTGGAGGCTTTGCTTGCGGGGTGCGTGCGTGCGGTTCCCTGCAGCCTTGTTGAGGCAGACTGAGAGGCGCGGGTGGGCTAGCGGGGCGAAGGGGGTCCCCGTCCTTGGGGGTATGAGCTGCAGAGCGGCTGGCTAGGGAGAAGCCAGGTTGTGCTTGAAAAGGTGCTAATCATCACTTAACATAATGACTCCTTGGCCACATGTATACTCAACAAGCATACCGGGTGCCTTGCCGGCGTTCGGGAAGCGCTAGTTTGCAATTACTGTCCCGTTTCCCAACAAGTGCTCAAATGAACGCGAGAGTTGATGCTCACTTGGTGGAGTCCCTAATGGTAGCAGATTCGTCCGAATATCTACATGATAATTCCTCGTCTACCTGCAAAAGCCGGCCTTCTCTAGAAGGTAACAGCTACATTTGAGTGATCTAGAAAACTGTAAGTGAAATAATTTCATTTTTGCTAAAGCGGTCCGATTCTGTTACTAAAACGTGGTTGCAAGTTTTCCCTTTGATTTGGGAGTAGGAAACTAGCGACGTTCCTTCGTGGTTTATTCCTACTTGCCTGAATTTCTCATCTGCTGTGTTTTAACCTCGGCAGCAACGAAGGGCTGCTGCACACCGGCAGCCCCGCCGGAGACCCACGGCCACCCTGCCCTGCCACCGCGCCCGGGGTGGCATCACCCGGCCCCGCGGGTCACCCCCGGGCCGCTCCCCGGCGCGGCTGAGCCCCCTTCCTCTAGCACTCCCCTTTGTGTCTTTAATCGCATCACAATAACCACCTGCACTGGAATGCTCTCCGGCAGGACAAAGCGGCGTCTTGCAAGCCAGCTAAAAATGGGAAAGCAAGCCGAGTCGATTAGCTGGGGAGGAGCAGCTTAATGCTGGTGCGGCGAAACTGGTGGAGCTCCCGGCCGGGCGGCTCTTGAGGAAGAGGCTGTATAACCTGGAAACTAGGCTCCCCGGGGAGGAAAAGGGGGTGGGAGGGGAAAATTGCCACAGCATTAACTTCAAAGGCTTTCTCCCCTGCAGCGTTTGCATGGGGGGGGGAAGCGAGACGGTGGGAGCGGCGCGGTGATGGGTGATGCCGGGGCCGCCCGCCCGCCGAGCGCCTCCTCCCAGTTTGGCGAAAGCGGCCAACAGGGCACTGGGCACAGTGTCGGTGCATCCCCCCCCCCGCAGCTCCCAGACATGGTGGAGCCACTCCAGGGACCTCTTTACAAACCAGGTGAAGTTATTCGGCGCTGTGTGCTAACCGGGAAGAGATCTCGCACTGGCGGGCCATTACTTGTAATTGCTGCCCATTATCTCTTTCTTTGATACGCAATTAGATGACAATTAACTTGATAAATCCCACAGAAGCGTGGGGGAGGAAGAAAGATGTGAGATCTCTTGGTCTCGATGTGTTCCCTGCGTAGACTTTACTACTTTTCTTTCATATTTGTCTCTCAAACTCCCAGGCCTCGACCTAGTGTTATCTTCTAACAGCGTTTGGTAGGGAGCTAATCCCGGCATCTCTTTGGTATTCAAGTAGGTTAAGTACTTTAATTCTTATTTTAGTGCTTGGTTATTCTGCCTGGGCAATTCTGAACAAAGCTGGAGGTGTTAAGTCCTCAGGCAACGTGGCGATGGCGCCCATGGGAATTCAAGTGCTGTTTTGTTTCTTGCTAACTTGCGCTTAACTTATCTAGGGCTTTGTCCATTCGTTGCACAAAAGGCTCAATGAGATTTCCCCGATAAATCGGGTTTTTTTCAACGCAAGGCGAGCGTTCGCTGCCGCAGATCCTGAGCAGGGGTGCCTGGCCTTGCGGCGCGCAAGGGCAGAGGGAGCCGCGCCGCCGGGTGACTCAGTGGCGTTTGTCATTGATCGCCTGCTCGCCCGCATTGTTCCCCTGGGCAAGGGAGCGGCTGGGTGATGGCACTGTTAGTGTTCACCAACACTTCAAACAGAAGAGCATCTATTCCGAAACAATCGATCTCGTTGATGCCTAATTGACCTATCAGGACATCAAAGGAGGCGCTGAATAACCTCGTTAGCATTTCCAAAGGGGAGCGGTGGAGGGTACAAACACTTACCGACAGTCCCGAGGGCAGGGAGCCCAGCCCAGGCTCTGCGGCTAGTTGCTCTCCTGGGTTTTCTATGGTCCCAGCTGGAGCAGGGCAAAATGTCTTGTCTCGCCTGTACTTCCAGCAATATTAACCTCGTGCCCTGCAGTACATCAGCTCACTTGCCTCTGAAGGACGGCTCAGCTGCCCCAGACTCTCCTTCTGTCTATTTGTCCAACTAAACAGGGTGGGTTTGGCTGTTCTTCCCCCGGGGTGTGTGGGGTGGGTGGGAGGTGGCACTGCAGTTGTTCTTACTGCATTCTCTGTCATCCCCACTTTTCTGGTTTTGTCAAGGTAACTTTGAAATACCTGGGCTTTTCAGACAGATAGATGAGATGTGCCTGTGATGGATCCAGTAACTTAGTAGCCCAGCAGGTCCTCGGTCTGGTGACATAGTACATCAGCTCTTAATCCGTGATAAACACCATGCTGGCTTGCTCAGTATACTTTTTTTTTCATGGATTACTTCTTACAAACATAGCTAGTAGAAAGGAAGTTTTGAAACTGAAGATTTGCCCAATTATGCTAGAAAATGTTTTTTCCTGTGCAAGATTGTTCTTCTGGTTTCCAATTTGTGGCCATTTTTTCTTACACTGTCACGCAAAACCAGGTGTGATGGTATGTTGAAGGACTTGGCACACCAACAGCATTCTTGGAGATACAAGTACTTCAGCTTCTAGTAAAGGGGGAGCTTCTAGGAAGTGGTGCAGGAAATGCTGCAGCCTAGATAATGGGCTGAACCTTCCCCCCCCCCCCCCCAAAAAAAAAAAACAAAAAAAAAAAAAAAAAACAAAACAAAAAAGCTCCCCAACAACAAAACCTTAATGTGCTTAGAGTTGCTACAGTCCTGCCTGTTCTCATGGGTTTATACTTTGTGTGTGTGCACAAAGCCCCCAAAGAAACATTCCTATTGTGTACTAGTGAGATAAATCTACCATTTGTCCCTAGAGGTCTTGTAGTTCACATGAAAAGAGTACTTTGTCCTGATGACCTCAGCTGTAATTCTCACATCCTGGCATTAATCACAGCACCTAAATTCAGGGTATAATACAAGTGCACAAGTTATCAGTAAATTTCTTGAAGCAAGCGTGTTTATTGTGGTTGTAAGGCTTACACACAAATGCAGAACAATAAATATTTTGAAATATGATTTGGAGAAATAGGTCCACTATGTTCTTAGTGTAAGTTGTGTTAAAATAAAACCTACTGAACAAAAAAAAGCCAACCATGTATTTTTCAAGATAATACCCAGTATAATAATACAGTATCTGAGTATACAGAATTCTACATGAAAAGACATTAATTTCCCTGAAAACTTAGATTTATTTTGGATCATGGTTATAAATCAATTGAATGATACCAAAAGTGATACAAAAGAATTGCAAGGAAGTAAATTTGTGTCTCCTTGCAAGCACCATATTTCTGCAGGGTGAGGGAAGGATTTAATACAGCTGCAGAGCCTCTTATCCACTCAGGGTCCAGGATCATCAAATTTTTCAAGTTTCTCAAGCTGCCACCTCTTTGTGGTGGGAACCACAACAGCCATGTAACACCTCTTACTCCTTCCCCATCTGTTCCAGGATTTTGTGGTCCACAGATGCAGCTATTTTCATGCGGGGCAGGGGGGAGGACAATTCTAGGGTTGAGTATATGCATCTTACTCAACAGGAAATTCAGATTGGATTCTAATTTTTAAAATAATAATAATAATAATAAAAAGTCAATTTTCATTGACTTTCAGGGAACAGTGGGACAGGTCAGCAGCTTCCCTGCATCCTCAGTCGAATGAGAGGGGAAATGGCAGCAGCTGTTCAGGGGTACCAACAGATCCCCTCTAGAAGACACATAATGTATAAATGCAAATGTGCATGCTGGTCTCTTTGGGCACAGAACTGAATGGTCATTTCATACCTGGTTTAATTTTGGTGGTAGGGATGAAGCATCTCTCTACATGGTAGTTCATAGGTGTCACTGTGTGTCTGGGTGGGAGGAGGGCACAGAGGACCCAGGGCTGCCTGGATTGTCTTAGGTTCCAGCTGTTGGAGAACTGGTGAGGAGGCTGCCCTGGGGTGCTGGGTTGGTGTGTGCTCATCTTAGGAGCTTCTGAATCCTAGTGGTTATCAAGTAGCACCTCCAAATTAGTTTTGGTGAGATAGTCCAGCTCTGCAGATAGTATGCAACGCCTTACAAGGAACAACTTGCTGTGAATGAGTTTATATGTGGTGGAGCCTGAGTTTTTCTGCTTGGATTTGTCCACAGAAGGGGTTGTTCAGAAGTGGATGCTCTGAAATAAGATGGAAATAGTGAGTATAGTGGTGCGTTTGCTCCAGAAAACAAGGGACCATACATAGGTGGAATAGTTCAGAAATGGTTATTAAATCCAGAAATTATTAAAGTTAATATGCAGGTACTTTGCCCCTTTGGGGAGCAGTGAGTGACCTATCCCTGCTTGACTGAAAGGTGCCTAGGAAATGCTATGGGGTTTAAACACACACCTCTTACGGTTGTTTTGGTGGGGTCAGTGGCACTCACAGGTATGTGTTTCTGATCCAGGGAGGGAGTCTGGTCTCCAGATCAGTGTTCAACTGCTTGGGCATTTGCACTGGCTTGCGCCTACCAGCTAAAATGACAGTTTTGTGCCAGCAGCAAGTGAACCTCCATTAGTGGCTGTGCCCAGCACCCCACAAGGAACAGGCCCATCTCTCAATCAGGGCTGTGCTGTGGCAAGTAGGGCCTCTCCCACCCCTGCCCGTAGGGACCGGTGTTGCAAACAAATCTCCAGGAGGAATCCAGCTCCTGGGCTCAGTAAGGTCTGCATTGCTCTAGTGCCTGGGCTTTATCGCTCCCCTGGGGCCAGAGCTGGGATAAGCCGCCGTGGCCTTTGTGGGGGCTGGAGGGGTCGATAACCCCCTGTCCATTCCCATGGCCATGGAATTATGGGAACTCTTGAAACAATGAAAATGGGTAGTACAAATATTAATTTCTCCCCTGATCCTTCATAATAAACTGTGGAGTTCTGAGGGGAGTTGCTTTGATTGGGGTGTTTGACTTATTTTAAGAGTTGGGCTTTTTTTGTGTGGTGGTTTTTCATTTTGTTTTGGTTTTTCTTCAGAGAAAGAAAACTCACATCTACACTGATGCGTGGGAAATTAGGTTATTGTCGTGTCGTTAGAAAGAAACAAGATCCTGCCCCATTAGTCCCGGGTTTATGGTGCCCACACCTTTCAGTTGGCATCCCAGTGGGAACCCAGGGGTGTCTGGTGGAACTGAGGTCCCGTTCGTGCATTCAGAGTTCCAGGGACCGTGATCGCTTCCCCTGGTCTTCAGGAAGTGTCGAGGGTTAGAACGTGTGTTCTCCAAGTACTGCTACTGCCAGCACGGCCATGGTCGGTGCGGTCCTTTTCACTGGGGTGGCTGAAAGCCGGTGTGAGTTGTACACAAGGAAAGCCCAGACAGGGGCTGAGCTGCCGCGATGCCCCTTTCACCAGCCAAGTTTGGCTTGGGGAGGGAGGGGAGCGTCCTGGTGTCCTCCCTGCATTACAAGGGAATCGTCCTTCTTGGGAAGGGATGTGTGGATTGGGATAGTTTGAAGTTGATGAGGTGCGAGCTTCACTGGTGACTTAGTGCTTTGATGGCTGAAGTCTTCGGGAGATGGGTTGCAGTGTCTGGCTAGACGGACGGCGCCAAGTTCAAGCTGAGCGGGTCCGGGGCCCCGCTAACCCCACAGCCCGGCCGCGGTTCCCGGGGCTGAGGGCTCAGCCTTCGGGATAGTGACTCCTTGATAGCGGCCCCCACGGCTCGGCTTTTCCCCGGGAGGCCGCTCTCCCCGGCTTTCCCGAGGTGAAGTGCCCGGCGGCAGGGCTGGCAGGCCCCGCCAGTGCTCCGTTATCCCTCAGCCAGGCATCGCCCCGCGCCCCGACGTGCGGGCCGGGCAGGCCTCGGGTGCGGGCGCAATGCGGGACCCCGCGGCTGAGAAGGGGGTGGGTGAAACCGCGCTGCTATCGGCACCGTGCGTGACTTTAAACGCCCGTTTGCGCGGTCGGGCCTGCTCGTGCCCTGCCCTCCGGGGGACAGGGGCAGGTTTGCACTTCAAGGGGTCTCTCTGGCCCCGCAGACACGCTGGAGCCAGCGGCTGTAGACATTTGCTAGACGTGTGAACTTTCCTCCTCGCTGGGTGCTGTTATCTTTGCTCGATTCCCACTTTGATGTGGGTTCACACTTGCAAACGAGTCCACGCGGGACCGGAGCGCCCATATAAGAGTGGGGCGAGCCCAGCGCTCCCCCAGCTCCTTTCCACCATGAACCAGGCCGAGCTGCCTTTGGCAGAGCCCAAGCCCCACGGGCTCAGGCCCCACATCTGCTGCGCACCCCCTCCCCGCGCCCCCACCTCTCTCCGCAGTGCCCCCCTTCTAGTCAGAGCCGAGCCCCGACGGAGGGGACCGAAGCCGAGCCAGCCCGCGGACAGCGAGCCCTGCGCAGGGGTGCTGGGCCGAGGCAATCCCCAGGAGCCCACTGACCCGTGCCCGCCGGAGCCAGGTGGGTGAGGAGGGGAGAGGGTGGGAGAAGAGGGGAGGGGGCACGGGACGCACACGGGACCTCGACTCCCATCGGGACGAGAGTAGGCGGAGGTACCCCCCAGCCGGGGAAGAGGCCCCATCACCGCCCCTTCCCTCCTCCCTTGCAGCCCCCGACGGCGGCTGGCAGAGCGCTGACGAGTCCTCGGGCTACGAGAGCGAGAGCGCTGGCGGGGAGCCCGCGGCGGCGGCGGCCGGGACCCGGGGGCGGCAGCGGCGGGCGCGGACCGCCTTCACCTCGGAGCAAGTCTGCCGGCTGGAGAAGACCTTCCAGTGCCAGAAGTACCTGGGGGCCTCGGAGCGGAGGAAGCTGGCGTCTGCCTTGCGGCTCTCGGAGATCCAGGTGGGTCCCGGAGGATCCTGCCCGGCCCCGTCGGGCGGGGGCAGCCAGGCTCGGCGGTCCTGCACCGGCTTTCCCTGCGCTGAACAGACGCAGCAGCTCCTGCTGCCTTTCGCGGAGACTGCGGGAAGGGTGGCCAGATCGCTCGGGGATTAACGAGTTAACGCTCCGGGAACTTGGGGGCACTTTCTACTGGGGAGGAGGTATCAAGGTTCCCTTATTTCTTAATGAGGTAAACTGCTTTTCCTGGATGCGTATATACGGTCTTAAAACCATAAAGTAATTAGTCTAAAATCGCTGAACACAGATGCTGTTTCCCTCTACACCCCGCAAGATGCTCTGCCCTCGGTTAACCAGGGCCAAAGCGTCCGTCCAACACTTGTCAGTTCAAGTGAAGCAAAATGGCGAAAGCTGCAGAGACAGCTTGTGTAGTTTGCACGTTGTAAGTCCCTGACTGTCTCCTCCGCCCCACACCTCATTGTTTTTGTTGCCCAGATCAAGACCTGGTTTCAGAACCGGAGGATGAAACTGAAGAGACAGATACAGGACCACCGGTACAGCCTTCTGTCCCCAGCTCCACTCTACAGCCACCCCGTGGGGACCCCACCAGCTCTGCTTCAGGACGGTCTCCAGTGCCCCTTTGCTCTACCGCACCAGAGACTCCTGCCTCTGACCTCGGTGCCTGCTGTGCAGTTCAGCTTCTCCTTTCCCAGATACAATGCATCACAAAGCACCTACCACTTTATGGCAAATCAGCTGCCCTGCTGCCAACATTTTCTTCCTCATCCTTCTTTCCATCCGGTTATTCAGGACAAAACAGACAAGCAATGCCACCCTGTATATGCATTACACTGAAAACACAACGGGGCAGTGTCGTATGCTGTAATGTATGTTGTGCTCAGAATTTCTTGTCTGATTTGAAAGTGCATTTATTATTTTAAGTTAAATGTGAAAAGGATTAATTTTATATTTGTACTAATTGATATTAAAATGTATTGGATGTGATGCCACACAGTAATTTTTTATTTGATAGGCTATACATTTTTAAAGTATCAGTAGTGTACCATCTAAATTCAAAAGGTCATAGACTAAAGGAAGTTGCTCAAAGGGAACTGGAGGGAGAGAAGCAGTAAAAGAAACTTGCTTTTGCCAAATTTCTCATGGTGTAGGCCAAAATTACTAAGTTGAGTCTGAAATGGGCATGTTAAGAAACTGGTTTTCACTGCATATCCCGTTTTTCACATACACACACACACACACACACACACACACACATATATATATAAAATCTGAACAGTTACATGTGCCAACTCTGTAATGGTTGCACTTGTGCAGTATAAATGAGCATGGTCACCTGAACTCTGAACTCCAGGTTTGGGTAATGGGGAAGGATTTAGATGTTTTAACACATTTTACCTGACTTTCCTACACTCATGCTGAGATGTATAGTCTGCCTGGTTTTTTTGGGGGGAGCCTGGACCCTAGCACTGGCATTGCATTGTGGTTTTGGCTGAGTGTATCCTCCAGGAGGAAGGATAATCTGCTGGTGAGTTTTTCTTCTGAATATATTAATTAATTTATTGCTTTGCATTTCCAGTCCCATCTTCCACATGGAAGTATCAGCTGTGTTAATCACAAATATTAAGGCAATGTTTCTTTAACCAGGAATTAAATAGTTCAAACCTTCACTATGGAAATTTCATGTTTTACAATTGCCAAAAGACATACTTTTTAAAAAGCATTTAATAGCATAATTGTGTTTGGTTCATAACAATATCGTCTAAATGGGACTTTAACCTGCAAATTTGACTCTGATTCATCACTAAGTGCCCATGATAATTACATATTTGGAGCTTTTTTTAAGAAATTGAACCCTTTAGAAGAAACATTTAAGGGCAATAGCTCAAGTTGTACTTCAGCAATCCGAAATTTTGTTGTTTTTTCAGTTCTTCCTGGAATCAGTTTTCACTCCAGAAAAAGCTTGGTTAACACTTAATTATTTCCTGGTCTTTACAGAAGTATTTTTAATTCACCTGAAAGGTCTTAATGCATTAGAAACTAATTTGATTGCTGCATTTTAATCTAAATTTCCCTCCTCCACCCTCCAATCCAGTGAGCCATCAAGGGTTTCCAATAGCCTAGGGGCTTCTTACTTGTGAAAGGATGCCTTGGAAGGGGTAAAGGGAATTTTCTGCAATTATGGTGTTCCAAACCAGATGCAGTCTTAACTCCAGGAAGATCCAGGTTGACATGTTGGAAGCAAACTTGCTGGTCATTGGGGGAAGCGGGGGTGGAATTCCAGGCTAAACTGTTCATTAATAGTCATGCTGCATCTTCCCTGCATTACGTAGTTTGTGTTCAAAGCGACTGAGACACACATGTCCCTTCAGCTGCCTAGCTGCATCATCTCTGAGTGCTGTCCTAGTGTGGCACTGAGAGGGTATGTGGTGGTGGAAATTCCTTCAAGTGTCTCCCATCCTGCCCCCAGATAGGAAAGGTAGGGGTGCTTGAGAGCAGGATCAGAGATAACCCCCTGCTATAGCATGCTCAGGGACCTCCTTTTTCCAGAGGTTATAATCGGACAGGAGATGAGACACAGGAGGTGGGAATTTGGATGGAAGTATGTCCTTGTTGTCTACTAAAGGCTGTTTTCAGTGTTGCTCTCCTTAGCCCCGCAACACAACTGTTAATGAGAGGGGAAGGCAAGGCACACCACCAGGCTGTTGCAGGCCCTATTTGCCAACTTTTTTTTCCTCATGAGCAACTTCTACCTAGGTAGAAGGGAATTTTTTTTTTGTGTATTTTGGCTTTTTTTTCCCCTCTCAACAATTGCAAAGTAGTCTAATCATCACCTGGCAAACAGGTTAGGATGGTGAGGAGGAGAGAGGGAGCAACTCCTGCTGTAGTTGCTTTATGGTGATGCAAGATACTTCTTCTCATTATTCCCTAAAGGCTCAACTTTGCCATTTTCCATAAAGCTTGCTTTGGCCTTTTTCAGAACAGCCAAGTGTTCTTGATAGCAAATCTAACAGAATCCTGCAGTTTAAAATTAGTGAGGCTGCCAAGCTGAAACTTTAGAAGAAAAAAAACTGAAATGTTTTCATTTTGAGTGTCCCAGGAGACCTGAACTTGTTAACAACTCCAATGTTTTCATCAGCAGATTTAAATTAGGAGCATGTTTGACATTGGCATCAAAACACATGCTTGCTTGCCAATTAATTCCTTAGCCTCACCTCTCTTTAAATGCATTAATGAAATATGTACATCAACAAACAGGGAGGACTACTTTAGGAATGGTGCAGAATATCCAGATAAAAGACAACTTATTCAGTTTCGTTCATAGGGCTGGCACCTTTGGTACCATTTTATTTTCAATGCTTTTACTGTATTTACAAATTTTTCCTTAAAAACCCCACACCTCGAGTAGAATGTTTTTAAACATGTTGTCTATTACATGATCTAATTACTATGTGAATTGAAGTGTAAACATCACTCCACTTTTTCAGTGGAGATCCCCACATGAGTATAGGCCATTTTCTGAAAAGAAACTTTTGGATAGGAAAGTTTATATAGAAATTTCAATACAGCATAGTGAAGACTGTAGAGTGAAGTTTCAAATCTTCCACTCTCAGTAGTACTTCTTTAAAACATGTGAATTATTTTCTACTTCAACATAAACCCCCAAATTTGAATAAAAAAATTAAAAGTTGATTCATCAATCTATTTAATATAACAAAATAATTTAAATAATTATTCTTAGAGATATTTGGCAGTTCTTATTTAGATTACAGGTAATCTTTGGCATTTTTAACAGGAAAGAAGATATGGCTGGAACCTCAGTCTTTTATGGTCATCGGTTACTCATTGCTGGGATTACAGAAGAGTAAGAAGATAATCCTGGGCTGGGAGGCAACAGTAAAGCTGGACTTGGCAAAACTGGCTGAAGGGACTGAGGTGGAACAGAAGGTAACAACAAGGCAGGGCTTGTCACAGCTGGGTGAAGGAAAGCAGCGGAGGTAGAAGCGACATTGATGTCCATCCCATGAGAATATCTGGATGTAGCAGTATTTGGGCAACAACGATAGGGCAAAAATAAGCCTGAGAAAAGAGCTTCCACCCTTGCATCTTGAGTCTGACGTTTAAACTTCATACGACGATTCTGGAACCAGGTTTTTATCTGAGGATATGGAGGGAGGGAAAAAAAAAAAGTCAAGAACGAATGTACTTGTCCCTTTGGCATATAATAATGCATCCTGAAGTCAGATTTATTATCAGAGTAACATAATATATTAACAGTTGTAAGATTTAGGGCCAATAACATTGATCTATATTCAGCGTAGAGTAGTTATCTTGGCATGAGGAGGGATCAAGCCGTGACAGCTCCGTGCCGGGTGGCAAGGCAATTACTCAGAGACCAGATCTGGACCAGCACTAAGCGCAGTGGGATTGAGGGGCTGGGTAAGGGCACTTCTGTTAGAGAGAAACCCTGCGGTACCGCCGAGCGGGCACACAGTTTTTAGGGAAGCATTAGCCCGCAGGTTGGAATCTGTCCCCGTCCCGCGGCGGCCATGACCCGGCCAGCCGGGCGGAGGCACCGCTCCTCTCCCGCAGCCCGCGGGACTGTGAGGGCCGGAGCGGTGCGGGGCGCGTCCCCCGGCCCGGGCGGGGCAGCGGCGGCCCCGGCCGCGCTCACCTGGCTCTGGGAGAGGTTCAGGGCGGCGGCCAGGCGCTGCTTCTCGCTGGCGCCGATGTAGCGCTGCTCGCGGAAGCTCCGCTCCAGCTCCTGCAGCTGCGCGGACGAGAACTTGGTGCGGGGTCGCCCGGGCGCGGGGCCGCCGCCCGCCTCCGCGTCGCGCCCGGGGCTGCTGCGGTGCGCGGCCTCCCGGTCCCGGCGCGCGGCTGCGAGGACAGGAGGGGGGGGGGGCGGGCGCGCACCTCAGGGCGGTGACGTAGGCAGCGGCCGCACGTGCGGCTGCTCTCCGCCGGCCGCCTCGCGTGCGGCGACCGTTAGCCTAACGGCCGCCACCAACGGTCGCGCCGCCCGCCCGTGAGGAGAGGCGGGACTCACCGCGGTCCGGCGGGCTCTCGGGGCTGCCGGCGTCCCCCGGCGGGGAGCGGGGCCGGCCGGTGCCTGCGGCGCGGCTGCTCTGGGCCAGCCACTCCACTGAGAAGGGCCCCTTCTCCATCCCGCGGCGCTCCCCGCGCACTGAGGCCGCCCCACTCCCGGGGCAAACATTTAAAGCGCCTTCCGCGGTGTGGCTCGGCAAGGCCGCCAAGCATCTAATGATGCCGAGGACAAAGGACCCCATTGAGAGGCGCTTTAATCTCCCCTTTCAGGTGGTTGTTACATCCGCCTAATCTTTACCCGCGGTAGTTAGCAGGACTCAAGGCTACCTGACCTGGCGCCAAGTTCAGCTCTGAGGCGTCTCCTGACCACGTAGCTGCTGCAATGGCATCGTGGCTTGTGCTTGCTGCGCTGCCCGAGCCGGCCCCGGCTCCCGAACCGCGCTGCCATTTCCAATCTTTACCTCCCGGTGTGAAGGACAAGGATTCAGAAGGGGCTGGTAACAAAGGAGGACATAGACAGGCCTCTCCTGTGAGAGTTACACCCCAGTCTGGAGTCCCTCTCGCCAGTTTGATGCAAGGCTTGGAAGAACCCTGTTGCTTTTCTACCAGCAAAGGAGAGTGACTCAAGGTAGGAACAAGTAGCCCTCGAGCTTGCAGACACGTAAAAATCATGGAGAAACACTGGATACTAGTTATCTTCCCAATGTTCCTATGAGTAGCATGCTACTTTTTGTCAAGTCAGGGTTGGGTAGATATTTGGACTAGGAGTTACTTGCAAACGCAGGGTTGAGTATTTCTTGCTGCTGTCTATGAGGCGGAGTGCTGCAGTGAGGACTCTCATCTGCCTCTGAAGTGTGAGGTACAGCTGTTGATTTCAGTTCACACAATATCAGGGTTTTAAAGAAGTCTTCAAGGAGAGAAGGTTTGAAACCAGGTCACAGTGGTGGATTTATTAGGCCATTTGTGGAAAGTAAGCTGGTCAGTTTTGATCTAATAGGTAGTAAAACCAGTTAATTCTTATGATTTTATTTTAGAATAAGGTTAAGCAATGAGCAGGTATGTTTCAGGACATTGGACAGGATAAGAAACACTAAGAAAGTTACTAGTTGGCTTGAATGTCTCTGTTCATGGCTTAAAACATCATCTCCTCTCCCTGCACCCCAAGAAAGAAATGTGTGCATTTCAAAGTAAACAGTCCTGATGTTCTTATAAAGTAGATCAAAGAGGAGGAGTGTAAACTCTGTTCAGAGGCAGCCTGTTCAAGGATGATTCCGATAAGGGTGAGAAAAGAACCACTTTTATGATCTGAAGTGGGCCTGGGATGGCACAGTCCTTATCCTCTGCAAACACAGGCTAACACATTGACAGGTTGTTTTGGTAAATGGCCACTACTGCCTGAGTTTATACAGTCAGAGATAATGAATTAGCTTTCACGCAGAGCTGAACATGTTTGAGACAACATGTTAATTCTTAGACTTCAAAGAACTTCATGTCACCTTTTATGAATGGTGATGTATTTGTAGTGAGATGACAAAAATCAGATAATGCTACCCTTCTATCTCTTTTCCTTCTAAGGTTTTATGTATTTTCTCAGGCAGGAATACTATTTTCTTCCATAAAATGTAGTGGGGTTTCATATGCTCTTTTGTTAAGTGTATCGAAGCAGGATTTAACAAATTTTTAGAAGCTGATTGTGAATATTCTTCCTACATACATCTGCAATTATAAAATCTTTTGTTCTCCTTGTAATAACGGGAAAAAATAACTTAAATATCCATGTAGGCAGTTTGGTACTTTGGAAGTTTTCTTTTTTTTTCTTCTCTTCCCCTTCACCCTCCCCTCCCCCAGCATGAAACTTCTAGGAGGTGACTACATAGTCTTCGAAGTAATGAAATAACTATGCATAGCTGACACGTTTTACTTAAAAGCTTATCTGAATATACTAACAGGGATGGCAGTTGCATTGTCTTCATGTGTTTCTAATTCCACCCACAGCAATCTACAGCTCTTAAAAACAATTAAGATGTAAGGTAGAAGTTACAACTCTTTTTTCCCCCTTAAAAAAAAAAAAAAAAAAAAAAAAGGCAAACCCAGATAACAAACAAACAAACAAAAAAAGCCACAGAGAATTCTGAAGATTCTTCTGCATTTACCAGATGAAATCAATCTGAACAGCCCCCCCCCCCAAAAAAAAACAAACAAACCCAACAGAACCCACCTAAAAACCAAACAAAAAAAAAACCCCAACCCAAACACAAATTCCAAAAAACCAGGAAAGAGACTTGCTAAGTAGTCTGCTCTGACAACAATCAAGGGGTATAGTCTTGAACCCTTAGTATTACGTTATGGAAAAATTGCTAGGAAATAAATCAGTGTTCAGGAAGATTTGTATGAAATGGACCATTACATATATTTTTAAGTTAGCTTGGCTCCTAGTACTACAAACTTGCAAATTAATCCCAGAAAGAATAAAGATTGGACTGGAAAAATGAGTAAGTCATAGGCAATTTCTGAAGAGAATTGTTGTAATATATTTAGTGTTACAGGTAGTATCTAACCAGAAGGATCACTAAGACACCGTTCCTTTATTATATTGTTTCTAGTTGTTAATTACTATTGGGCTTATTTTAGTAGATGAAACTTTTTTTAAGTCCTTCAATCATTGATCATATTATCTGACTAGATTAGAATAATCGATTTTATAGCTTTTTGGAGAAAAGGCTTAATTTCAAAAGACACAGGAGGCCAATACAATATTTTTGTAGTAGAGCAGTCTTTCAGACTGATGCTGTGGTTAGGCTGGTGAGGCTTCCTTTCTACTTTTTTCATGGGACTGAATCACCTGAAAAAGTATTTTTAGAATTTCCCTTTACATCCTCTGAAGTAGTTTGGCTGTGAAATTGTACTTAGGAGGCTGGCTAGGAGTAGGAATTTTCATATTGCTCAGCTCTTTTTGAAAATAAAGTATCTAAAAAAGGGGGGGTGGTGGGGAATCCCATTTACTTTATCTGCTGGTGATAAAAGCTTTCATAATTTGTGTCAGAATTGCTCTGAGAATTTTTACTGCTGAGGATATTTTTGCATGTAATGCAATCACTTTAAAAGCAATGCTAGTAGTTTTAATTTATACTTATAAACAACACAGGCATACCATTAAGGACTTTTGCTGCTTCTTGGGTACAATAAAAAGTATTGGCAACATTTTTGTGTTCGTATAACTGTTAGTAGAAAACCATATGCAGATGTAAAATGAAAGTGGCTCTGGTGCCTGCCCAGGTTTTAAGTATCAGCTCGTTTATTGTAAACAGAGGTAAATGACATAACTCAAGTTCCTGTGTTGGCATGTGACTGCGCTATAAAAGATGTATAGTGTTCTCCTATGTTAGAAACTCATTGTGATTTTCTTTTTTTAAAAAAGCTTTCAGTATTATTTAACATGATCGTTTTCCTGCAAGATCCTTCTGTCATGTTTTCTTCAGTTGATATTTAAACTTCAGTGATTTGGGGTTTTTTGTATTTTGTTCTTTTTGTTGTGTGTGTCCGTGTCCTAATTCATAACAAACTTTAATTTTGCCTGCCAGACCATTGGACCCTGCAATGTTAGAATAAAATTAAACAGGGAGCTCAACAAAACGAGAAGAGGGAGTGTCAGTGACTATGAAGGTGATAAGCACATGGTTTTCATTGTGTTTGAAGTGAACTATATTTTTTTAAATGCTAATGTTCATACGTTGAGTGTTATTATGATGCTTTACCTAAGATACAGAACATGGCTTTAGGCAAAGCCCCCATTCAAAAGACTTTGATGGAGGGATTGTAATGCCATAAGCGACCATCACATGAGAGCAATTACAATGTAAAAGGTAATTGCTGTGTGCTTCTAGTTAGCAATTAACAATCGGCAGGTCCTCTGATGAAACATCCCGTCTTCCACTGATTATTAGCATTTTCTATGAACACGTTGACTACAAAAACAATAATGACCAAAAATCTGAACGTAAATGGTAAGCTAGAGAACTGTAGTGAAGGTGTAACTGACTCACATTTTACTGCTGCGATTTAACGATAACCTTTCCTGACAGAGATCTCAATGACAATGTTTGGTATCACTTATAGCTATGCTTTCTTTTGTCTATTTAAGTCTCTTGTTGAAATTACTTACGGAGTGTCTCGCAGTAGTTAATATGGTTTTAGTCATTGCGTCGGCTGTGAAGATAATCTCCTACAAAGCAACAATTATGATGTTGGTTTGATTGTGGAAAATACTGCATTGAAGCTGTACTAGGATTTGTCACTATGCTAGCAATGAAAGTATCCAAGCAATGAAGAACACTGGAGTCAGGTTAATTCAATCATGTGAACAAATATTGAGGGCATTCATCAGGTAGAAATGAACGTGGTACTTTTTTACCTCATACAACGGACTCATTGCACCTAGCTAAATGAAATGTGTTGAGTAGAACTAACAGCTCTCTGCTGTTGAAGGGAGTTGGTTCACTCCTCCCTCCCTCTTTCTGGACATGTTTTTTCCCACGTGCTCTGAGTTTAGGTAGTCCTCTAATCTGTCAGGGAGTCCATTTAGATTTCTAAATTGGCAGGAAGCAAACGGGGAAAAAAAAAAGCAAATGGCTTTTTAACAGCTAGGAGAGCTAAGCTCACACTGAAAAGTAGGATGAGTTCTGTAACTTGCACTGAGGAATGCTTGGAGCACGGAAAGGAAAAGCAGGATGATTCTTTATAGTAGTAAGTAGTTTTGTTGCTTTATATGAATAAATGCTGGTGTCTTTACAGTCAATGGGCCAGTATAATTGCTCGCTTTCTCCAGATAGACACTAAGGTAAGAACTGAGCAATGTGCAGAGCATATGTAACTTACTAGTAAATAAATCATGATTTGTGGATATGACATTTACTTTCATGGCTTCTTCTTTGCCAGCTTTTCCAGATGTTCTGATTAGATTATTTTGACGCTGTAGTATGTGCTCAGCTCCTTGCTCCAGTACTTTATCGAACTGAATGTTGCCTGTTTGCGCTGCTCAGAGGCGTCTTATGATGGTGCTTCAATGCGCCACCTAGTGGCACTTTGCGGTACTGAGCAGAATCTGCTTCAGTTTGTTAAGTAGTTTATATTTGTGGTTCGGCAGTAGTTGAGTAACAGCTTAATTTGGATAGTGCCTTGTGCTCCACTGAAGGGGTAGTCTGTTGTTGCTTTCAGGCTACCTCTGACAGTGGGTAACGCTTTTCTTCCTTAAAGGATACTGTTAGTAGTGGAAAAAAATACTTGCAATGCAAAACAACACTTTTTTACAATTAAAATTCAGATAGTGCTTAATCTTAATTTAACCCCCTTGACACTTTATAAGACACACAACAAGTAAGAAAAAATGCAAGGACGTTTGTTTAAAAAAACCCTTGATTCATTTCATGGGAAATCTGTCCCTGACAGAAGGAATAAGTTGTTTGATATGTCATTAACCTTCCTTCATTGTAAGATTTTTCCTTTCTCTTTCTCCTTTCCCACTTGATCTATATCTTCCCATGTCTACAGCTGATAAGGCTTTGGTCCTGCAGAATGGAGGAGGAGTCCTGGGGCAGGGGGAACAGGATGTGATGATGGACAGACATGACACAAGTAATAATTTATAGGACTGAGAGAACTGAATTCAGACTGCATTGTAATGCATGTTTTATGAAGTAGTATTAAGATTGCAGGAACAGTTCCACTATGTTTTGACTTTTCAGCTTCTATTAGATCACTTAATATTTACAAAGATTTATTTTTCTTCAGAAACAATAATAAAATAAATCCACAATGTGGATGCGTATCAAGGCTCACTATCAAAAATGGTAAAAGATACATTTTGGTGACAGGAATAAGCACTGTAATCCCAAATTCTGAAGGGGATTGCGCTATAGAAGCAGATGGTTTGCAGAAACAGAAGAGGAAAAAATACCCTAAAGCTCCAAAATTCTTTCCTCCCAGCAGTGACTCTTGCCTTCCCATATGCTTCATAAAGACGCAGTTCTTTTTTCCCTTCATCTGTGCTTTTGCAACTCCCACCTCCTTCGGTGTAACGTGCCGTCCCCGCTGTCGCTCGCTCCCCGCAGCCGCCGCCGGCCGCCCGCCGCGCCAGGCAGTGTCAGCAGGGGGCGCGCCGGGGCTGGCGGCCGGGGAGCGCTGACTGCCGGCCTCGGGGCCGCGTGAGATCCAGCTGATGCGGCTCGGCTTTCGGGGGGGAGACTACACCTAGGGCTTGTTGGAAGCTGGAACAATTTTCATGAGGGGAACAACGGATACACTCTAATACTTCTGTGCTGCTTGTCTAGTCAAAGTATTGAAAGCTGGAAGAATTAGAGCTTAATTAAAAAAAAAAGAATTAAAATAATTGCTGTAGCATTTGTTTGGTATAGTAAAAAAACCCCAAACAGATTAGTCCCAAACTGAGTTATTTTTGGTCGGGTATTGATTCAGGCTTCCCCCCCACCCCCTCTGCGCACACATAGTGTGTAAATTATCATTAAACTGCAGTTCTTCAGTGAAAAAAACCCCAAAGTTAAAAAAGAAAAATATTTGAAGTTGTTTTGGTGTTGTTTTTTTTTTAAAACCTAAACCCAAGAATTTTCCTCTTTCTGGGTATCTTCGGCAAGAGTTAACTGAGAGTCAGAAAACTACCTTCTGCCAAGTCAGGCTAAGCAAGGGGCGACAGGAATGAGTGAGTATTCCTTTTCACTGGAAAATGGTGAGCTGTTTAGTCTGCTCAGTGATCTTCATATAAAAATGCACCTTTCTTGTTCCTATGTATTAATGAAACTGACCTCTTGGCATCTAAAAAAAATAATTATGAAGATACCATGCTGGAACATGAATTTGAAGACTTAGCTTTTGTTTCAGTTAAAAATTAATCTATTTTTTGATGGTATAGTATGTTGCTGCTAACTGTTGGGTTTTCTAGCAAAATACTGTATTTGGATGTACAGACCATGATTCCTTATTGCTTTCCCACTGCCACTTATGCCAGTGCTGACAGGTAGTGTTGCAGATGAATTAAATTTACACATGTCAGTGAGTTTTTGAAAAAGGTGGAGATGAGCGTATTTCCCTCTGGCTAAATCTTGGCTCTCTTCTCTAGGGCAAATCAGTCATGGGTATTTGTGTGTTAGAGAAAGTGAGTATAGAGGAAATGTAAACACTCCCTTCCCTCAGACTGCGATTCCAAACCTGTTCCTAAGCATCCTTCTGACTTCAGCAATTTCTGCTTCTCCTCCTTCATTATATTGGTGCAGCTGGTTTTGCAGCTATAAAATGAATCAGATGAGAGAACTAATTCCACTGGGAGGGTGGGAAGCAGAATTTTTTGTCCACCTTCACCTTTTTTTTTCTCCTAGGCATGTTGGTTCTCTGGTCTAGCTTAAAACTCAGATACAGTGAGGCAAAAGCAGGAATAGGGAGTCATGTAATACTTACATGACCAGCAGGATACTGGTCATGTAATGGACATTGTTACCAAATATGAGTGCACAATTTCTGAAAAAAGACGTTGTTCCAAGAGTCTTGTAAGACTATTGGATAACAGTGATAATGAAAAACTTGCAATTAGAGGGCTTTTTTTTTTTGGTTTGTGTGTTGTTTTTTTTTTTAATATATATTAAAATGCTTCATATGTAAGTGAAACACACAATGTTTATCAGTATCTCCCTACATGTACAATAAAGAAGAGATGATTAAGAAAAACATACTTCTAAGTGGCAAAATACACTAAACAGCTGAAGGTTAGCTTTTCTCTACCAGCTCAAAATTTGACAGGATTAGTTGAGAGTTGTAATTCTGTCAGATCCCAGAGACTTGTTTTGAAGTGGTATTATCAGCACCATTGAATTTCTCTCATAGCAATTCTTCAGAAAATCTAGTTTCTACTTCCACTTGACTGTCTGAACCATTTCTGCTCCTTAAAGAACTGTTCCACAACCTCAAGTGACCTTACCTAATAGCTTACACTGTTGTTGCACTTACCTTTTCAGCTTCTGGTTGTACACTGCTGCTCCTTAACTTGTGCTAGGACTGACGCTTTTTGGATTCCTCTATTAGAGAAGGTCCTATTCACGTGTAACCCACTATCATAACAGAAAACTTTGGTTTTGTTTTAGTTTGTTTTTTTTTAATTGTTGCATTAATAAGTTACAGTCATGTATGGAAGGGTTTGAAAACTACTATAGGCAGTTGTAAGTGATCACAGAATGCAATGCCATAACAAATAGGAAATATTATTTGGCCAGAAATTCTTTCCTGCTTCTCCTAGTGCTGTGGTCTTTATTTGGAGACAGTGGATTAGTTTTATAATATTCACTGCATAAATATATAATATTTTTTTTTTCAGTATAGTTTTTATTAGGTAAATGTATTTATTCTTGGGGGTGCCTTAGAGCATTAAAAAACCCCCAACCAAACAACCAAGAGAAATATTCAGGAGTTACCTGAACTATTTCTTTTGTGTGTTTACCAGATGTCCCTACATGTTGCATGCAACATGGAATAACTCTGTGACAGCTGCAGTATTACACTTTGTTAATATTATAGATTTAGTACTGATGAAATAGTCTTCAGTTTGGGGAGTGTTTTAAGGCTGTTCTGCATTATGAAATATGTTTTTTTGAATTTGAAAAGTTACTCTAAGCAGCTTGAAGTGAAATGATTATTCTAGATGGTTCATGATTTAACCTTTACAGTTTTCTGTGTTGTGTGTTTGGTTTCATCACCTCTGTCACATAATTATTTCCAGTCCAAAACTGGATGGTTTGTGGGTTTTATATGTAGAAGAGATAAACGGCTTATACTCTTGTATGTACAGCAGTGTGCACTTCTCTTTTGGCTACGGAGATTTGTGTGGGGAGATGAATGGACAACAGAGTTAAAATTAGAAGATAACTGTGTTTTTCAGACAAATGCACCTTCACATGGATGTTGCTTTGCTGAAACTGTAGATGCGCAATATAGGTCTCCTATATAACATTCTTGCTCTGAAGGGTAGTATGTGCAACCAAGATTTCTAGATGACATATCTGTCTTTACTGAGTGATTTCTCCTGATATCTGGGACATGCAAGTTTAAATTTTTAATTGAGCTGATAATTTTAATTTATACTTATAATTTTATTTCTATTTATAAATATTTTACAATTTAAATTTTTTCCCAGCTGTGAAGTCATTTGCTTGTACAGCTGACTTCAGAATTGAGACCTCCAGTATTTTAAAGTAGCTTGAAGTATCACATATAAGTAGGAGCTCATATTATAAATTTGTGCTTAAAATATATGCTAATTACCTAGTTCAAAATCAGTGCAACATAGAATTTGAAACAAATTTTGGTTCAGATGAGATACAATAGCAAAAAAAATTTCCAAAAGAGAAAATCTGCTTCCATGACCTGCTAGAGAATACAGAGGAGCAGTTTTGCAGCATGTGGAGTGTGGCATGATTGCACTCCAGTTTTGTGATGTGAAATGTTGGTGTCTGTTGTAATGAAACCAAAGCTTGCCTTTTAGTAATCTTTGGGTTTTTATAGAATGATAATGTTCTACTCGTGTTTCTGCTGATAGAAAGGAAAAGACTCTATCTCTGAGGAGAAAAACTGGTCATGAAATTACTTTAAAACCCTAAGCTAGTGAATTTTACTACTTTTCTTCTTGTATTAGAGCCAGATTTGCAATGCTTTAGAACAATAAATAACCAAAAGTTATCTCCAACTTTGTGCTTCCCTATTTGTGCAACTGGTATAATGTCAGTGTTCATTACTGTCTTGATCCATACCTGACTTAAGCTTTCTTTACTTTAGTAATGGACATTTTGTACTTTTATCTGCAGATAGAGGTAAGTTCACACTTCCCCTCTCCTGTGTCCTGTTTTACCCATCTGCCAACAGTTATATGAGAAATGACAAATAGAATGAACAGTAGGAGTGTATTTGCGAAAAGGAATTTTGTTAAAGGTTTCACTGCTCATTTACGTCAGGTAGTGGTACAAACACTAGTACCACTAGTTTGTTGTTGAACAGCAAAATTTTTAATACTGATTTTTTTTGGTATTGTAATGTTCTTTGCATTCTTTTTCCAGCCCTTCATTTTACTTCATTGAGTATTTACTATTCAATAATGTGGCATGCACCTCTGTATGTTATTTTCACTGTACAGTTTTGTCAGTTCATCTTAGCCCAATGTTTTCAGGAGATGAAAAGGACATTTATAGCTAGGGTTCTGCCTTCCTATTTAAGCCTTATAGAATGGGATTCTCCTGTTCTTACCTCCTAGGTTTATTGCTCTCACTTAAAATAATTATTCTTTTATGATAATTAGTTTGGATCTTACACTGTGCCACAAAGAAAAAGGGAAAAGGTCTATCCGCCTGCACTTTAACCATGTCTTTTACTCTCCCTTCAGTCTTATTCAGGAAGGTGTTTAAGCACAGGGTTGTGTTTGAGAGATTCAGCACAAACGGAATAGAGGCGGAAAAGCCTGCAGGCAGTATGTGCTTCACTATCACTATCCCATCGTTGTCCTATCCCTCCTCCAGATCTGCTAGCTCTGCTCCTAGTATCTGCCTTGGGTTTTTTATTATTTTTATGTCCTATTGTTTCATTACTTTATATATTCGTACAAAGGCTGCTGTCTTGCAGCTAATAAAAAAATGTGGGGTTTGAGAATGTTTAGAGGTATGTTAACGGTTTTTAAAGTTTTGACTTTAGTCCTGAAAGCTGGGATCAGTAACCAGTGGGTACTTTAAGAAGAGTGAGAACTGGATTCACTCTCCTCAAAGGATTTAAAAAATGTTATGTTTTGGGGTTTGGTTTTTTAAAAGCACAAAATACAAATTAATGAGGTGCTTGTTTATTGGTTCATATACCCCCCTCCCCTCACTTTTGTAAATGAGCTGAAATGGTTCCCATATCATAGTGAGTGAATGAAAATACTGTGTTTCTCATATGATTTTAGGTATCTTATCTGATTGTTCTTTCTTTTTTAGAAAACCCACTAATTTTAAATTAAAAGCAAAATCTTTTTGTTAACATTTATGCTGTACTCTCTCAGATCAATCTTGCTACTTGCTTTGCTAATACCATGGCTGATCTTCAGCCTGATATTTTTATTGATTTCACTCCAAGCTCAAACATGTTTTCTTCTTTTTTTGGTAGTAGCTGAGATGACATTATTTTTCCTGTTAGCTTTCAATTTAAACTATGTACTCTGCCTTTAAAAAAAGGGGGGAAAAAAAAAAGCATCAGTTATAGTCTTGTTGCATAGGTCTCTGGGAACTGTTATAGACTTAAGTTATATAAAGGATGTAGTAAAGGTAATATATACACTTTTCTGATACAATTGCAATTTTTCTTTATATTAATGCGAAATCTCTGTGGAATTTGAAGAAATTATAAGTTATGTGAGGGCTTGTCTTGTGTTTTGTTTGTTTTGTTGTTATTTTATATGCCCTTTTCCCCATCTTTATGTGCAGTAATCCTAGGGGTTCCTCTTAATTTTAATGACAGTTATTAGATTCAATATTTTTTTATATTCAAAAAGTCCTTCTGTTCTCTCACAAGTGAATTGAGTACTTTATTGTTTATGTACTTCCATCCCTTTACCACAAGTTTTGATATCAAATCAGTGAATAAAGATTTCAGTGCAATTTTTTTATTGCCTTTTAATTTAGGAAGAAAAGTGATAGGTAGATAGAATAGCCCTCTGACACTTATTTACAGATAAATGAAATGGTAGCTTCTAAAATATTTATTTAGGCTTGAATAATATAGTATTACAATAACCCTGAGTGAAATTATTTGTAATGCACCTAGTTTTGCTTTTTGTAAGTACACAGCTTTACAAGACTTGTTAGAATTTATGATTATGTAACACAAACTTTTGATCTGTGACTGAAACATTAGATTTTTATTTGAGATGCAGTATGTACAGTTACATTGTTCCATAATAGTAATATTTTCCCCCCAGACTTAATGTGATACATTGCTGTTTAGAGTTAATAAAAGTAATTGGACAGAAACATAAAAAAATGTGTTTAATGACCATTTGTTCTACTGAATGAAAAAAGCCAAGAGAACTTCTCTACTTCCACTTCCAAGATACCTGTGGGTAAAAGAAGAAAAAAAAATTAGCATGTTTATTATTTGATTTTCTATTAACTATCATATTTTTATAGGAGAAGAATTTGTAATTCCACACATGTAGGTATCATGTAAAAGGTACTTAGGATCTTAAAGCATCAAGTCCCAAGAATAAATAATACACATACATAGGCCTTAAACACCTGAGTCAACACTGACTGAACTCAGTGAAGACTGATTCCCAGCAACTGTGAGATAGTTCCAAAAAGCTGCATTTTTGCAGGTTGTATTGCTACATTCCCGTTATTTTCAACTGGATGTTTATGGGAATAAGGACTACAGCAGTAGCTTTTTAGCAGTGCATTTATTTCAGGTGGAACATTAAACTAAGCAATGTATTAAACACTGCAGTTGGATAAATGATTATAATATTACTCTTGTGATAAATTAGATTTTTAGCATGAAACCAACATTCAACCATTACATCAGAGTAAATAACACTGGTATATTTTTGTTCATTTTTTGACAGCTAAGTGAGAATTTCATAAATTAACTTTTCATTTCTTCATATACCTGTTTTTGATATAGATTTCTACAGTCACCTTGGCAGTGCTGTTTGAAATGGTGAAGTACCTCAATCGCCCCATTTTCCCATGCTCTATGCCTCTTTAGATCCAATTCTCAAAGAAGTATATGCATAGGAAAAAGGAACAACGAGCCAGATCAAGATCAACTCCACTTGTGGCAAAAGTAAACCTGGAATATAAATATATAGATTAAGGAGAATAAAAATAAATTATATTCTTTACACAGAGCATTTTCTTTTGAACTATAGGGTTGCTAAAAACTAGTGCAGGAACGGAGGTTAAAGTATGAGACAACCAACATTAATGCCTAGGATTCAGCAGAGACTTAACAGTATTTAGTATGTTAAAAATTCATCAGAGCAATCTCATTTTTTGAAATACATAAAAGAAAATGTAGAGTTCTTCTTCAAAAACATGAAGTCATTGCTGTAGAATTGACCTGAAGATTAATTACATTTTGTCAGTAAGAATATCCCGTTTTCAGTATATTGCACAATATCTTGAGGCTTTTTTATTTAAGAGCTGTGAAAATGTGAAAATATCTACTTGAACTACTGAGAGAACTGAGAGAGCAATTCATGAGAGGGGAGAGGAAAGGTTTAGAAGTTAAAAAATACTGTAAAATAATCTTTAGAAAGAGCAGTAAGGCTTACCTGGTTAGCAGTCTGATGCTTAAACTGCACTAACTTGGGTTTCATGAGTATTTATGCTTTGCTCAAGACCTTGAAGAAATATGAACAATACAGCGTAACTGTTTTCATAAGTGATAATCGGTTTGCCCCTTGCCAAGGTCTTTGCTGCACCTGCAGATTGGGTGCACAAGAAACTCTGCTTTGTAAAACTGCTGAAAACATGGAAAGTAACATTCATATGTTGGGGGAGGTAGAAATGAGAGTGCAATGGACAACAGGACTGATAGGAAGCGTGCATTGAGAATCAGAATTTATCATCTGTGTTTTCTTTCACATACGTCAGTGCTGTTTGGAAGATCTGGGAGAGAACTTCTTGTTCCCAAAGCCTGTGCTGTGTTTTCTGTCTAGCTCCCCCCTTTCCCCAGCACGCTTTTTGAGATTCTCTATCAATGTCCTTCACTGCAAATACGACTTTACTGGGGAGATAGCAAGGTCTGTGTACAAGGCTTTCCTCTGCTTATCCAGGCACCAGTGAGTCTCCCTGCTGGATGCCAAGGCTGGGAAACATCTTTCACCATGTTTAATCCTATTTGCTAACAAATTCTTTAACCATTTGCTTTCAAGTTGTTGCCTTTCTTTTAGGGCCTTTATTGTGCTATAACACTTTACCTCCTGTGTAAAGATGATCTATTTTATATATTAGAAGTCTGGAGTGATTGGTTCAAATCAGTTCAGAGAACTACAGTGTCACAAGTAGCCACAATACTAATTGTTACGTGCTGCTGTTTATTTGTAAGTTTGGACACTTCTGAAATCCATTGTGTGCTCTTCCAGTGTGAGCAGATTTGCCAGTTTCCTGAATTTCCTAATTTTCGTTCTGTAACCTCAGTTTCAGTTTGTTCCTTCCTGACTAACAAGCAGTTGTTGCATTCTGAATTGTATACAGTGACTTGGAATAAAAATATTTCTGTTTTTAATTTAGGATGATTCTCTGCTTAGATTCTTACAGAAGATATAAATGATTCTTTCAGTTTTTCTTTCGAGGGTTTTGTGCTTCTGGCCTGAAATCATCCTAGTTGTATCCTGAAGCAAGTATCATATGTTTTGTGATTTATAATATTCAATGCTTACTTCAGGTTTGCTGGGCTTTCTGCCTTCAGTCAGACAGTTATGTCACCTGGAATGAGAAAACTTATCCTACACAAAACCAGAGACTGTTCAGAGTGGTGTGGGACAGCATTTCATATAACAGACATGGTAGAGGACTTGTCAGTTTTGGGTTTGGTGTGTTCTTCTGGTAGAGAGAGAGAGAGGTTTTTTTTACCCTAGGGGATTGAACATTAAATTGCTGGATTAGCAGCTGGAATATAGGCATTGTTTGTGCTTTAGTTTTGAATCCTAGAAAGGCTGTCTAATGCAGGGTGAAAGCATCATCAAACTCAGGAATGTTGCGTTTTGACATTAGATGGTATGTGAAAAGTGTATATATATAAGTACATATATATATACTTTTATATATATATATACACACACACACTTTTCAGTATAGTGTGTGTATATATATATATATGAGTATATATACTCAGAAAAGTGTGTGTATATATATGTAGGTATGGTTAAAGCCTATACCCACAGCAGACCCTCATGATATCTGGAGTAGGGTCTGAGGCTTCTGTCTTTCTGGACAGGAGAGGCTATTTAGCTAAGTGTTCTTACTGAAAGTAGTAAGATTTCTTACTTGTGTGTAAAGGAGCATTCTCTTGATTTTTTGTGGTTTATAATTGGTATTACTTATTTGTAAATTGGGAAAGTACCTGGCACAGCTGACTTGTAATTTATCAGTCTTTTAACAACATAGTCACAGCTGGTTTTGATTTGGATTACAGGATTAAATCTTTATTATATGTTTTATTCAGAAATATATATAGACCAGGCAACTTTGAAATTTTAGAAAAGTAATAATGAAATGAACATACTAGTCAATCTTTTGCTTTTGATGTTGAAAAAAAAAAAAGAGGTGATCTGATCCCTTTTAACCTTGAGGCATGATTTCTGAAATGTACCCCTTTTCAGGCATTCCTCTGAAAGCCACATAAAGTTGGTAACTGGTGTAAAATAACTAGCCTGATATTTTAATGCTTACAAGGATTGAAGTCTCCAGTATTTTATGCATTATATGTATAATTTGGTATCATAAATGTTTATATTTAACAACCTTTTCCTATAAAAAGATCCATGCAAACTTTACTTCATGCATATGTGTAGACCTGTGGATCATGGCTAATAGCTGCTGTTAAAAAAAAAAAAAAAAAAAAAAAGAAGAAAAGAAAAGAAAAAAGCCCCCCAAACCCCCACCAACCCCACAAAGAAAAAGAAACAGTCAAATGAATTATGTAGCACTAATGTATCTTGGAGGATATTTATTGTTTTAACCCCCTCTGAGCAGTTACAATTAGTGAGACTAGAAATCCCAATTATCTTGTAATATATTTTCAAAAGGGCAGGTTATAGTGCTTGTGGAGTTCTGGAACACATTTTTCAACAGCTTACACCAGAATGCTTTCTTAGCTGCTGTCTTAAACAGTGTGAAAGTGATGTTTTGTTTCATTTATGGGCAGCTGTGTGTGTATGTATGTGTGGTTTTGCCAGGATTTTTTTATGGCTATCAAGTTGTTTTTTTGCTTTGGGAATATTTTGACGGTTTTTGTGTATTATGATACATACAGCCTTGTGTAGAACTTTCATTTTTCAATATTTCTGGCTTTGTGAGAGGTTTAAAATAGAACAGAACATACTATTTTGGTTGGAAGGGGCTTACAGCAATCATCTAGTCCAACTGCCTGACTAATTCAAGGCTGATTAAATTCAAGCATGTAACTTGTGGGAGAGAGGTTGAAGCGTATTGGAAAAAGCCTCACTTAAAACACAACGTGAGTGCTTCCCCTAAGAATAAAGGAAGTTCAGAGCTGGGGAGCAGGGTTTTGGTTACAAACTCTTATTGGATATTGCTGAATACTATTTTTATTTTTTTAAAATCAGTGATTTTAAGTTGAATAAGACTGCCTGCAGTGGTATAGATCTATTTGGCTTTAAGTTGCTGCTTACAACCCCCCAAAATAAGTAAGTATTATATTATTAATACCATTCATAACTCACAATGTATTGGAGGTACAATGCCTTGTTAAAGCTGAGGGCTGGGATGAGTTTCTATTTGCTACAGAAACTCTCAGTGGAATGTGCAAGTGAGGGCTGAAGAAAGTGTCTGATGAAAACTTCCTTCATGCTGAATTTTAAGTAAAATGGTAGGATACATGGCACCAAGCAGGCAGAAGACATCTTGCAAAGATTTGCTTTTACATTAAAAAACAAATAGGATAGGAAGAGTTCTGTATTCCAAGGCAGTGGGCTACTAGAATATTTGGCTCATGCATTTTCTATGTATGTGAATTCGGTCCTGTCAATATCCAGCTTCCCTACAAAGCCCAAATACTTGAACCTTGACAGGGAAGGATAAATCAGTTTCTTAAAAACAAACACTCTCCCCCAAAACCCAAACCAATAAACACCCCCAAAATCCTCACCAGCCTAACTCCCCCAAGCCCTTCCCAACCACCCCTCCAACTCGCCGCCCCCCCCCCCCCCTTCAGCTATTATTAAGAGATTATTCATTTAACTTACTGACCTCAAAGAGACAGTATCATGATAATGTTAATAATATCTTTTGAACAGTCTAATGCTGTAAGTAGCTGCAGAGGTGGAAAAGCAGTGACCCCTTGGTTAGTATGTGAACCTTGCTTTTTCTTTTTTATATTTTGCAGTGAACTCGCATGGCATTATATGCGGGACAACGTAGGTTATTTCAGATGTTTGTCAGACCTATTTCTCTTAAGGAGCTCCAAAGATGGGTGATTGTAGGATTGAGAATACCCTCATTAAAATCAGCAATCAACCTTCCTTTTTAGCTTCAGTGTGTGTATACTGGGCAAACATGTCCGAACAGATTCCTACAATGACTCAACACTGGCCTGGATAAATCCGTGTGTTTTTTCCATCTAAACCTCAGTAATTCTATATGGTGTATTTTATGATGTTTTTTAAGTGGAGCTAACAATTTATTTTAATCACTTGAAATTATGTTTTTATGCTTGGTGTTCTTATGGGTATGGGATATAAAGATATTTATATGTCAAGGCAAATGAATCTGAAAAAAGCTATCCCAATGTTCTTGGTGTTATTAATTTATTGATCATTGCCTTTGGGAAGAGGGAGAGTTTGGCATTTGTAAACTGATATTTAAAATCTAATGGCCTAAATAAAGAACATTCTTAATTGTACATAGCTGCCAATCTTTGAGCACTCTGAACAGCCCTTTTCTAATGTTAAAAGCTATTCTAGATTGCTCATCTAAAACACTTGTAACCTGTCTTTCCAGGAATGACTGCTACAGAGAAAATGCAGCCAGAAGGGAAAGCTAACTGGGCTGTAACACACAGTGAGAGAAAGCCCTAGATTTATCTTCCATCAGTTGCGTGATTTATAATGCTTGCATTGCAGCTTTGAAACAAAATAGGTTGGAATGCAATTCATTAGACCTGTATGGCAGTTTGCAAAAGTATGATCAGGTTGGAGGAATAGTTTTAGAAGTTTGAAGATGTAGTAGCAGTTTGAGTGGTTAGCTCAAGATACAATTTACAATCAAACTAAGCCCAAATTTTTAGAATAGTATTTCTCACAGAACTTTGGATATGACAGGGCTGGGCTTTCCTAAGGAATTTCTTATAGATTTTAAATGTAGAAATGGTATTTGTTAGACCTTCTACTATAGCATCTGAATTAAAATGGGAATGTTCATTCATAATTGCACATTCTGTGGAATGTCTGAAAGCAGGAAGATCAGAAATAAACCCCTGATTTTTATGTAAGCTACTCTTTATATTCTAAACACAGACTGAAGATGAATGTTAATTGGAATGGGATCTGACAGCCTACTGTGGTGGCTTTCACAGTTGAACACATACATACACTTGTATATTTGGTTTCTTCTTTCCTTTGTCTTAAGTTCCATACTGTTAAAAAAAGTTTATTTTCTTGGACCAGTGGAGCTTTTCTAATTAGCAACATGGTGATCAGAGGTACAATTTCAGACAGTTGACATTTAAGGATGTTTAGTATCCACAATGAATTTGACATTATTGATAAATCTGTGGTTGGTGCATGTATGTTTGGATAGGTATATATGTATGATTTCAATTGGTTTCTGTCTTTATGTTAATTAAAATGCACATTTTGAAGACAGCTTTAAAAACATTCTGAAGGATTGTTGCTGCTATATTCTAAAAGTGCTTTGAGTTATAGTGGCCTAAGTTGGGATTTTTTAGGACTAATGTATAATGTGATGAAGGCATCTGATGACTTTTCATGCTCTAAGAAATAGTTTGATTTCTATTTTCACTTTCTGTGAGTGCCTAAGAGAGAAACACTCCTTCTCAACTGTTAGATACAGCTTTAGTGTTTCTTAATGTGTTGCCCTATAGAAAGTAAAATATCCAATACCATGTATAGAAACATTTAGAAGTGGGTTGTGTCCTTTTTGCCTTCCCCTTTCCTACTGTATAAAACAAGAGCTGGTGTGGTTTTTTTGCTTTCAAGGCTGTCCATACACAATCAATACCTGTATCAGTCTCATTTCATTCACTACCGAGAAGCAGTGCCTCTGATTAACAGGGATGACAATGTTCATTGTTACTTTTTCAAAGAAAAATCTTTGGCTTTCTGTTTACTCTGCAACATGGCTTTGCTTATACGTGTACAAAGCTTTTTGATTAGCTTTCTAGAAATCTGTTAAAATTCATCTTTTGCCATGGTACCTACAAGAACTACCTTGATAGCTAGGTTGCTTTGGAGCTGATCATATTGCTCATCATGCTGACTAATTTGTCAGCACTAACTTGTGAGACTAATTGTCTCATTGTTTTCACCTACTCCCTGACTTATATTTTGTACTTAGCTGTACAGAGCAAGAGCTATATTTTTTAATTCTGTAATGAGCTTAATAGGATCCATTTGGGGTCTTTCTCTCTAATGATGAACTCCTTTCAATGAAACTATAGCCCTGCATTTTCCTGGGTGTTTGACTACACAAAAATCAACACGCAGCTTCTTAATAGCTAGTCAGGGGAGCTGCCAAGGGCTTTACAGACCAAACTGCTGTATTTAAATTATGCCCCAGTCAGGTTATAAGTTTTTAGTTTATTCTGTAACATAACATACTTACCTGAACAAACATGTAATAAAATTACTATTATTTGTAGTATTTGAGGTAAACCTTATAATGGAAAACATAACTAAAAAATACTGGTGTACATATTATTTATATGTAATGTTAGGCTGCTTTGAAAGTTTCAAGAAGTAATGTTCTAACTAGGTTCACGGTTTTTTTTAAAGAACATAAATTATTTCACTGCTCAGTGCCTAAGGTCTTAGGTATTTAACTAAAAGTAGGACCTTGCAAGTTAATTTCAGGAAAATATACTGAATGCATAAAACCAAATGGTGAGTGATCCTTGCAAAAAAACTTTCATTTATATAAAGTCCATTTATATAAACATTGTATAAATAAGAAAGAATGACCATTCTTGTTTGCGAATGTCAAGTTCTAATTGTGTAACAAGATGCATTATTCTATTAATCTGTTGGGTTTTTTTAAACTAAATTGTCTTAAAATTAAGATCCATGAACTGTGGCCAGGTAATTGAAACATAAATATAAAAAAATATGCTATTGACGTGAATGGCAATGGTGAAAGATGTTGGAAAGAAAGCTTGCACATTTTGTCTCTGAAAGAATGAGGTTGACAAGTATCTTAACTACTAAAAGAATGCAAGATACAGTAGTTGGCCTTCAAAACTGTTTTTCTGGGTCGCCGAGCAGGGTGAACAAAGTTGATTGCATGCAAACTGCAGAAATCAGCTTATGAAACTAAACTGGAATAAACTCATATTCAGAGACCTGATTCAGTGTTTACTGAAGTCAGTAAAAGATTCTCAGTGAAAACTCTGGACTTTAGAGAAGCCTTAATATCTTCATCATTTTTTTCCATCTTGTCTGAATAATATATGAAGTGCCAATATTTGACAAATCAAAGCTGAAACGCAGCTTAACTGTACAGATGCATCAGAAATTCAGCACAACGAATAGAATTATTTGGTTTTCTTAAACTACATATTAGCTGATACAAGCATTTTTCAATACCCAAAGAAAAGTTTTTCTGGCCCTCAATTGCCCACTGATGCAGTTCTTAAGGAGGAAAGGCTCTCATTCTTTAAATATTTTATTTGGGATCAATCTTCTTTTTTCTTTAAGTGTGACCTTTACTTTTTTTTTTCTTCCTCCTCCCTAAATACTGTTAACTCATGCTTAGCTGTGTGTTCGTGTGGGTGATCTGTTGGTAGAATTTAAATGTACACAGTTGTACCTTTCAGTTGTGTGGTGCAGAGCTGTCTTCAACTGCAGGTTGCTCTGGGCTACCAGGGTACCAGCCCAGCTTTCTTAAAGGGAAAATAAAAATAATTGGTTTCAATTTTGTACATTAGAGCAGGCTAAATTTGAACTGTTGCTAAAGTGCTGATGGCAGCCACTCTCGCCCTTGCAAGTGGTATCAACTAAAATGTTATGCTCCATTATTCATATGTTTAACGATCCCCATCTCAAGTGTGTGATAAAGGTAGCAGGATGTTTTTGTATGCAGGCATCTTCCCCAGAGTATCAGTGAGGAAACAGGCTAAACAGCTCAGTAGCTGACAATTCCCTTGCGTCCTTAGTAGGACAAACAATTCGTTCCACAGTTCCCTGGAAAAAATATTATGACTGGGGGGATAAGCTGCCCCAAGCCTCTGTATCTCTACCAAACACGTACAGTGGAATCAATGCTCTATAAAATGGCTTTGCATTACTAGCTTCTTATATCTGAGCTACATTTTCCTGTACAGCCTGAGTGGATGACTCAAATTAATTCAGCAATTTAGGTATACTCTTACATAATTTTCATTTTAAGTCCCTGCAGACTCATTGACTTCAAGGAAAAAAAAAAGTTATGTTTCAAGTTGAGCATTGATAGAAGTATTTGAACCACAGGTATGTCATATTTCATTAGAAAGGAGCATGTGTGGATAGCTTAAAAAAATCTTCTCAGTTTGTCCTTGTTTGCAGGTGACTTTGCTATCTTCACTGTGCTTCATTGGTGCACTAATTGAAGTACTAATGAAATCAGTATAATACTGTGGAATCCAGCATGTTCAAAGTTAAATCTCACTACTCATGTTCATGGAAATCCAGTGGAAGTTCTTGGTGGAAGCAAATCCTTAACTGTGTCAGTTATAAACCTTTCTAAAGGTTCTGTTTCTTGACATCAGCTAGGACAATCTTAACGGTTCGCTATTACCTTTCTTTCTGAATCCCAGCCACATGCTCCTGCTGCTTCATCTGTGCTGGCTCTGGCTTTTGGTGTACGTCTCCATAACCTAGGTCAACTCACTAGTTTGTTTTCAATGAAAGATTAATTTAACAAAAAAAGTAGCTTTCAGCCAGATTAGCAAGGTATAAGGAAAAAGAAGGGGAAATAAGGATTCCACATTTCAGTAAAACCAAGATTGGCTGGGCTGACTGCAGAACCACCTTCAAATTATAGTTAGAATAATAGTAAACTTTCTCTGTCTTGTCCTGGGATGGTGTAAGAGAGTGCAGTCTCCACAGACTGGATTTTGTCTCTATTCCAAATGGAAAGTAAGTAGATAATGTTTGCTAAGCAGCATAGTGAAATCAAAACCTTTGTTATTATTTTATTTCTCTATTGTTGTTGCAGCTCTATGCCAGTCTGTCAGCTGAAGGCCTTTTGTTAATATATAAAACATTAGCAAGTGTGGATCAGTGTCATTGTCATTTGTTTGCTTGAGTGTTTATTACAAGTAATACAATAGTTCCATATAGATTACACATTATTATTGTCATTGGATAAAATAAAAAATTAATATCAGATACATGTGGATAAAACCCTATATGTTAATAAAATGTGAGGATTTATTTCATCTGTAAATATGTGGACTGACTCCCAAGATTTGGAGTACTTCAAGCATTTTCCTGAGTGCTTAGGAAATGGTGGTAGTGCATCTGAACAATGTTAGCCTCAAATGCAAAGTAACACACCTTCTGTGGACCAGATCTTCAGTGGCTGTAAATAAGTAAAGGTATGTGGGCTGAAATTATGTTGATTTACAGCAGCAGACCCACAGGATTTTGTGCTGTACATTGAACAAAAGTTCATTTTTTAGTATTTAGGAGCTTGTTCAAACTTGAAAGATGTGCGTTAATAAAAGAGACTTCTGAACATGTTACATCTACTTACTACATCTGTTGTTACATCTAGTCTTTGGCTTAAGTATGAAACTATAAATTTTGTCAATAACTAAGCTGCCTGTGTCCAAAGGCACCAAACCCCCAAATTAAAAATATTTGCATGCTTATACTTAGAAGAATGGTTTTATTTCAGTAGAATTACTGATGTTAAGTAATGTGAGGAATGGAACACTTTCTTGTGGATATGATCTGAAAAATAAAAATTTAAGGCATATACAGTTAATTTATATTTTATTGTTTGACATTGTGACTTTTTTTTTTCCAGTGTGTTATACAGCCACAGGGGCAAATACTTTTTTCATCAGGTTCACTCGAATCCTCTTCAATTATAATTACTCTGAAATAGAAATGTAAAAATATAGGAGCTTGCTCTACAATGTTGTCACTGAAGGTATACAACATTCTCAGCAATCTCACTAACAAGAAACATCCTATGTTTTTTCTACATCCTTTGAAGTATCAGTATTACCTTTAGAAATATAACAGACAGACAAATTCAAACAGTGGCCTTGGCAAACGATGAGAACTTCATTTAGCCCTGGTACAAGTTACTGATATCAAAAAAGCTGGGAAAGAAATTAGCAAGGAGACAGAATTATCTTCTTACCCTGCCAGAGGGAGTAACAGCAAAATTAACCTTGAAAACTGTTTGGAGAGCATTCTTGTGAAAACAGTATGAGACAATGTTAAAGTTAGGGATATGGAAAGGTCAACAATTTTTAACTGATTACAGGCAGTTACATTTTATTTACTGTGTTTTTAAAGTAATGTTACAGCAGACCTATTTGTGCTAAGATTTTTGAGTTCAAATACAGTATATTCTTATTTTCTGTAGCCTGATAGATTTCTTCAAATATTATATTGTTCATACCTTTTCTTAAAAGCAAGGTCTCGTTCAGGTATCCAATTTGAACGTCAAAAATACAGCACCGCAAAATTAGTTAGATTTAAAATTCTTGCTCTTGCCTCGGGCTCAGTTTCAGATAGTCTGCAAGATTAAAAAAATTAAGTGGAGTATGAATAAAAATCAGATTTGTTTGATATATTTGAGAATCTTTTTTTCTACTTGTAGTTTTTCAGCAGGTTGCTGTCAACCATGCATTCCATATGCTATGGTTAGAATTTATATTTCAGGACATGAGAATTTGTTAATATAATTTTTAGGTCAGTGGGGCATACTAACTTGACCATATTTGCTGTAGACTGCTTGCTAATATTTGGTGGTTGTGACAAAGTCTTCTTGTCTGTTTTCTAAGAATACCTTTATTTTTTTTTTTTAATTTATGTTCCTTCAGAAATAGTATGTCCTAGGGTATAATATTGGTGCCTTCATTATATATTTTGAGATCTTCATTTAAATATGGTTATGGGATAATCGATACATAGTGTTAAGGGATAATTGTTATATGAAAACCAAACCTAAAAAGATCCATGAAACATTGCATTTCTGTTTTCAAAATAGAGAATTTTGACAAGTACCAGTCAAACGTGAACTAAACTTGGCCATCTAAATAGTTCTGCAGGAGCTATTTTGACCCTGTAGCAGAAATTCAGCAGAATGACTATGGGCCATGTTTTCTGTGATTGTGTTTATTCTGTGTTTCAGAGCCATTTAAACATTGTGTTCAGTTTATTAACATATGTTGTGTGTAGAAGTTTGAATATATTCTATTCTGGAACAATACTATTCTTAAAAGTCAACATTTTTGTTTAAATTGAAGTTATTAAAAAATACTAAGTGTTTCTAGGCTTGCAGAAGCCGTAGAGAGAAACTGCTGTCTTGTATTGCACTAAAAACATGTTCTATAGTTGGTCTCTTTTCTTTGGGGAGTCTTTAAAGGAAATAATACTTAATGAATTACAGTGTGCTATTTTTCTCTGCTGCATGGGAGATGGAATCTCCTTTGAAGTTTGAAAACTCCTATCTGGCAATTTGATGCTGGTGGACAGTTTTGCCATTCTGATGAAAAATAAACTTCTCCTGGTGCATTCCAGCACTTAATGAAACAAAGGCATCTTAGTACAGAATGGGCAATTAGAAAGAGAGAAAAGTACAATGTAATGAACACATGAAAATGACTGGATTTTACATTTAGCCGAGGGCATAGTGGCTTAGGTAGTAGTTACTTTTTATCACCGTGAAAAGGACTGAGATGTGAAGTTAAAGAAGGAGAATTATCATTAGTAACTGTATGAGAATAAATGCGTTTTGGAAGGATTTTAACTTTCCTGAAGCTTTTAGATATATATTCTGTCCCTTTGTAGCAGTGTGATCAACTGCAGTGGCATAAGGTCCAAATTTTACTTAGGTTTTCAAGATTTACAGAAAGAAGAATTAGAGAAAATTATATTCCCATTTAAATATTTCCCTCCCTTTTAATGAGAGAGCAATATGATGATTTGGTCTTTTGACAAGACAGAAAGCTGGCTTCATACATCTGTAAGTTTGATGACTTTATACAGGCTATGTGAAAGTTGTTATATACTAAGGACAGAAACGGATGGACATCAGAAAAAAAGTTTTTATGGCTCTATTGAAGTAAAAAATACATTTTTCTGCTAGATGAAACTAGGCCAGGATTTCGCTACAGATGTCTACATGGGTTTGTTCAGATCTGTTTTTATTCTCTTTCATGCTCCTGAACATGAGGGTCTCCTGACACTTCGGTAGCTGTACAGACAGATAATATTTTTTTAAATTTTGCTTTGAGGGATTCCCATAGTAGTACTGGGCAACGGCTGGCTGTGCCAAAAGATTCATTCAGTGCAGGACTGCACAATGGTCTATTCTTCTATCATCAGTTGAATTGTGACAGACTTCTTCCTCTTCTTAGCAGAGTTGTGAGCTCCTAAGACAGAGAAAGAAAACAAGCAAACTATTTCAGTTTGCGAACAAATGTAATCCATATCTGGCAGTATCTGTGGCTGGGAATATCTCTAAGCAGCCTCTGTACCGTCTGCACAACTTTTTTTTCCCAGAGACTGATAAACAGCAAAGAGAAAAATATTTCCTTTTTGTGCAGTAAGCATTCACAAAGTTGTTCCAAATCTTAGCTCTTTATGCCAAGTTCTGAAGTATGTTAGGTGATCTGTGAGTCTCACAAACAAATTGCAAGAATGTCTAACACTATTTTGACTAATAAAATTAAACCATTTAAAATACTTTTCTGAATAGAAGATTTTTTCGGTTTCACTGTGCAGAGTTAAAGGACCTCCAATATTTTATCTTTTTTACTTCTTTTACCAAAGTTTTCACTGAGTTTATTTTGAAAAGGCTTATTCACAAAAATGAATAAAAATAACAGTTTGAAGCTTGCCAGATATATATATATATGTATATGAACCAGAGCTTTGATAACACTGACTTTTTCTTTGTGGTGAAAAGTTTTTTTTTTTTTTTGTGGAAAGGACTTTTTAGATGGAAAAACATTCTCATAAGGAATTTATTAATAATATCAAAAGCTATTTATGTTAAGCCCTTACCCCCAAAATATTGAAAAAGGCTTCTCAAATCAGGCTTAGAAATACACAAGTGAAATACAAGACTACACAAAAATGACCAGAATTACTGTCTTAATATTATTCTTTCAAATAGGAATATCAGCACTTTCATTTTTCAATTTACAGCCAGAAAATGCATCTTATCAGACAACATAGTGAAAGGATTTGTATCTTGTTAGAATGAATTACCTCTGAATGATGTAAAGCCTTCAAAAATAAAAACTTCTTGGAACTATTGTTTTTCTCCATGATTTAAGATCTAGCTTAATTCTATTTTGATTCTCCGTCCCTTGTTATAATTACACTAGAACGTGCTCTGAAACTTAAAATGTATGATTTTGTTTTGATGCAAAACATTGTAAATGAGCTGAAATTCATGGAACTCAGGGTGACAGGAAGCCTTAGGAGGTTTAATATGAGGTGACCACTTAACAGACTATTATCTTGTACCCAGTCACCTTTGCTATTGAGCCTAGTAATTTTGTTTTAACATTGTCTTTCCAAAGGCTACCTAATTTTGACTGAAATACCTAAAGATGGGATCCTTTTTCAGTAATCACCCCCCTTTAAGATCTTGATTTGCATTTCCCTTTTTTCAGCTTCTCATTAGTGGTTCTTTTTGGGCTGTTCCTTAGGTATTAGAGAATTCTCTGTCTAATATTTTCTCTTCATGAAGATACTTTGTATTGCTCTGTGATGAAGCTCAAACAGCTCCTCTGCAGCTAAGTTAGAGCAAAAAGGCAGACATGCATTCACTGAGAGCTGCAAAGTTAGAAATGCAAACCAGTATCAATATAGATTTCCAAACTTTTCAGTATAAAATGCTTTTTTCTCTTTTCACAGTATATTGCTTTTTATCAAAAGCACAAGGATTTCAGTATTTCATTCCTTGAAATAATTAAAAGTTCCATTGTCTATTTCTGATAATTGTCTTATGTAATGTATTTTTTAAATAAAAACGAAATTGTGAATTCAGAGATGATTAAGGAATTAATTCTGAATATTCATTTCTTTTAACTACTGCCCAGAAGAGTGAAATGGACAATTATGGAATGTGATATGATAATTTAGGTGGGAAACTATTTAAATATATATTGAGTAGTCTCAGAGTGCCTTGGTCTTTATTTTTATTTGGGCCTCAACCTGGTTTCCAGTACTGAGAAGGAGCATTTGTGTGTGGCTAGAAACAAGGGTAGCTATTTCATCATTCGAGTGTTCTAAGATCAAATGGATCTTGATCCTACCAGTTCGTTTAATAATTTCTTTCAGATGCACTCTGCCAGATGATGTTGCTGAATGAAATAATTAAGACTTGCTGTTTTCAGCCTTGTTTTGTTTAGATGTAAAGCCATCTGAATTTAAAGAGAAAACTGCCTTATTGGTGTTAACTGAACTAGCAGCTGTCCAGAATTTCTCAGCTCAGCTCACCTCTCATCAAGAAGGAGTAGGTCAGAGAGGAGGAAAAAACCCCCAAACTACCAAACAACTTTTTGGGTAACCTGGTTTTGAGGAATAAAGGCAAAGAAGTGATCAGTATTTCAAAGAGTATTTACAAGGGACTGCTTTCTCTTGTTGTATCCCTCATGGCCATTTTAAGAGAGGAAGAGGCTGCTCTGCAGAAAGTATATCAACTGTTCAATGTATTTCATTTTTTCTTTTTGCCAGATATCAGACTTTAGGATCTTTTCTATACTAAAATTCAGCATAGTTCTTTAGTGTTATTACTGCCCAACAGTGTCTGACAGTAAAATAGTTTAGTCATCCTCTTTCAGGACAGATTTGCACTAACGTTGGAGCAGGCTGCCCAGAGAACTTGTGCAGTCTCTGTCCTTGGGGGTTTTCAATATCTAAATGGATAAAGCCCCAAATAATTTAATCTGATCTCAAAGCTGGCCCTGCTTTGAGCAGGAAGCTGCACCTACAGACCTCCTTGCTACATCTGTTCCACCTGAAAGTTGATCTTTGTGGGAGTGGTGGTAGTTGATCCATTTTATATGATAGGGCTGTAACACTGAGCTGTATCTGTGGGAGAAAAGGGGTGCATCTCGAGATCGTTTCACCACAGTGATCACACCTGAGTTAGCCTAATCATTTTCAACAGACCAGTGAGAAATTATAAGCGTTCGAAGGAGAGTGAATTCTGAATTTTTAGAGACGGTCGCTGCAGAGCTGATGGTTTTGATGGGCTGGTTCAATAGCTGATTGCTGCATGTGCTGAACTTTGTCAAACTGCATCCCTAATCGTGCTGGCTCAAAACTTTCCCTGAGTATTACAATTAGCAAAATAAAAAAAGCAAGTGTCACTTGCCCTGCCTTTTATTTTTGAGCACGTTTCTTCTAAACCAGAACAAAAGTCGCAACACTTAAACTTTTATCTCTTTGCAACTGTTATATACAAGTTTGCTTAAAACCCACTCAGATTTATAACAACAACAACAAAAAGATTCCTTACACCTTGTATTATTACTTTTTAAATACATGAAGATAAGTAGCCAACTGTGATAAGGTAAAATTATTACTGTGATTGTGTTTTTAATTCATTTTTATCAAAGGATACAAAGACTGTGATTATAGTGGGTATGTTATTGCTGAATTCTATAGACTTATTGGTGGTTGTTTTAGAATTTTTGGCATATTGTCTTTACAGGGCTTAGAGTTATAACAGATTTGCCTTTATTACAGCAAATAAATCAATTTAAGATTATAATATTTTGAAACTTGACATTTAGCTCAGTCTTGTTTTTTCAATTAATGACAATATGGTAATCTTTTTCAGCAAAATTTCTTCAGTTATTATTAGAATGTAATAATTCTACAGGCTGCTGAAGTCTGCTACTGAGGAATTCAAACTGTAAGCCTCAGATAGTTTCCCATTTCCAGTAAAGATTAGTATTGTAGGCTAAATACCGGCCAAATACTCCCCACTTACCTTCTAGTTGTCCTTTTACCAAATGATGCCCCAGTTCTATCTGCTAGTCACTCTGTTCTGTTATCACTGACATGTCATTAATTCAAGAAAAATTGGTGTACAAAACTTTGATGAAAGGGAAATGGAACGAAAAGTGAGAATAGTGTATGGAAATATTTTTTGATTTCTTTTTGGGGTGGGGGAAAGAATTTTCTGAGTTTGAGGGAGACTAAAATTTAGTGGCAAACTAAGCCAGTATGGTTTCTGTGGACTAGCCTGGCTTCTTCAAACACCTTGATTAAAAATTCCTGCTCTCTTACTACGTCAGTTTCAGCATGTCTTGTTTTACTTGTGGGGTTTTTTGTTTGTTTGGTTTTGGTTTTGTTTGTTTGTTTGTTTAAGCACACTAACCCAGTAAAATATGTCAGTGACAGTGAAAAAATGAATGTCTCTTACTCATGGTAGTACGCTTCTTGGAAAAGCACCAGAACTGGGGCATAGGAGGGAGCAAGATCATATATATGGCTTGGAAGTGGAGCTAAATCTCAGCAATGAGCAGGATTTGGAGGCACAGTTTGAGGATAAAGTTACACTTCATGACTGATGTAATGCTCTTGTGAGAATAGGTAAATTCTTCCTCAACTTCCTAGCTGCATGATCCCACCTTCTCCCTCACACCATCTCTAGCACTTAACTGATTGCGTGATAAATTGAAGTCTTTAAATCGTAGACAAACTATTCATTCTCCTTTCTTTGTTAGGTTAATTTTCTTCTGGTTCAACAAATTGAATTGACTCAATGCAGGGTGTCATGTGTGGAAAAGCCAGCACAAGCAGAATGTGAAAGGAGAAAAAACGGTGCATACAGTCAGAAGCAGGAGGAACAAGATCCCCCCCTTTTGGTAGTGACAAACTAGTTAATTAATTCAAGACCGTCCAGCTTAATCTCATGCTGTTATTTTTTAAAACAGCCCAGCAGTTGTTTTAATAATAATAATAATAATAATAATTCTTCCTATTTATTATCTTTATTTCATTTCAAAGTTAAATACTGAATGTTCCTTTTTCCTGCACCAGTTCTGGGTAACATATTAATTAGAAAGCACCAGATCCCCTTTGCTAGGTCTGGCAAGTTACAGCGTTTGACAAGAAAAATTCTCAGCATAAGCATGATTTCCACTTTCTGTCCTTCTTTGATTTCTGATGCTAGCAGATGGGTTATTCAAAAGATAATTCGAAATGCACGCTTTTCTATCACGTGAAGCCATCTCTTGCTTTAGAAATGACATTTAACTCACTGGCTTACAAAATAGCATAACTTAGAATTGCTAGTGGTCCATCAACATAGTTACTTTTACAGTGATCCAGTGAATGCAAGGAGTCATAGATGTGGTAAACAGTATAATCTGTGCATTTAATTAACAAAACTGAGACCTCTCTGATTTCAGAAGTAGCATTTTCTTCCAGTTTACTTGAGTGATTGGAAATAGGTGTTTTGAATGTCTGACTGTAATATGGCAGAGTGTATATTTATTAATAGTATCTAAATCTGAAGAGATTCCAGGAAAAATGGAAATCCACTGTACAGAATACTATGTCTGACATGCATTTTCTTCTTTCTAATTTGCATAGTTAATACTATCAGAGGTGCGTTTGCCTGGTTGTATTGTTACAATGAGATTTAGCTAGGACCAAAAAGCTGGAAAACTAAGAATGAAGCTGTCTGGGATTTTGGAGCTGATTCAAATTAAGCAAGCTAGAACTGAGACTGCCTCTATATGTGACAATAGGATTATCTTTGTGCTAAATTATCAGTCTTTATTTTGTACAAAGGGTTAAGTCCAAACTCAGAATTAAATGTGTCTGTTTTAACATTGAGAACTGGAAATACAGGAAGACATTTGGTATATTTATTCAAACAGAATATTCATCAGCTCATGATGATAATGATAGTCAAAGTGCTTAATATACAAGTTTCTGCTAGAATGACCCAAGCATTACTTAAAGAATGTCAACATGCTACAGAATGTGTGCTTAACATACACAGGCTAAATACTCTGCTTAACTGATTCTGATGGGAATGGTTCTTCAAGAAAGTGCAAATATAATCTATTCTGTGGCCATATTATTCAGTTTGCCATATCACAGACTTTGAAGCGGGTCACACAGATTTTGTTCAGCTGAGCTGAAGAAAGACTCGCAGAAAGGTTTTTCTGTTACAGAGCTAGGGGAGATACTAAGGAGAGACATCCAAACGAATGTAAAAATGTACCCTAGGGGCCTCTAGCAGCACTTGGAGAAACATAAAGATCAAACTGTGAAGAAAACGTTAATAGAGCTCACTGTGACTGAACCCTCAGTGCTTGGGCTGTGATCCAGGCACCTGCGATAAGCTATGTGAAAGTCTGAACTGTCCCATGGCAGGATGGTGTGGGAAGGCTTTTCATGTGCAATTCAATTAACAATCGAAACCAAATTTGAATATAATTGATGTCATAATGTCAAATCTGAGATTCTTAGGTATTGACTTTGTTTTGCTGGGGTTTGTGTTGCTACATTCAATGCATAAATCTATTTAAACTCAAGAGCACTATGAATTGGATGGCAATGCAGGGAAGTGAGATAATTGATCCAAAAAATAATTTAAATGCACGTATCTACAGAAAACTGCAAAGTAGTTTGCTACTTAGGAAGTAAAACCAGATAATTATAAACCCCCATCTTTTCATAATGAATTAATTTTCCAATTTGAGCTCTAGCAAATTCTTTAGAAAGATTAATCTTGATCTAAATATATAAAATCACTGACACATATAATAGTTCCTAGTAGGCAATTTACCTTCATGATTAAGATTGTGTGCTTTATTCTTGTTTGAACTTCAGCCTCCAGTAATATCCTAGGAGTCAGTTTTCACTTTTGTGTTTTCTCGCTTCAAGGTCTCATGTTAGGTAGGTAGGAGATTTGGGAAGTGATTACATTTCAAACAAAGGTGGGACACTTTCTGCTCACTGAAAAGAGGAAGAGATTTGCTCCCTTCACTTGACCATAATTATTTTCATAATTTATATTAATATAACTAATTATGAATAATTTACTAACAACCACTGCAGTCATAAATAACATGGCCTATTCAAGGGAAACTCGCCAGAAGAGAAAGAGCTGAATACATTATAAACTACTATAAGTCTGAATGGTTTTCTTTTTAGGCAAGTATCTGGGTCTTCAAGTACATGCTTATAGGGAAGATGGGAAAAATACTAATTTTCAAACCTGAATGATACATAATTGGATACCGTTATGGGACATCATATTAGCAAGTAAATGAAATGTATATTTTGGAATATTTCCTGCACCTCTCCAAATACATCTGATGCAATATAATTTCTAAATGGAAAGTTTTGAAGATTGTAAATTACATCACTAGGTGGCAGTAATAGGCAAGTGAAATGAAATAGCCATCTAAAGCTTCTCAGGGTTTTATTTTCAATTCCATCTCTTAATATTGAAATATTTTGCTATGTCCAAATCCAGGTCATATAAAAATTATAATCATTCATAGGTCTGTTAACAGGATATAAGGTATTACAAAAGGACGTTTGCAATGCTTTCTAGGGCCTTGAGGATCCTGTTTGAACCTTCAAGTTGTTCTGGTTTGGTTTTTTTTTTTGTTTTGTTTTAAAAAAGTAAACAGCCAGGAATTTAGGTGCCCAATGTCCAAAGTGGCTGTTTCTGATATAGTAAGACTCATAGCCTAGAAGACAGGAAGTGAAATAGTGAATATAAACTCTTACAAGCAGGAGGCAGTTGCTGTTTCAGAATCCTATTGGATAATATGTAAATTGAAACATCTAAAATAGTGTCCAATTGTAAAAAATAAGCTTAAAACAAGAGAAGTGTAGAAAAAGCATTGGTGGCACGAAGGAAACATACAGTAATTATAAAATCAAGATAGTTACTTAAGACGTTAGCTGATGTCTTTAGTCATTACTTTTCTCTGTATTTATTAGGGAATGTGTATTATGTCACCACTGTGACATGGCACATGTATGCCATATAGCCACTAGAAAAGGAAAATACTCCATCACAAATGTGCTGTATAGCTCCTTTGTGACACTGGACAAGGAGAAATTGGCCATAACTTCCTAGCAGAGTTCCCTTGGTTTCGATAAACCACTGGTTGCAAGTAGTTGCAGAAGTGTAGTCAGTACCTCAAAGGAAGTGGTTATCCCCTCTACTTAGCAGAGCACATCTAGAATAGTGCATCCAGTTTTTGGTCCCCCAGTACAAGAAAAACATTGATTAACTGGAGCAAGTTCAGTGGATGGTCACTAGGATGGTCAGAAATGGGCTGGAGCTCGTTCCCTATGAGGACAGGCTGAGGGAACTCGGCTTCTTCACTTTAGAGAAGGCTTCATGAGGCCCTAACAGCAGCTTTGCAGTACAAGTTTACCAGGCTGGATCCGGGCCCTTCACAGTGGTCCACTGGAGGTGGATGAGAAACAATGGACATAAAGAAGAGAGGTTCTGACCGTGAAGACTGTTAAGCGTTGTGAGACTGTGCAGCTTCACCCTTGGAGGCTTTAACAGCCCAGATGGATAAAGCCCTGAGTAACTGGTCTGAGAGCCTCAGCTGTTCAAAGCTTACCTTGCTTTGGACTGGAGGTTAGTCTGGTGACCTCCTGAGAAGCTTTCCGATCTAAATTACCCTATAATCTGATAGCCAGACAGATGCACGTTTATGAACATGGAAGGAAACAAGAGAAGGCACACTGCCACACTGTGGCGATAAGCTGAATAGCAGATGACATTTTAAATAGGATATATAAAATAGTTCAATAGCTATTGGAACTGAATATTATTAAAAATTTGCCATTCTTTATTTGTTTATATGTTTCCAATCTCAATACACTAAATGCTATCCCATACACGTTCTGGGTCTCTTTACTAATGTTCCTTGATCTTTTCTGCTCTCTTTTTGTTCTCCATTAAACACCCCCTCAAAAAGCTTTCCTTATCTTCCCTACTTTGTCAACTACACTCATTTATCTTCCAATGAGAAGATGGTATCACCTGCACATGAAAATGGAAAAGCTACATATCTTTATTTGGAAAGAAAAAAATTTTAGATTATTTTAGCTGTTCTGAGGCAGCCATGAAGATACTGACTCTAAATCAACATCCTCATTTGTAACAAACTTTTAATTAGACAGCCTACAGACTGGAGAATTTTTAAAGTAAACTCGGTTTCATCTCTTCCTTTCCAGTCTCCTATAGAATAGATCCGTGCGCTCAGCCACAGGCAGCATCTCACTTTTTGTGTTATTACAATGAACTCACGCTGACGTAGCACCCTTTCTGCCCAGATCTCAGGTGCTATGCACAGTATCTTTCGGTGTGTGAGAGATGAAATAATATTACCACTACCCTTTCAATATATACTTTAACAGCAGTAAAGATTAGGTAAGACTCAGCTTTGGTCTTTTTTTCTTGTATCTGAATAGTGCTTTCTTCACAAACAGCAATTTGAAAGGAACCAATCAGCCTGAGTACAGGTAGCAAAATCAGCCCTTGAACTTAAAAGGATGACTCCCTTGTTGCCTCCAATGACTTCACCAGGAACAGATAAGTAAGAGCTGTTGTAACAGCCAAGTAAGACGGGGCTCAGTTTTATCCCAAGTAAACCTAGAATCAACAGACAAATTCTGGGCTTTCCTCTGTGCTTTCTGTTAACAACATACAGAAAGCTGAGAGATATACTGTTGGTTTTTTTCCCCCTCCTTCTTAAAAGAAGTCAGAAATACACTTACTAATTCTGCTGAAAACGTCCTACTGATTTTAAACTAAATTTCAGATTGTTCTACTGTTGTTCTTTGCTTGAATAAATTGAGGGGGAGGGCACAAGAACTGTTGATAATTACATTCATCAGTTTAATTGTTCTCATTCTGAGAATTTTGTGATCAAACCAGATAGGTCTTTTGTATGTTATGTACCTGTTTAAAAATTATTATGGACAGGAAAGTCAAAGAACGCATGCTTCATGGCATATAGAAGAATATTTAGACCATCTGAGTAGCTATCCCATTCAAATAATGCAATATTTCTGACTCAGAAGAAAATTTAGTTGGATTTTGCTCCCTAAACGTGCTTTACAGTAATGTTATAGTGTACCAAGTTTTTCTGTTTACCATAAAGTCTTCAGAAAATTAAGCTAATATTTTTTTAAATACTTCTGTTGTTAAATGTCTGCCTTATGTACATTCCTAGATTCAAACTGAACTTCTTGTGAAGAGCTGAGCTCAGGCAATGAACCTGCTTTCACAAGAGCATAGTGACCTTAACACAAATGAGAGTGCAGCAAAGCCAGCCAAACAGCAGAAAGGCACTCTGCCAAGTTTAGGTAAGAAGGCTCTACACAGATATTCCTCCCTTCCCTCTATAAAAAAACGTATGTAATTGCCAGCACTGAATCTAGCAGCAGGAAGTAAAATTTCACAGAATTTCAAAATGCAACTTGATTAGCCTTTCAATGTTAAAATTAAAGCTGAGAGAGCTCAGGAAGATCTGCCAGCTCAGCAGACTCCTACGTTGGTTTGCTTAAAAAAAAATAAAAAAAATTTGCTATTCCTTTTGCTATCATTAAGGTGAACTTAGTAAAAACAATGAAAAAACAGAACAAATTTAGGATAGTTTGAGGTCCCTATAAGTTAGAACAGCAAGAGATTAGTAAGAATAAAAAACAGGCTAGAAGGGGAGGTTAATTTGGTTTTTGTATTTAACACGTGTAGGCAAAACTCTTCTTACACAACAAGCTGGATGTCTGAGCCCCAGGATCTGTGCTGTAATTCTGATTTGCATTGACACTGCACTTCACTTTGAGGAGGAGATAATTTTGTTTATATTTAAATACTATGAACTGGTTTTATGTTGAAATATTATAATCTTGCCATGCTCTGTCACCAGAGGGTCTTCATTTATTTTGCTTTTTACCACAATCCTTCTTGTAAATTTTAAGGTTCATACTTAAAGATGAATAGTCTGTTTCATGTCTAGTCTAATTTGAGTTATATGTTGCACTATCTATTGCTTTCCCATGAGAGTATTGTGAAGAGTTTTGCGCTATTTATTCAACTATTGAATTCCTCGTTGGCATGGGTCTGATACTTCAAGCTGTAATTAGTAAGACGAAGCCAGTCTGTGTTACCTCTTATGTAGAAATTATCAGTGCAGATGTGTAATGTAGAAAAGATTATGACATGGTATATTTTCGTCAATATTTTCACTATCAACACTGCGTGAGTGGTTCTAGTCCCTGACCTATTCCTATGATACACTTGTATTTGCCAGAGATGGACAGTGTATACACTGTCGGTATATATCGTCCAGAGAGAGAAAAAAGTATCTTTTGTAGGGTCTTTTATTATCTTTATGCTAGAGGTTATTTGTATGCTGTATTAATTAGAAAAACTGAAACTTGTTTTACTGTAAGCACTGACTCTTGAACCTAAAGTAACAGAGAAAAACCAGTAGCTAACACATAGTCAGAAGAAAAATTTCATGTTGAGACTTCACTTTTTATATCCATTGATTACTGGGTTTTTTTCATTGCTTCAAGACCCAAACCCCTGAAGCAATGAACTTCAGGGTTCAAAAGACATGGGTTATCTAAGATTGCTGGGTGCTGGATTTCAGGGTAGAAGACTCATCCCTTCCTCCAGAGGAGTTTCCTGGATACAATCACATCTTTTACAGTCATATAAAAGACAAACTGAAACTGCAAGTAAACAAAAATGGCCATTCAAAATATAAGTTTCATTTCTAGTAGAACTGGACTGTACTCCTGTCTCAGTCCTGTACAGCATGCAATTTGTGATAAACGGCGGGGAAGCAGCTGAGAGACTAAAATCTCCCCACCCATTGCCACTCAACTGCAACCATTCAGAGACATACATACATAACCGAGATACCAATTGTTGTAACCTTCCTATTTAATTTCCTTTTTTCTCCTCAGTCGTTTCTGGTATTGTTTAACCAGTCAATTCTCACTTATATTTTGGTCCAAGCCAGAGAAGTCAGCCTGTGAAGTAGCCTCCTTGGAATTTGCCTGCTGGGGTTCATAGTCTGCTTGCAGCAAATTTGCATGACAACTTTTTTTCTAGGGACTTTACTTTTTCTTCTGGTACTTTAAAGAAGGCCAAAAAAATTCAGAAGCCTTGTGCCAGTTTAGTCTTCCCAGCAGAAAGCTTCCGTATTCCCTGCAAATATTGGTGACTGGATGTTCCTGTAACATGAACTTCCTCTTGCTGTCACCTTCATTCATTGGCCGTGCACCTCATTTTCCTGGCCCAGGAAATGGGTTGCAGAAAGAAATCTTTACACACTGGATGCTAGCCTCCTGCACTGCCTGTCATCTCACTGAGGGAACCGGGATGGAAAGAACGTATCCCATGGTGATAATAAAGGAAACTGAGACTTGCAAGTGGGGAGGGGTAGGAGTTTGGCTTGAGCTGAGCCTGGTGAAGGGGGAAGAAAGATGTTTCCGTAAGTGTTTGTTTAATTACTTATGTTTTCTTTTTCCCAATACCTGAATCAGCGATTAGAAGTTTGTGTTAATTTGCAATAAATTAAGTAAAAATTAATTCCCTGAGTGTCAAGCCTGCTTTGCCTGTGACAGTTTTTAATTTATTCAGATCTGGAGGCAGAGTCTACAAGGACACTTGGTCTTATAAGTTCCACTGTACTTAGGTTTTACTGCCTAGTTTGCCTGGGATATCCCAGTGGCACAGAGTTGGAGACAGCTGGGAACAGCTATTTCTGGACACTTATCTGGGAATAACTTCTATCTAGTTTACATCCCTGGGCCAACCCAAACCTCTGTCCTTTTGCCAGGTGACAGAACTAAGAGTTTCAAATATCTTCATGTGTACTTAGTTGTACTCTTAGGAATTGCCTCAGATGAACTTTTATTCTATAAGTGTATTCTGAAATTTTAATAGCCAGACAATAATTTTCTGCCTTGAATCCTAATTCTCTGCTGGTTTGCACCTCGTGTATTAATTTGCACATATGCAGAGCGAAATTAGGTGTTAAATGAAACCCATCCAGTTTGGTAACAAATTGCATACCCTTTGAACAGGTGTAAATTATTGTGATGAAATGTAAAGGAGTAGGGAATTGAACCTTTTGTGGCAAAATGAAGTGTCCGATTCCCATCATGTGGAAAATATAAAAAATTTTTTGCCTGTCTTTATTAAAACATCTATGCATATCATCAGATGATACCAGCCAATAATCAACATTGAAGGCTTGCAATTGTAACCTTTTTTTTTTGACGATATTAACAACCAGCACAGTAATAGTTCTTCAAAGAAAATATTTTCATTTAAATAACAACAGTTCAGAGTAAGCACCAAAATTTTTGTCAAAATAGCTTTTTTCTAAGATAACAACCATTGATTATTAAGAGGGAGTGGTATCCTATGGCTGCCAAAACTAATATTGACTGTATTCTGATGAGTAAATTGCACTAAACCCCAATTCTTTTATGTAGTGTTTTTAATGTAACATTTAATATCAGTTTAGAAATCAATATTTAGTGAAAATAAGTATTCACAGGATCACAGAAATATTGGTTGGAAGAACCTTTTGGGAGTCATCTAGTCCTACCTCCTGCTCAAAACCAGATTGTTGTCAACACTAGGTAGTCAGCTATGGCTTCTTAATGCAAAAAGAAGGTATACAGGAAGAGGAAAGAAGAATAGGTGCCAAAGGAAGATTCTATAAAAGCATATAAAATTCTTAGGGATGAGATCTCTAAGGCCAAGCTTAGCTGGAGCTAAAACTAGGTAAGGACATAATGAGTAGCCATAAGTGATGTTACCAGTATGCCAGTAACGAAGGGAAAATGTAGGTCTGACAATGAAAGGATCTAATTCTGTATTCTGTTTCTAAAGCTTTTAATTTGCCTGCAGTTGACTAAGCAACAGCATAGGCGTTCTTGGTAGCTGGAATCACGATGCAGGATTGCATTAATAAGTCAAATACAACTATATGATTTTATCTAGCTGTTTTACAGCCTGCTTTTGGTTTGCAATATCAAGTTCTGTGTATGTCAGTAGGACACAAAATGGATTGAGAAAATTTTCCTTTTCCCTATTCCTCCTTTGTGACCAATTATACCTCAAGTTATAGTAGCACTCTACATCAGAGAGGAAAAAGTCGTTTGTTATCATCGTGGGCAGGCATTGCAGTTCTGAAACATGTATGTTTCCTGCTAATACTGGCTATAGCTCATGAAACTTCAACTGAGCCAGGTACAGCTAGGTCAGTGGAACTATCTGAATTTCCATCAGGTAAGGATCTGACCCTTAAAAAAATAAACCTAAAACCAGCCTCAAGTTGCTAGGTAATAATGCATTCACAGATTTTTATTTAGACTTCCATGAATTTTTTCATTAAAAAAATCAAATCAAAATAAAGTAATTCTGATGCTTACAAAGTACTTAGCATTCGATATAATTGCTTCAGTAACTTATTTTTTCCCTATTATCTCAACTTCTTTAATTCATTTCTTCTTGTCTGCCAGTAAAGGTCCTTCCCCATCCTTAAAAAGGAAGATATACAAACATCCTGTTGGTACTCAGACCATGTTCTCTTTCTCAGTGTTTTCTATGCCAAAAGAAAATGAGGAAGCAAATTCTTTTGGAATTTGGAAAGAAAGCATTTCTCTCTGGCATTATGCTGAATGCTCCACTTCAATCCCTTTGTTCCTTTGCCTCTATCTGGAAAAGTTCAAATTTCCCAATGATGTCAGTATTGGTAAACAGTAAATTATTGTTAAAAAGGAAACCCAACAGAGATTGTTAAGTAGCCACAGTTGTTTTTTTCTTGTGAAATTGTTTCCATTGTTATAGCTCAAGCCTATAGGAAATGACTTTCAGTAGGTTTTGTGCACACACATGCTCTCTCTGACATCCATACATCATTAGCCTTAATTTAGAGAAAAAACCTGGAAACTTTGAAAAATAAAATAGGGAAATTGGAACATGCATCTCATAACAATAACAGGTTTTCTAATTGATTATATCTGTCCTTTATTAAGAAATAATGCTCTGTCTATCTTTTAGGTTTTGTGGTGTGACACTCTGATGTTTATTGCTATTTATTGAGTACTTTTGGAAGTAATGTGCATGAAGTGTGTCAGATGAGTGTCCCATGTTTCCGTTCTCTGACAGTGTTGTACAGACAGTGACTTAATGATGTCAGTTCAACACTTAATTCTGTATTATTTTCAGTCGATGACTAAAACAGGAGCATGATTTCTTATCTGTGCATCATGACGATCAAATGTACTTTCAAAGCTTACAGTTCACTCTTTAGTTTGTCCTAGAAGTGAAAGGCCAAAAAAAATCTGAACAAAGAAAAGCAAAGTCATTAGGAACAAACACTATTTTGATCTTGCAGTGAGAAAAGAACATTATTTGGTAGAGCTGCCAAAGGTGGACGTAAAAAGGAAATACCACTAGAAGCCAACTGAACTATTTCAGCTAAATACTTGGCCAGTTACTTTTAAGACTAAGCTGCTAGTAATAGTTTGAAGTCTTCAAAGCAATAATGGCTTGAACCTTACAGATGCTTGAATGTGCAGTGCTTTACTAAAAGGAAGTATTTTAAAAATTAAAAAATAAAGAATTAAAAATGTTAGGACCGCAAATCTATTCCTGTTAAAACTTGTGTATTTTGCTGTGACTTTCAGTGAAAACAGAATCAAGCTTTTATGTTGCCTCTGGTGACTTCAAAGTTGCTAGTACTGTAACACTGGTTAACTTAATCCTGATAATGCCTGCAACCCTACTGCTTATACTGTTCTAAAGCTACTTTCAATATGAATAAATGATTGGAGAAAAAAAAAAAAAAAGAGTAGTTATTTAGAGGACAAATACGTTAAAAAACATATTATACCCAGTACTATAAAATCACAGATGAAATACAGCAGGTTTTCTGTCTGTCATCTAGAAGTTTATTAGTTCCAGAGTTTGCCATGACTAAGAGCTGTCATTCCTTATCAAGTCCAGCTCTGAAACCCCAAACCCCAGACAAGACAAGGTGACTTTCTTGTTAGAAAAGTCCCTGAGGGTGTTTGGGTGATTATCAGACTCTGAAGGGCAGCCTAGTTCTTGATGAGTAGCTTTCTTAAGGCCTGCTTTTCTAGGAATTAGCAGAGATCTGCTTACTGAGGGCTTCACAGCAGATAAAAACATCTTTCCAGGAGCCAGTTAGAGCTTTTAAATAAAAACATGACAACACGACTTAGAGGAATTTTGGCAGAACTCGACAGCTTTGTGTCATTTGAGTATTTGAATAAAGGTATTAGCTGATGTGCAAGCAGAGTAGAAACTGCTGCCAAGACAAGGTTTGGACAAATCTCCTGTAGGTGTATTTTGCAAGGTGTCTTCAGAGCAGGTAACCTTTTCAAGTACATTTAGACTGGGCGAAAAGGAAAGAACAAAAAGATTTTGCCTTCAATATTTATATAGGACATTGAGAGAGCAAGAGAAAAAATGGAAATGGACACCTTGAAAATTGCTATCTGTTTTAGGGCAAGATTAGTGTGGGGGTTGTGATTTGATTCCTCCCACCTCCCTGAGAAAACAAGGCTTACTTAGTAACGTTGTCTCTCTGTTTCTCTTCATCTGGTCATTGCACCCATAATGTCAGAAATGATAGCTACTTTCAAGCAAATTTGAAATATACTTAAATTCCTGTAAGATCTGTGGAAACTGGCATTTAGATGCAGGAAATTTATTCAAAATAATTTCCCACTAAGGGAAAAGCAGGAAGAATGCACCTGGTTCTTTGGAACAAGGGAAAGGTTCTTGCAGTGAGTAGAGCTTAGTAGAGGGATAAAAGGATACAAATAATAGGAAGATTCCATTACTTCTGCTATTTATGAATTTATTTTATTTTCTTTGAGAAGAATTTCTTAAATTTGTGCTACAGCTAAGAAGGAAACATGTAAACTTTTAAGATTGAATTCTTCATGTTGGAAAAAGATGTCTTATAAATACTGTTAGATATTCGGTTGTCTGTCATTTCAGTTTTGGACTATAATACTTACTGCCAGGTTTAAAGATGGATGTTTCTTGGAATAAAATTTTGAGAAATACAAACTGCAGTGAATCGTATGAGTAATAAAGTCAAAAGGTGCTTGGAGTGTTTCTCCATTAAATAGTTCTAAACTATTTATCATATTTTTACAGCCTTAATACAGGCGTATCAGAAGCTACAGCTGTTCTTTGCCTAGAATATAGAATCACAGACTAGTCCAGGTTGGAAGGGACCTCAAAAGATCATCTGGTCCAGTGTTTCCTGGGAAAGGGAGCCTAGATGAGATTATCTAGCACCCTGTCCAACTGCATTTTGAAAACCTCCATTGATGGGGACTCTACCATGTCACTGGGGAGGTTGTTCCAGTGAATGATTGCTCTCACTGTATTAAGCTGTGAAATTTATTTTAGTTATTAATAATCTGACTTACATACCAGGAAGATCATTCAAGGTATTAGATGAATTTCTTTCCCTCTAATTGAAGCATGACTAGCTAAACCTAATTATTCCAATTATTACAATGTTTAATAAATTTCTTAAATACAAAGAAATCTGTATTTCTGATTTCCTGATTTGAAAGGTATTAGATGAAAAAGAGATTTATTTCAGAGTTGGAAGGTTTCTAGGTTTATTATTTCTGGAGAGAGGCTAGAGGAAAGCACGGAGGACTTGCAATTAAGATGTGCAAAAATTGAATTTAAAATAGAGGCAATTGTTGGTAATACAATTATGTTTACACAGTAGGAATAGCTTATTAAGGAGATGTCATAATGACTGTTTCCAGCAACTGTGAAGTAATTGGCTTGAGTAACCACTTGATGTCATCATGGTGCTACAAAATTCGTCTAAAAAACATTTTAAAACCTTCGATTCAAAGAGAATGATTGTTTCAGTGAACTTGGCTCATCTTTGGTCCTGAAGTTTTTTTTCAGTTCTTTGCAAACCTTTAGTTTTTTTTCCACTCCTTGCTGTCATGAATCTTTAAGAAGCTTTCTGATGGAATGCTTAGTCTCTTTTCTTTGACTTGAAATGGCTGCAAATTTTTTAAGAAAATGTGACTCTCACTCACCCCTCATGTAACTGGGTTGGTATCAACAGTTACATCATTTTCACCCAAATACTCTATCAATGTTATATGAAAAATGCGTTGGAGAGAGATCTTTCAAGAGTTTGAGTCATGGTTTTACTTCCAACATCATTCAGCTGTGTTATGCCACCTCTGTACTTTTTTTCTGACCAACAATAAAA